>NC_081184.1:142351330-143081330 GCF_029867415.1 Vicia villosa | reverse complement strand
AAATTTTATTTTTAATGGTTATTTATTGTAAATCTTATAATTTTATTTGAATTTATTTTAGTATAAATTTTAGAGACTATTTATATATTATAATTAAATATGCAAAAGTTTATCATACAATTAACTCATTTATTATAAAATTTTTATGATAAAATCAAATTTATTATTATTTGTGCTTTGTTTTATTATTTTTTTTATCATAGAAATAAATTTCTTAATGGTCAGATAAATATGTATATTAGAGTATGGTTTAGGCCTACTCCTACTTTTTTCAACCATATAATTTGGTTTTCTGTAACTGAAGCAAGAGAAAACACCATTTTATTTCTTTGAGATGGTGAATATTTTCTAAAAATTGGAGCAATTAAAATCCTTAAAATGTTTTCATTCTTCATTTAGTTAATCATATTGCGATTTTGAATTCTTAAGAATTTGCATATGGCTTTTTATCCATATTGAAATTATTTTTGTTGTTAGAAAATACTAAGACTTCATATTTTTGATATTTTCTTCGAGATTTTTCTTATTTTAGAGGCGAGTAAAAAGTCAGTTCTTTATTAGGGGCCCATTTTTTTTTGCCCTAGGCCTCTAAAAAGTCGGGACCGGCCCTGCCTTCACCTCAAACTAAGTCTTCTCCGCAATAGTTTCTAAAAGCTTCATCCCCAGCTATTTACTATTCTTTCCCTGACGGGACTCACTAAAAGTAATAAATATGCGATTGATGAACTTTGATCTCCCAGATTTCACTCACAATAGTTAATAACACTTCCTACCTCTTGGATAGCAATTAAAGACATAAACCACAACTTTACCATCAAGCTGAATTGGCTTGATTTGATCAATAAGAAAAATTTTGACGACCTTCAAAACAAAGTAGATTACAATCTTCCTATGTTAAACTTACATAAGTGTTTCAAAGTCTATTCCTGTTAATGAATACCTACCTATCAAGTAAGCTACGTTGGCACCAACCTTACCCTAGAAAATTCATGCCAACTCAGCGGTCAAATTTGTTTTTATTCTTGTATTTTGTAAAACTTATTAAAGTGCTCTAAAATAATCTTCAGGCATCCATCATGCCTTGAGTTCAAATACCATAGTTTGTTCTTTCATAATAGTGTTCACTAGATGATGATGAATGAACAACAACATTGGAACCATCTAAAATATATAAGCCATGTATTTTAGACCAATTAGTTATGATCATTTCACCATGTGAAATCTTCAACGTCCCGTGTACAACTCTAGTGCAATAGCATAGATCATCAAACATGCTTATGGATAAAAAAATCACTTGAGCTCCGGACAAACCTCACATTGTGAAGAAGAAACTCATGATCATCAAGCATTTTGTTCTGGACTGGGCCGAGCAGGCCCAACCCTTGCCTGTTCTGGACTGGGCCGAGCAGGCCCAACCCTCGTTGCCAGCCGAGCAGGCCCAACTCCCTTGGGCCCGATTACTAGCAAACGATAAGGGCTGCCCCTCGCGAAGACCCTGACCGAGCAGGCCTAAATCTTTGGGCCCACTCACTGGATAACCACCGAGAGTTATCCACGCACGAAGACCACGCGTCACGTCTCAGCGAAGGATTCGGTCAACCATCTCCGAACCCTACGCTATGTGCATCCAGAACGTGAGTCTCCTGCTGACTCAGCCCTAGCATGGGACGTTCTGGCAGTTCCCTAGCACGTGGGCCTCCAGTTGGATTTGGCCCAATTAGGGAACCTTGGCCCAGCGCTGGGGGCTATAAATACCCTCTTTCACTAGAGGGTCAGGTATTCTATTCTTAACTCTAAACCTCATTCTCTGATAGCTACTGACTTAAGCATCGGAGAACCTTGCAGGTACCCCCCCCCCATCTTGCTCTTCAAGCCAGATATTGTGCCTTGACGATTCTCCTGATCAGGTACGATCAGTGGCGCCGTCTGTGGGAACCTTGCTCCCCCTTCTTTAACAAAGATCAAAGCATAACCTTTCACCATCGTCATGGCCAACAACAACATACCTAGTCCTGATCCCTTCGTCCTGGAACAACTGATTGAAGATTCCAGCCGCGAACTGACGAATCGCCGTCGGCAAGAACGTACTTTTGTCGGACAGAGGCAACAGATTCAGCACATTCAACATGTGCACGGCCTTCAACAAGTCCAGAACGTCGAACAAACCCATCCTGAAGGACAAGTTCAGAACGGGGAAGATGGGCAGACCCGGCCCCAGACTGAACCAGACCAACTCCAAGTGGTGAATGAAACTGATACCCGTGACGGGCAACCCGCTTCCTCGTTCACCCACACCTCTGGCAGGCGAAGAAGCCGTAGCCCAGACGAGGAGGAACAGATCAACATTCCCGAGGGCGCTGATCCGACCGCCATCCTCCTACTCAAAGAGCTGCAGAAGACCAACCGCCTCATTCGCCAACAGGGCGACCGCATCCACGACCTGGAAAGGAAGCGACGATATCGCTCCCCCCAACGGAGACGCCATCGGTCACGTTCCTATTCCTCTTCACGGTCTCCTCCGAGTAGAAGTCGCAAGCGCAGTCCATCTAGGTCTCGCTCCCCCTCGAGAAGAAACCGGCGCCAGCGGTCTTATTCCCGCTCTCCACCTTGAAAGACTCGGAAGAATCAGAAACCTGAAACCACTGAAGCCAAGAGTCTCTCACCCGAGCAGGAGCACCGAGGCCCCTCCAAAGCCATGCAGAAAGTCCGCGAGCATTCTCCAAAAGACAACCGCAAAATCTCGGGCAAAGCACGCACTAAATCCCAGCGGGGCAGACATTCAAACTCCCCTGAACCTAGCGACGAAGAGGATTTCCGCAGTCCCTTGTCCGAGCAAATCTGGCGTGTTCGTCTTCCCCGGGGGATGGAAAAACCACCAGCCTTGGACCACTATGACGGGACCACCGACCCCGATGACCACATAAGGAGCATCGAAGCTGTCATGGACTACCATGTGGTACGAGGATCCATCAAATGCCGCATCTTTCCGACCACACTAAGGAAAGGCGCGATGAATTGGTACAGGAATCTGCCCCCTAACTCCATCCACTCCTGGACTGAACTGAAGGATCTTTTCCTAAGCCACTTCACCGCGTCTCGTCGGCAACCGAAATCAGAAGCAAATCTTGAGGCAGTAATCCAAGGTACCAACGAATCTTTGAGAGACTACCTCGACAGGTTCAACAAAGAAGCTGTCCAAGTGCAGACCGCGGACTACATGAAGAGGTACCTACTCGAACGAGGGCTCCTCCCCGGAAGCGACTTCAAAAAGGCCATCAAGATTGAGGAGGTCCACTCCATGAACGCCCTCCTTCGCAAGGCTCAGGCCTTCATCAGATATGAGGAAGCAGAGGCTGCTACCACGAGAGCGTCACGGGACAACGACGCCGCTCGCAGTTCAAACCATGAGCCCTCAACTTCGAGGCGCGGGCACGAGAGAAGGAAAGACGACAGGTCTCTCGACATCAAAGAACGCCGGAGACCTTCTGGTCGTTTCAACGAATATACCCCGCTGAACGCCTCACGGGAAAGGATCCTAGCCGAATGCCAAAACACTGACTTCAAAAAGTCGAACATCAGACCCCCGAAGTCAAACCCCGCGAGGCCAGGAACCGACAAGTCCAAGTACTGCAAATACCACAGGAGCCATGGACACATGACCGAGGATTGCATTCACCTCAAGGACGCTATTGAAACACTGATCAAGGAAGGTCGCCTTTCAAAATACACACAGAAAGGGGAACCTTCCCGAAGGGACGACCACAGAAACTCTGACGAAGGGAATTCGCCGGACAACAGGCCCCTACAAGTAGCCCTGTCAGTGACCCGACCTGAAGATTTCATACCATCGGTCGGGGCACCTGCCGCACTCAGCAAATGGGAAGGATTCCCATTCGCCATGGTCGTCTCCAACGGCGGAGATCCGGGCTCTCTCACCATCAGTTCAGTGAAGAGAAAGTTCGATGAGCTGCTCAGCGCCAACGCAGACCTCGGCCCCACACTGAGAAAGTTCCGAGGGAAATCCGAACCAATCACCTTCTACCTGGAAGAGCTACCCGGCGGAGCTCCAAACGCCACAATTCCTCTGCTCGTCCGAGCAAGAATGGCGAACTTCGATGTTCGACGGGTCCTAGTCGATGAAGGCAGCTCGGTCGACATCATGTACTCCCATCTCTTCCGGACACTCCAGCTGGACGACTCACACCTCACTCCCTACGTGGGTTCAGACCTTCAAGGCTTCAACGGAGCTACCACTAAACCATGGGGTTACGTCGAGCTGATTGTCACCTTCGGAGAAGGGGAGGCTTCTAGGCAAGTCAAAACTAGGTTCTTGGTGATCGACTGCAAAACCCTGTACAACTGCATCATCGGACGCCCCACTCTGGCCGAACTGACCGCCGTACCCTCCACTGTCCACCTGAAGATGAAGTTCTACACGAGGACCGGACGAGTGGCCACCATCAACGCCGATATTGAAGCAGCCAGAAGAATCTTCGATGCCTCCGTCAAAGGATTAGAACTGATCGCTCCGCCGACCAGCTCCAACAAAAAGCCAAGGACCGAAGACAAGCATCCTCGAGGAGACCAGCATCAGACAACCAACGTCAGCTCAGTCGACCTGGACGTCCGGTTTGTAGAAGAAGAACAAAAGACTGGGGAAGAGACGAGGTCGAAGTCACCTCACCCCTTCCGACCAGTTCCGGACGGAGATTTCGAGCTGGTCCCCTTGGGCGAAAACCCTGACAAAGCAGTGAAAATCGGTAAAGGGATCCCAGACCTTCCGAGGAAGCAGCTCATAGCCTGCCTTCGAGCCAATGCTGATCTGTTCGCCTGGAGCGCCGCGGAAATGCCCGGACTCGACCCTGAGGTCGCCTGCCACCACCTCTCCATCAATCCAGCCGCAAAGGCCGTAGTTCAACGTAGGCGTCGGCAGTCTCCCGAGAAAGCGGAGGCTGCCGAGAAAGCTGTAAAAGACCTCCTAGAGGCAAATTTTATTTCCGAGGCCAAGTATTCAACTTGGCTCTCAAACGTTGTACTTGTTAAGAAATCTAATGGAAAATGGAGAATGTGTGTTGATTATACTGATGTTAACTGGGCATGTCCAAAAGACGCCTATCCTTTACCAAACATTGATAGACTGGTCGACAACTCGGCCGGCTATAAACTATTGTCTTTTATGGATGCTTATTCAGGTTACAACTAGATCCCCATGGCGAGGAGCGACAAACAGTACACGGCGTTTATGACCGAGTCGGGCAACTATTACTACAACGTAATGCCCTTCGGCCTCAAAAACGCGGGATCCACATATCAACGGATGATGAACAAAGTGTTCCGAGGGAAGATCGGCGACACCCTCGAGGTGTACATGGACGATATGATTGTCAAGTCTCGAGGGGACACCGACCACACCTCTCATCTCGAGCGCGTATTCGAGCGGGCCAGATCCTGCAAGATGCGCTTCAATCCGGAGAAATGCACCTTCGGCGTCCGAGCAGGAAAATTCCTCGGTTTCTATCTGACCGAACGGGGAATAGAAGCCAACCCGGATAAATGCCGAGCGTTCTCCGAGCTCCCCATTCCTAACAATAAAAAATCCATCCAAGTGTTAAACGGGATGCTCACTGCGCTATCACGTTTTGTCGCGAAATCCGCCCAGCACGCCCTCCCTTTCTTTAAACTGCTACGCAAAGAAGCAACCTTTGAGTGGTCCGAGGAGTGCGAGCAAGCACTGGCACACCTCAAGCAAGTACTTTCCTCGCCGCCCGTCCTTTCTCGACCCGACGACAACGAGCCTCAGTATCTTTACCTGGCCGTCTCAAACGAGGCAGTCAGCGCGGCTTTGATCCGAGAAACCGTAGACGGGCAAAAACCAGTGTATTTTACCAGCAAAGCCCTACAGGGACCCGAGGTACGATACCAACAGATCGAGAAAGTTGCCATGGCCCTAGTAATAGCGGCCAGGAGGCTACGATACTACTTCCTCGCCCACACAATCTTCGTTCGGACGGATCAACCCATCAAACAACTCCTCAGCCGACCAGACATGGCCGGCAGAATGTTAAGATGGTCCCTCGAGCTTTCGGAATTCGACGTACAGTATGAAAGCAGGAAAGCATTAAAAGCTCAGGCGCTAGCGGACTTCGTAGCCGAGATGACCTCTATCGCCGACTCACCTGACACAACTAAAGACAAGTGGACCATCTACGTAGATGGCGCGTCGAGCAGCTCGGGAAGCGGGGCAGGCATTATCTTGGAAAACAACGAAGGTCTTATCATAGAAGTATCTTTAGTCCTCTCCTTCAACACGTCGAACAACCAGGCCGAGTATGAAGCCCTCCTCGCGGGACTGAGACTCGCCGAGGACATAGGGGCACGAGAGGTCAAGATCTACACTGATTCCCAACTCGTCGCATCTCATATAAGTGGCGAATACCAGGCCAAAAACGACGTACTCGTCGAATATCTCGCGCTCGTCAGAGATAAGATGAAAAAATTCGCCAAAGCAGAAGTCGAGCATATCCCCCGAGAACACAACTCGCGCACCGACATACTGTCCAAACTTGCGAGCACGAGAAAGAAAGGGGGAAACAAATCGGTTATCCAAGAAATTCTGCCCAGGCCAAGTGTAGGCGAAAACGCGCGAGCTCTACAGATATTCGCCATCGGGGACGACCAATGCTGGATGACCCCAGTGTACAACTTCCTCACAAAAGACGAGCTCCCCGCCGACGCGAAAGAAGCCTCAACAATTAAGAGACGAGCGTGCTCATACACTATCCTCGAAAACAAGCTGTACCGACGAGGTTTCTCCATCCCCCTCCTTAAATGCATCGATGCCTCGCAAGCACTAGAGGTACTCCAGGAGCTCCATGATGGAATCAACGGCCAGCACCTCGGTGGACGGTCACTAGCTAGGAAAGCCCTCAGAGCCGGCTATTATTGGCCGACCATGCAGCAGGACGCCAAAGAGTACGTCAAGAAATGCGACAAATGCCAGCGTCACGCCGACATGCACCTGGCACCACCAAACGAGCTCAAATCTCTCTCCTCACCTTGGCCTTTCTCTACGTGGGGAATGGACCTCCTCGGACCTTTCCCGGTCGGCTCCTACCAAAACAAATACGTGGTGGTCGCTGTAGATTACTTCACAAAATGGATAGAAGCTGAAGCGCTCGCTAAAATCACATCCCAAAACGTACTCCGATTTTACAAGAGGAACATACTCGCTCGATTCGGGGTACCACAGGCGATAATAACCGACAACGGCACCCAGTTCACGGACAGAAAATTCCAAGAATTCGTGGCCAAACTCGGGACAAAGCAACACTTCACTTCGGTCGAGCACCCCCAAACCAACGGACAGGCTGAAGCCGCCAACCGGGTCATTCTCCGTGGATTGAAGAGAAGGCTGGGCGAAGCGAAAAAAGCTTGGGTCGAAGAGCTACACAGCGTCCTCTGGGCATACAGGACGACCCCATACTCAACCACGGGCGAAACACCATTCAGGCTAACCTATGGCACCGAAGCCGTGATCCCCGTGGAGATCCGAGAACCGTCCCGTCGGACCGAGTCACCTCTCGAGGAAGAACTCAACGACGAAGCCATGAGAGAAGAGCTCGACATGGTCGAGGAGATCCGAACAGGATCCTCCCTGCGAGAAGCGAAATTGAAACAACAAATAGCGTTAAAACATGACACCAAAGTTATCAAGCGCTTCTTCGAAGTCGGAGACTTAGTGCTCCGTAGGAACATGAAAGATTCACGCGAAGGCAAACTAGCCCCAAACTGGGAAGGTCCGTACCGAGTGTACGATAAAACCGAAAAAGGTGCGTATTACCTCGAGAACCTTCTCGGCGAAAAACTAGCTCGACCTTGGAATGCTGAAAAACTCAGACGCTATTACAGTTAGAAACAACCTAACGCTACCCGGCCGCTCGTGACGAACACGAGGAAAGCTGGGCGAGGACTCGCGCCATGGTACAAGCGCGTATGCTCCACGACAGCTTCAGTCGGTTAACCCTACCAGGAGGCAAAGCCGACTACGCGGCGGGCCTTACACGCAGACCCTCCGCGGAAGTACCTGCACGGCAGAACCCCAGCTCGCGATGGGATCGTTCACGCCGCGAGCACCTGGCCCCGACCGCGGCCTCGAGCTCGCTTATAGCGCACACCTGCTCTGCGCACCCGGACCGTTCCCCACACGCCCGGGCCATAAACCTCGGTCGAGCACAAACATAATTCGAGCATAAACATAAAGCATAAAACGGCAAAATCAGATAAGCACAAATAAACATTGGAGCATAAAACGGAATATTAAAAACCGACCAAATTGGCCGGGGATATCCAAATATTACAAAAATTATACCGCCCAACTAGCTACCTTGGCGCGCAGGCCACAAAATATTGGCACACAGGCCATAAAACATCGGCACGCAGGCCACAATAATAAAAGACTGGTCAAACATCGCCATCTTCGTCCTCGGCACCGTTGTCCTCGCCCTGGGGCTCCTGCTCGTCTTCCCAGTCCTCGAACTCCGGATTTGATTCAATCCGCCCGTCCACGACCTTGTGATATGGACCAATGCCCTTCGTCACCAGGCGCGGGTTGAGGACTTTCAGCTGATCCACTGCAGCTTTAAAACCGACCCCCAAGGTAGCAACACAGTCGATCTCCAGCTCCCAAACCTTGCCCAAAAGCTGAGAACGCGTCACCAAGGCCTTCTCATCATCATCCTCCTCGGCCGAAGGGAGATGAGCCCTCTCCAACTCAGCAACTCTCTCGCGGAGCCTTTTTCCCTCGGCCTCCAAGTCCGCAACCTTGTTACGCTCTTTAACGAGATCCTCCACTATGCCGCTCTGGACCTCATACTTGTCCTTGTACCGTTCGAACTCGTGCTCCAGCTCATCGTATTTGATCTGGAGAGCATCGTAGTCCTTCTGAGGACAGACTTTCTGAGCATTAAGAGCCAAGGCCAAGGCGGCCACCCTCATCATCCCTTCGAGGTCCTCGGACAAATCCTTGTCTCGAGCCACCCGGTCCCGCCTGACGATGTGCCTCACCTCCTCGCGCTCGAGGAGAACATTTTTCTTTGAGAAGATTCCCCTATGCAGAGTACAAGAAGGCAGCACTATGTCCTCCTCGGAGGGGTTGTCAATGATAAGAGGACGAAGCTCCCCGGTCCCGTCATTCTTTTGTTTCTTTCCGGCTGGAGAACCACGCGAGGTCGTCCCGACTGACGAAGGAGAGCCACTGTCAGGGACACCCGCGGCAGCCGCCTTGACCTCCTCGACCCGCGATCGTTTCCCAGACACTTTGGCGGCCCCCTTGTTCTTGGCCCGCATCTTCGTAACTTTGTCGTGCAAGTCGGCCATTTTTCCTGCAAAATAAAGAGTTAGAACCAAAAAGGTGTTGTTTGAACAAATAATAGTTATCTCACCTAACAAAATCATAGCGTCCCCGTAACTTCCGCACTCGAGGACAGCTTTGGTGTTGATGTGCCGAGGCTCCAGCATAGGGCCTCCATCTTCCTCGAATAGGGGATCCCCGTTGGGATATGTACATATTGCCGGTCTAAACCCGTCCACAAAAGAAGCGAGCCGCTGATACCCCCCTGTATCACGCTCATTGAGATCCTCGTCCCGGAAGATGTAATAGTCGGTCCCGTGCTCGAAATGGTTAGGTTGCCACTCTAACGGGAACCGGGCAGCTGGGCCCACTCTCCTCACCCTATCCTCAATATACTCGCGCTCCTCGAACAAATGATTATCGGCGTCAGGAGTGAGCGGCTTAATTATAAAATACCGACTCTTAAAATGCTTGACAGAGTCCTGGTAAATGGCGAACAGCTTCTTCGGCTGCTTAAACGACACCCAACTCCACTTGCCGTCCGGATCACGCAACCTCTGCAAATGAAAAACTCTGAAGAAAAGGGGCAGAGTCGCTTCGACCTCCAAGTACCCGCATACGATCTCAAAAGCACTTAAGAACGCTAAAGCGTTGGGGTGAAGCTGAGACGGGCAGAGGCGCAACCAACTGAAGACACTTCGTTGCAAATGAGTGAAGGGGAGGCGGAGACCAGCCTCCTTAAAGGCGAACTCATACATTGCGAAACGGGGCCCGGGAAATTGCGAGCAGATCCTCTGGTGAGATTTGGGCAGAAAGGCGCCCCAAGAAGGCTCCTCGTCTTGGTCAAGGTCCTCGATGACGTTAAAGGCTTCCTTGGGACGACTCGTGAAGCGCGATGCAATCATCCTCGGAGCAACGGCCACCCATTCTTCAAGTGCCCTAGGGGAGGTCTCGACAACGGGAGCGTTCTCTTGCGAGCCAACAGCTTCGTCCCCATCTGAAATGTCGAAGACGACATCATCCTTGTTCTCGTCGGCCATTTACCTGAAAAGCAGAGGAAACCGTGAATTCGACTGATCAAATCCACCCTTCCACCGCAAGTCAAGTGAAAGGGCGAGGAAAAGGGACGAGGAAAACTCCCCCAATCGTCAAATGGTCGACGAGCTAAAGTGCCCTCAGAACATATACGTCGCACGCAGCCGAGGTCGGCAAACTCATGCCCTCACCGAGACGTGCAACCTCCACTGCTCGTGGCCTTCATACTACTCTCTAGTAATCCTAAAAGCTGGACGTCTCATTCAAACGTTCTAGCTCCGTTCACTCAAAACTCACTCGGCAAACGCACGGGAGAAACGGTTATCTTCTAGGTTTACTCGGCTAATTAATAAACCCTTCTCGTCACGCTCATCAATCATGCTCGCCTCACTCAAAACTAATACATAAAACTTAAATAAAAACATGAAGGAGACGAAGAACTTACTTGGAGAAAGCGAAGAAGATATGAACGAGACGAGGAGGAGAGCAGTGAGCGGATCTTGAAGGCTTGGGAAATGTTAAGTGCCAAATGAGTGACCTCCTCACTCCTTATATAAGGAAAGAAGGCCAAAGGGTGTCATGATGGCCTAGGCAGCCTAGGAGACGCCATCATTGCCTACACCCCAAAGACGGCTCCCTCCACGAAAAGCTGCCACGCGTCCCAAAGATCTTGAGAACTCCAAAAGACGCCGTCTACTTTCATCCTTAGAAACGGCGCAGTAATGATTACAGCCTGTACAGCTGACACCTGTCAATCACGCTAACGAGTGACAACCAATAAGGTTAAAAACCGAGGACAACAGACGACAAAGCCCTCGAGGAACCCAGGACTTGGAATCGTTGCCCGTGCTCGGCTAAACCTCCTCGTTAAAGTCATCACCCTTATAAGGCTAACGACTTGGGGGGCTCCTGTTCTGGACTGGGCCGAGCAGGCTCAACCCTCGTTGCCAGCCGAGCAGGCCCAACTCCCTTGGGCCCGATCACTAGCAACCGATAAGGGCTGCCCCTCGCGAAGACCCTGACCGAGCAGGCCCAAATCTTTGGGCCCACTCACTGGATAACCACCGAGAGTTATCCACGCACGAAGACCACGCGTCACGTCTCAGCGAAGGATTCGGTCAACCATCTCCGAACCCTACGCTATGTGCATCCAGAACGTGAGTCTCCTGCTGACTCAGCCCTAGCATGGGACGTTCTGGCAGTTCCCTAGCACGTGGGCCTCCAGTTGGATTTGGCCCAATTAGGGAACCTTGGCCCAGCGCTGGGGGCTATAAATATCCTCTTTCACTAGAGGGTCAGGTATTCTATTCTTAACTCTAAACCTCATTCTCTGATAGCTACTGACTTAAGCATCGGAGAACCTTGCAGGTACCCCCCCCATCTTGCTCTTCAAGCCAGATATTGTGCCTTGACGATTCTCCTGATCAGGTACGATCACATTTTAAGTATGATTGTACCTATATCATAAATCTTGCAAATCTTATTGTCACAAATATGAACTTCCGCTCCTTCCTCTAACTTCGAAGTCTCGAAGTATTCTTTTCTTGAATACATGTGATAAGAGTAACATGGGTCCCTGAACCAACCATCTTCAATATTCAAAATCGATACCACTAATTCACTAGCTCTCTTATAATAATCCTCATTGAAGGCAACAATAATTTGAACAAAATCTTCATTGTCCTCCCTCTCGGGACAACCCCTTTTGAAGTGATAAGGTTTCCTGAAAAATAAAGCATTTTAATTTTGACTTGTCAAACCTTTTTGATTTGGATATACCTCTACGTTCACTCCCCCCTCTTGAGACATCAAGTCTTCACCATTATATTCTATCTTCAAATGTTTCATCTTTGAAAATTCTTTGGATCTCACAGTCATCTGAACTTCATCCAAAATAATTATACATTCCTTATCATAAAGAAGGGTATCCTTAAAGTTCTTAAAGGATCAGAATAAAGAGCCCGAGAAAAGTATAACCTTGTCCTCATCTTCAATCTTCACCTTAATATTCTCCATATCATCAATGATCTTGTGAAATTCTATCAACTACTCCCCTATGGATTTATTCTCTACCACTAGGAATGAGTAAAGTTATTGTTTCAAACACAACTTGTGAGCAAAAGACTTCGTCATATACAATAATTCAAATTGTTCCCACATCAAAGATGCAATTTTCTCCTTGATGACTTCCCTTAGAACTTTATCCGTGAGGTATAAGATAATAACACTTTTCCTTATCTGCCATCTCGATCTTCTCTGATTGTGTTAGACGTGCAAGCATCGATACCTCACCCCTCAATGCTTCAATACACTTTTCTTGAGTAAAAATTTCTTGCATATTCACTTTCCACGACCCAAAATTTATCTCTCCTTAAAACTTCTTAATCTCCCATTTGGAACCCATGGTGCTCACTTGTAAACAAAATTACTTTGTCTTACGGTTGAAGCCACTTGTTGTAAAATTGAAAGGTTCAATCACACCAAAAAATTTGATGTGTGAGGACAAAGAATAATGACGAAAAAATAAATTGCCTTCAGCAAAAATAACTCTTTTTGCAATATGACAAAAACGTAACTTGATAAAAGAAGATAAAATAGAATATACAGAATAACTTATTTACCTAGTTTGATAAAACGCTCTACTTTGAGGAGAAAAACAACTCTCTTGTTCACTATACATCCAAAAGTTGTTACAAAAGATTACAAATGAATTACAAGAAAATAGTCATCCAAGTTCCCAAGAACAAACTCTTTTTTTTACCCAAGTGTTTCTCAATTTCTCCAACTCTATATATGAATCACACAAGTCTAAGGTGTTTAGAAGTGTTTCTCAATCCCATTAGATACCTCCAAAGATTGTCCGAATTCCAAGAACTTCAAAGAATTTCAGCTTTTGTCTCTCTATCTTTCAGACTATAGTCTAAATGTTGTAAAGACAAGAATGACGAAGATACATATTTATAACTATTAAAATTTAACGGATACTTAACAGATCCAAAACACAAATCATTAACAAATTGATCCACAAACCAAAACAACCTAACCCAACACACAAACACTACTTGGACCAGATCACATGCCAAACAAACTTGAAATGCCCACAAACCGACTAGACCGTTGCCGACTTGCTACTCATCGGCGACCAAACTCGATGTTGTCACACTGGCCTCGCTGTCAGCCTCTATCGACTTCCAAGATGATTTTTTATTTTTACAATCTCAAAACATATTTCATTTCTCTTTTTCAATAAAGATTTTATGATATATTTGAAATTCCAAAGGAACATTAATAACTCTTTTTTATTATACCTTATACTAAGAGTTATTTTCTGAATTTAGATTCCGTGCTAGGCCGTCTTTGAGGGCGTGCAAGGCGGACTACCGCACAGGACCTCAAAATTTTCACAACTAACTTGTAGCTAAATAGGGTCTCATAAAATATTTATAATGGTTAAACTATTGTCAAATAGGGTTATATTTATTTTTCTATGATTAACTACGACTAATCTACACAGGACCTCCGAAAAAATTGAGACGGCTCTGTTCCGTGCAATTGAAAAATTGGAAATCAATCAATTCAGATTAAGATCAAACAACTCATAATGTATGCGTAGCTTGTTCATATTAATTACTCCTATATGGTCTAGAATGATCAGCCAAATGAACCATCGATCAATCTAGAAAAAAAACCACACATATATGATCACAAGACACTGAACATAAGCTGTACTTATCCATTGCTGCCAACACCACTATCCTAAATTTAAACATCAAATCTTCCTAACTCCCACATTCAGTGGTTCCTGTTTCCTTTCACACATGTAACACAAATCTTCAATCATTAACACTTTGAAGTTTGAACTTCAGCTAGCCATTTGCTCTTCTGTTGATCATTCACTTTACTCAAAAAGCATAGAAAAGGAAACCCCAATGCGGTGTTTTATTCTCACAATTTTGCTTTAGTTATCAACAAGATACATATCAAAGGAGGAGCAAGAGGAATTGATTCCTAAATAATATATACAATAATACAATAATATAATATAATTTACAGATAAAGTGACCCTTTTCAAGTGGAAAACAAACTATCAACTATTTACTACAATCAAATTTTCACAAAGTATAATTACTTTAACTTTTCTTAACAATCTTTTTAGTCCAAAGAATCACTTAATGTTACCGACGATTAATCTCATAATCTAGAACCAGACCAATCACATGTTACATGAATTATGCAAACAGAATCTCTGAATTCAAATGTCCCAAATTTGTTCTTTTATATGCTTAATGAGATGTTACAAAACTAGAATATGGCCCATATTTGGACCATATTTCTTACAAGATTCGTCTATACCATTCAATTGTGCCAAACTAGACCAAACCATAGTTCTCCAGTACATAACTGACACAACAGCTTTCATAGTAAAATTCAACCACAGAATAACTTTGAACAATTTCAACTTGATCAACTTGATATAATTCAGTTTATAAATAAATACTTCATTTGATGAGTACTTAATATATGTTCTATAACAAAAAACAAATTAACTCATTTTTTAGTATATTTTGTTTTCAGTTGTGGAATAAAAGTATTAATACTTTTAACCTTTTTCTTTTCTTTTTTTTCACATTTCAATCACTTTCATCTTTATGATCTTATTTCTTTTATTCCTAGACTGTATAAGCTTCACTTTTTCAAAACAAAATCCACTATAAATACCTTCAATTCTCTTCATAAATGATATGTACCAATAACAACATCTCTTAGCTTACTCGGTGTTAAAACTATCTTTTCATCAAAAATGCCTGGAAACACAACAAAAACTAGCCTTAGCCACCCTCAATCTTTCGACATCGAACGTTCTATAGATGATGTAGTTTCTCAACCAGATATTGCCTCTAAATGCTACGATGATGATGGTCGTCTCAAACGAACTGGTATTAGATTCATTCGAGCTAGTTTCACTTTTACATAATCAGTGTATTTGTTTATATGTGACATGATGAGTTGAAATGATGTATATGCAGGAAGTGTTTGGACTGCAAGTTCACATATAATAACAGCTGTGATAGGTTCCGGAGTGTTGTCTTTAGCTTGGGCTGTAGCTCAGCTAGGTTGGATTGCTGGTCCTGCTGTTATGATACTATTCGCTTTGGTTACTGTCTATACTTCTTCGTTTCTCGCTGATTGTTATCGCGCTGGCGACCTCAACTCCGGCAAGAGAAACTATACTTACATGGATGCGGTTCGGTCCATTCTTGGTGGAGTAAATGTTACGTTTTGTGGGATATTTCAGTACCTGAATCTATTTGGAATTGTAATAGGATACACCATTGCTGCTTCTATTAGCATGACGTGAGTTCAAATTTTTAGATCTTCATGATTTTTATATTTTTTTTCTTTTCTGGTGTGAACTATAATTTTGAGCATCAACTTTTAACAGCGCAATCAAAAGGTCGAACTGTTTCCATCAATCCGATGATAAAAACCCATGTCACATGTCAAGCAACAAGTTCATGATAATTTTCGGCGTAATGGAAATTTTCCTATCTCAGATTCCAGATTTTGATCAAATATGGTGGCTCTCATCAGTTGCTGCAGTCATGTCTTTTACATATTCCATAATTGGTCTTGCTCTTGGAATTGTCAAAGTTGCTGGTAATATATGAGATGAGATCCTTTGTTTCATAGTATATGATTTTTCTTCTTGTTATATAGATTGATAACAGTATTTGTTGATTCATGAACAGAAAATGGTACTATCATGGGTAGCCTCACAGGAATCAGCATTGGAGTTGTTTCAGAAACTGAAAAGATATGGAAGACTTCTCAAGCTCTTGGTGACATAGCTTTTGCATATTCATATGCTGTGGTTCTCATCGAAATTCAGGTACAATTTAAGAAATAAATTAGAACAAGAAAGTTCAACCTGTTAAACCTTGAATTGGCCTTTATGGTGGTTCGGTTGTTCGGTTATTTTGACAGTTCTATTGCGGTTTAAGAAGATTTAACCATGACTTATATCAATCTAATATTCTTAATGCAGGACACATTGAAATCTCCACCATCCGAGGCAAAATCAATGAAGAAAGCAACAAAGATAAGTATTGCAGTGACCACAACATTTTACATGCTTTGTGGCTGCATGGGATATGCTGCGTTTGGAGATGCATCACCGGGGAATCTTCTAACTGGTTTTGGTTTCTACAATCCCTTTTGGCTAGTAGACATAGCAAATGCAGCTATAGTAGTTCATCTAGTTGGAGCATACCAAGTTTTTTCCCAACCAATCTTTGCTTTTGTGGAGAAATCCGCAACACAAAGATGGTCCAACATTAACAAAGAAATCAGAATTGCAATTCCTGGTCTTCCACCTTACAACTTGAACTTATTTAGATTGGTTTGGAGGACTATGTTTGTTGTCTTAACTACGGTTATATCAATGTTGCTTCCATTTTTCAATGACATGGTTGGAGTTATAGGTGCATTGGGATTTTGGCCTCTAACTGTTTATTTTCCTGTGGAGATGTATATCTCACAGAAGAAAATACCAAAATGGAGTAACAGATGGATTTGCTTACAAATTTTTAGTGTGGCTTGCCTAGTAATATCAATTGTTGCTGCTGTTGGATCAATCGCTGGTGTCTTGAATGATCTAAAAAAGTACAAACCATTTCAATCGAACTATTAAGCTTTAATTTCGTGAGGTGTATGTAAGAAACTACTGCATTGGCAGTGATGTATTGAATATGATGCCTATGGTTTTGGTTTGTGTATGATGCCTATCTTTTGACTCAATTGAATTGTTATGATCCATTATCTTGTTCATTCATTTATTTGAACGAATGGAGTACCAATTTACTATACATGCAGTCCTAGTTCGTTATGTAGAGAATAACTTCGGTCAGAGTTACACGAACTAGCCTCCCTAATGTTGTTACTTTTACTATCTCCCTAGTGTTCTTAAATACTGGATAATACATTTTTTTTATTAAACAAAATAAATAAATACTCCATTTCAGTTCCAACTCAATTATGTAAACAAGTCAAATAAAAAAAGATTCCATAAAATTGACAAATTGATTTTAATCCTTTACAAAGAGGAAGACATTCTTTTATGTAACTTTGTAAATACATTTTTTTGAAGACTAAACTTTAATAATTAAAAGTATATTTAATCCAAAAGGGTCTGAAGATAACATGTTAAAACTTAAAATAAAGTTTAACACTAAATTTGTCTTACTTTTTTATTGACCTCTGATTATAATAGATTTTAACAACAGATTTGACCATCCTCTGACTTATACTAGATTTTGTAACAATTACAATTTCCATTAGTGGCGGCAAGACAGAAAAATAGTTCATTGTTCAAATATCTATATTATATGAACTAATTTAAATTTCAATATTTGATGTATATTAGAAATTTGAAAAAAAATATTCTTATGTTGGGAGGGAAAATAATATAGAAAGAAATTACAATCAAAGTTAAAGATTACTTTTGAAATTCTTTTGTATTATGATAGTGATATATGTATATTATCATGTGTTAAATATCCCAAAATAACGCACCACTCAATGACAAACAATTTTTGTACATGCACCATACCAAAATAGTGGAACAAACTCGTGAAAATACCACTGAATATTTTAGCAGTATTGTCAATCACGGATCTAGGAAAAGGAAGTTAGCTAAAACTCAAAAATGCTATTTGACAACAATTTGTAGTATATCAATAACAGTTTGTTCAAATCCCTCTATTTGACAGCACTAACTTTAATAATTAAAATACAGAAACTTGAGAACAAATATTCATGTATAATTCTCAGTTTTTGATGTAAATCCACAAGATGGTATATATTCAAGACATCGTGCTATATATCACGAGTACAAAAGATGGGCATCCCAGTACCACATCATGGCGGGGCCCTCTCTTGAACCAAAATTAAGAGAATAAAAAGAAAAGGGATCGCTTGTCGGCTTGTGAGCCCTCTCACTAGACAAGGATAATGAATAATAAAATTGATAGCACAAAAAGATATTTTACATCAACAAATCATGCTACATTCATAAAACATGTATAGAAACACAACAGCCCCCGGGAAGAACATCAATGACAACCAAGAAAACCAGGCAGAGAAGCAATATGCTACCAACAACGCATCATAACTTCAATCAAAACAATTATGCAATTTTGGGAGGCAGCAGAAATAGGGTTGTGGTCTCCTCTGAACAGAACTTCCAACGAATTAATTACCTTGAAGTATATAAATTCATCGACAATTAGAAGAGCTCCTCAGAATTGAATTTGTTCCACGCTTCCTGTTATGAATTATCAAGCTTTCAGAAAATAATGAAAGGAGAGTATCCGCAATATATTATATTATACTAGAGTCTCAACAAAAATTCACCCGGGAAATTACCATTAAATATTTTAGCTGGTTGGTTTAGTCCTTTAGTGCACAAACTGATTTGTGTGATTAACAAGAACTACAATCTTATTTTTCAACCAGCATTACTCAATTAAACCATGTCACATGAAAATTAAATCCAGATACTCCATCTTAGAATATGTTTGGTTTTGATTTAATTTTCTTGACCACAATTTCTCTTTTCATGTATTCAAAGTTAAAGTATAAAAACAGTGAAAACAAATTTTCATTGTTTCCTAAGCAAAGCTTTGAGAAAAAGGAATTAAAGCACCAAACAAGGCTGCATTATTGTAATTTTTATAATTAAAAATGAAAAGAGAAAATGTTTTCTAAAACCAAACAAGTGGGAAGATTCTAAGCTGTAAGAAAAAGATGGATGAAGATAAAGAAACATGTGAACCCTAACAAATAGAATGTAAACGCCCCTAATTTTAAGAATCAGAGTGAAACCAAGCAACAAATAAACTGATAATCTGCAAAGGCAGCAGCACATCATAGTAAACCCCACCCAACCCAACTACTAATTTGGGATAAAACTGTACAGTAAACAAAATAGTTTATGAAAACCCTGCCTTGACAAGTAGAGAATTTGGCCATGAAATACTATGTAGAAAGAAACAACATAGAATAATAATGGTAGCATAATCTAGATTCAGAAACCCATTGATTCCCACTACCATAAGAAAATTATAAATTTCTTAATTAAGCAGATAAGATGGACAGAAATACCTTGAGTAGGTCAAACACCTTCTCCGCAATATATTTCTGCTGAAGAGTGGCACCTTTCTGCTGCACTTTATCAGGATGAATGCACAAAGTAGCTTTCCTATAAGCTTTTTTAACAGCAGCGGCTGTAATCAAATCAGTTAAACCAACCGGCTGCCAACCACATTCAGGCCACAGCACCTGATCATCATTCATGAAGGAAACAAATTAATATAATTGACATATTCTCCAGTCAAAAAAATAGTTCACACAAATTCTGTAACAATAACAGTAACACCTATATTACACAAAACTAAGGAACTGATGTGGCTCAATCAAACACCAATGCATGAACCTTTCAGAGTGCATAAAGACGACTATCTGCATGGTCCATGAAGATTACTGTCCACCAGTGTTATCAAATTGCGGCGCCATGGCAGCTATGGCGGATTTTTCCGCTATAACTATGCCGCAAAGCGGTCGGTATCGCGGGATTTTGGCTCTCCGCCATCGACAACACCACTGTCCACCACTGGACCACTTGTAATATGTTTCGGATATATTTCTATTTTATCCAAAGGTTAAGACCTGTCTGGTAGCATGGATGTTGAGAATTTATGTTAATTGTGCCTTTGGTCCTTTTGTTTCCCCTAAAACCTTCATCCTAAGGATTGAAACCCTGAACAGAGTGTCAAAAGGTCGCCAGTGGTGGAGCATGAGGAACCAATTGAAGCATGCAAAAAGGGAACATTGACTGGGGGCAGCTAGATCTTCCTCAGGCAACATGAAGGTCCCGACATTGGTTCCAGGTACAACAGAGATTCTGACACCTCCAAAACCAACGTGGGTGTGAGCACACCAGCTAGGGCCCACCAAAAGAATCCCCTCAATACTACTGTCTTCAATTCCCATTCAACAATGAAAAGTGAAAACTCTCCGGATGAAAATTCTCAATTCGGCAATCCAAACAAAAAATGGAAATCTTTCTAGCAATTACTAATTATTCTTTTACTTTTTTCTTTTCCGGCTGGCAAATGACAAAAAACTCCAGGATGATGGGACTTCCATTATCGCTTTTCTACCTCTCACAGGTTGGCATGATGAGGGAAAAGGAGATATGATAGATTCACCCTTCACACACCAATTCAATTTAGGGAGTGCACCTCGTTGTCTACTTGCAGTATTTAACTCTTAAATATCCTACCAAGCAAATGGAAGTATATTATATAAGGACCGAACAGAATTTCCTATATTGAGAAACCTATTCAAGGCATTAAACTAGGTTGTCCATCAGTGGACCATATGTTTTGTGGCCCACAATAGAATCCACGGTATTAAAATTGGGGAAACAAGTTGCTTTGGCTCTCGCCTTCCCCTGAAGTGACTGTGACTGAATTATATCATAAGGATGTGGTCTTCTGCTAACTAACATCTGATCAGAAATTGCAGCAATGGATGATATCCTTAGAGTAGAATATAGAAATATTAGTTGCACCTTTACTGAACAGAGCGACTCAAAGTTCCAAATCTATACCAGTAGAGCAGTTTTAAAGTGAGCACAGCCACTCATTTCTAGCCCTAGAAGGTGAATTATTGATGGCCAGACAAGACACGTGAAAAAATATGCCCAATAATTCAAGAACACCAAGGCATAAATTACATTTTTGACCCAAGAATCGTAAATGGAAACGAAAAAAAGAGATGATTCATGCCTACATACTGCCATGCATGCACTATACAGATCTGGAATAGAAAACATTAAGATATTATTCGGTTCTCTTACTAAATACATACATATTGTAAGGTGGAGAGCAAAGCTCGTAAGTTCCCATCTTTTCCTGCAGACCACCGCTTAATTTCAAAATCCAGGGTTTCACCAATCCTCTGAAATCAATGCATAGATAAAATTAGATAAAAAGAACAAAACCATATTACAATAAAAACTGAATTTTTATTGGAAGCTTCCCCAAAACAGTTTTTGGCTAGATCAAGGATGAATGAAGGGATAGGTACTGTAAATTTAGTTATTGCAGGTATACAAACAGAAACCCCTCACCCATAAATATAAAAGAAAAACAACACTACTTACACTTCTCTCAGCTTGCTCTCTTTGACTTTGCAAGTCCCGCTGATTCTTCTCAGCCAATGCTTTTGCCTGGTACAAAATATCATGGTCATAACATAAAAAGTTGGTTCAAAAAATTGTATTTTTCACCTGTTCTTTATATCAACGATCAAGAAACATACCACACGCTCCTGAGACCTCTGGTGGCGTTCCAACCTAGCTCTTCGTCTTTCTTCAGTTTCCCCTTCAACTTCTTGAAACTCTCCAGATGACGGAGCAGCTTAAACCATAAAAGAGAAGGAAAAACGAGCCACAGGTTAGTGATTGGAATTGAATTGAACTTAGGAAACTGTAGTACAATATAGTATTCCACTCCTACGCTCAGTTTTTCCTCCCAAGAATTGCTAACCTTCTCATGCCCTCCACAGTTACCTATTTCCCAAATATACTATCCATTTAAATATTTCTCCCCTCCACCTTAATAATGGGGGCCTATTATTAAGAGTAGGCCTAACAGTAAGCAACAATAAAAACATAGATGTTAGAAATGTATATATTTGTTGTGTGTTTATTTTCCTTTACTCTTTCAGTAATACTAACATTCAGCTCTCCGCTCTTTAGATTTTTATTCTCCTTCTCTAATTTAGCATTGAGAGTCTTAATAAAACCAAACCATTATTGCATCAATAAGTAACACATTGAAAATGCAAACCTACCTCCAAAAATTGATGTTAGATCATCAACAATATTAGTCGACGATGATGCTTTCTTCATATTTGAAGATACACTTGTAGATTTCCTTGTTGCATCGGACTGAAATTGGGTTTCAAATACCGACTCCTGAAAACACACAGCTTCAGAAACTTAACAACCAAGTTTTGAACAGAATCATAAGAGCAAATGTGGTTGTCAACCTTCCTTTGATTTTAGTTTAATTTAAATAAAATAAATATTTTTAAATTTTTAAATAACGACATAATACTTGGTTGCCATTTTATCAAAATAAGTTTTGCTTTATTTTGAGTAGAAAAGGTACCTATAACCACCCTCTAACTATAATTTCTAGCTTTTCAAGATTATTGTTCAAATGGGAAGACACCAAATGCCAAAGCCAAGTTTGGCCATTATATTTGAATATAGAACTACACATTTAAAGAAGAAAAAGAAAAGGAAAGAAGAGATCCTCACTGTAGAATTAGTCCTAGGAGGCCTTGGAGCACTGTTGGGTCTTGCACCCATACCAAAGAAGGATTCAAGATCATTTTCATTCTTCTGTTGGTTCATCCTTGCAGAAGCTGCAGCCCTCTCTCTGGCCTCGGCAGCAGCCCTTTCTGCAGCACGTTCAGCTTTAACTCGTGCTTCAGCTTCAGCCCTTGCAGCTGTAGCTCTTTCCCGTGCTTCTCTCTCCTTTGCCTCTGCAGCAGCCTTTTCAGCTCTTAACTTGGCTTCTGCAGCAGCCCTTTCACGGGCTTCAGCATGTGCCCTTTGCACAGCAGCTCTTTCAGCACGCTCTCGAGCTTCAGCATTAGCTTTCCCAACAGCAGCCCTCTCAGCTCTCTGGCGTGCTTCAGTGGCCGCTCTTTCACGAGCTTCTCTTGTAGCTCTTTCTACGGCCTGTCTAGCCTTATCTCTCTCCTCCCTTTCCTTCATTAATCTTCTTTGCTCCTTTTCCTCTCTCTCCTTTTGCTGCCGCTCACGTTCTAACCTTTCTTGTTTTTCTCTCTCCTCTAGTACAGCTCTGTCATCTTTTTCCGATTGCACAGTTTCTTTGCTTTTAGCAGCCTTTGTATACTCTCTCTCCCTAACTTCCTTCGCGTGCCTAAATTTAGCCTCAGCCTTATCCATTGCTTCCTTCATGGCTGCAGCAGCCGTGTTCCTCTCCCACTCATCGTCAGGAAGACCATTTCCACTCTCAACATCATTACTATGACTACTGCCCATGGCAAAATCATCAAGTTCATCAAACTGAGATGTTGGTGATACTGCTGCAGCAGCTGGAGCAGACTTAGGACCATGGGAGGATCGGGTGGAACCCGGGAAAGAAGAAAATTCATCAGCCTTCTTTCTAGTATTAGTAGAAGCCGGGGACCCTGTTCCTGACTTGCGAATATGCACTGGTCGTGGAGGAGGAGGTCTTGAAGGTGGCGGAGCCGCCGTTGGTTGCGTAAAAAGAGGAATCTCTGACACTGTTAGCCACACATCCTCATAAGATTCCAAGTTTTCTTCATACTTTGGAGACATGTTATTTGGAGGGGAAGTAGACCTTTGGCCAGCTGGTTTATTAGAATCAGATGAAAATGTAGGCATGTAAAATGGGGGCTGCAGAAAATCCGGATCACTTTCAACGGGAGTGTCTTTTGGTGAGTGCCTATCCGGACTCGTCTCAGACAACTTATCAGTAGGCTCTTTATCTCTAGTCCAACTTGTGTTTGTGTTCAACCCTTGAGAACTGTTAGTCTTACTGCTATTTTTCTCAGATGAGAATGCTGGAACAGATCTTCCGAGCCCATCAAAAGGGTCAATATCTTCATATACTCTTCCATTTGAAGTTGATGAACTACTATTTTTTGTGCTTCTAGAACTACTAAATTTACCAATTTCTTCCAAAGGGTCGGTATAGTTGCCAGTGGATGAATGCATTGGAGGTGAAGTTGATTCAAATACTTTGAAAGGGTCTTCTGTTGCAGTGGATGTCGTTTTAGATACGCTTGCAGTTGGTTCCGATGACAAACCAATATCAGGTGCATGCCTGTTATTAACAACATGTAAAAATGATTATGACACATCAAACAATGACGAAATTAACAATACTTGTGAATCGCTCATCAAACATAACACGGAAAGTATCAAGATATTTATTTGATTCATCTACGGGTGAGTGAGTGTGTACTATAGCGGGAAAATAGTGTTGTTGTTTAATCATGTGGGGTTGGGCTTGGATTCCTCCTCTCTGTATTCATATTCTCCTGTTTCCTGACTACCCAAATGAAATAATGAGGCATCCCCAAACGTAAGAGTTTAAATCTCTAGCTCTTAATGGATGAAGCATCCATAACCACAAGACAAAAAATATATTTATTTCTTCACGGTAACCCTTATATACATCAGGAACCAAACCAAATGAAGATTCATCATAGAAAGGGAAACACACAAGAAATGAAAGATAGACAAATGATAGTAGATGACAGAATAAATAGGAAGCAATAAAACATGGCAGGACTCAGGAGGGGGCCCTTTCTGAAAGCATTTGGTTAGGGGGAAAGTCCAAGTCCCAATACCTGAATTGCCATACAGGTTTTCATTCAATAAACATTATTTGTCTTTATATTCATAGTAACTAGAACCTACTCCTTGAACTTTGTTCAATTGTCAACACTACAGAAAAATATAACCAAAGTTACTAAACCTTATCGTTCAACTCTGCTATGGCCACTTAAAAATCTAACGTTAGATTATCTCAGGCTGATATCCCACAAACAATAACTTATAACTTATGATTGTAATTACAAAACACAAGAATATGCAAATGTGTTTCAAGGACTCAATCAATGCAAGATTTATACATATTCCAAACCAACAAAACACCACCACCTCCAAGTCAGTCCTATAGACATATTCCATAATAGCTCCATTAATATCCAAAAAAAGTAAGATCAATTTTAGACAAGCAAAATTGACAATGGTATATTGGGGGAAAATGCATACTATACTAGAAAGATGCTGCGACTACCGAGTAATGGCATTATATCAAAAGAATTTCAGTTACCAAAACAACACAAGAGAGTGTTAAAAGATACTATATATACCTGTCACTAGACGGTGGTCTACTTCTTCCAAATCCAGGTAGTAAATCATCAAAATCAGAACCACCTTTATCATCTTTCTCTGAACCCTTCCTACCGGAACCCTTCGATTCCTTACCAAATCCACCGAGAAGGTCATCAAATGCACCATCACTTTCCGATTTCGGTGACGCAAAAACATTATCAAAAGTAACCTTCCCCGTGCTCTTCAACCCAGGCACACCGTCAAAAACATCATCATCGTACACCGGCTTATCATAAACCGGCGGCGGAGAAGAATTCCCCGACTTAGATGCGAAATCACCGCCGGATCCCGTAAACATGGAGTCCAAATCGAACGGTGCATCGGCTCCGCGAGGCTTGGATCCGGTAGAGGAGAACAGATCGTCGAAACTGCCGGCGTCGCGCGTGTGACGGGCGGTTGAGGATCCGAATCTGGAATCGGATGCACGAGCGGATCGCGATCCGAAATCGAAGTTGAGAGAAGTTGAATTGGGATTGTTGGAAGATCCTTTAGATGAAGGAGCCATTGGAGCGGATTTACCTTGCGGTTTGAGACCGAAATCGGGAGCCAAAAGGCCATCGAAATCGTTCATGGTAAGGGATTTTGCGATGAAATCGGAGAATTGAAATGAAAAATTGAAACGAAATGAAGAAGGTGGAGGAGGAGGAATCAGGTGTGTGTGAGTAGAGAGAGCATTCGGTGAGGGTGAGGTGATGATAGAAGGAAATGGAATCTGTTCAGGTTAGGCCTTCGATTCCTCTCCTTCCTTTCTTTTTGTCTTCTTGGAGAATTTGCTAAATCAAACTTGTTCAAATTCTTTCTCTTTTTATTTTTTATTTTTAATTAAAACACTTGTTCAAATTCTTCTATTTGGCAATATTCAATCATATGAAGATATTCATTGCAACATCATTATTAGATGTTTGATAAGCCAACTTGCAAGGGCAAAATTTTACCCTTTCTTTCCTTTGGCTTTTTCCTTCCCCTTTCCCTTTTGCTTTTTCTTCTAGTAGTAGATTCATTTCTAGTTTTTTTTACTAGAGATTTATTTTTTTGTTAATTATATTCTCTAGTTTTTTAACTTGTTAATAATAGAATATAATTACTATTTTTTATTAAAAAAATAGGAGATTTAAAATTTTACTTTAATCATACTTATTAAATTTTTGTAAATTTTTATAAATTTAACTTTTACAATAAACACATTTAAAATATTATTTATGAAAAATTATGATGCATCACAAATAGGGGTGGGAAAAGACTGGGCCAATCTAGGTTTTGCTAAGCCTGAGTCTGGCCTGTTAAAATACTTTAAGCCTAAGTCTGATCTGTAGCCTATCATAGGCTTACCTTTAGATCCAAGCCTAGTCTTTTTGAAGGTCTGATTGGCCTGAAAACCTACTTAAAAGCCTATTTCATTTAAACATTTGTAAATAAGTAATTTAATTAGTTTTTAAATAGACTAACAAATTAAAATATCAATGAGACTAAATATTTATTTGCATTGACTTATTCGAGTATACCTAGTAGCATACGTTTTGTGATACTATTTGTTTGAGAGAACTTATGAAAACAAGATATCACATTGTTCATAAGATTTTTTTAGCTTATTCCCATAATTGCTTGAAGATAACTAAGCTTTATTTTTATTTTTATGTTTTAATTAAAAGTACACAATATAATATAATTTTTTTTATATTTATTTAAATAGGCCGGCCTGATATGTTTAAAAAGTTTTTTATATGGTTTGTGGCTTAGTTTTTTTAACTAAATAGACTTATAAAAAAGCCTAGGCTTTTTTTAGTTAAAAAAAAAAATTGGCTTGTCCTTAACCTGTGTAAGTTAGGCCGTAGGCTCCTGTTAGTCGGCCTGACCTATTCCCACTCCTAATAACAACTAATCTCTTAACGTTATTATCATTTTTAGGTTTTTTTAAGATTAATTTTGGATCAAAACTTATGTAATTATTATTCACTTTGCTAATATAATATTATAGATAAAATATTTTCACAATATTTATATATGAAGTATCGGTTTATGGGTGGCAATTGAGGCAATTATATTGAATTACATTTTTTTAAAACAAAAATTTAAATATTTAATGTAATTAATATTATTAATTTTATTAATATTTATTATTTTATATCAGTTTTATGAAGTTTACTCATTAATTAATTTATTAGTTTACTACAAATTTGTCAATTTTATGAATGTATTTTAGATTTATTTGTGTATTATTAAATGTTATAAAAGAATAATTAGATTTAAAAACATTTTATTTTGTTATTGTTACTTTTAAAGGTCTCATTGTTACAATATTCTTACTTTTTGTGAGAATTTTTTTCCTTAAATTTAGTTTTGTTTATCTTTCTACTTCTTAAGTTTCCTCTTCTTCATCAGTGCACCTTCCATTTTCTTCATTACTAAAGTTAATAGATTAATAAAAGATTCAAATGCAAGTCATCACAAGTACTTTACCATTTCTTTAATGGTCTCTTGTCTAGGAATTATAGTTTTTTTCCAAAGTTCGGATCCAAATAGTATAAAATCTGGTCTTTGACAAAGACAACCATCAGAAACCAATTACCAACACAATCTTCAATAAGTAGATAAATCTAACAAAATTAAAGTATGTTAGGGTAAAAAAGTCAAATGTTTTCACAATATAATTAAGATAAATTCAATACATTATGATACCAAACTCATATATGTTTTAGATTCACAAAATGGGACATCCAGTTATTTGCATACTCACTAATTAGGTCTTCAATTGTTGTACCATAATTTATGTATCTCTGTCAAACATATAAAAATAATTATTTAGAAAAAACTAGTTTTCACACCACAAATAAACATATAAATGTTAAATTACAGTAAGTAACAAATACTTACCACAAACGATGGAGGAAGTAACTATATAGATGGTAATGCAACTTTCCTCTAATAAAAATTGTTTTAAGAGACATCATGTGAAAACATAATGTGTTCCAATAGAATCGGTGAAAACATAAAGGGCGCAAAAATCCTGAAACAAATCATCAAGCTTTTCCCAAAGAGTAACACCAAGTGGTCTGCTTAAAATCGCCAAACCAAATACAAAAGCTCCGAAAACATAATGTGTTCCAATAGAATCGGTGATGAAACTAAAATCATGACACCAGCTAAAATAAGATATATGCAGAGTTCAATGATTTAGGTTTCAGTTACAATAATTCAATTGAAACAAAGATAAACTATAACAATCCAATTTATCTCTACTTTATTCTTGATTGATCTTGTCTGCAAAAAGCTCCTAAGTCACACTACTATAAAATATATCTTTGGTAACATCATATTACTACGACCATTTTACCAACCGTAGTAATATCTCATTTCTACGCGCTTGATTTTTTTTAAATTTAATTATAAGACTTTTCATCACAGTTTATAATAACAACCGAGGTGATAGATTAAGGATTACAAACTTTGAATCCCAACATCAACGTTTTTCCATTTTTTTTCTATAAAAAAGTGTGTCCCTTAACTTATATTCGCATCTAAAAAGTGAAAAACAATTAATTACAGTTGTTTTTATCAACCGTTATTATATGTGTCATATTTCATTACGGTTGGTATTTGCAACTATGGTGAAATTCGTTCTTGCAAAATTAAAATATAACATGTTTTCTTTATTTCCTTCATAACACATGCCCTAGTGAACCAAACGACAGCGATAGCGGAATCTTCATCTTCGCCATCTAAGATGGTCCATCTTCATTCATTTGGAGCGTCCAATCTTCATCCTCTTCATTCATTTATTGGGACGAAAATTATTTCTTAGTCTATTCCTCCTTTTTGAAGTACGATATATTACTCCCTTAAAGATTCTGAATGGCCCTATCGAATATTGAACATGCTGGTGGTTGACATCCTCATATGTCTACTCGCCGAGATCGGTGGACCAACTTCTTTACAAAGTCTTGGTATCTAGTAACTGAGAGTCGTGGCAGACTCATATACCAGTATACCACCTTAATGTAGCGTCCCTGAAGGTGCTGGAGAGGAGCTTGTATTTTTGGGAATAGAAGGTTTCAATGATCGCTATTTGCGTGTTAATGGAGACAACTTGCTCATGGTGATCACTTTTTCCATTGAAATTTGCTAGTGAAGGTGGCTTGAAACTCTCAGGTATTGGGCTCCCCCAAATCTCGTCAGAGAGAGGTTGGAGGTCAAAAACTTTTATCTCCATAATGGGATCAGCCTCTTGTTGGCGCCTCTGGAGGTTAAGGACGTTGTCTTCTAGAGTCTGATTATGGCAACGCAGATCCTCCATAGCAGCGCGCATCTCTGTTATGGACTCATGGATGCCACCGGAGCTGCTTCCGATTGAAGTCGTTGTTATATGTTACCATATTGGAAGGGGGTTGAAGAGGTGAGCAGTAAGTTGATTGTTGGATAAGAAGGTGGCGCATGTTAATTTTATCGGGCCCACGGTGGGTGCCGACTATACTTGATATAATAGTACAATAAGGTTAGCCCTATATTCATATAGAGCTATGTGGTGTTTTAAAGGATATCTTACTATTTTTAGGGCTATCTTATGTGAGATGATAAGCTCTATGTATGGCACGAACACGATACGAGTATCGGATACGATACGTAGATACGTTACTAATCAATTAATACTAGATACGATACGAGTATCGGATACGATACGTAGATACGTTACTAATCAATTAATACTAGATACGATACGTTTAAGATACGTATATAATAATTAAAATAAAATACTTAATTAAATCAAAGTCTTCATACCAGAGTTTTAATACATTACGATATTACTGAAAAATATTAAATTTAAGAAAATAAAACTCATAATTAAATACGAGTAAATTTTTAATAATGAGAATGAAAAGAAAATAATTTTACTATCGGAATTGAAATGAAATATTAAAAATTAAAAAGTCATCATTATAGTAAGAATAAATATAAATATTATACAGTGAAAATATATATAATATGTAATGAATTGAAAATAAAAGATATAATGATGATTCAAAAACTTTATGATGAGTATAATAAATTGGATATATTGAGAATTGAAAAAAAATTACGGGGATATGAAACAGTTTTTGGAAATTAGGAATTGGTGAGAAAGAATTTTAACACCTGCTGTAATGAGAGTTAAAAAGCATTAATAAGAGTGATTAAAAAATTATGCAAAAAAAATTGAAAAGTCACGTATCAGAGAGTATCGAAAGCGTATCGCCGCCGTATCGAAAATTTTTAATTTATTTTTCTAAATAAATAATTTCGGATACTCCTCCGATACGTATCGGTGCCTTATCGGCGTATCGGAGCGTATCAGATACGATTCAGCAGCATTTTTGAAGTATCCGTGCTTCCCAGGCGTCCAGGGAGTTTGGGCTTTTAGAACCATGGAGGGATTTGCCCTAACTCCCCGACTAGAAAACATGGCCTATAGGAGATTCAGGTGTTTTAGAATCCATGGAAGGCAGTTATCCTTCTTACATTGAGCTTTAAGGCTATGTTTGGATAGTTTAAAACTAACGGAACGGGACGGAGCGGAACAGAATATAATGGAGCGGAATGGAACGGAACATAAGTTTCATTCTATTGTTTGGATATTTTACGATGGAGCGGAACTATTATCTCATTCCACTGTTTGGATATTGAACGGAGCGGAATGTATTATAACTTTTATTCCACTTTTACCCTTTATTTTAAAAATATTATTAATTATATATTTAATTTCTATACAAATAACTATCAAATTTTAACTATCAAATATGAATTATTAGAAAACTACATGATTATTATAACATGAAAATATATAATTATTGGACTACTGTTATCTAGATCAAAATATAAGGTGTAGAAATTGAAAAGTTTGATACGGCTATCAGTATTTACTTCAGTTCAACAAAATCATATTTAATAGAATAAACAATATTACTACATAAACATATTTTTGTAAAGGTAACAAAATATTTGGAAACGAGATACAAAATAATAGAAGACTCTTGTCACACTACGCTGCATTGCTTCATTTCAGTATACGAAAATTTTCAAATACATATCGTACAACAAAAAATCTTAAAATATATAATTCATCTTGTAACATAAAATAATGAAAAAACTATCTAGTAGCACACAATCAAGAAAATATATAAATAAAGATAAAACAAAAGTATACCTAATTTCTGAAAATTAAAAAAATAAAGTGTGATATGAACATGAAAATAAATCAAGATTTTTGATTTAATAGAACACAAATATAAATATATGTAACAAAATATAAGAAAAATGGCATACCTTGTTAGGATATAAAAAAAATAGACACTTTGCAAGAAGACAGCTTGTGAGAGAGAAGAGCTATCGTAGAAGAAAAGAAGAATATCACGTTAATTAAAATAAGGAATAGAAAGTGTTAAAATGAAATTTTGGAGGATAAAATTGTAATTGTATTTGGAATTGATTCCATTCCATTGGATACACCCCAATTTGGGGGAATGAAAATTGGACTAAAATAGTGGTATTGGATGGAATGGGTTCCATTACACTGCATTCCATTCCATTCATTTTTTTTGTAAATCCAAACAATGGAACACGATTTCATTCCATGTTTACTGAGTAAATGGCTCATGCGGCCCAAGCCAAAATGGATGATCTTTCATCTAAACTCGAGCAGCCTCGTTCCCATATCTCCCTCCCTGTCCAAAGTTGAGGCAATAGGCTTGCATCTCACATTCCTCGACCGTCATTCTTAGTATCCAGTGAAATTATCCCAGTATAAATTATATTATAAACATGTGAAATTGCCAATAAGGCCTTATATTCAATAATGAAGAGAGTATAATAAAGCTAATAAGCATGCGTTATTATCTAACATGGATGCATTGCTTTTTATTTCTGAGAGGGTTCTTTGGGTCATGAAATATTTGGGGTAAATTTGTGTTCAACCAGTACATAGAAAAATGAAAGGTGTTGATAGTTGATAATGTAATCGAGGACTAATGAATAAGTGTTGTAAAGAATTGATGAAGAAAGTTTGTTGATACGATGTCATTAAGTGTGTCAGATGAATGGTTTTGTTAAAGTAAAAGATGGAGCAAAATGGAGTTCCATTGAAGATATGACATAGTGACCATCTATGTACAATAACTACTAGTAATATATTTGCATGCCCAAAATATTACAAGTCATAGATCAAATAAGAAACAATCATAAAAAAGAATACATGCACTGTTATTATGCACATAATCTTCCTTGTTTCTGTTGGTCTCCTACATCATTGTTGGGCTACCATCAAATGAGACATCATTTTCAGGGACACTGGCATCAAACTTTTCTCCCTTATCAGAAATAGTGCCTTGTGATCCTAAGGCCTGCCAAATCATTCCAAGTTGTGTCACTACATCAACTTATTGATGTTAACAAGAGTTTATACCCAAAATACTGTTGAAAAGCTGTTTTAGTGTAAAAATTAATTAATCAAAGATCAAATATCTGCCAAGCCACCAACCATATGCTAACAGATAATGTCAGATGACCTTCCCAACTTAACACACATTATCACAACCTTTCATAAGTTACATATAATCTAAAAATATTCTTTATTTTTAAATGAAGTATGTTTAGTACAACATTATGAACACAAGAAACTTACCCTTTCATTTGGAACAACTGCATATCTCTCTGATAAAGTGGCAAATGCTTTCCCTGTTCAAGGAAAAACGAAACATCCCGATTCATGGAAAACTTGATTCTAGATTAAACTGTCATATAGTATAAATCGGCACTGGCTACAGAAAAGGAAAAAAAATCACAAATGAGCTTGATCTGAGCACCTGATGATGGATACTTTGACGATTCTATGTGCTTTCCGCTACATCCATCAGTGCTGAAGGCATCAATAATAATTGGAACATTCCTGTAAATCCAAAAGAGATAACATTCATATTCAAGCCTTGTAATGAATTGTAACAATTATGGTTTCTTGCACATGAAGTTACCGGTCTATGGTGTCACCGTGCCCAAGTTGTCCATTTGTACCTCTTCCCCAAGAATATACATTTGCGAGATTAGTGACAGCAACGGTGTGTCTCCATCCACATGAGATCTGAACTACTTTCTACCAAGCCAAACAAAATTTTGCAGAGATAAAAAATAGTGGACATGATAAAAGGGTAGAAGGTTCTAGAAGTTTAAAGTACCTGAGCACGAGGAAAGTTCACTAGCATGGGAGAGCAGCAATCAAAATTGTTACCGATTCCAATCTGTCCAAACTAAAATTGAAAAGAGAAACAAGTTTCAAATTTACCAAATAAATTGCTAAAATTGTTTCAAGTACATTATTCTAACACATGCAGAAAAATATCATGGAAATAGGAGAAACTATTAACCTTATTCCAACCCCAGCCAAAAAGTTGTCCGCTAGATGTGAGTGCCATACTATGCCTCCATCCACCTGATACCTGAAAAAAATGCACATAAAATTTGGTTTCCTATGTTTTCACGGTACTGATTCACATTGAATTTGAAGCTCAGACTATAAAGTATAAATAGTTAGAAAGACAAGATATCTAAATGAGACTAATTGTTTCCAACTCAGCGTAAATTTGAAGGACCACCTGAGAAATGAACTTATCACTCAATGCTTGAACCTTACGAGGCACAAGATGGTCTTCGAAATCTCCATGTCCAAGCTGACCGTATTTACTCCATCCATGCGAGTATAATTCACCGGAAGATGACACTGATATTGTATGCCTCCAGCCACAAGAAACCATGCCTATCTTGACACCCTGCAAAATTGACATTTATGATAACAAAAGTCCACTATTCTGCCACGCCATCCTACTCCGTCGGGACTACACTAACAGTCCATGTCCCTTTAACTCTTCTAAATTATAATAGATAGGATAAGTTTGAGGACATACATCAATGTTGACTTTCTCAGGGATCAAGCGATTGTTTGTGTCTCCTAGTCCTAAGTTTCCATATCGACCCCAGCCCCATCCATACAAATCTCCGTCTTCAGTAATTGCCACACTATGTTCAGCACCAGCAGCAACCATTTTGATACGTATTCCCTATAACAGACGGAAAAATTCATGTGTCCTAGTTAGAATTCACAGAGTAATGATCATAATAGATAACCAAGATTCAGCTCTGAAAAATGCACCTCAAATGCTAGAATTGTTTGTGGCACAAGAGAGTCCTCTGTAGTACCAAGTCCAAGTTCACCGTTTTGGTTACGCCCCCAACTTTAACCATCACAGAAGAAAAATACAATGAATGACTAAAGCGAGACAATGGCAGACAAGCAAATAAAAGACAGTCCCCACACATAAAACACAAAATATGTGCAACAACGAACTACAAACCTCAACACCTTGCTTTCCATAGTAACTGCCAAACAATGACAGTCCCCACATGCAATTTGCTTTATCTTTAGACCCTGTAAAGCTCTAATGGGATGAGGAATGAACAAGTCACTATGATCACCATGACCTAATCTTCCAAAATCACCCCTGCAAAAGCATCATACATAAACTAAGATATCACTGATAAATGCATAGTAGAGCTAGCTATTATTTACTTGTAAGCTGTTGTCAAGTTCTTAGGAGGGCCTGTGTAGGTTAGCCGCAGTTTAACTGTGACAAAACAAACAGAGACCCTAACCTGCCTTGCATGCTTTCAAAAACGGCTCGCCTAATACCATTTTAAAAACAACTTCCAAATGATATTCTAGCTATGAAAAAAAAATACAGTAGCCAAATATAGTTAAGGTGAAGGCCATACCATCCCCAACTATATACATTCTTGCCAGAATCGGAACGCGCTACTGTATAATCAGCTCCACAAGTAACAGATACAATGTCTTGACCATCGAACGCACTCAGTTTTGTGGGTAAGAGCCGGTCATCCGTATCACCGTGGCCTAACTGTCCGTCCTCCCCTCGCCCCCAAGAGCAAACAACATTTCCAGCTATTAAAGAAATCAAAATTCACACAAACATAAAAACCACAACATTAAAGACATTAAAGAGATTAAAGGATCAATGTTTCCACTACCAACTTTTCATTTGACTAAAAAAATGAACTGAAAAATCAGTGCTTACAGAGAAGCGCCACAGTGTGACTGGCACCAGCAGAAATGAGAAGAACATGAGAAGGTGAATTGTTGACTTCACTGATCATCATCACTTCATCCTCCATGATCACCAAATTTTCTGTGTGGGAGAAGTTGACAGATAAACGTGTTTCTTATATTATAGAATAGGAAAGTGGAACAACAATAATGATACAAACAGACAAACTTTATTTGTTTTAGTTCACAAAAGTCTAAAATGACATACGAGTAGGTGAAATTCAATTACATCATTCAAGAAAACGTTACTAAAAAAACAAAAGCCTGCTTTTTGTACCATACTATCATAAATGTGTGACATTTATATCAAGATTATATTTGTACAAAATGCAACATAATACTTAACTTAATTTAAAGAATTAGTAGATGAAATGTTAAATGTGTAAGGTTATAAATGAAGTGATTATTGAGTAGGTGTGAAGTTGGTCAGAGAGTAATGAAGGGTTCTTGTAAAACATAGTACATGTATACTAAAATGAAATGAATGCTATGAGGACAAAAAAAGTGGTGTATATTTGAGAATGAAAGAGAATGACAAAGATTTATTAGAGATTGTTGCGGGTGGATCTACGGTAGCCGGTAGGTGATGTACACTTATTTCATTATTCTGGACAAGGACTATCAAACTAGGCAGGTTGATAAATGGACACACATTTTGGCACAGTAATTATTAATAGGATTAGGAAACTGATGAGTCTTCTCTGTAGGGATAATTTGAAAAGAAAGAGAGATTGAGGAGCAATATAGAGATATCAAAATAAGGCTTATACTTACTGAATTGAGTTGGGAAAAATTGATGGGGATTTCTTATCCCATCTTTAGGGTTCTTAGGTACTATGTGCGCTTTCAAAAATATTTCTCTGTTTTCAGAGATGTATCTCCGGACGGACGCACATTTACGGAATAAAACCATAAACAAAATACCAAAAAATCAACATTGCAACGATAAAATCTACATTTATAAAATAAATTCGGTATTACATTGATGATTTCAACATAAAATTAAATATTACATTTCAATAACCCGGTGGACGCTTGCACATCTCTAGGATTTGCTCGACCATTCTTCGTACTGTCACTACCAACTCGAGCGGGATTTTCTCTTCGAAACGGAAATACGTTGGTCACATCGCCAAAACATCATCTTGGTTCTTGAGCTCAAAGTTGCTGTAAATTATGTTCCTTTTGTTGTCAACTGAAGGTGAACAATACTCGAGCTTCACTACCTTTCGTCTGTCTCCGTAAGGTAGGCGATAGTGGATTTCGTCAATGATATCGTCGAGCGAGGTGTACTCGGTGAGTTTGAACGTCTGCCCTAGTGTTTTGCCGTCGGAGTAGGAGACACTTGCGACATACAAACGGATGTTGATATCATACAATTGAGACATTTTTGTGTTTATGTGAAAGACAACATAAGAACCCCAAATTTTGGTAATGATGAGTGCCATCCCCATCCGAAAAGTTGTCCGCTAGATGTGAGTGCCATACTATGCAACGTTCATTTTTTCATAGAAAAGACAGTATTCTAGGAAGTAATGATGAAGGAAATTCGTGTACATTACCTTAAATTACAGTTTCTTTTGCTCCTTTTTATATTAAAAAACAAGGAAATATTTTTTTGAAGTAGAATACTTGGTTGAGTGCGGAAGGAGGTTTTGGTAGGGTTTAAAGAAGAAATGGCGGTATGATCATGAGTGAAGCATACAAGAAAGGTGGTGTTTTATTAAACTTCTGACTTGAAAAATCTAGAAATATACTTCGAAATAGTCACTGAGTTGACAAATAAACAAAATCATTGTAGGGGTGAGTCTGGAGATACACTTTCAGACTAGTTTTTGGGAAAATGGGTGTGTGTCTCATTTATAAAGTGTTTTGGTGTCTTATTGAATTGTGAAATAGACAAAATCATTGTAGGGGTGAGTCCGTAAATACATTTATGGACTAAATTTTGGGAAAATGGGGGTGTGTTCCACTTAGAACGTATTCTGGTGTGGAATGAGTGCATCTGAAGATGTATTTCCAAAATTAATGAAGGATATTTTTGAGTTTCATTATGGTGGTTCTTCACCACTAAGGGTGGAAGAGGAACCCCAAAGGTTTGAGGAAGTCAAAGTTTTTTTCGGTTTTATGGAGGGAATTAGGCCGCCCACAAAATGGCCCAGTATGTTACTATTAAGCCTAATTAAATCATGGGAATTTTACTCTATATCTCAACAATTATTTCTCCACCCCTACAATTTCTATGTTTTGACCAAAATATCCTTGTATAAATAATTTATATTTCAAACATAAATTTTTTTCCTCATTCCAATTTGAAGTTATTGCATGCTTGAATCTTACTCTGAAGTTCTTCGATCCACAAAACAGAATCGGAAGTCTTATTTCCAAGTTCTCTAAATCAAAAAACTAAATGAAAAGTCTTACTTTGAAGTTCTCTGAACCACAAAAGATATCCGAAAGTCTTACTTTCATGTTCTCCGAACCACAAAACACATATGAAAGTCTTACTTCCAAGTTTTTCGGTGCCCAAATTATCTCTCATAAGTCTTTTGATTTTGAGTAAGTTATATGGTCTTGATTTTATAGTCATCAAATGTCTTGGGTGATAGTCCTCTCGACTTGTTTGTTTTGCAAAAATAATATACCTACATATATATGATATTATTTGAGTTTCCTTTATTCATTTATTATTGATAGAATTAAAAATATTTCAATTAAAAATAATGTATTTAATTCTTTATCAATAACATAATTTTAATATGTGTTTAACCCTTTTAGATGTGTGTGATATTTGTCCAAAAAATTATAAAGGTGTTTTGAAGGCAAAGAAAAAAACAAATTTTGTTTAAAGCATTTATCTGAATTGTCAGACACATGTAGGATAAATGCCATGCGAATGTTGAACATGTATTTAAAGATGGTTGAAACAAAGAAAAAAACAATTTTTTTAAAACACTTATTTGAGTTTTCTGAAATTTACTTTATTTTTTGCCATACATTATACGAATGTGATTCAAATGTATGACAAAATGCTGGAGACAGCTACACGCTAAAAATAATTAGAGAGTTGTTATTTTGACATTAAAAAAGCAAACATCGTATGTTACACTATTTAAACTACAACATTATTATGTATTTGCTTTCATTCTTGAATATCAAAATCTCCCATGGCATACCAATTTCACTCCACCATAGATCACTCCTACCACACCTTCATTCTCATCTTTTCCATGGGAGATTTGTACACCTTATTATTCCAACACTCATGTTGCATCATCATCACCAAATTTGTATTTAAATAATGGGTACTCGCCACCTACACCTTCTAACTCATATCTATCTCATTCTCATGTTTACTCAAACTACTGCAATAATTATTACAAACAAGTACTCATTTCCACAACAGCACCATCACACACACACCCTAACTCCACCAACATTAACACCCATACCTTTCAATAACAAGTATATGACCATCACACATCTTTCTACCACAAAAAAATATTCACTCCTGTCAATGATTCTTACCCGACTTCTTCTCCGATGACATTCCTGATGTCAACAACACCTTCGACAGAATCTTCGACAACACTTCAGGTAACATCTTCGACAAAAACATCACCGCCTGTAAAAACTCCTATATCTCAACGTCTTTGCTCCACCTTTGATCTACTTGGATTTTTCACTGTCATCTTTGATCCCGGTGGAGACTTGCTCCGATCACTCACTCCATCGTGCACCACCTCCTCCAATCCACCTTACACCAGTTCTTCAAAATCGGAAGTTACAAATCTGTTATTAAATGTTGCGGTTTGTGCGGTTTCAAGTTTATGACTTAGTGGCATATTGAATAAAGAAGATAGTAATAGTGAGAAATTCAGACCATGAGCCATTTCTTTAAGAAAAGGACAAAATTTCTATTCAACCAATATTGTCTCTCTCCTATGTGTTGTTTCTCTTTCTCATAACGTGTGTGGTTGGTTTCCCATGATTTGTGGGGTTCATAGTTAGTATATATTGGTGACAATTGCCTTCCAGTTCAAAAATAAAAAGTTTGCTAGGGAAAAAAGTTCAAGTTTACTATGTAAAAGTGTGGGCTTAGGCTGAAGATTCAAATTGGACTTTAAACAAATGTTCACTTAACAATTTTTTTCATGAGATACATGGGCCACTACACACCCGCCAAATCCACAGACCTCCGTACTTACATTTGAACCTTGAGTACAAGGTTCAAGCGAATCCGGCGGCAAAGATAGAGAGTAAAATTATGGTTAAACAAATAAGTTAGAGATTAAATTAAGTTAGAATATTAATTTAATAAGTCTTTTAATTTAAGTGTTATTGGTCTCCTTTTGTATTTGGACTTTTAGTTTTATTATCCACTATGACTATTATATATGTAGTCTCTATGAGACATTGAAGAATATCAAAGAAGTTAATAAAGTTTATTTTTATTAGTTTAGTTTATCTTTTCTCTAGGATAGAATTTTAAAACTTTCTATGAGCATTTTCAATAGTGCTACCAACTTTCGGGTTCCTTGTTGGACCTATTAAAACACATCATCTTAAAATAATGTAAGAAAATTGGTATGATAATCCTGGATATCTTCAAGAATCGTGTTCGTTCACTTTCCGAACAAAGTATTTCGACCCTATTCTGGTCTGGGTTCACAAAATCTTTGCGGGGATAATTCTCGAAGAACAATCTGTTTCTGACAATAGAGAACAGATCAGAATGTAGAGAGGAAGTATAATTTCGTGTACCAAAATCGAGGCCAAAAGACTCCTTATATAGGAGACCCATAACAAAAAACGAACAGACACACCTTTTCGAAAAAAAACAATTATGTCGGTTGGGAAAGGGTGCAACTATTCAAACGAATTTTTCGAACGGGGTGCTGCCCCGCACCCCGCCCGCTGACTTGGCAGCGGGACCCCAGCAGGACGCTGCCCCGCACCCCGCCAGGGGCTCTGCCCCTTGGACCCCGACGGAGCGCTGCTCCGCACCCCGCCAGGGGCTACGCCCCTTGGAACCCCGTTTCTATTATTCGTATTCAATTACACGTTTGGCTCGACGAGCGTACACTCCGCACTATCCTAACTCGTTTCAAACTTAACGCATAATTGCATTGGCCCATAGTAAATCACATTACTACCAAAATACATTGATGATACTAAAATTACCAACAAATAACTCATTCCATTTTCACTTCAATATAACTTTAAAGAACTCATCTTAAGTTCTACATTTTAAGCTCTTATATTAATATTTTATTCTTATTGATATTATAATTTAAGTATCATTGGTTAAAAAAACAAATAAATATATTATATTTCTATTGCTTCCATACGTTGCTTCAACTGGGTCAAAGTTGCATCACAATGCAACGACATCGCCATGTTGGCAAACTCCAATGAAAAAAATCTCACTTTTTAATTTTCCAATAGGCGAACCATATAAAAGACCAACCACTGAAGTTATTCTTAAGATTTTGATAGTGTACTCTTTTAAAATCTATCATCTTGTGTCAGAAAAAAGTAAAATATAATTATTAAATATGCTAAAAGAACAAAACCATATAAAATTACGGTGTAGTGTTAACATTTAGACATTTGATGTATCAGTAGCATTTCTCATATAATTATAATGGTCATATGAAATATGAAAAGCTTTACTCCACTGGTCTTCCATAACCTCTATCAATTTTTATTTCAGTCTGGAATAATTTGGTTGCATTACAAATATTTCTGTGAATTGAGATTTTTGTTTGAAAGAAACAAAAGACTCAACTTTTGTGCATCATATGATCACGTTCTCCAAATGAAACGCAAACGCGTTATAGTCAAACGACACTGACTAGTAAAGAGCGGAGAGTCTCTTTCTCTCTATCTGAATTCAAGTCTCCTCTCATTTCACGCGGCATAAGGACTCACAAGTCCACTTGTATTATGTGTATCAAATTTTTTATCTACAGTTTAACATATTCAATGCAATAATTTGAGTTTCATCATAAATTATTCTCTTTTTGATTTTCAGGTCTCACGTTTACATTAGACCACCCATTCGTCTCTACCATTTGGGCGACGTTAACAATATTCCTAAACTATAGGATGGAACAATTCAACTCTTTCATATTAAGGATAAGTTTTTTCTTAATATGATAATATTGATATAAATACCTTTTTTTAATGAAGTCATGGCTTACTATTTTACTAATAAAGTATTGATAGGAGACTTATCTTACTTATATTAATTAAGTGATTTGACTTGGATGAATATCGAGTTGTAATTAAAGACAAACCGTTTGAACAAAGTTTTGTTAAAATTTGATTGGAACAATCTTTGAACAACTTTTACTTACACTCCAATCTAACTCTAGATTATTCGGGTCATCTTCTGCTATGAATCAAAGAAACAAAGACTAAAAATAACGTAACATCTATAAAAAGGCCATACTAACACGCATCATAATTCATAAGTGATAAGGCTGTTAGTTGAGAAGAAAAAGAAAATAGTTTTGTATTAAAAATATCGAATTAGAAACTTCTAAATTTCCAACACACCAATTTCCAACATAATATTACTTTCATCGTCCATTTTTATAAACATTTATCGACATTTTTATATATTATCATAAAGTCTAATTAATAAGAAAACTCAAATACTTTATTGACAAGTATTATTCCAACCTTATTTATAAGTAAAAAAAATACAATTTTCACACTTATTAAAATTATTTTTTAGAGTATTTAATTTTTTAATTTAATATAAAAGAGATAACACAATTACTAATGTACTCTTAATTAAATTTCATCTACCATCTCATCATACTCAGATATTTGGAGAACAACATGAGATTGATCAGAAGTGAAGACTTAGGATAAAAGTCGAACAACAAAGGCACGGTCACATGTTGTAAGAGATACGATTGACACATCTTCCAATGGCATTTTCCACCACCTCAATAAAAAGTTGTGAGCTCTCTCGTAGGCTTTTATATTGGGGACAATGTTATGTTCAAGCAAGCATGAGGGAGTTTCAAGTTTTTTTTTTGCATTTCTTGTTTTTAATTGCATTAGTTTATTTGTTTACTGTTTAATTTTGAAAAAAATTATCAAATTTTCTCTATCTTTAAAATCATTTGTTGAATTTTGTTAAATAAAGTATGTGTATGTTGTCATATTTGGTAAGGACCTAAACCAAAGTGCCCTCGCCCGACAGTTGGGCCGCTCAAGAGGGAATTCAAGAAAGTCGCTCAAAAACTTCCTCTAATGTGGGAATCAAACTGAAAAGGGTTCACAATGACTCCGTGAAGATGTGGTCAATAATTTCCCCTAATAACATGGGAGCAGTTAAGACCACGTCCATGAGGTAAAAGCTTCTTGCCTCAGGAAACTCCTATTAATATAATATACTTCAAGGGGATCAGGGGGACTCTTAAGTCATACACACTCAATATCACCCACTGCTACTCAGAGAGCACTTTTCTCTTAGCAGCCCTAACATCGTCAATCCAACTGTCCGCAGGCCACCGGCAGGGTCTCTCACCTTCCGTGAGTTGGTCCTTTAAACAGTCTAAAAAACTATCGTACATGGCTACTTGCCGCCATGGTTGTCAAACTCGCCGGTAGTCTCGTCAACTCGTACGAGTTTACGAGTCTATGACGCAAAAACGAGTAGACTCATGCATAAAATCTTTTTTGATAGACTCGAGTATACTCAAGTACACTCGCACCAACTCGTATAGACTCGCGAGTCTATGTCGAGTTTACGAGTTTATAAGTTTTTTTAATTTAAAAAAAAAACTCCAAAAGGCCCAAGTTCCCCACTTTTTTTTTTAAATAAAACCTTTATTTTATTTCTTGTAGGAGAATTAGAAATGTCTCTCTCCTAGTATCTTCTTTCATAATAGCTTATTTCTCTTTTCATCAACGATGTGGTCGAGTTTGGCAGTCTCTTATTGTGTTTGCATTTGTTATCATAAATCAATCTTCTGTGTTGTAAGTATTCTCTTGTATGTTTCACTTGGATGCTTCTCTTGTATATTATCTTGTGTAAAGTTGAGGTGCCATTTTTTTTCAATCAGGTCCAATGATCGCCAATATCCATGTATCAATTTGCACACAATGAAATGGTTTAGAAGATTTATGATTAAAGGCAAACAAAGCTTTTGTCTATTTAAAATAATGCACTGCTTTCATGAAAATTTGCTACAACTTTTATTAAATAATTCACTTTTAATAATTATTATAAAGATTCTGCATACAAGTGTTGAAAGGAAAGCTAGGGTGAGTGGACGACATTGATGATATAGACATAAAATCAACTCAGTTCAAAATCTATTTTGACATAAAGCTATAACAATTTTAGCAGAGGCATGGTTTTAAATTATGTTTGTGATCATGGAAGTGGTTGCGGTTGCAGATATTGTGATCGTAGTCATTACATTTGTTGCAATACGCTTGCAGCCATTGTAGCGTGAATTTTGATTGAGAAGATTTTGAAATATACTGTGAATATTAAGAGACTTCCTATTTCTTCAATATTGAGTATGATAATTTAAGTCTTTAACTACAGACTTTACTATTTTTCTTGTTTTATTATCAAGTTTTATTGTTAAGAAGTTTGTTATCGAATATGAAATTTAAAATTTGATGTTAATTGGTGTACTATTATATATATTTGTGTCATATATGAAGCATTTCAAGATTTATAAATATATGTGTTCCTATATGTGTCACTTACATATTTTTTAAATTCATTTTTAATTTTCTATAGACTCGTACGAGTTCTAGTAGACTCGCGAGTCTGACAATCTTGCTTGTCGCTATGAGTTAGCTTTCACTCCCAAACGTGTAATATACCTACTACGCCCTTTGAGTCTCCCTGCCCTTGCAAGGGGAACACACACACACACACACACACCTGTACTTTTTGAACAATACAGTGACACCCACCGTGGGGTCCGGTAAAACTAATCTGGACCACACCTCTTTCTAACAACCATCACCTTCCAATCCCTATCGTATCCTCAACTCCAACATCTAACCATTATCACACGTGGTAAACATATGAGCTTTATCCCCTACTCTTGAGGGTATCGGTGGTACAAACGATGTTGATGCCATGGCAGAGATACGAGCCGCCATGGACAAATTACGATGGCATAGACAGACGTTGGAAGATGACGTCTAAAACATTAGACAACACCAACAGGAGGTCAATCCCCCGAAAGAGGTGGAACTGCTGAATCCTCACCCACTCTCGGACAAAATATGGAGGGTCTATATTCCCAAATGTTTCAAACCTCCATCCTTGGCCAAGTTTGTTAGACGCAGTGATCCCTACGAACTCGTTGCCTCCATCAACACGCAGATGGCCATCATAGGAGCACCACACTCCCTAAAATATTAGTTGTTGTCGGGAACTTTTAAGGAGTTTGCCCTCAAATGGTACATGGGCCTTCCTCATACCTCTATCAACAACTATCAAGAGTTGGTAAGAAATCTGGTACACCAGTTCATTGCCACTCACCACAAGAAGATGTCCATCACATGTTTGTTCAACATCCGCCAAGGTCCGTCAAAATTGTTGAGGGAATACCTCTCCCGCTTCAATGAAGCCACCATCAAAGTCATCCCTCTGAAGCAAGAAATTTTGTGGGAGCATTCCAAAATGTACTTAAGGCGGGACCCTTTAATGAATTCCTCACCCAAAATCTAGCGCTCACGCTCGCCGAAGTAGTCGTTAAAGCAGAATGCTACATCAATGACGACGAGGAACGCAATGTTGATAAAAAGGCTAGTAATGCCAAGGAGCGTGTCCCTGACACTAAGAACTCTCATTCCTCAAGGAAAAACAACTACACCTCGGCCGTGAAAGACAAATCCTTGTCAAAAGGGCAGGAAAAGTGACATAGAGTTTCATGCCTTTGAATACCCGACGAGGATATGGAGCAAGGTGCTCCACCTGCATACGATCCTGACAACGCCTGTCCCCAGGTCAGAGGTAATGGGATCTTAGCCATAAAGGTGGTGGAAGTTCCATAGGGTTAAAGGACATCATATCGATGACTGCGACTAGTTAAAGAAAGAAATAGAAAAGCTGATACATGAGGGCCACCTCAAGAGAAATGTGAAGGATGGCCCGTACGCGACTACTCGCCATTCTGAGCTAGCTCTCATCCTCAAACGTGAAATATACCTACTAGGTCCTCTAAGTCTCTCTGCCTTGCAGGGGGACACACACATACTTGTACTTTTTAGACTGTAGAATGTGTATTTTTTACACTAAAAGTGAAAATTTCACATGAAAGTAAATGCTAAGGTTAGGAAATTTTTATTTAGTCATATGTTCTTATTCTAACAACTAATATCTTCCAATTAGATTTTGTTTTTACTAGAACTTGACTTGTAACCCTTGAAATTTCACTCAAGTGCATTATTAGTTATTTAATTGTTTTGATGCTTTGTGTATTATGTTAAACCGTAATTTTTGAGTTCCTCGTTGAATCTCTCATCACACACACAAATAATAGGTTTTCCATGCATATAATAAAGTGTTGAACAAAGTCAACCTTGAATGATTCAATTCAAGGTAATACATGATCAAATTTAAACTACCAGTTAATTGGAATTAGGGATGTCAATTGCATCTGTTAATGGGGATCCCTGTGGGGAATATCTGTGCGGAGATCCGAAGTTGGAGATTTTTTTCCCCGTGGGGATGGGGATGGAGGGAAAAGTTCCCCCGATAACACTTTGGGGCGGGGATTGGGAAAGTATCCTCCGCCCCGTGGATTCCCCGACTCCGAAGATATATATTAATTTTTTTACTTTATATTATATATATATATATATATATATATATTATATAATTAGTTATTTTACATGAAAAATATTAATGTATTAGAAAATGAAGAGTCATTAGAAGTTATAGATTTGTCACACATAATCAACCACTTGCGCTGGATGACATCGGTATTGTGGTAGTAAATTAGTGAAAGCACGGTAGCAAGAAGTTATGTTACTATTTATTTATTTATTTTACATAAAAAATATTAGCAAATCAAGTTCTTTTGATTTTTTTATTTATTATTGATGCAAGATGTATTTTGATTTTTTTATAAAATAAAGATGCAAATATATGCGTTTTAAAAAAAAACTAAAAAAAAATAACAAAATACTAGTGTCATAGTTTTTATCAAAAAGTGTAGAATTTTTCTTAAGATTCTATCTCCGTGGATATCCGTCGGGATCTGTGGGGATGAGGATGGGGGGAAATATTCCCCCGTGGCGGGGATTGGGGATGGGGATGGGGAGTAAATTTGGGGGCGGGGCGGGGAGCGGAGAAGCGTCCTCCGAACAATATCTGCCCCGTTGACATCCCTAATTGGAATCGATTGAAACAACGACTAAAATCAATTTAAAATGATGTTTATCAAATTCGCGATTTGATTCTGTTTGTTGGAAACAATTCGTACACTATTTGGAAATGATTCAATTATATTTTTCCAAACTCTTATTTTTCATTTGTTTGTTGGAATCGATTCACATACCTATTGGAATCAATTCAATTCACAATTTGATAATTCATGTTTTGTCTCTATTTGTAGGAATCAATTCACATGTTGGAAGGATCTGATTCTATTAGATTCAATTCCATTGCAATTTGATCATGATAATTTAGAACAAACTCCAATAATTGGAATTGATTCATTAAAAACTTTGATTTGATTCATTTAAGGCTCTATTTAGCTCTCATTTTTGAATTATTTTATGCGTATATAAATAGTATTTTCATTTCATAAATTCATAACTTCATGAGAAAACTCTCAATCAAGAAATCAAGATCAAATATTTTCTATGAGAAAAAGCTTTGAAACTACAACTTCATCTTTCTCTCTCTCTCTCTCTCTCTCTCTCTCTCTCTCTCACACACACACACACACACAAAAAAAAATCTTCATCTGCGTCATTTTCATGGAGAACAATCATGTTGTTTGTGTGTTGATAAGGGATTGTGAAAAGCCATTAATGTTCTAATTGTGAATCTTGGAGTGTGTGTAGATTTCATAGCAGGTGGTGTTTGATCTTAAGGAAATTTAAGAGGTGAATTAATTGAAGAAAAAGAGAAAGGATCTTTTCTCCATAGCGTGGAACCTTGTTTTGTAGGTGATATACTTTTAACAAGGACAACCATTTTTGAGGATGACAACTAATTAATGATGACAAATGTCTCCTGACAAGTCAAGCATAAGAGGTTAAGTGGATAAAGATGCAAACCTAAGTATTAGTGTTTGATAGCATTAGCTATTCGATGATGGAAATCAAATGGAATATAACTCAATCCTCATCTCAAGGGAACTTAAGCTAAACCGACAATCCAAACCAAACCAAACCGAAATGAAATCGAATGTTTTTGGTTCGGTTCTAAGACCGAACCGAACCAATGAAAATGGATGTGGTTCGATTCGGTTCTCGATTTTAGTTCTTAAGAACCGTCAAACCGATGAACCGAACCAATGGAAATAGTTACGTTATAAATATTTTATTTCACTCATTATTAAGCTCAAATTTTGTATCGACCATTGTCCATCTTTGTTTACACTTCCTTCCTATCAATAAAACACTCATCTAGAACCAAAACTCAAAAACTTAGAGAATAGAAACAATAAGTCACAAAAATTTGCTTTCATTGAACTTCTACTCTCACTACCTGCCACAACTATTGCTCTCTACCGTTATTATGATCATATTCTTTGAATTCAAGTTCTTTTCCTTAATTTTCATTTTTTTACCTGTTTCATTTCTTCTTCAACAAAATTCTTTCTAGTCTTGTTACAAAATAGTTTTGATGTGTGAAAAATGTTAATTGATGCGTGCTTTGTTGTGTTCTATTTGTTAAGATTTTAAACCCCTTTCTAACCCTCTAATGTCAAGTGTTAACTTTTATATATGATTGTGAACTTATTTCATGATGCAATGGAAAATCATGTCATTGTTTCACATGGATCAAGAGAAACTTGTAATTTGTTTAAAAAAATAGATCATAAAATAAATTACATGAAATATTTATTTTAAAAATTAATAGCATAAAATACATCGAAAAATATGATTATGGAAAATACACTGATGAGTAAAATGTTTGGAAAAACAATTTTGTAAACCGAACCAAATCGATTAGGTTGATTCGGTTTCATTTTTAATAAATATTAAAAATCGAACCAAACCAAATCAATAGAGATATCATCGATTCAAATATTTTTTGACAAAAACCAGTCAAAACCGATCTGATTATATTCCTATATGAGATGCGTGAAAAAACAAACTTTTTAATTTATGAAAAACAATTTTAAATTTTAATAAAGTGAACCACTAAGGATAAGATGAACAACCTCTTTACATAATCAAGATTAGCCCGTCATTTTCATTTCAGGGGTAATGTATAATTATTTCTACTATGGATATAGAACGGTCATACTTATTTTAAAGAGAAATGTTATTCTTACATCATATTCATACACCAATATTTACACCAAACACTGTTTACCGTATTTTTACGGTAAACAGTGTTTTTTAAAATAAAATAATATTTATAAAAAATATTTTTTATTTTTAAAATTACGGACAACACTGTTCTTATACGGACGTGCATTAACCAACTTCATTACTGCATTAACCAAATTTTTACACTGCATTAACCAAGTTTGATGACTGCTAAAAAATATTTTTAGCACCTGGATGTTGCATTAGCCAACTTCGTTACTGCATTACCCAAGTTTTTACACTGCATTAGCCAAATTTGATAACTGCTAAAAATGATTTTTAATACCTGAATGTTGCATTAACCAACTTCATTACTGCATTAACCAAGTTTTTACACTACATTAACCAAATTTGAATAATGTTATTCTTACACCCATGAACAGTACTTTACAGTAGTCACCAAATTTGGTTAATGCAGTGTAAAAACCTGGTCAATGCAGTAATGAAGTTGGTTAATGCAACATTCAGGTATTAAAAATAATTTTTAGCAGTCATCAAACTTGGTTAATGCAGTAATGAAGTTGGTTAATGCACGTCCGTACATGAAAAGTGTTGTCCGTAATTTTAAAAATAAAAAATATTTTTTATAAATATTGTTATTTTATTTTAAAAAACAGTATAAATACAGTGAACAGGTATTTGATGTAAGTATTAGTGTATGAATATGTGTAAGAATAGCATTTCTCTATTTTAAAATGATGCAAAATGTGATTTGTGATAGATTGATATTGGCAATAAAAAAACCAGTGGATAAAATTAATCTAAAAAATAAAAAGAACGCGTATAAATGGCCCATGCTACTAATTGAAAGACCAAAGAAAATTCAATTCAAGTTGTTTATTCAAACTTGAAAACTTACTCACTCTTCCTCTCCACAAAGACAAGTCTCCTCTTAAACAAACCAAATTAAAACCGTTTTTCCCTTTCCATGGCTGCAAACGAACCTTCACCGTAAGTTCTCACTCATCCATTTCCACTCACTAATTCATTTTCAAATCAAACATCAAAGAAAAATTCAAAACCAAGAAAGTTCCAACCAATTTCCTGACTAACATGATTTTTTTTCTGTATCAGGTTTGAGAGCAGCGAGATGCTAGCTACGTTCTTGATTTCCACGCCTCTCTTGCCGGAGTCATGGAGGCTATGTAGTCAGGCTAACGCCTCCGCCGCTAACGTCTGCAGTTTTGTGGTGGAGCGCGTTGGCACCATCGTGTATGTAGCTTTCTCTGGTGTTCAAATGGCCGGCGGTTCGGATCCGAGTTGGAGAACGTTGGCGCCGTTGGACAGGATCGGTGGTGTGCCGTTGTTTTCGTCTCGTCGGAATAAGGAAGCGGAGGAGCCGGTGATGGTTCACGCCGGGATGCTCAATATCTTTTCCTCACTTTTCAAATCAATCCAAAAACAGGTTTGTTTATTCATCATCTCTTTCAAACAATTAACTACAAATTTAAATATCATTAAATATAGTTTTTCTAGATTTTTTTTCACTCATCTCTTTTTTAAATTTTTTTAGATGTTTAAATATAAATAATAGAAATAATTATTAACTATATTCAACATTCACATATAAGTTTAAAAATTATGATTGATAACATTTAAATTTGTATTTAACTGTGTTTAATAAATTATGACATTTTATTATATTAAATAATTATTTTATTTAGTAAAAACTACTCATCTCTTCTTTTAATTGTTTTTTATATATAATAATACAATATGGGCCGGTCCGCCATGCCAGAAAAATTATAAGGCTTAAACTTTAAAATTAGAGCCCATATTTTTAGGGCCTTTTTAGCCATGTCTTGAAAAGCCCGTTATCCGTTAGGACTAGCCCATATGGGCCGCAGGTAGCCCATCAGACTCGCATAATTATAAATTTTAAAAAGATATATTAATATTTATATTATCTTACTCCAAAATAGCATATTGATTTTTCTCACTTTACTAAATTTAATCTTTATTTTATTCAATCTTTCTCTTTTAAATATTATACATTAGTATAATCAACATTTTTTCATCGTATTATATTAGTTTTTCTCTTATAATAAATATTCAAGTATTATTTTATACAATTTAGACATATATTATATTTAGAAATACATTATAATATTTATAAGAGATAATATAGTACTTAAAATTGTATTATGTTTAAAATAACATCATTTTTAATTTTATTTATAATAAATATTATAGAGTTTTTATTTTAATTTTTTAAATAAAAAAGCTCATTTAGGGCCGAGTTTGGGTAGTAAATCTCGAGTCCATATTACAAAGGGTCTTTTTTTGCCAAGCCCTAAAACGCCCAGAACCTATTAGGGCCGGCCCAATTAGAGCCAGATAACCCATTTTAACGGCTCTAGTCGTGAGTGTTAATATTTTTTTTCTATTATATCTTCAATTATTCTATAATAAAAAAACTAAAAATATTATTATCAAATCAATAATTAAAAAGAAAAGGAGTTATGCACTGACAGTGTAAAATACTTTTACACTATCAACCAATCATCATCATGTATCTAAATAAAATATCTTTTTATTTAAAAAAATGTTTAATGACATGGTAGATTGACAACTCTTTATTAGATGTTTATTGGATGACAGTGCAAAACTATTTTTCAATCTCAATGCACTATCTTTTAACTCATAATTAATTATTAAAAATCATAATAATTAAAAAAAATGGAGATCATCTGGTTCCTAAGTGTATATCTCCTACATGAATTTTACCGTGGGTTTGAATTGTTAAACATTTTGTGACACTGTTTAATAGATTTAATCCGAACAATTTATGCTGTTTTTTTTATAAATTTATTTGAATTTAATTTTGTAAATTTTGTAAGATAGTTAATAAAAAAAGTTTATAACATATATAAAAATTAGTTTAATTTATTTTAATTTTTACTATTAAATAATTAATATGATTTTATTTATAAACGCTTATTTAATAAACTCTCATAGGTTCTTATTCGTATAGAATCTAAATATGATTTATAAGGGTTGAGGCGGATATAAGGGAAATAGTAATTCTCCATATAATAAATTGATTATGAGTTGAGGGTTGAGGTGGAGATAGAGGAAATAGTAGCAACCTTGTTTGAAAAGTTGTTGGGATATTCTATTATGCTTGAGTGATGTTGCTAGTGGGGCGTGCTACTTTGGTACGATATAAATAAAAGTAGGAATAAACAAATCATCATCAAAGTTATAAATTCATATTATTAGTAAAATTGAGAAAAAGAAAAAGGTTGAAAGTGACATTGTAAATAACTCCATCATCCATCCAGTTCATTTTCAACCGTATTTATCGGTGTTAGTGCATATCTGTGAAAAAATGTTGGAAAGGGAAGAAAGGAAATATTTAGATAACTTATCGGTATAATAACGAGTGTATTTAAATTATATATAAATTAAATATATTAATTATTTAATAAATTTAAAAATAATTTTATTTTATTTTAATAAAAATCGAAGACAGTAATGTTTTTGCAAAATCTTTGGAATATCGGCAAACTTCATCATGACCACAAGTCCATTAGCTTTACTAAAATCCGATGCTTGGATTTGTCTCTTTGTTTGTTTTTTTATTGAGTATCAAATTAAAACTCTATTAGAAAATATAAAGATATTTTCACATCTTGTACGTATATGAAAAAGTGAGGGATAAGAAAGAAAAAGAAAGAGATGTAAGGAAAATAATAGTATAGTGTGAACATGAACATGGACCCAATAAAATCCATCATTTTCTCATAGACACAACGCAAGTGGTAACAATTAATTAACCACCTTGATTAGTGCACAAAACATGCTGTTAGACACACTGAAAGGGTCATACATTTCAATATGAAAATGATTAACTAGTACTAGATGATACTATATCAGAAATAAAGATGGGAGTGAGTGGGATTAATTTTTTATTTAGAAAGAAAAATTATATTTGAACTCCAAAATAATTAGTGATGACCATTGACCAGCACTAGTTGACTTGTGAAATGAAACATGAAACTATAATTTTAAATATTGATTTGGAGGGTATTATCATCCAATTGTGTGTGTGAAAGGAGATGACAATAAAGAAAGATTCCAAGTTTTTGCCTCACCTGATGGGATTTGAAAATGACATTCTTAACAATATGCGTAATTTAAATTTGAAGACCTTATAAAAAAATATAATCAAACATGGTATAGTTCTTATCACATCACATCACATCAAAGATAACCAAGCTTGTTCACACCAGCTTAAGACAAAGATAGAGATAGTAATAATGCTTATTCAATGATTCAGGAACATGAATACAAAACTCAATCTTGACGCACAAGACACACCAATAATGGATCCCACCAAAATGAACAAAAATAATAATTGACTAGGTCAATTTGTGAACTAAACCTAAGATCTTATTGTCCAACAAAATATAAAATTTCATTTTATAATTTAAATACTAAGTTTGAATTTGAATTGTCTGATCTTAAATGAACGACCACTCGCTGATGTCACAAATGTTTCCTAGAATGTGATTCACAACTAACTAATGTAAATTAATGTAACCATTTTTTCAGGTGTTAGGAATACTGGCAAACACAGACACAAAATCAATTGTCATCACTGGTCATTCCATTGGAGGAGCTACAGCATCTCTATGCACTCTTTGGCTTCTTTCGTACCTCCAATCCATCTCTTCATCATTACCAGTAATGTGCATCACTTTCGGTTCGCCATTACTTGGTAACAAATCATTTTCTCAAGCCATTTCCAAATGGGGTGGAAATTTCTGTCATGTAGTATCCAAACATGACATAATGCCAAGATTGCTATTTGCACCAATTGCACCTCTCACTCCTCAGCTAAATTTCCTGCTTCAGTTTTGGCACCTTTCCATGACTTCACCAGAATTTGGAAAACTTGCAGTTCAAGTTTCTGACCAAGAGAAATCTGAGTTGTTCACTGCTGTATTGGGTCATTTAGAAACTGCAACACAAAATGAAGAAGCTTCTGAGTCAATTTTGTTCTATCCTTTTGGAAACTACTTTTTTGTATCAGATGAAGGAGCTTTGTGTGTCGATAGTCCTGTTACAATTATAAAGATGATGCATTTGTTGCTTTCAACTAGTTCTCCATCTTGTAGCATTGAGGATCATCTTAATTATGGAGAATATGTTAATGGATTGTCTTCGCAAATGTTGAATCAGAATAACTCTATGCTGATGAACATTCCTAACTCAAGCTATGAGGCAGGGCTGGAATTGGCCATCCAATCTTCTGGTATAGCAAACCAGGTAAATAATATACCCTCCTCCAGTCACTATTATAAGCAAAAATTTACTTTTAGATTCACTGAATAACTGATGTATCTGATCTATACATAAGTCAGATATATCGGCTACTCAGCGAAATTAAAAAGTGAATTTTTTCTTATAATAATTATTAGAGTAACTACTTCTTATGTCACGCGTATCAATAGTCGTAATTTGTCGCTGAACAAATTACTATGATGTAACCAACAGGAATCTGCTGCCATCGCTGCCAAAGAATGTCTAAGATTAGCAAGGAGAATGGGTCCATCACCGGTTCTGAATGCTGCAAGGCTAGCACTATCCTTAGCCAAGGTTGTACCTTACAGAGCCGAAATAGAATGGTACAAAGCATGGTGTGATAAACAAGATGATGAAATGGGTTATTATGACACATTCAAAACCAGAGATTCTTCCAAAAGAGAGATGAAAATCAACATGAACCGTCACAAACTCGCTAGATTTTGGGACAATGTGATTGACATGTTGGAAAGAAATGAACTTCCTCATGACTTTGACGAAAGAGCCAAATGGGTCAATGCTTCCCAATTCTATAAACTATTGGTTGAACCACTTGATATAGCTGAATATTATAGGAAAAGAGAGCATAGAGAAGAGGGCCATTACATAGAACATGGTAGAGAGAGAAGGTATGAGATTTTTGATAAGTGGTGGAAGAATAGAAACGTTACTAGTGGTGAAGAAAATAAAGAGAGAAGCAAATTTGCAAGTTCGACACAGGATTCGTGTTTTTGGGCTAAAGTTGAAGAAGCAAGGGATTGGTTGAATGGTATGAGAAGTGAAAGAGATAATAACAAGTTGGCTATTTTGTGGGAAAAAATTGAAAATTTTGAGAAATATGCCATTGGACTTATTGAAAATAAGGAAGTGTCTAGTGATGTTTTGGCTAAAAATTCAAGTTATAGTTTATGGGTTGGAGAATTGAAAGAACTGAAACAACTGAATGCAAATGTGCAGAGGTTTCCTCAACAGTTTGCACGTTTTATGGATGGAGAAGTGGTTCCTTAGTACTTAAGTTCGAATCAATAAGCTTATCTTGCTGAGCATTGTATGTATAAAAAATTGCTCCTTATGCTAAATAACTCCTTTTAGTAATGAGTTATGTCTTCTTTTTATGGTGTGTAGATGAAGTGGTAATAACCACCAAAGTGTTATGAGTTATGCTTTTATTCGCAATAATATTGCAAGAAATCTTCAACTAATATCAAATCTATCTACTTAAAATGCAGCCATTTTTCATAGGCAGAACATTATCACAATCATATTTTGATTGAAACCGATTGAATTGTTACAGAAAATAGCTTACTGCTATTTATAGGGTAGTGTAGCTAACTCAGTCAGTTATGGTGGATTCATCATAGAGTTTGTTGTAAATGCATTCGATACAATTTTAAACGAAAAATCTATTTTGCTAACACAAGGAAAGCTTTTACTATTGTAAACTAATACATCTAGTGTTTTTACTCTTCAAATTCAGAAGGATTTCTCTATGGGAGAGCAGTTTTGTCAAAAAAATTGAGTTTGTCAAGTTAAAATCTGAGAAACGAAAGAGGTACACTAAATAGATCATCCTATTGATATGTACTTGGTGTAAATTGAATTGTTGACCACCCTGTCTCTTAAGAAAAAGATATCCTACTCCATATGATTTGTTTTGGTAGGTAATACAGGATTGTGTGACAGAGCCATTTTGTTCAAGATGCCACAAAACGGGATAGGAGTGGTAATAGCTACTTTCAGCCCAATTAGAAGAGATTGTAGCCAAAGAACCTATATTGATGTATTGGCTAATGATAAGTATCAAATTTATCTAAAATACAATAGCATTTATTAACTTGATTCACAAGTAATTAATGGAAAAACACTCAATTTATCAATAAAACAAGATAGTATGAACTTTTTAACTGTGTATTCGCAAAGTACAGGTAAAATAAAATAAGAAATCACAAAACATTAATGCTTATAGTAGTATAAACTGAATTTTGGATACAGAAGCTACATATCATATATGTCATTCTTTAGAATGGTTTATTTAACATGACAAGATTAGTCCTATAATGGTTATCTACCTAATGGAAATTCTATAGCTGCATCTATATGTATAAATGTGAAACTATCTATAGCGGTGTAATTTTCCACGTCGCAAATTATAGTTTGTGATGTGTTTATAAAAAAAATATCAAAAATAAAAAGATCATGTATAAATGGTCCATATGTAGTAAGTATGTGCATAACTCAAAGTCTAATTCAATTCAAGTTGTGTTGTTCACACTTGGAAGATTACTCATTCTTCCTCTCCACAAAGGCAACACTCCAACTAATGGCTGCAAACGACCCTTCTCAGTAAGTACTCACTCATTCATTTCCAAACAAAACAACTTAGAAGCAATTTCCTAACTAAGGTTGTTGAAATTCATGTCGTTTGTTTTTCTGTCAGGTTTGAGAGCAGCGAGATGCTGGCTACGTTCTTGATTTCCACGCCACTCTTGCCGGAGTCATGGAGGCTATGCAGTCAGGCTAACACCTCCACCGCTAACCTCGGCAGTTTTATGGTGGAGCGTGTTGGCACCGTCGTGTATGTAGCTTTCTCCGGCGTTCAAATGGTCAGAGGATCGGATCCGAGTTGGAGAACGTTGGTGCCGTTGGATAGCATCGGTGGCGTGCCGCTGTTTTTGTCCCGTCGGAATAAGGAAGTGAAGAAGCCGGTGATGGTTCACGGCGAGATGCTGAATATCTTTTCCTCCCTTTTCAACTCAATCCAAAATCAGGTTTGTTTTCTCCTTTCAAATCATTCAGTACTAGCTGAATTCTTATCTACCCAATTTAAAAAGTTGGTAAAGTTACCTCCAATGTAAAATGTCTTGGAAATATCAAATAATTGTATAATTTTTACAATTAATTAAATATGTTAAATTAAATAGGATCTTTTGATTGGTTGAAGCTACTCTACCCAACTTTTTGAGATGGGTAGAGAAGTTGTCCCCTTAGTACTATTAATCTTTGAGAAAATCACGACTATGTATCGTACCAAGTCATACTTTTATTTTTAAATTACTGAAATGACATGGCAGAATGATATATTCTTATTGGATGACAGTGTAAAACTTTTTTACACTGTCAGTGCATCACCATTAAACCCTTAATCTTTTTTTATGAACTCAATTTATATTTTAATTAATTTTTTGGGCAGTTATAATTCTCTCTATCTTTGTATATTTATGATTTTAGTTCTTTAATTTAGAAAAAATTTAAGTTTAGTTTTCAAATTTTAAAATTTTCATGATTTTAGTCTCTTAATCATGTTTGATCTTAATTATGATAACATGCCAACTTTATTAACAAAATAAAAATGCTTATTTGAATTTTTCGCAAGCATGCAAATTATATCTTCTTTAAATTATGAAAATAGATATTACTAATTGAGTTACCTTTCTCACCTCATATTTAAATTATTTTAATATATCGTATTATTTATGTCATTAAACTATTTTGAAAATGAATTAAAAATTAAAAATAATATTCAAATATAAACATTAAATTAAGATATTTAGAAACTGAAATTAATCTCTTGAACATCATTCTCTCTTGATTCCGGTCTCTACAATAATGGAGGCGTTTTTATAAGTTTTCGTAAAGAAAAAAACAACAAATTGAGAAATGCAAACAAAAGTCAATAGTCAATAGTCAATGGTATTAGTTAGGTGTAGCGAAATGGGCCACCCGCCTCGTCCTGCCTTATGCTCGGGAAAAAAATTGAGCGGACAAGCCCGCCAAATCAAAATGGGCCTAAAAATCAAGCTTGTCCCACCAAGATGGTGGGTTGGAGGGCGGCGTGGTTGTCTGCTTATTTTTTTTATTAATTTATTTTTACATTTTTAATAGGTTAATAAATTTTTTATACATTTCAATTAAACTTTTAAAGCAATTTGTATAAAACATGTCTTTAACAAATTTCACTTAAAAAAAGTTACATATATATTTATAAATAAATGTATAAATTAAACCATCAAGAATTAGAATTACTATAATTAACTAAAAAAACGACGGACTTAAGGTGGGATAGACTGAACGAATAGGCGAGACGGACTTTGGGAGGCGGAGGATTTTGAGGGACACGTCTGAGGAACCACGATCCGTTTTGCCACCCTTAGTATTACTAACAATTCTAAAAAAAATAAAATAATTCACAACACATTAATAAGCATCATTATCCTACAATTCCTCGGTTCCTTTTTATTTTTTTATTTTTTTTACTTTTTACATATATCAAGACAACTAATAATTGTTGTTACTTTTTAAACTATTATTATTTTTGTCTATAATATCTTTAACTTTTTAGTAATTTATTTTACTTTTTTCTCTTTCTATAATAAATGAGTACGGATAATTTTGACAAAACTACCATCATTAATACTTTAAACTTTGAAATGACACTTAAAAAAGAATAAAAAAATTCGTCAAAGTGACACTTAAAAAGGAAAAGAGTATCTTTTTTTCATTTTTAATCCTAGTTTATTTAGTTTTATTCCACATTCAATGCAACATCTTCATCTATGTTTCACTTATTTTATTCTCAGGTTTGATTTTTAATCGCCCAACATTTTGTCCTATACAACATCGCAGGTTTTACCGTAGTCTGATAAAATTTTCTCTTCAATATTTTGTCTCGTACAACATTTCATGTTTTACCGCAGTCCGATAAAATTTGTCTAACATTTTGTATTTCGGATCCTAGATATTAAATTGTGTGACTTGAGAGATGATATGATTTCCAACTTTCACCTCTAGATTAGAAATGCTTCTTTTTGGTTGAACTTACATTCTATATACTTTATGTTTACTTCTACTTAGGCGAAAATCATGTGTTTCTAAAACTCGTCTTCAATCTCTCTTTTAAATTCTCATTCGACTCTCCAAGTATGACTATATTATCTGCAAAAAGCATGTATTTCGGTGCTAGCTCTTTGATGTGCTCTATGAATACATCCAAGATTAAGATTAAAAGGTACGGGCTTAGGGTTAAACCTTGATGATGCAAACCTATTGGAATGAATAAATCACCTATATGTCAACCATGTGTTTGCACACTAGTCGGTACCCTATGAAATCCAGACTCGGGCACGAACACGCGACACAGACACAAACACGAGACACGGCACGGATACAGACACGAGGACCCTGCTAATGTCAAAAACCTAGGACATAGACACGACTATCTATATATATTTTATATATTAATTTAATAATGCAATGCAACTTATGGGTACAATTTATAAAGAGATTAAAATTGGAAGCAAAATTTATGTTTATTTAAACTTAATAAATTCAATAAAAAAAGACATAAATCCATCAAAAGAAAATGATACAAATCATATCATAGTCAGACCACAGAAAACTAACCTCTAAGTCCCACTCATCCAAAGACAAGTCAGCAACTTCAAGAAATTCAGGGTCATCTAATGATCCAAACTCATCTCCAACAACCAAAAATTACAAAATTTAGAAACATCTAGAAAAATAAAATAAAAAATTGTAATAAAAGATGAAAAATCTTGTGGAGACAGAAGCAGCAGCGTGCGGTGAAGATGAAAATAATTAGAGAAGATAAAAAAAACTTTCAGAGAAAGAAACACTGAAATAAGAAAAAATAAGGAATCTTAATTGTGTTGTTTTTTTATAAGGGGGAGTGGAATATGAAAGGTAAAAAATCTTTCACTTTTTTTTTTAATTTGAGAATTTCTTTTTTTGAGTCATGTCCTTTATTTGAAATAAGGTATCGTTCCAAAAAAAAAATGTTAGCTTGATGAAGAAAGAGACAAGGTTAGTAATGACAACCTAATCATTTGTTTGTACTAAATATTCATGTTAAAATCTTAGAAGGTCTTTTTTTTCTTTTCTTTTAATTGTTTCCTAGAATGTAATTCACAACTTTGCTATTAAAAATTAATGTTACCATTTAAGGTGTTGGGAATATTGGAAAAAACAGACACAAAATCAATTGTGATCACTGGGCATTCCATCGGAGGAGCTACAGCATCTCTATGCACCCTTTGGCTTCTTTCATACCTCCAATCCATCTCTTCATCATTACCAGTAATGTGCATCACTTTCGGTTCACCATTACTTGGTAACAAATCATTTTCTCAAGCCATTTCCATAGAAAGATGGGGTGGAAATTTCTGTCATGTAGTATCAAAACATGACATAATGCCAAGATTGCTATTTGCACCTATTACACCCCTCACTCCTCGGCTAAACTGCTTGCTTCAGTTTTGGCACTACTCAATGGCTTCCCCAGAATTTCGAAAACTTGCTGTTCAAGTTTCTGACCAAGAGAAATCTGAGTTGTTCGCCGCTGTATTGGATTACTTGGAAGCTGCAACACAAAATAAAGAATCTTCAGGGTCAATTTTGTTTCATCCTTTTGGAAACTACTTATTTGTTTCAGATGAAGGAGCTTTGTGTGTGCATAATCCAAACACAATTGTAAAGATGATGCATTTGTTGCTTTCAACAAGTTCTCCATCTTGTAATATTGAGGATCATTTGAAGTATGGAGAATATGTTAACAAATTGTCTTCGCAAATGTTGAATCAGAATAACTCTAAGCTGATGAACATTCCTAACTCAAGCTATGAGGCAGGGCTTGAATTGGCCATCCAATCTTCCGGTTTAGCAAACCAGGTAATAATTACTGTCTACTGGCCTAAACATTGTCTACTAGTTAAATATAGGGGTGGCAATAAAATCCATTTAACCAATATCCATCCAATCCATCCAAAAATTAATCCATCCAATCCATCCCTCAAACAAAATAATACTTAATGGATTGGATCCAATCCATCCATTTAATCATATGGATGGATCCAATCCATCCATCTCATTTTAGAAATCCAATGGATTATGTTTAATTAATAACTTTTTTTTACAAAAATTAACATCAATTTTACAGAACTTTATTTTATATTTTAAATTGACAAAAAATATTTTTTTTGAAAATTTCTCACTATTAATTATTTTTATTATAAAAGACACATGAAAAATCTCTTTCCCTTTTTCTCTCTTTGCCCCTCCCTCTGTCTATTTTTCCTATACTTAAATCATTTACAGGTTAAATTATTTAATCAATAGAAAACTACCGTTAATTAACCTAAGTAGAATATCACCCAAAAACAAATGATAAATAATGTCCGTAATTTTCTCATAATTTAAGCAAAGTCTAAATTAGATTTTCTTTTTATTGTTTTGATATTTATTTATATTCTGTTTCTTATTAGAAGATGGAGTCACATAATTATAATTAGAAATATACATATTTGGCATATTGTATATTATAAGAAAAAAATTAAGATTAAGGCTAAATTAACCTTATTAATTTCTTTAGTAGACTAAATGTCATAATCAGTAGCAATTAAATTAAACTAGTTAATTAAAGATAAAGGTAAATTTGAGTAAATTTGACCATGATTATAAAAACAAAACAAAATTTGACAGTAATTTTGTTTTATTTTTATTAATTTAATATATTTAAGTGAAACTAATTACGTATTAGTATTCTATTTTACCATAAGAATTCTACAATTTAGAATTTTATGAAATCATTTAACGTCATCATTGTGCAAATGGTAAAAATCCGTTTGATAGAATATGTTGTAAAATGGCAGATTAATTTATGATCAAAATTGCAGACTCATAGAGGATTATACCAAAATTGAATTATGATCTTGAAATAATTAAAATAGCAGATTATGACTATAAAATTTAAAAAAAAAAAAGCGATTTAATCATTTTTAATAGTATTCGCCTTAATTATGACTAAAAAGAATAAAATTGAAAGGGAACATAAGTAACTAAAACAAGGGAAAATACCGATAAGGAGAGAAGTGAGAATTATTTTTTTGTAATTATAAAATGTATTTTTTGTGAAATTTTATTTTTTTATAAGAAAATTTTAATTAAAATGTTTAAATTAAAATTATGGATGGATGGATATCCATCCATTGAAAATTTTTAATGGATGGATTGGTTGGATTATATTTTTAATGGATGGATTGGATTGGATTTTTTAAAGGTTATGTTAGTGGATTGTTAATGGATTAATGGATTGTTTTGATCCATCCATTAACAATCCAATCCATATCCATCCAATCCATCCATTTTGCCACCCCTAGTTAAATATGCTAAAAGCGATTACTTAAGTTGTTTATCCAAACAATTTTTCACTAAACGAATTACTATGATGTAACTAACAGGAATCTGCTGTCATACCTGCAAAAGAATGTCTAAGATCAGCAAGGAGAATGGATCCATCACGAGCTCTGATTGCTGCAAGGCTTAGAATATCCTTAGCCGTGCTTATACCTATAAGAGCGCAAATAGACTGGTACAAAACTTGGTGTGATGAACAAGATGATGAAATGGGCACCAGAGGCACTTCCAAAAGAGAAATGAAAGTTGATAGAAACCGTATCAAACTTGCTAGATTTTGGGACAATGTGATTGACATGTTAGAAAAAGATGAGCTACCTCGTGACTTTGTAATTAAAGCCTTTCGGATTTGTTCTCAAGGGTTATGATTGTGTATAAACTTTTTTATATGCTTCGCAATTATACTAACTTCTTAATATAGTAACCATACAAAAAAGCTGGCTTGTGCAAATAATTTTATTTAAGTTCATAGATCATTCTAACTGTAACTTCCTTACAAAATGATTTGATATTCATAAAAAAAAAACATGCGCAAATTTTGATATCTAATGAGCTATCTAACACGACATTTTTAGCTGGTAAACACATTTAAGTAGGACTTCATCAAATAAGAAAAGTTGTCAATGGGAGGCAAAGAAGGTATCTTTTTTCCTTTCTTCAAAAGTTCTTGCAAGTTAAGTCTTCGCAGCGTCAAAACATCTCTTGATTCCTTCCAAACAAAGGCGAGATCACCATTTTGAAATACAAAGAGTGAACCAGGCTTTGATCCTGGATATTTGAAACCATAACCGCTTGCAATACCTTCTCCCATAAAAGCGTGTTCAATATTATTCATCGATAATGAGTTCCTGTCTGTTTTCCAAGGAAAAGGATCAGATGAAGGCTCATTGATATTCACTGTGAACATTGCAGATCCATTAGGATGCATGGCGTAGCAAGTACCTTCCAATATTTTTGTTCCGATGAGAAATTGTTGTCCCTTCGACTCTGAATAAGAGAGCAAAAGAAAGAATAGAGGCTTTCTAGGCTTATCTTGAGAAGATTTTTCATGAGGCCAACCAAACGTTCCTCCCCATAAACCAGCATACACTTGGTCTACTTTAGGAACTTGCAAAGGCATCTTGTAAAGTGCAAACCAATTCTTGTTCATATTCGGCCAGCCTCGAAAAGAAGACAAGTTTGCAGTTAATGCCTTTAACGTTAGCCTTAGTGTGTCCCGTGATTTGAGAAAGTCTTGAAGCTTATCACGCTTTGTCTCATGGCTCGAACTATCCATCATGCGGTCGTTTCTTGTTCCTGCAGTCGTGTTGTGTTGCTGATTATTACTGATAACGCTGCCATCGATTGTACTAGAACTTCGATCTTCTCCTGTTCCTGCATTCGTGTTTTGTTGTTTATCAACATTTCCAACCGTTGAACTAGAACTTCGATCATCTCTGGTTTCAGTGATTGTGTCGTGTTGCTGATCAATATTAAAAACACAGCCATCAATTGAACTAGATCTTCCAAAGATATGTTTAAAGCCTCCCCAGAAGTAACCGCCTAAACTTTTTCTCTTGATGCATTGTGTGTGACCATTCTCATTGCTTGGAGGAAAAGATAAAGCCTTGGAATAATCAAGACTCTTTCTTACCTCATTAACCTCAAATTGCATCGAACCAACTTCCTCCTCTCGAGAATTTTCCTTATTTTCAATCTGAATACAACCAAGCTTATACATTTGAGTCATTTGAATAAGAAATTCTCTTCTTTCCTTCAAGAGCACCAAATCTTTCTGAAAATTGATATAATCATCTCTTGATCTAGGAAACAATGGATCATTCGCATAATTAGGAACCTCTAATCTAACTTGGCTACTATTAGTAGTGACCTCAAGCAACTTTTTTCTATCCCTATAACCCAACTTGCTAAAAGGAACTAATGCCTCATTATTATCATGTTTCAAAGATTCAACCTCAAGCAGCAATAAATTACAAAATCTATTAACACACTTAACAGAACCATGATAAACACAATCTATTCCCTTTTCTTCCCTTCCATGAAGAAAAAACATATCCGAACCATCGAAATCACAAACAATTTCAAACACGGGCGACCAAAGGATAGAACCATCTTGAATACTCCCTGATGAAACAATCTCCTGAGGAATTATTCGGCACGCGACAACAGAAACAAAACCCGGCATTACATAAACAAGGTTACCAAGCTCAGGATTCTGTTGAACCCATATACCAATCAACGGTTTAACACTCGAAAGAAAACGACAGAGTGCTTTGTAAGATGAAACACACTCTCTCCACTCAACTAGGTCTTTGTGTGACACAATACCTATAATGTCACATTGAGTAAGCCAAACTTTTTCAGATGTTGCAAGAGCATAGAGACTCTTGCAACATAGACTGAGATTGAAAACTTCTCTAGGAATCAAGAACCTAGAAACTGTGGCAAACACATCATCTGGTAAACAAAGAAGCAAACTTGAATCATGGGGAGAAGGATCAGATTCAGGTAACAACATAATGAATCCAATCCAACCCAACAAAATTTAATGATAAAAAATAAATTTTTGAGTGGTAGTGTCTTTGTTTACTCAAAAAATAGCGACATACCTATCAGAACTGAATTGGGTCATTTAATGTATGATATTGCGGACTTTTCATGATTGGAAATTTTGTACTGACGCGTTTTGTTGGGGAAAATGAAACTCAGAAAGTTGAGTGTAAACTGTAAAGATGGAGAAATGAAGTGGAGATGAGTCAAGTCAAGTGAAGTCAGTGTCCCAAATTATAAGTTTGCATGATTGAAGGTAAAAGATTCATGTCGATCTGTGTTACTTTGACTGTTTCCAGTGCCTACAAGACAATGTTCCAAATGGGACAGAACATGTTGCGTGGAAATTTTGAGTTTTGCATTTATGGTACTCTTTTTCCGCATTGTAAGAAGAAAGCAACAAATGCAAAGTACACATCAATAAATTAAGTGTAGAAATATTATTTTTTATAGAATATTCAATTTGTTGAAAATATAGATAACATAAAACTAACACAATATTTCTATTTTTAAAATTCTTTAACCTACTACTCTTAATTATTCTTGTACTTTAAGATGCAATTTAACAAAATTTAAATAAAATTAGGAAAAAGAATATAGAAGAGAAAAAAAAAGTATTATAAATATGATAATATCTAGATAATTTTGTTTAGTTTTTCTTTAACAGTCCAATTCCCAGACGAAAAGAGACTCTAATAATTTAAAGTTAAACCAAAAGACAGATAAAATCTTGATTAATTCCAATTTAATAATAATAGCTGATTCAAAATTAAATTCTTCGACATTCATTTACCAAAACAATTTGTGACATTCATTTACCAAAACAATTTGGTTAATTCCAATTTAATAGTTTCAGTTTAATACTAATAACTAAAAAGTACTCGTAGTTAACTAAATCAGTAAATAAAACTCAACTATTATTAATTCGACATAAATGCAATTATTTTAAGTGCTTGAATATTGAAATTGGCTCCATACATGTAATGTGGATGTACTCGTAGTGCTTAATGCATTCGTTTTCATTATCCAAATAGGAATCGCAGTTGATTCCCATAATAAAAACTCCAGATCAAAAAATATTTAGTTTCCTTGGTTATGCGCAGTAACATCTCCAGATGCACAGTGCTTTTGTTTCAATTTACAAAATCTTCAACCAGTAAGTTGACATAACCACTTTCTACTATAAATGATGAAACATTTCTATCAACCTTGTTGCCACCTCCAGTAAATGACAATATTGATAATGCATAAGTTATACATTCACCACCCTTTCAAATTCATCTGTAATATCATCCAAATCAACTACGTTTGTTTGTTCCATCTTCAGCTTAGTAAGAGCTCGATTCAACTCTGTAATCCTTTTCCGTAGTTTTTCTCCTTTGTCAGGTAATTTAGAAACCATTGCCTGCATAGGTTTAAATGGAGATACTAAAATTAGTTCATTCCATTTCAGTTACAGTATAAGCCTATAAGAAATGCATCAGAACCATTCTGTCCATAATGAAAATATTAGCATAAAAAAGAATATTTGAAAAGTTCATGCACGTGCGCATCAACTTTTCTAATGCAAATTTTGGTATTTAATTCCAGACATAGTAGTTTTGCTAGTTGGTTCTTGAAATGAGCATATTTTTTAAATAATTGGTCTGTGCTTTATCAAATAATAACCTTGTCTGCCAAAATAATTCTAGAAGTGGAATTACTGTATAAGTGATAATATCTATAGAACAGTGTTCAGAAGAGAGAAAAAAGCATACCGTATTAGAGAGCATTTGGGAGAGTCGAACAATTCTATCCTTGATTTCTAACTCAGTCAATTTACCAACACTACTTGGAGAAATGTCTTTTTTGTGTAAATTAACATCTTTGGGATTAAAAGCAAACTCAGCTCTGGTGTAAAACAAAATTGGAAAAAACCAAATCAAAACCAAAAACACCCTTTAGCTTCTAAAAATTTATATGCAATATAGGATCATTACCCGTCAACAATTTGCTCACGTGAAGATGATGATGATGTTCCAAAATATTTAGTATTATGAATCCTGCACCATAGTATCTATTCAGTTTTAGGTCTGATAAAACAATTTGATAACAGAAACACAGTAATTGCAAACACTCAAACAATAATCGACAGGCCTCCAATTGAGGTCTGCTGCTAAAGGTAACAGAATGGAAATGAATGTGTCATAAGAGATTGGAGATATGAGTGATGGCATCATTAACAGGGTTATGAATAGAAGTGAAAGTAAATAGAGGGAAGTGGAATGAGGCGATCATTTGAGTAAAATTATGGGAGTACCGTTTCTGTATTTTGTGAATACATCAGATTTTCTAGTCATGTTTCGTTCCCGTCATAATAACATTTCAAATTTCGGCATATTTTTTCTTCATAGACATATTTGAAAAAATAATACTTAGGTTGAGCTTTTACATAATTTAAATGCAATAGTTCAGGTTTCAGTTAGACATGAAATTCCATATGAAGATGTAAGCGCAATAAATTTGGTAAAAAACAAAAACAACAAAAAGGAAATCAAAGAACACATTAACTACAACTAATTGCCACTATTTATTAGGTATTTACCATGTTCATGAAGGATTACCTTGTTACTTCATTCTCAGGAGCATCTTGAACTGGCTCTGACTTGGAAAATAGTAAACTGTGATGACTAATTCCAGCAATGCCCTGACGTTTCAAAAACTCTATGTGTGCATGGAAAGAGGCATCCCTACAAAAAAAAATACTCTTATAAGATAAAAATTAAAAGATCGAGCATAATGAGTTAATCATCTTTGTAAAATTTCAAATTTCAATTGAGAGTAGATATGAAGAGCAACGAGTAAAAGCAGTATTAAATGAGCAAAGTCACAAATAATGTAAAGTAACAATTGATTCATGTCACAGTTAGTCAAAAAACACAAGTGCCAAATTTTCAATCAAAAGACAAAGCAGATATTTCAAAGTCAAGGATTTATTACACTATATGTCTACAATCATGTTTCTCATCCAATTGCCGTTGGGTAACAGACACATCAAATCCTTCTTTTGGAAGGCTGAAAAGCTCCCTAAGATCCTGCAAGCAGTGAATGGAAGATGCAGATTAGTATAACAAATCAGAACTTATTGCAAATGTATATCTGAATAACAAATACAACTTCTCAACAAACTTGTACCTGCTGGCTAAAGTACCGAGTTTGTTCTTTCTGTTCAGAAACTGTTTTGAATAATCCTCCTTTATATACCTAAACATCATGAAATGTAATTGCCAAAAAAGACAATTGTTTTTCAAAACTACATTAGATACTTCATTTTATATCCAATACACTGATATTTTACAAAACATTTGAAACAGATAAAATTACCTGCTTCCTGTAGATCTTTTCTTCAACAGTTCCGCATGTCATCAGTCTATACACAATAACATCTTTCTTTTGACCAATACGATATGCCCGGTCAACACTTTGATTATCAGTACTGTTGAAAACAAAAAATAATGTCACTTTACATGCAACACAGTCGAATTACTATCTAATGGAAGTAATGCTATTGTAAGTTCAAAAACAGCAACAAATTAGATTTGTGTAATCAACTGTAAAAAAAACTTCTAGATTGATGCACAGTACAATTTCAATCAGATTCAGAACTGACAATAGACAAAAATGATCAATCTTATAATGAAATATTATTAGTAGGAACTTTTATCAAGCTGCGCGTATGGCAAAACTTTAGCACACAAGCCACTAATAGCAATTAACAAATTTTTCTGAAAAAATGGGCAGAAAGAAACAAAAAAACAAAACAGAGTATTTCAGTCAGTTCACTCTAAAGGAAAAAATGACAATTTATTGACTAGAAAAATGCTAACAAGTACTCTTAGGGTATTTTTTAAGGAATCAAAAGTTGTAACTTTTGTACAGAAAGTGAGGCATTTATTACTTCGTCAAGTGTTTAATTTATATTTCCAAAACAAAATTTTCTTTTCTAGGTTCCTTAAACAACTCCCCGTAGGGCACTTGTTACTACAAAAGATGCAAGACCATAAATCCCATTTCATAAAGGATAAAGGATTATATAAATAACTATTACATATCCTTTATGCAAATCAGTTAAAAACAATATTCTCAACGACAATGGGAAAGACAGTAAAAGTTCTTTTTTTTTCAATTAAGAAACAATCAACCACTCTGGATCGTTAATGCCATTCAAATAGTGGTAGTCCGTAGTTATTGACAAAATAGAGGGAATAAGAGGTTGGCTTGGTAGTTGTGGTGAGAGAGTGTAGTGATAAAGAGGTCCAAAGTTCCATTCTCACCCTAGCACTTTTTATAATAATACCCCTTTGCTATATTTAAGATAAAAGTAGATTTAAGTTAAAGCCAAGGTGAGGGAATACTTCAGATGTACCTTGGGTTCCAAGCAGGATCAACAACAATCACACGATCTGCTCTTGTAAGCGTAAGTCCTAAACCGCCAACCTGAGATGTCAACAGAAATATTGGGGCTCCAACACCATCTTGGAAATCCTGAAATCAAGTTAAAAGTTAGACAAGGAAAAGTAGCCCTTCGAGGATTTAAAAGGGTTATTAAATATGCAAAAACTTACATCAACAACTTTTATTCTGTCACTGGATTTTGTTGTGCCATCAATTCGTAAATAGTCATAACCTTTGGATGTTATGCATTCCTATAATAAATTAACAGAAATCTTTGAAACAACTCTCATAGTAAAACACAGTAAAAATGGTGCAAGGAATCATAAGGAAAACATCCAGCGCTATCTAGCATAAGACCAAAATTTGTTAAAAGTTTAGGGAATCACAACTACAATAATTCACCAGCATACAAGAAATGGCTGAGAAAATGATTGAATGGTTTACAGAGTGCAGACAAATTCAATTTAATAAAGTTTATGGAATCACTATCTATGCACATACAAGTCCTACTACAAAAACTCACCAACATACAAGAAACAGTGGAGCAAATGATTGAGTGGTCAACAGCGTGCAAACAAAATACTTGTAAATGTAAAATATATATAACTAAAAGATATTATGTTTGAACTGACCTGGATAAGATTAAGCATCTTGCGAGTCTGAGAAAAAATAAGCACCCTATGGCCTTCAGGGATCAAATTATCCTACAGAAGATGATACTGACTATAATTATATGCAAATAGGTAAAACTACGAGCATATATTGCATCCACATGACATCAGCACTTACCAATAATGACATGATGAAAGATATTTTGCATGATACATCATGCTCATCTTTAAATTTATCTGTTTCTGCAACATCTGCTATATGCATCGCCAATTTCTCAGCTACACTAACCTCATCTGGCTTAAGCATTGAGTCCAACCCTTCCAATACATCCTCAGCTGCCCGTTTTGTCAATAGAAGTGGATGATCACATATTTTCTTCAAAATCTGACCCATTTAAAGTTTTTTAAAATAAAATTCAGAAAAGTGAGTCATGGCCAAACAAGATTGCATATATAAATGTAAAGTACAAGAGCACAGCCAAGAAAGAAAGAGAACAATGCAAATATCATAATAAAAATTACCGTAAGGGCAGCCAGCGGTGAACCATCGAATGCTGAGAGAACAATCTCACTCTTCAAAAATGCTTCATAAAGATGCCGCTACGCCAAATAGAAATAAGTCCGTAAAACAAGTGTTATCTCAAAGATAAAATGAAAAACAACAAAAATTGCAATATCTAACCTGAATATTGGACAATCGAAGCCACACAATGATTTCTTGTTTCTGAGAAAGTTTTGCTGTTGTTTTTTCAGTATCTTGATTGAAAACCTCACTCTTCAAACGTCTCAAAAAGTAAGGCTGAATATGATCCCTTAGCTCCTATTAAGAAAAAAGGAGTGGCGATGCTTAAGTCAACGTAAAATTTCATAATAATTGATTGATGGTCAGAATATTACAAAAAACTAGAATTTATCTGATTCATCGAAGTTGTTAGAAGATATGAAAAATTGAAGATATCTTATAATATCTTATAATATTATCATAGAAAACCACATCGGACCTGTTTCTTATCTAACAGTATCTTAGTCTATTCTTTGATTATTTTTTAGAATTAATTTTATGATTTGATTCCCTATTAAATCAAGATGTGGAGTCATTTTTTAGTGTAAAATGTAAAGGGTTAATGGTTCATCTTATGTGTATTATAAGATTGCAAATCATGTTAAACCATAATCTTAATTCGATGTCATACTTTTCTTCTTTCTATAAAACCCTAAATCTTCAATGGCATTCAAAATGTTCAGTCAAGGAATTGCTTATACTCTCTTGCAGTAGAAATATAGCTAAAAGAGCATACTCAAATAAGGGAAGATGATAATTCCATGCCATCTTTATGAATTGCGTACAGAATATTATAAATGGAGCAACCAGCACATAAGAGGTGGCATTAGGTTCACATCCACTATTTATCAGGTATCTCTCTATCTTTCTTGTTTTTTTATAGCATTTAATCCTTTTGGAGTCTCTCTTTTGAGATATGCTCTCTTGTATATAAATATGAACAATCTCATTGTATGTTCAGTACCAATTTCATACTCAAAGGTTTTCTATGAAGATTTATAGTCTAGGATTAATATATTATATAAACAGAAAATTTGTTCTTATAAACATATTATATAAACCAAAATTTGTTCTCAAAAATTATAACTAATGTAAGAGCATCATTTGCTTTCCAATAGGTCATACCGTCCTCAGACGAGTTATTTAGAGAAACACCTACAAAATCCAACCCCTCTCAACCTTGAGTGTACTCTTATGCCATCTAAAGCCATAGTCCAGGTAATATAAATTAGGTTTTGAAACAAAAATGATTACCTTTGCTATAGATGAACCAGTACGCTTCTCTCTGTCAGAGGCATTTTTATCATTTCCACGAAGTATAGGTGTTTCATATTTATCTTTGAACCTGAGAAATTATAATTTCTAAATCATGAAATGAGAAACTTGGCTAAAAATATATTGCATGAAAATGACAATTACCATTTCTTGTCACCAAGCAACTCAGGGCAGCAGAAATTGAACAATGCCCACAGCTCCTGTTATAGTAATTAAACAAGGTTGAATAAGCTAAACAAAGCATATACACTAATGCAATAAAGTGCACAGCTCAGTGATTATAAAACAAGACAATTTTAATCAAAATACCTTGAGATTATTTTGCAATGGTGTGCCACTAATGATAATGCGATGGGCACTGGGTATCTCAAGCAAACTTTTAGCTCTCTGAGTGTTCGGGTTCTTTATAAGGTGCCCCTAAATTTAAAGAACAATTTGAACCAAATAAAAAGTTACCATATTTTATTAAGAACATTTTGAACCAAATAAAAAATTACTATTATTAATATATTAAACATAAGCATTTCTATTTAATGTCATACAATTTAAATTTCAGCACATTGCAACACAGATTGTATTTTAATTGACATACTTTATCAGTTTCTGTTATCTATTATAAGCATAGAAGTTGTAATTTGTAAATAAAGAAATATAGATAAATATGCAAGATAAAACTTCAGGGCACAGTGTGTTACTCAAATGGTAAGATTCAGTCTGTCTCACAAATGCTAACAATCTTTAAAGTACTTAAAGTGGAGAAAAATAATCAAAGTTTTCCCACATATAATATTTCTCCCGAGAGATATTCAACCAACTCTACACACTTCAAATTTTTATAAAGTTATCTATTTCTTATTTAATCTGAGAACAAGTTACAAAAATTGAGGAAGCGATGAACATACTGTATATAGATAAACCAAGATAAGATAAAATTTAGATAAACAACCCGATTTTTACCTCATCAAGTATCATGTAGTCCCACGTAGGGTCATCTTCATTATCCTCGTTGTTCAAATACCTATGCCCCTGTAAGGACTTGGTATTGTTGCGGACGATATCATATGTGGTGAGAAGAACACCTCTGTTCTAAAGGGAGACAAGAGAAAATGTTGTTTAAGATTGATAAAAACAAAGCAATCTGAAACTCGCATATACCTACAATTCTTCAGCACTAAAATAAATGTCCACCAGGGAACCAATTTTAATAAATGTTCACTAAAATAGAACTGATGCTGCAGCATAAAATAGGTTCCTTCTAAATCTCAAGCTTGATTTTACATTGACATACAAAATGTGGGATATTTATTTATCTTGCTTGCTACCAGGCATGAGTGTGTACTTAATTCCTAGATACATTCAATTAAAAGGGAAAAAGAAGAAAGATCAAGCACCTGAAGTATGTACTGAAGTTCATATTCTCTGGCTTTTGCACAAGTTCCAAAATATCTGCAGAATATCACAAATTGGATATTGTTGTTTTAAAAGAAGAAAAGTCTAAATTTAGCATTTTAAGATTAAACTATTGTGATGAATAAAGTCAGGCATCCGCACTCTTTTGTTTTCTCAGATAGACCAACAACCGTCAACTCTTTGATCCAATGTGGCAATAGTGTTTTGGGGGCCACAACCAACACCCTTCTAATTAAACGGGAATGAAACAGCCCAGCTATAAAGCCACAAATCTGCAAGAAAAAACCAGCATTGCTAAATCACAAACTAACTATTGCAGACTACAAGCTGTAAATATCTTACTTCTCATTTCATTTTCTTACCTGCATAGTTTTTCCCAAACCCATGTCATCTCCCAAAATTCCACCTTTACCCCGAACATGCAATGACCAGAGCCACTTCAATCCTTCCCGCTGATGTGGATACAACATCTTTGCAATCTTAGGCTGCAACTTATATGTCGACCTTGGGTCATTCAATGTAATAGAACCATCATTCTCAGGCTCAAGGTCCAACACCTGAACCGAATCATCTGACTCATACTCAACATCATTAATATCATTCTTAGTATTCTTTGATGAGAAATCACGGGGCTCCTGTTTAAGAGAAAATGAAGATCCAGCACTCGCAAATTCAAAACCCTTATCTTCAAGAATTTTTTTCCCTCCGACAAAACGCTCAGCAGGCTTGGGCTTCTTTTCAACTGATAGTGCATCAAACTTGGAGCTAAGCTCATACAAAATATCCCTAATATCACTCTTACCCCTACTCTCCTCAATCTCAATCACATTTTTTCGCACCGGAATAGGCGAATCAAAGTCCACAAGATCATCGAACTTAGAATCATCAACTGCCACATTTTTGCTAGCAACTGTATCCGCAACCTTGCAAAGACGGCGTCGCCCTTGCACCTTAACCTTAGTCTTCTTTTCCTCCTCTATAAATATTCCATTACCAATTAATGAGATGATCATGAGGTCAATCAATTCAAGTGAAGCAGAGAAAAAAACACTAACCAAGAGAAGAACTGACGAAGCTATGTGGAACCTTGTTAAGAAGAGGAGCTTTTTCAACATTAACTGGTTGGCTATTCTCTAAAGAATTTGGACCTAATAATCATTAAGCATTTATAACCGAGTAATGAAATGAAATGATTAGATGAAAATTTAAACAATAATAAACAGAATGAGAGGATATAACCAATAATATTAAAGCAACTATCATGAGGTCAATCAATTCAAGTAAAGCAAAGAAAACACTTACTAAGAGAATAATCATCCAAATCCTGTGGAACCTTCTTGGGAAGAAGAGCTCTTTCTACCTTAACCGGTTGGCTATTCTCCAAATAATTTTGACCTAATAATCGTTAAATATATACAACTCAGTAATGAAATGAAATGAGATGGTTCGCTGAATATTTAAACAATAGTAATGTTGAAGATGTAAACAATAATATTAAAGAGGCGGTCATGAGGTCAATCAATTCAAGTGAAGCGTAGAAGAAAACACTTACTAGGAGTATGACCATCCAAACTCTGTGGAACCACCTTTGGAAGAAGAGTTTCTTCTACATTAACTGGTTGGCATTTCTCCGGATGATTTTGACCTAATAACATATTAATTAATGTAACCGAAGATTGAAATGAATTGCAATGAAGATATATTATATAGATGATTAGTGTGATGATCATGAAATTGATTCAAGTGAAGCAGATAAGAAAACACTAACCAGGAGAATAATTATTCAAACCCTGTGGAACCTCCTTTGTAAGAAGAGCTTCTTCTGCATCATCTGGTTGCTGGTTATCTACAAAATTTTGACCTAATAACATATTATCTTAAGTAACTGAGAATTTAAATGAATTGCAATGAAGATATATTCTATGATCATGAAACAGATTCAAGTTAAGCAGAGAAGAAAACACTTACCAAGAGAGCAATCATCGAAAAACTGTGGAACCTTGTTAGGGATAGGAGCTTCATCTTCCTTAGCTTGTTGGCGATTCTCGGAATAATTTTGACCTAATAATATAGTAAGTTATTTAACCGAGGGTTGAAATGAAATACAAAGAAGATATATTCGAAAAATGATCAATAGGATAATATCGAGATCAATCAATTCAAGTGATGTAGAGATGAAAACACTTACTTAGAGAACAATCATCTAAAAACTGTGGAACCTCGTTAGGTAGATGAGCTTCTTCTACATAAACAGGTTGATTATTCTCTGGAGAATTTTGATCTGATAATCCATTAAAATAAGCAACTCAGAAATGAAATGAAATGAAAAGAAATGCGATTAAGATATAAATAACAACCATGAGATAATAGAATAGAACGGAAGTGGTACCGATTGGTGAATCGAAGTCAGTGATAGCAGAAAACTGCGGAATAGTATCATCGTCATGATACATGAGGCTTCGAGGTTGAATCGGAGTATCGTATTCATCTAGATAAAAACAAAACAAAACAAAAAAAAAAGTAGCGTGAGATTGAAACGATGAGAGTGAAAAGCGATAAAAGAGGATAAGAGTAGTAATATTACCATTGTTGAGGGGTTTGGGAGGAGCGGAGAAGTCTTGAAGAAAGCGATAGTGACTATCGTTGAGACTCTGAGGTTTTCTGACGCTCTTGTTCGCCATTGAAGTGTGTGTGGAAATGAAATGGTGTTTTTCAACGGTTCATTACACGGTGAGGAGGGTCCTATATGGCTGCGACTTCAGAGGGAGAATTTATATTCCCGCTTTGTTCGCTAAATTTGAATTTTGCATTCAAGTTTTGGGAGTGAAATGGATCATGTTATCGGGTCTGCTTCTGTCCAAGGTTGGGCTCAAAAATATCAAATATACACGGTTCAATTTCACTTCTAGGGTTGTTTAGTTTGATTTGAGAATTTGAAAAAAGTAATAGTATTGTTTTTTTTAAAGCGAGTTTTTTTTAAGGACGTAATAATTACACTCGAAGAGTTACACCATGAGTTACACTCGCTTGTAACTTTATTTCGAATAAATATTTTTTAAAATCAACCGTTGAATAGAAACATAATATCATATAGATTATACTTATAAAGTTTGAGATTAATCTATAATGATTTATTATACCATCAAGATATCCAAAAATTAACATTAAAATAAATGTTCATATAACATTAATTTTGGGGGATAACTTCTCTACTCATCACAAAAAGTTGGGTAGTGTACATTCCACCAATCATATTCTAACATTTAATTTCATCCTATTTAATTTATCATTAAATAGCATACTTTTTGGTTGTTTTCAATGCATTTTACTCTAAGGGTAACTCTACCCAACTTTTTATGATGAGTAGATAAGAATTCACCTTAATTTTGATGTAACTCAATGACATAGTAAATCATTATAGATTATTCTCAAACTTTATAGGCATGATCTATATGATATTATGTTTCAATCAAACGGTTGATTTTAAAAAATATTTATTCGAAATGAAGTTATTGAGCGAGTGTAACTCGTGGTGTAACTCTTCCGGTGTAACTTTATCCCTCCTATATATGTATATATATTGACTTAGTCAAAAGTGGAATGAACATGTATGTTAGCAAACTAACGCGCAAGTCAATTCAAGGTTCAAGATGAGTATAGTGAAAAGTGGAAATCAGACATTGTACTTTGTTCTTAGCATGTTTTTTGATTTTACACCTTGGATTAAATGGAGTGGATTTGAGATGGATTGGACCTTAGTCATTTGGATCTTTACCTAAAACAGTTGCCCCCAAGGCTTTGCCGGCGGCCATTGAAGGAGCCGGGGGAAGCCTTAAATAATGTTGGTTGACCTTCAAGACGTAGTCCAATGTGAAATGATACTGAAATGTTTGGAATCAGTTGAAAAAATAGTGGGGAACATGTGCATTAAATACGGTCTCATCATTGAAACGCAGTGTCACCCTTTTCTGGCACGTGGAGTGACGTGACCAGTTAGGGTATGGCGTAATTTATAGAGTACTTGAGTGCGCTCAAGTTGGCGTATATCCATGAGTGGAAATCAAGTTGGTGTGTATCCATGAGTGGAAATCTAGTTGTTGATCATGTGACTTCTTTCTATAGTTAGTTTGATCATTTCAGCTACTGTTGTTTATAAATAGGGTGAATTGCGTATTTAGAAATTTTTGCAACCTTTAGCATTCAAACTTACGGTTACTTTAAGAAATGTCATCATTTTCACTTCTTTGAGAGTATGGTTGGGAGTGATTTCAGTGTTTTGCTTTAAACTTTTGCCTTTCTACATCTTTTACTACTTAATCAATCTTACACAACCATGTACCATCCTAACTCAAACTTTTATCTTCAGCATTTCATGTTGTCTAATCAGGATGGGTGGGACTACGGTTCTCCTAGGGAGCGATTTTGTACATCCCCTGATCCTGATCCCCATTTTCTTTATGGCGATCACCTATAGCTAGAAATCATAAACATAATTGACGATTTTGACTCATAAAGGGTATCTGGGGATTTCTTAGAGGAAAAATTATCATCATCTGGTTCATTAGATGCCCTTCTATCAAATGTTGGCAAAGGAATGAACCGTGTCGAGGTCCTTATGCTCCCGTGTCTTAATAGAAGTGGAAGTCTCTTGCTAATTTGCTTTAACAAGTGTAATATGATTGATTATAGTGAAAAATATCTCAGAGGACAAGGGGACTGAACTACTCTAAATTTATGGGAAGAAACGTGACCACTCTGTGTGTGATTTTACTTATTGCTTATGCATTTTATCTCATTTTGCTGCTATCAACTCTAAGTTCAGATTATGAACTTGTTCAGTTTATGAAGCCATTTTAAGAAGCGAAAAAGAATTCACTATACAAATTCAAGTCCTCTCCTTCTTGTGTACTTTTCTCACCTTCAGTTTGTATCAGAGTCTGGTTTGTACTAAGCAATTGAGAAATTCCCAAGTATCTTTGGCCACAATACTGTTAGACGCTGGCCTTCGGATCTAGAGGGGGGGTGAATAGATCGTTCACAGTTTCGCGGAGTTAAATGACTTTTCAGCGGAAGTGATTCTGAATCGACTCGCGTCTATTCCGAACCACTATCGAAACGATTATATATGTGTTTAAAAACCAGTCAAGGACTTGAGGTAAATGATAAGAGTATATGTTGCAGAATCACAGCGTTTCTCTTATTGAAAATCAGATTAACTTTTTGTATGATGTATAATGTTTGCAATGCAGTAAGAGTGATAGAAACAAATATACAAACACTTGGTGATAATGATCAAATTGAAGGTAATTCAATGTGTGGTGGATTGTGATGTTTATGTAAGTTCTTAACTCACAATCTTAACACTCGAATCGTTGATCAATTTGCTATTATAACCAAATATGAACAGAATGTAAATGAAAAAGTAAAAGCGACAAGAACAGGATATTTGTTTAGGCAGTTCGTCGATCGTCCTCGCTACGACTACGTCTGCCCCCAATTCCAAATTGAAATTGGGTAATCTTTCATTAATGTTGAAAGTAGTATATACAAAGAAGATAACAAAGCGATAAACGATAAACCAATTATGTCGATCCTTTGAATCTTCTTCCCCCTTAATCTTGAGCAAAATCAAGGTTATCCAAGAGCTTCACTTTGATTCCCTTCTGCAGTGTCTTGATTCCTTGAACTCCCCGTTCCTCAATCGTTACACTCAGCCGAATCCTCAATGAACGCCTCTTGATAAAAACCCCCAAGAACCACCCGTCGTGGAGGACAAAACCCGCAGATTTTATTCACCAACAAACCCCACAAACCTTCACCCACTAGGAATCTTCAATTCCGTTCCATGGACGTTATCGAACTCATCACTAACCCGCAACGCAAGAATGATTATGTGTAATTGTGTTGGAGATGATGAAGAACGAAGATGAGAAGCGTTTGTGTATCTTTCAGTCGTTGGTGTTGCTATGAATAATGAACCTTTGATAATATATATGATTGCATAACAGTTGGAACCAAGAATAACTGAATTTTGGACTTTCTTGATCAGTTAGGTCGACCTCTTGTAGAGGTTAGGTCGACCTAGCAGTGCTTGCTGAAGTTTGCTCCCAGTTAGGTCGACCTGTTGAAGGAGTAGGTCGACCAGAATCCTCTTCTGATGCGTTCTGGGAACATTTTCTTAGATTAGGTCGACCTAGTTGTTATGTAGGTCGACCTAGCAGCAGTATATGTATTTTTCTTCATTTTAGGTCGACCTGGGTTGACAGTAGGTCGACCTAACTGCTGATTTTCTGCATTTTCCTTGTTCAGCTTGTGTTGAGTCGACCTATATGCATAGTAGATCATCCTGTGCTTTGTTTGGATGCTCATTTGAGTTTGCCATAAATCAAAAACATCTTTGAGTGTAATCTTGTATTCACATACTCCCCCTTTTTGATGATGGCAAACCAATAGTCAAAAGCTTTGGTAGTAAGTGATGAAGACTCAACAAGGCTCCCCCGTACATCCAGCATCTATCTCTCAACCAAGCAATCTCTTCACAAAGCTCCCCCGTACACTCAGCATCTATTGCATCTATCTCCCCCTTTGACAACATCAAAAAGAGAAACAAGGAAACAGAGTAGGAGAGTAACAAGAGAAATAAAGAATACCGGTAGTCATAGAGATAGATAACATGTAAATGGTGAAATCATAAGAACTAAACATGTTTTAAAGAAAACCAACAACATCATAGTAGTCCAAGAGATTAATAAAAGAAAACAAAGAGTACTACATCATATAACGTTTTTAACAAAAGGCTTAATGATATGAAATGCAATGAAATGATGATATGATAAACAATGCGTCCTAACGCCTTCCCCTTCTTCCTCTTCCTCTTTGAAATGTATGAGGTCGATCTTCTTCAACCTGTTCCAACAGATCTAGCACAGACATGTTGAGAGTGTTGAAGCTTTGGCTTATATTAGCATGGCGATGCAATGCCGTTTCCTCAAACTAATTTTGTCTTAGAGTGGAGTTGGAGGCAAACGTCTCAAAATCGTTTTTGTGATCTTGAACTAAGTTGTACAACGATTGATATTGTTGTTGTTGTTCGTCATAGCGATCTTGTTGGAGCTGTTGCATTGTTTGAAATTGAAGCTGTTGAGTTTCAAAGTTCTGCTGTTGTTGAAGTTGCATAGCCTCAAGCATAGATATTATGTTGGATTGATCAGGAGGAGGTGGAGCTGTGTATCCCCAAGGGATATCCTCTTGTTGTGGCGGAACATATCTCCAATTTGCATCCGTGTCATGAGCTGCATCTTCCATGGTATGATCCTCATCATTTGCTATTTCTTGATCATTTCCTTCTTCTTCATTTTCTGCAGTGTGACCAAATTCTGTAGGATCATCATAGTTGTAGATGATTTTTCCGGTCCCCTTTTGAATGAGATAATAGGTTCTCCTATTTGGATCCCAATGATATCCCATGAGGGTTAAGGTTGTTTGGGAAAAGTCCTGGTTCTGTTTCATTGTGATGTATGATAATCCATCGAGCTTCATGCCGAAATGGTTCACAATAGTTTGTATGATCGAGCCATAGCAAAGAGCAGTAGTCTTCTGCTTTACTTCCTCAAACTTGGCAGTTAGAAAGTGTGGCCAGTGCACACGTGTTCTGTTTTGGATCAAGTACATCAAGACAATCTCATTCCTTTCAATTCTGGAAAATCCGCCTGCTCGTGGTCGAATGACTCTTGAGATGACCCAATTTAGAAGCCTAGGATCTCTCTTCAGGTGACCGGCTGTTATTGTTTCATTTGGTTTGTCAAAGACGGAAGGATCTTTGAGGATAGACTTCATGTAGGCCACATGATCATAGATTCCCGGTACGTCCCCGTCTTCTATACGTAATTCATCGCCTACAATGTTGAGACCAAAGATACTAATCCAAGCACGTTTGTCAACGATATGAGATCTTGACCCCATCTTAAACCTAAAATTACAGCCTGCCTCTCTTGTGAACCCTGCATAGAATGCTCTAACAGTGTTTTCACAGTATGGTGTGGCACATTCCAAAAGGGGATGAACATTTTGATGCTCAATAAGACTCACAACTTCAGGAATATGCATATTTTTAGCAACATGTTGATTGAAAATATACTGCTTCACTACCTTCCTTTTCATTTTCCATTTTTCAAAATTATCTCTACAATCAGGGTGAACAAGGGCTACAGCACTTACCGGTTGTGAGGATGATCCAGATGCAACTTCCTTTCCCTTTCTTGATTTTGGAGGCATAGTTGTTGATGATTTTGTGTGAGAAGGATGATTTTGAACAGTTTTGAGTTTGAGGAGTTAGGGTTAGCCGTACCAAATGTGATGAGAATGAGAGGGGATGAAAAGATGGAATGTTTTGAATGAATGGGAGTGGGTCGGGTCGACCTAACAGACCCAAATTTGGAAAACTTAACGCAGTAGGTCGACCTAAAGTGTGGCTGGGTCGACCCAACAGAAGTAACATGAAAACCGACCAATTTAGGTCGACCTAAATTATGAGTAGGTCGACGTAACTGGGCCTTTTTAGTTTCTGAAAAGAAGATTCTTCTGTAGGTCGACTCAAGAACAGAGTAGGTCGACCTAAGTTCCCTTAGATGATGAAAAATGCCTTAGAAATGTTTCTATATGATGTATTTTTGCTTTGTTCTTTGCTTGTATGCCCAAATTATGATATGTTATGAATGAGAATGATGAATACATATATTAAATCGAGATATATGAATAAACATACATGAAGTCACTATAAGCATGTTAATTGATAGCATATTATAGAATCAATGAAATTTTTGGAAGTGAACAATGTGCATGTTACCGCTTTCTCAATATGTAGGTGTTTTGTCATCATTGTGTGGTGTCTTCTTGTTAGTGTGACATACCCCTAGATTTGATGATGAATTGTTTTGATGGAATGTTTCACAACTTGATTTTTGCGAAAAACTCATCTAGTATCGATTACTTGATGTTCTCCCGGATGCGGGACATAGTCCCAAACAATATTCTGCTAAGAATAGGTTTAAAATCTCTCTGCAATGCAACTTGCCAATTTGCACATCAAGTAATGCGTCCTATGTGTTTTTCGGGTTAACTGTATTTGTGATGAATCTTATACATTTGTGATGGCCAGGTCACCTACATTCCTCTGCCAAGTATGGTTCTTCAATCTGTCTTTATAGATGACACACCAAGAGAGGTATGTCTTTCTTTATGTGTCTTGAGCACCAGCTGTCAAGGAACCACCACCTTTCGGCGATGTCAAGACACTTTTCCTGCAAAATTAAATTAGAGTGGAAGGTCCCCAATCTTCATTGGGTCCTGGACAGTGAGTACACAAATTGTTGCACTTAGGCAACCATTGAAATACTCCTTTAGGAACTAAAATTCTCCTAAATTTCCATTTTTCAATGGTATGTCCCTTTTTGCAACAATAATGACAGGTAATATGATGAGAATATGGAGTTTTGCTAGTTGATACTTTTGGTACAAAAGTGTATTTGCTATATAAAGGAGTATACGATCTTTTGAACTTGTTTGGATCAACCGCAAAAGTCACTTTTGGTTGTAGAGCCTTGTCTAACTTGGCTTTTAGATCTCTTACTTCTTTTTGCCAAATGTGACATGTCTCACAACCAAACCATGATGTAGGATCTATTTCAACTTTGTCCTTTTGAATGTCTAGCATAGATTGTTTTAAAGCTTCCATATCCTTTTCGGTTTTCTCAACTTTTGATTCAAGATATGAAAATATTTTCTTACTTGAGGCCAAAAGTTTGAAAGCTTTAATTGCATCTCTATGTAATTCTTCAAAAGCAAGTTTTAGTTGAGAATGAGATACTTTATCTACGAGTTCAGGTTTAAGATGACTTACAGCTTTCTTTTTCTTGTGTTGATGAGCCATGAAACATAGGTTTGCTGATTCTTCTTCATCGCTTGATGAGCTTTCACTAGATGAATCACTTTCCCATGCTATGTAAGCTCTTTTAGATTTGTTATGACCTTTGCTTTGGTTCTTCTCCTTTTCTTTCTTAAGGTATGGACAATCCGGTTTGTAGTGACCGGCTTTCCCACAATTGAAGCAAAGACCTTTGATTTTTCCTTTGTTGTCGTCATCTTGTTTGAACATGTTTGATTGCTTCCTATAGTTGATCAAGCCTTTGTCGGAATGTTTTGCTCCATTTTTCTTTAGATATTTGTTGTATCTTCGCACAAACAGTCCCATTTCCTCATCATCGGAGTCTTCGTCATCACTTGTGTCACTATCCTTTGGCTCTCGTTTTGAGGTCTTGGAGCTCGAAGCTTTTAGAGCTATTGACTTCTTCTCTACCTCTTTCTCCATGTTCTTTTCTTTCTTTGTCCTTTTCTCATGCATGTCAAGGCATTTAAGGTGTTGTTCATGTTCCTCTAGTTTACCAAATAGAGTTGTGATGTCTAAAGTGTTTAGATCATTTGCTTCCTTTATTGCTGTAACTTTGGGTTGCCATTCCATGTTCAAGCATCTTAAGATTTTGTTAGTAGCAACTGCATTGGAAACAGGTCTATCAAGTGAATTTAACCGATTTTTCAGATGAACGAATCTCTTCTGCATGTTTTCGATGGATTCACCATCTTCCATGTGGAAGAGTTCGAACTCTTGAGTTAACGTATTGATCCTAGCTAGTTTGACATCATCCGTTCCCTCGTGGGCAACTTGCAATGTGTCCCACATAGCTTTAGCTGATCTACAATGGGAAACGCGATAGTATTCATCAACTCCTAGAGCTGAGATTAGAATGTTTCTCGCTTTCCAATCGTATGCATATCTCTTTTCATCTTCAGCATCCCAAGTATTTTCTGGTTTTGGAACAACTGCACCAGCTGCATTTGTCATGGTGATCTGAAAGGGACCATTGACAATAGCTGTCCAGATGTTCCTATCAATTGCATTGATGTGGACACACATACAATCCTTCCAATAGCCATAGTTTTCACCGTTGAAAACTGGAGCTCTATTATGAGCCCCTTTAGGTCCGGAAGCCATCTTTCCAATAAGTGTTTCACGTAGCACGGAATAAACCAGGCTCTGATACCACTTGTTAGACGCTGGCCTTAGGATCTAGAGGGGGGGTGAATAGATCGTTCACAGTTTCGCGGAGTTAAATGACTTTTCAGCGGAAGTGATTCTGAATCGACTCGCGTCTATTCGGAACCACTATCGAAACGATTATATATGTGTTTAAAAACCAGTCAAGGACTTGAGGTAAATGATAAGAGTATATGTTGCAGAATCACAGCGTTTCTCTTATTGAAAATCAGATTAACTTTTTGTATGATGGACAATGTTTGCAATGCAGTAAGAGTGATAGAAACAAATATACAAACACTTGGTGATAATGATCAAATTGAAGGTAATTCAATGTGTGGTGGATTGTGATGTTTATGTAAGTTCTTAATTCACAATCTTAACACTCGAATCGTTGATCAATTTGCTATTATAACCAAATATGAACAGAATGTAAATGAAAAAGTAAAAGCGACAAGAACACGATATTTGTTTAGGCAATTCGTCGATCGTCCTCGCTACGACTACGTCTGCCCCCAATTCCAAATTGAAATTGGGTAATCTTTCATTAATGTTGAAAGTAGTATATACAAAGAAGATAACAAAGCGATAAACGATAAACCAATTATGTCGATCCTTTGAATCTTCTTCCCCCTTAATCTTGAGCAAAATCAAGGTTATCCAAGAGCTTCACTTTGATTCCCTTCTGCAGTGTCTTGATTCCTTGAACTCCCCGTTCCTCAATCGTTACACTCAGCCGAATCCTCAATGAACGCCTCTTGATAAAAACCCCCAAGAACCACCCGTCGTGGAGGACAAAACCCGCAGATTTTATTCACCAACAAACCCCACAAACCTTCAACCACTAGGAATCTTCAATTCCGTTCCATGGACGTTATCGAACTCATCACTAACCCGCAACGCAAGAATGATTATGTGTAATTGTGTTGGAGACGATGAAGAACGAAGATGAGAAGCGTTTGTGTATCTTTCAGTCGTTGGTGTTGCTATGAATAATGAACCTTTGATAATATATATGATTGCATAACAGTTGGAACCAAGAATAACTGAATTTTGGACTTTCTTGATCAGTTAGGTCGACCTCTTGTAGAGGTTAGGTCGACCTAGCAGTGCTTGCTGAAGTTTGCTCCCAGTTAGGTCGACCTGTTGAAGGAGTAGGTCGACCAGAATCCTCTTCTGATGCGTTCTGGGAACATTTTCTTAGATTAGGTCGACCTAGTTGTTATGTAGGTCGACCTAGCAGCAGTATATGTATTTTTCTTCATTTTAGGTCGACCTGGGTTGACAGTAGGTCGACCTAACTGCTGATTTTCTGCATTTTCCTTGTTCAGCTTGTGTTGAGTCGACCTATATGCATAGTAGATCATCCTGTGCTTTGTTTGGATGCTCATTTGAGTTTGCCATAAATCAAAAACATCTTTGAGTGTAATCTTGTATTCACAAATACAAGTGATTGTGGAGTCTAGAACAAAACTTATCAATTCCATTGATTATGGTATCCACAACTTTAAGGTTATAGAGACCCACTTCAAACTCTTCTCTTCTGTCTTCTTAACACCAGGATTCTTCCAACCTAACAAACTTCAAAATTATAGTGGCCATTGATTTCCAGAATGCTATCACTCTAGGATTCTTTTAATGCTATCACTTTAAAAGATAAATAGTACCAGAAAAATATATCTCTGAAGCTCACCCAATAAACAAACAGGGTGTCTGCTCTGATGCCAATTAAAATTTATGGTACAAGCAACACATGCTAACATTAATGTCTTAACAACATATGATGTCAAGACATATGTTACGACATCTGGAGATAGACCAATCACATCATACTGAAATTGATATTGAAATAAAATTGCATAATGATAAACAACACAGAGAATTGTTGACCCAGTTCGGTGTAACAATATCTAATATGGGGACCAGACCCGGCCCAAGGGGTAGGCGAACTAGGCTACTGCCTTGGGCCTCCATTTTTTTTATTACATTAGTACTAATACAAGTAACTAATACAAGAAAGAGGAAAAATAATTGTTGAAATTTGATAATTTAATTATTACCGTTCACTTTTTCATTAGCCATAACTATAAGAGAAAACATTCATTGCTTGATTATTTGGATTTAATATGAAGAGAGAATCAAAAAAGTACTACAAATAAAAATAATTGGAGAGATTCAGTGTTACGCTACTATTATTATTGACATAAATTATTATTAATAATAACAACAATATGGACCAGGAAGCACCACAAAATTTGACATATACTCCTCTTTTTATATAAGATAAACGTATTTTTGGTTGTAAAAATGTTTAATTATTTTTACTTGATCATTTTATGCCATAATAATAATAATAATAATAATGGTTAATATTAAAATTAATAAATAATAATTATGATCAACATTGTATAAATAAATATTGAATAAAATGCTTTTATTTTCGATCGAAAAACATATTAAATAAAATCAAATAAAAATTTAATAAATAATTTTAAGTCAAATTTTTTTAAAATTTAACATTAAATATTAAATTTTATTTAAAATTCGCCTTAGGCCTCAATATGTATCGGGCCGGCCCTGATGGGGACTACCAAGCCAGGAAGGAAATACACGATTAATAGTATCAATTCAAAGCTAAACAATCCCAATTTACAACAGTTAGACGCTAGAGGGGGTGAATAGATCCCTCTAAAAAATTATTCGCTTTTAAAAAATTGTTTTCAAAGATGGCTTGCGGAAGCGCTCCGAGATCGACTTGCATTTGTTCTGAACCGCTATTGGTAGAATCGGATATGCTGCTAAACCTTTAATAAATGTGAGAATTACTAAAGATGAGGAGTAGCTTGAATCAATTGGTTTTAAAATATGTTCGTTTGAACAATTAAACATTGAAGAACCTACTTCCAATGAAATATATTTGATAAATTGACTTGGTCAATTTATCGAAAACTTGTTGTGCAAATGTTGTTATGCACAAAAAATTTCATAAACAGTTGGCGTGCAATTTGTTAGCAAGTTGATGTGATCTAAGTGTGGTTGATTGTGAAATCCAATTGCAATTAACAATTGCAATTCTCTATACAAAAAGAGTTTATATCACAGTTTAACACTTAGAATTATTATCGAGTTAACAATTGTATACCAATATCAATAGCAAGTAATAGAGAAATAAGGAGAGAGGAACACCAAAATTTGTTTAGGCAGTTCTCCGTTCGTCCTCGCTACGACTATGTCTGCCCCCAATTCCAAACGAGAATTGAGATAGTTTTTATTGCTTTGCAAATTGTTATTACAAGAGAAGTTAAAGAAATAAACACACAAACTCAATTTTGATGTCGATTCTTTATCTTCTCACCACTTGATATTAAGAAAGATCAAGTCGCCCAACAATCTCGAATCAATCCTCCTGTTACCCTTACTCCATTAACCGAACCCACGTTCTTCAAGACTTTCACTCGGCTGAATTGCAATCGCAAATTGTTGTCACCCAAGAATTTTGACTATTGTTACTCCCTTGACCGAAACCACTATTCTTCAAGGCTTTCACTCGCCTAAATCGAATCCAAAGCTTGTTGTCAAACACCCCTAAATCAATCTGATCTTGGAGGACAAAACCCCGAATGGTTTTATTCAATGAAACCCTAAAACTCTTCACCCAATCGGAATGAACAAATCCCTAACCTTGGACGTTATCACTCTCAATCTATGGTCACTCAAGAAAAAATGATTATGTGTATTTGATGAATGAACAAGAGAAAGAATGAAGATGAGAAGTGTAACGCCCCATACTGCTTTCGGGATGATCGACTGATCCCACAACCAACACGGGTCTTTTCAGCATGATTTGTCCTCATTCACACGCTTTCCGGGAAACTTCCTAGAAGATCACCCATCCCAGAATTGCTCCAAGTCAAGCACGCTTAACTATGGAGTTCTTATGAAATGGACTACCGAAAAGAAGATGCATCTTGTTGTCATAGATAGTACCCATCAATCCTTATAAGCTTTCCTTCAACCATGTAGTCCCATACCTGGACGACCTCAGGTTCTCTCTCATTCTGATGTGGCGACCACTCATTGTTGTATTCGACCTCGAGTGTTACATGCGGTGCAACCAGCCCTCGCCTTCTTCGGCATCGGGTGTTACAAGAAGCAATTTTGTCTCTTTCAGGTTTCAAAGTTATGTGGAAATAGATGCATGAATGTATTTATATGTGTGTGTGAATTAGGGCTTAAATTGGAAAATTCGTGCACAAAAATGCTCAGAATTGAGCGACGCGCCGACCTCCAAGACTGTATGCGTCGACCTATGCAACACAGTGAGGTCTGGTGTTGGTTTAACATAGCATGTGTCGACCTCTACATTGCATGCGTCGAACTATAACTCATGTGCGTCAACCTCTGGACTTATATGCATCGACCTACACAAGGTAGTGAGGTTTGGTGTTAGTTTAACACATCATGTTTCAACCTCTACATTGCATGCGTCAACATGTGGCTCCTATGTGTCGACCTCTGGATCGATGCATGTGTGGCAGAATGTTTCAGATATTTTTCCACTCAATGGAGGTCGACCTCCAAAAGCTATGCATCAACATATGGTATGCATACTCACCCAAAACCGTGTTTTTGACTTGTGAAATTGATCCACATGCATATGAACAAGTTTAGAATGATTACGAAAACATTTTCATGCAATAATGCACCTTAGGCTAAGAGGATATCGTCCAATACATTCTACTTCTAAATACCTAGTTTTGACATCACTCAAAATCTACTTATTGAGATATCCACTCACAGCCAAGGTTGTCAAACTCGCGAGTCTACTCAGACTCACAAAGGGTCTGTAGACTCGACTCATAAACTCGTACGAGTTTATGGAAAATTAAAAATGGCTCTCAAAAATCTGTATGTGACACATATATGACATACATATATTTTTAAACTTCTAAATGCCTCGTATATGACACAAATATATATATATATATATATATATATATATATATATATATATATTAGAACACCAATTAATATCAAATTTAAATCTCATACTACATAATAAATTTCTTAACAAAAACTCGATAATAAAACAAATAAAATAGAAAAGTATGTAGTTGAAGACTTAAAATACTAATTACTTCTTAATTGGTCGGTGGCTACTACATAAAGCAAAAAAGAAATCATAAAACAGACATGTTAATGACTTCAAACATCAAAGCTTTGGCGAAATCATCACAACCAATATCATCACCATCACCTTCATTGTTATTTTGTGGTGCTTTAAAACTCTAGTGGAATCATAATATCTGTAACCGCAACCACCCCTCGACCATAATTTAAAACTATAGCTCTGCTCAAACTGTTCTAGTCTTATGTCAAATAGATTATGAATTGAGGGGTTTGATGTCTCTATCATCAAGGTTGTCCATTCACCATAGCTTTCCTTATAACACTTATACACAGGTTCCTTATAATTATCATTAATAATTAATTAATTAGTAAAAATTGTTACAAGTTTTCATGTGAGCAATGCATTTTTTCAAAACAGACTAAAACGTTTTCTATCATAAATCATCTAAACCATTTTGTTACCTGCAAATTGATACATGGGGATGCAGATCCGTGGACCTCATTGAACAATGATGTATCACTTTACACAAGAGAACATACAAGAAAGCATTTGCGTGAAACATACAAGAAATTACTTATACAATAAAGGATTGATTTACAATAACGAACGAGAACAAATCAAGAGAAAGAACAAATGTGACCACGCCGTCAATGAAGGGAGGAAGAAACGTTGCTGAAACAAGAGACTAGGAGAGAGACTTTCTAATTCTCATACAAGGAAAAAAGAGTTTTTTTTTAATAAATTAATATATTTTGGGGAATTTGGGCCTTTTTTGGGTTAAAAAAACAAAATTCTATAAAATTGATAGACTCGTAAACTCACAATAAACTCGCGAGTCTATACGAGTTTGTGCGAGTTTACCCGAGTCTACTCGAGTATATCAAAAAATGATTCTATGCGTGAGTCTACTCATTTTTGCTTCCTAGACTCGTAAACTCGTACGAGTTTACGAGTCTACCCGCGAGTTTGACAACCATGCTCACAACAACTTCTTACTTAATCACTATCCAGTGCAACTTCTACTTAGAAATCAACATCTAGATATGAGAAATCACCATCTCAATTTCTTAATCACCTCAGTGATATATAACAATCTCAATCTCAGTGATTGTATCAAGAACAACCCAATTTAGAAGGTTACACTTCAAAATACAAAATACTTAGTTTTACGTAAAAGCTTCAACCAAGAACAATACTCAACTCAGTACTTAAAAGCTTTAAGAGTGAGAACAATAACTTGACAAACAGTCTATGTAACACCCGAGACCGAAGAAGTCGAGGGGTGGTTGCACCGCATGGAACACCTGAGGCCAAAGTGGGCAATGGTGGTCGACACATCGGAATGAGAGGGATTCTGAGGCTGTGCAGGTATGTGACTGCATGGTTGAAGGAAAGCTTATAAGGATTGATGGGTACTACCTATACCAACAAGATGCATCTTCTTTTCGGGAGCCCGTTCCGTAAGAACTCCACAGTTAAGCGTGCTTGACTTGGAGTAGTATTGGGATGGGTGACCTTCTGGGAAGTTTCCCGGAAAGCGTGCAAGTGAGGTCAAAGCATGCTGAAAAGACCCGTGTTGGTTTGTGGGGTCAGTCGATCATCCCGAAAGCAATCTGGGGCGTTACAAATGGTATCAGAGCCAGACCTCTCCCAGTACGATGTGGTTCGAGGACGAACCATGCGGAAGCTGGTGGGCATGTAACACCCGAGACCGAAGAAGTCGAGGGGTGGTTGCACCGCATGGAACACCTGAGGCCAAAGTGGGCAATGGTGGTCGACACATCGGAATGAGAGGGATTCTGAGGCTGTGCAGGTATGTGACTGCATGGTTGAAGGAAAGCTTATAAGGATTGATGGGTACTACCTATACTAACAAGATGCATCTTCTTTTCGGGAGCCCGTTCCGTAAGAACTCCACAGTTAAGCGTGCTTGACTTGGAGTAGTATTGGGATGGGTGACCTTCTGGGAAGTTTCCTGGAAAGCGTGCGAGTGAGGTCAAAGCATGCTGAAAAGACCCGTGTTGGTTTGTGGGGTCAGTCGATCATCCTGAAAGCAGTCTGGGGCGTTACAGTCTACCACACAGTATCAAAAGATACATGGGTGACTTAAAACACAAGAGACTCTCAAAACCTAAGACTTCTAATTCTTCCCCTAATTTTTACAATTGTGAAAGACTTCGTTACATTAGGTTTAGGGTTCTCTTTAAATAGTCTTCAGTAGTCCATGGACTTCGAAATCTTTACTTTATCCACAAGTTAATAGCTGCAACAAATCTGCATATAAATCTTTTTTAATCTTGGAACAAATCTTCAAGTTTCCTAAATTGTTCCAATCATTCAATTTTAAAAACTTTAATTCTATTGGAGATTTAATTCACTTGTTCTAGATTAAATCTTCTTGACATTCGTAAATCATTTAGATACATCCAAAAGAGATATCACAATGTCAAGATTTAAACCAGCATGTACTAGTGTTCTGGTACAGAATGTCACGACATCTGATTTTTAATGTAAACTCATACTCAATTGTATTAGAAGATTATGATGTTATGACATCTTAGTTAACATCTTTCAAATACCATGTTTTAGCAAAATTCTTTCAATCTTAAAATCATGGATCTAACACACAACATATTCAAACTAGATGCTAAGTCTCGCAAATTCTTTTATCTAGATAACAAAGATGGGGTCAAAGGACACATACTCTATGACCTCCAGCCTAGATTATTTTTGTTTATATAGATACCTCTTTTTTTTTTTTTTTTTTAAGATATCAATTGATAACTTTTTTCCAAGCTTAATATTTACAAAACTGTGGAAGATATAATGGTATGTTAGTAGTATATATATGATAATCCAATTGCAACGTTGTTAGGTGTAACTTGTTGAAGTTAGTTAGTGTTTTTGTAACTAATCAACATCTTGTTATTTAGTAGTTGTTTATACAAATATATCAACACAATATGAATAAGATCATCACATTTTGCATCACTCAATTACTCTACTTTCTCTATATTCATTAACGTGTTGTGCAAATCCAATAGAAATGTGTGTTCCAACAAGTTGGTATGAGTAGATCTTTGTTTTTGATCTTATGAGAGTGAAAATAATAAGTGAATGCAGTAGATCCTTGTAAAAAAATTCCCACCCAATTTTCAAATTTTGATGGCAAAGATTAGAAGAGGCATGTGGAGATAGGACCATTGTTTGGCTTTCAAGATGTGTTGGATCCCATCAACAATGACTATCCAACATTTTTTTTTTTTTATAGGCAAAGTTAATTATATTAATTAAATGTTGTGAGTACTAGAGGTACTTACAGCACAAGAGTTATAAGAAGTACAGAATCAATTACACAGAATGAAGCACATCCAAAGGTGCTTGTAGCCAAGAGTAGAAAGAAATAAAATGTTGTCTAGTCGACCCAATCATAAGCCAAATCCAAGAAACCATTTTAATCGACACAATAACATCATCTAAAACAATACCAATGTTGTCGAAGATGAGGTTGTTTCTTGAATTCCACAGTGACCACACCGTTGCTAACCAAATAAGACATAATTTCTTATCTTTTATCCTTCCATGAAGCCCCTGAATGTATTGAGATAGGTGTTCTGCACCAGCCAGCCCCCCCACCATCTTGATGTCCAGCCACAGCAAAATATTATCCCAGACAGCTTTAGAAAATGGGCAGAGAAAGAATAGATGGGCCGAGTTTTCGTGATCCGACATTGGTTAAGGGTACAAATGATGTTGAATAGAATGCATTCAAAGAGAATAAGAGGAAAATAATAAGAAATTTTCTTTACCCACCTCCCTATGGGTGGTCACCTCCTGCGAAAAACCAAAACTACCCCTGCTTCGGAGGTTCATTTCCGAAAGCGTGTTTTTTTAAAAAAATTGACTTACTTCGGAAGTTCATTTCCGAAACAATTATTTCGGAAGTTCACTTCCGAAACTATAATCATAAGCTATAGTTTATGATTATCATCTGGGGAGGTCATTTCTAAAAAATCAAGATTAAAAATAATAAGATTTTTTTTTCCAATTTTTTGTAATGACGTCCCCTGATGATAATGATAAATTATAGCTTACATTGATTGGCTCCTTTGTCTCGCGGTGGACGTACCTCTGGGTCTTCTTCCTCCGGACATCCACCTCCTCCGTCATATGTTTCGGCTCCGGTTACACCTCCTCCGTCATTTGTTACTTTCAGTTGTACGTATTTTTATTAAAATAATAAATAAACCTTTTGAAATTTGGAAGCCTTTTTTTCTCCCCACCACTCTCTCATCCCCACCTACCCGTGTTTAACAATATGTAACTTTACTTTTATGTAATATTATCGTTGTAATTTTCACCCGATTAAATAAAGCGAATTGTTCATTTTCTTCTGTCCAGATCTATTTTCGGAAGTGCATTTCCGAATTCCTCCAAGGGGGTGCGCTCGGAGATGAACTTCCGAAACACCACATTTTCTGAAAAGTGACTTTATTTCGGAGATGCATCTCCGAAATCAATATTTTATATTAAAAAAAACACGTTTTCGGAAGTTCATTTCCGAAAACACCTTTTTTCCAAAAAAAAGTACCGTTTCGGAAATGAACTTCCGAAACAAGGGGTATTGTGGTAAATTCACCAGGGGTGGGCAAGAAGGTTAGGAGGTGGGTGAAGAAATTCTCAATAATAATACGTGGATGATGCTAAATTTGACAAAATTGTTGATGGAACAAACTCAATACAAGCCTAGGATGTATTGATAAAGAATTATATTGGAGGTGATTTTTTGTCAAAAGTTTAATCTTAACAAATATCTAATCGTCTTTAATTACTCATCAATTATAATTTAACAGTAGCTAGTGTACAAAAATCACATTTAAATTGTCTCTTCTTTTTAATTTAATATGTATCCATTTGGGAGATATTTGCAAGCATTATGGCATGCTTTGTGAGAAACAAATACTCAATGTTAGAGATGCATTGAAAAGAGTAACTTTATCATACAATATTTAATTACATACATTTGATGAAAAATATCTTACCTATTTCAAATGCTAATTTGTTAGAAAAATCATATAAATATGATATCTCTGAACTTGTTTAACATCTTAAAAAACAATTACTCTACAAACTAGGACATATGTGAATGAAAGTCTTTATTGCACAAATATTTCTAATATCTCATTAAAATCATTAAATGCCATCGAGTGAAAAACAATATAAGAAATACAACATGAGAAAGATGAAAATATAAATAAATATGTACTAAAGGGTGTAAATATAAACAAATAATTACATATTAAAATGAAAAAAAATAATTAAAAAATTAGAAGCCAATGAGAGTTGAATCATTTATACAATCCCATATGAAATGTCTTCTAAAGTTGATAAAGAAGAGGAGTTTGTTTCATAGAACAACAAGGTCTATTATGTCATTGAGTTGCATGTATCCTTCAATAAGGCCTATACATTCTTGAGGTGCAAATGCATGGTGAGAATTTGTGAATAGTTCAAGCATTTTGAGGCAGACCCTTCACCAAATTAAGATGAACAATATGTATCAGACAGGACACCACAAAAGATGCGAACAACAAGAACAAGAACAAGCAAAATTCCATACAAATCATGTCATGTCACGAGCTCATAGATTTTGCCAATGCCATTTCACTTTCATTTGATGCAATAGAAGAAGCCCTATTCAACTCACCACCACCACTACCACCTTTTGTTGATTGCGCTGCAACCTCAACATCTGCATTCCTAGGTTGATTTGAACCACCCCAGCTTCCTCCTCCTCCACCGCCGCCCATCATCCCAACTCTACATCCTAAACACCTTGAGAAAATTCTATATAAACATGTGAAAAACCAAAAAGCCCATGGTAAACAAACCAATCCGACACCGACAACAGGTACCCATGACGAAGTTTCAGATTCAGGAAGGTACATGTATGCAACAAGGCATACACCTCCTGCTATTAAAGAAATGAACAAAAAACATGCTATAAGCCATATGAATTTGCGACCAGAACTTGGATCAGGAACAGGCATTTGTTTGTGTCACACAACATAAGTTTTCTAGATACTTAGAATAATGATTACATATATGAAACTTAGAACAAGATTAATTTATCTTTGTCATCATCCATTTTATGAATTTGAGGGGTTAATGATATTGGTTTGGCATATGGTGAACAAGGTTCCAAATTGAGGTGAATTTTTGTTTTGTTTTCTTTGATTTTTTTTCTGATGTTGTTGCAATAATGAAGCCTGAAAATGGGATTTTTTTTTCAAATGCTTGTTAATTTGAAAAGGGCTAATCTTAGGACAAATATACGCCTATAAAGAAAAAGAAAGGGAAGAGTTTTCCATTTATGGCTATCAAGTTGGGGTTTGAGTTGATTGATCTGTTAATAAATGTTCTACTAATGAATGATTTTATCAAATCAAAAGATATAAATTCACACCAGAAAGGGCTAATCTTAGGACAAAATCATACACTTTTAGCCAATAATGAATTTGAAAAAAAAACTACACTTTGATTTTTTCATTGACCAAAATTTACTAATAAAAAACTACAAAGACCAAAACCCTAATAAATATTAGGCATAAATTATCAAAATTTAAATCCAAGAGAGTGGAAATTTCTATGAGGTCCATACCTAATGACAAATGACAATGGCTAAAATCTAAATATTACAACAAAAAAAAAAAAAGAAGAATAAATAAAAAAATATAAGCTCGTATCTTTAAAACTTACATACCATCAATTAATAGAATATTGAGTAATTCTTTCTTTTAACTTTAATAAAATATTAATGTTTTTAAATAATTATATTACTCAAATTTCACATTTCTTTAATTTTAATCAGTTAAACAAAATGGCAAATGAAGTAAACAAATCACTACAAACAGTTCCTTTTCTTCTCCATTCTCACTGTCAATCTATTCATCTTGATTTCGTAGCTTTTATATCACTGAGATTCATAGGCACAGATAAATATCAAAATCAATTGAATGGTCACAAAAATTTATCCAGATCTAGTTGTTTCAGTCAAAGAAATTTTAGGCTCCTCATCTTGGGTATTAGGTTGAATTGCATTCATCATTTTGTACATCCTCTGTCCTTGAGCTTTCCTCCTCTTGGCCTCGAGTTCAATGAGTAGAGCAGTGATATCGGCAGGGCTCACTCCACCTACTCTGCTTGCCTGACCAATGGTTTGAGGCCTAACCTAAAATCATTGAAATTTTTTGTCAAGTCTTTGAAAAGAGTTGTTTAAATAAGGCTATTTGTTGTACACATTGAAGAGATTGAATGGTTTAGTTAGTTGGGTAGATGTTCTTAATAACAATTTCATAATATAGATTAGGCTTACATTGTAGAATGTGTGTATTCAATAGATGCGGAAACAATCAACACTTTTAACACTTCTTTTGAGGAATTCAATATTAACTAGATATTGAAGGTTTAATTAACATAATTTATTTTCATGATATATTATCACCCTTTTTTGGTCATTACTAAATTTGTACAGTGAACTTGTGGATCCAAAGGTTGCATTTCGGTTTTTACCATCCCTACTTGTAATGATCAAAATGTTTATTTTGATAAATATGCTACATACCTTGGAAAGTTTTTCACGAGCTTCCAGAGACAAATTTATCATTGCATAGTAATCCAAGTCTTCCGGAAGTGGCTTATGTTGTTGAGTAACCATCTATAGGTAAATCCAACACAACAACGCGATTTGACATTAAATACACCTTTGAAATTCTACAATGTGCAAACAACTTAACGATATAGGATAATAATATGGACAGAGTAATGAGCATTTACTCCCGTTGACATGTATAACAGACATACCTGTTGAAGTTGGCTTTGCTGACGCAAGATGAAACCTTCATACTTGATATCAATTTCAACACATTCCTTTTCGATTCTTGACAAATTATTGTCACCAAAACCATGCTTATCAAAAAGTCCATAATGAATGTGTGGTTTCTTAAGAAGACTTTCCAATGTTGAAGAGTGTTTCACAGGCTGATCAGACATATGGGTAACTTCAGCAGCCAAATCTCCTCCTGATGAGATAATTTAGGTGAGTAGCAATAAATGATACAAAATAAAATAAAATTTCTTTTGGTCCTACTAGATAAAAAGACATATGTTGCCAAGAGACCAGATAACAGTAATCACATATAAATTAGATTTCTACTTCACACTAGTAGAGGTGATCCGCCAGACTAAATATACCAGTAGTTTCCACTGTAATATTTAAATACCACATTTCCATGTTATATAAAAGTAATCCGTATTGGCAACTTGTAGCTAATGCCTTAAGGTTGTATTTCTGTAATGATTCTCTATTCTGCAGCAAGTTTTCTTATTCCATGTTCCTTTGTATTAACAATTCAGTAGCCTAGCTTAACTTTTGTATTGAATTGAGTTCGTGTGACATAAGCCAAGCCAATTGTAGATAATCTAGAAAGCTTCAAGTAGCTTGTCGGTTAGTTAGATTCTGTTACTGACAGTCTCAACTTTTTTGTTACAATTACAACTGATTCTAGTCTAGGAGTATATATACTTGTACTCCTTTTCTTCATTGAATACAGAGAAATATTTACAATTTCTCAGCTTTTAATCACTGGCTCTCAGGCTCACCGCATTACAACATTTCAACAATCTACTATTTACCACATTATTCTATTACCGGTACTACCATCTGTTAGCTACAGACTACAAGGAAAACAGAGGACCCACGGGAGGGTGGGAGGGGACTCTTGTGTCAGTTATTTAAAATTATTATAAAATATTGTAATTAAAAAGAGTTATTTTTTGTTTAGATGTATCAGCGAAAGTAATTTTTTAAAACAACAGGATTTAACAAAAGAAAGGCCAACAATCATATTTGACTAAAAGAGGGCAAAGAGGCAACGGCTAATTTTCCCCAAAGGATAAACTCCTTTTATTGCCTTTTAAAGAAACAGCTCTCAAAATTTGTTGCCACACAAGCTTGGTAAACAAACAAACCTGAAATCTTGATACTTTTCAATCGCTTCTTTTCCTCAGAAATTCGAACTTGCTTCTCCTGGTACAGTTTCCAACGCCTATCATCTATCAACCCAATTTCTCGACCCAAAGGAGTGAGACGGCTATCAGCATTATCAGATCTCAAGAGTAACCGATGCTCTGAGCGGCTAAATATCAAGAACATGTTTTTTGAGTTGTTATTGTCAAGAAATGAGAAATGGAATGAAAAAGCATATATGCATCTATAAGAAGAAATGTTGCAATTGAAGTTAGTGTACCTTGTTAACATCCGGTAAGGCTCTCGCAGGTCCTTGGTGACTAGATCATCAATTAATGTTCCTATGTAACTGCTCTCCCTCTCAAGAACAATGAGTGATTTACCATCTGCGTGTCTAGCAGCATTGATACCCGAGATAATGCCCTAGAGGATGAAAACCAGTAGATTGTAATGAAAAGGCTTACTAGATTAGCAGGAAGAAAACATAAATAATAAGAGCTTAATTATTTCCCCGTTATGCAACACACCAAAAGGGGAAAAAAAAATCAGATTTTTAACTTATATAGGCACAAATGAAAGTTGACAAATTACCTGCGCTGCGGCTTCTTCGTAGCCTGTAGTTCCATTTATCTGACCAGAGAAGAACAATCCTTGTATTTTCTTAGTCATAAGAGACCTAGAACATTGATGAGCAGGTAAATAATCATACTCCACAGCATATGCAGGCCTCAACATTGAACAGTTCTCAAGTCCAGGTAAAGTTCTCAGCAAAGGTAACTGTAGTCTCTCAGGCAAACCAGTAGAGAACCCCTGTACGATAGAAGAGTAAGAAGTTAGAACTAGAAGATAGGACATTCTCTCCTTATCAAGATAAAAAGGAGGTGAATTTATAAGCCATGAATCCCCCTCCCACCACCCAAATTACATGGCAGAGAGAGGCATAGTTATTTTATGAACTTTGACCATTTTATAAACTGTGACCCTAAATTGACCTTTCATTGAGCTTCAAATATATATTTTTTGACTTAGCTTATTAAAATGTCTTTCTTCCATCAACTTGCTTCAATTCAACCAAATGACATCCTTTTTCCATCAGGCTATATAATAAAACTCTATTTTTCACCTCTTTCTTTGGTGTCTCATAAAGTTGGTAATACTTAAAATATCTAACAGTTTATCAATGTTAAACAAGGATATTACATAATCAGGATCTTGCTCATACTTCATAAGCAAGATGCTTCTACAGTCTAAGCTTCATGCATCATTTTGTCTTAAAACAGGTACATAAACTTGTTGCAATTATAACCACTTTTGTGACTGATCGCAATTTTTCTCACCATAACATTATACCCCAAGGGGAAAAAATGAAAAATTATTAACAATTTTCATTTGGATTTCAGGCAAGAAAGAAAAAATATATATACAACTTACTTGCACATAGAGCTCAGGCACGTCTCGACCCTCTGGTTCAAGAAATACTTGATGAGATTCTTTATCTTTGAATCTTACAATCTAAAACGTGAACAATATTATCACAAAAGAAAAAACGTGAACAATATATAATAATGCACACTTTCAATAATCAATCACATGCTTCAGATCACACCTTCTCTAAAAGGTTCAGGCTTGGACTGAGTATTCCTAATTCTATAAGGGGATTTTTGAGTAAATTGCTTAACTAAGAGTTTATCATACAATAGCTTTTGAACTTTTGTTTTTACTGTAAGGATAGAATTTGGGATGTGTGAAAGTTAAAGAGGGGGTATACACATAAGTTGTCAACAAGCTATCTTGAAGAACTTATTGAAACAAGCTAAAAAACACTTACGAACATATATCATAAGCAATTAAGCTCTTATGAATACTTACACACGTGTTTATGTCATGAAATTGAAGAGGGGGTATACACATAAGTTGTCAACAAGCTATCTTGAAGAACTTATTGAAACAAGCTAAAAAACACTTATGAACATATCATAAGCAATTAAACTCTTCTGAATACTTAAACACGTGTTTATGTCATGAGATGATCCCAAATAAACTCTTCCAAATGCTTCCTAAATTAAACCAAGTTAACTTTTCAAAATCTGATGTGTAAATATTGTTGAAACACACCTTATCTTCTATGGAAGGGCAGTATCTAGGTCCTTTGGCTTCAACCCATCCTCCATATGTGGGTGTTTCATGCAAATTATCTCTAATCATCTGGTGAGTAGTACTAGTAGTACGAGTTAGGTAGCAGGACATCTGTTCTCTTTCAATATGAACATCAGGATCGAAACTAAACCAGTTGACCTGCCAATTATGAAGATATACTGAGGAAACACTATCTCTGAGTTACAGGGTAAAAGCTTTTACTAACAGACTAAATGCAGAAAAACATAATCATTCTCGGACTGGAGCAAAAGCAAAAATATATTCTATTTATCACATCATAATTCGTTGGGACTGCGGTAACCAAAATGATTGCATAGAAAAATCATACAAGGCAATGAGAAAATTGGCTTGTACAATTGATTGCTTAAGAAACATCTTGGAACTTGCACAATTGATAGATGGTGGACATAATTCTCCAGTCCAGGAGTAATTACTAAGGCATTTTAGTTGTAGCAAAGTTACTGAGAGACCGGCATAAATAGAAAACTGACAATGGCATGGCACATACAATGAGTGCAAACAAAACTATTTAAAACCAAAAATCATAAACTTGATTTGAATAGAATTAAATCTAATGAACCTACATATAAAATTAAATGGAAGAACCTCTTCATCTCCATGTTGAGGTTCTAATCCAGAGAAATCTACAGTGCGAATATCCACTCGGGCTGGAGTTCCGGTTTTCAGCCGATCAGTTTCAAAACCAAGTTGCTGTAAGTTCTCAGTTAATCCATGAGAAGCGGATTCGCCAGCTCTTCCTGCGGGCATAGAAGTTCTACCAACCCATATTTTACCACTCATAAAAGTTCCTGTAGTGAGAATGACAGATGGAGCATAGAAGTTCATTCCAAAAAATGTACTAACACCTTCCACATTGTCATTCTTTCCCAGTAAGATATCAGTGACCATAGCCTCTCGAATAGAAAGGTTTGGAGTACTGCAGAAAACATAGTTAAAAAAAGATGAGTAGTAATGTACAAGAGAAGATGCATAAATCATGTGATAGAAGACTGCACACAGCCAATGAAAACCTAAAGAAGTCAGGGACTTATAGTTCAAACTGCTACTCTCACCATTCGGCTTGATGCTTCTTACCAACTTTCAAGTTATGAGGCAATATCTCTTATCATGTATGTTAAAGTCAAAGATATTAAACCAATAATAAAACTAATCTTATAATTGGTGGGCTTGGACTTGTAGTACTTCAGTATTAGCAGCTGGCCTAATTATTAGTAGTATTCATATAATATGAGTGTTAGGCTAGGGTATTGTAACACATCAAAATCTATTAATCATGTTTTTTTAACTGCCATTAGTTTATCCCGGTCAAAATTTTGGTTCAACTTTCACCACTAAATGACTATTATAGATCACATGCAAAAGCTGAGCACATTAGAAAATAGATACCAGAGTCTACAAGTAAAGCGAAGAGGGGAAATTATGAACATGAACTTGCCTTTCTACTACATTTTTCATTAGCATGGCATATTCCCTTTTATCAGTCTGGGCACGTAAAGCACGAACTGCAGGACCTTTTGAGGAATTGAGTACACGCTTTTGTAAGTAACATCTGAACACAAACATAAACAAATACATGAGCAACAGAAACCCCAAAAGCCACACTTTAAACTATATTATATCACAATTGTCGCTTAAAAACATGAATCAAGGTCGGACAGAATGGAAAGTAGCTATTATATTAAATGCAAAAGTAGTATTCTCACTCGAATTAAGGACAATTTGGTTAGTTTGGCTTAGACGAGAATATACCGAGATATTTTGCATATTTTTTCATCTTCAATTATAAAAGGAAACTCATTATGCCACTTTCCCCTTACCTTCAAATCTTTTTTTTTTAATTTTACCACAGCCTACAGTGAATGAGGATAGATTATTTACCAATAATTTACTTGAAAGCAGAATTTTGAGCTATTGGGAAACTGGGCTCGTGTCTCAGATTTATACATAATATTATAGTAATACTGTTGTAAAACTTTTTTGTTTTCCGCAAAATTAATATTTGTCAAAAACATATAAATTATGATACTTCAAAGGAGACGTCTAACAGAAAAAAAAAAAGTAAACAACCGGCATATAAAAACTGTATCTAGACAATCTCAGGGAATCAAGATGCTAGAGAAAGAAAAAATATATAAGCACCAGTGTTCCACGATACCTATCAGCAATTTTCCCGATTTCACCACCAAGTGCGTCCACTTCATGAACGAGCTGGGACTTTGCAGGCGCACCAACTGCTGGATTGCAGGGCTGCACCAAAACTCAGTCTCATTAACAAACTGTTCATGTTTTAGGATAAAACCACACATCACGCATCATGTGTATAACCAATTACAAAATACAGATAATTTTCTTTCAAGAATCCAAAAATTTAATAAAAATGAAAAGAAAAACACATTCAACTTGTATCTATTCAATTGTGCAACAACACACTATTTCAAATTACAAACACTCCATGATGCATATGTTTGGTAACAAGTAGAAGTTAGGTCAAACCTGCCACGCAATCCGGTCAATATTGAGAGTAAGCAGAAGAGTTCTTGCGCCCAAACGTGCAGAAGCAAGAGCAGCTTCGCACCCAGCGTGTCCTCCTCCAACTACAATCACATCATATTTTTCGTCTGCTGTTCCAAATTCATAATCTGCACATAAAAAACACAAATAAGTAAACAATTTCAGTTCTGAAAAAGGATTGATTTGACGCCGAAAAAGCTTGAGAAACGAAATTCTGATACCGCGGGAGGAGGAACTGGCTGCGACGGTGGAAAATCGACGGGAGAAAGTGGAAACGGAGAAGGAGATTCTCCGGCGAGTTTTGCGTCGGAATTTGACGATGCGAGGGTTTAAGAGAGTGAGAGAGGAAGTAGGATAGAGTGTGTTGCATAAATTTCGGCCAAAACGACAGAGATTGAGAGTAAACGACACCGTTGCCATGCTTGCATTTGGTTCTGGAGAAGAAGTGAAAACGCGAATTTCTGGTGTGTCGCAGTGTGCAGTGGCAGAACAGCGAAGGGGTTCAGTGCCGTTTATTAGCCATCCAATGTTGCCTCATCCGGCAGTGTTCGACGTCATTCATTGTTGCTCCATCCGTTTCAAAATATATTTATTATATGGAAAACTAGTCAGAGACCCGTGCTTCCGCACGGGTGATTTTTTTTCTGGTGTAGTATTTTTGTAATGATATGAATAATATAAATAAAAGGAATTATAAGCAATATGCATAATTAAAAGGAATTGTTTTACTTGAATAGAGTTAGAGTTTTATTGATTGCTCTGTTATACTCCCAATTCTTTGAAAACCGAATATCCATATAGGAATCGTTTTGAAATTTGAAAATAAATACTTTAGTTTTCAAATAAAAGTCATTATTGTTTAAAATAAAATAGGCATTGTATTGAAAGTGGCCCTTAAGATTAAACATTATTATCGTATTCATGTGCTAATTTTGTGTGTAATAAAGAACCATATAAAAAAGGACATGTGAGTTGAAGAAAAAAATAAAATTTTAACAAATGCAAATGTAAAATTTTAAATATAAATGAAAAATATGAAATAATTTACTTAATTGTAAATTTAACAATAATTATATAGAAAACAATGATCCACAAAAAAATGTTTAAGATAGGTTAAGAACACAATAGAAAAATTGGGTCAGGTAATTTAATAATTGACGGTCCAACAACAATTAAAAAAAAATGATATAGATCACTATGGTTTAATTATAAATGAAAAATGATCATATAAATTCAATTATATTAAATAATCATATAAAAAATACAATAAGATGGAGATAATAAAATGAAATTTTAACATTTAAAAATAAAAATTATCTCTCAATTAATAGTAATTGTTGATTAAAATAAAATAGCTACTATGTTGATAATGACCACTGAAATAAAAAAATAATTTGATGCGATATAAAATATATTTATAAACAAATGTAAAATAAACAATAATCATGGAAATTTAATTGTATTAAATAATGATAAAAAATCGTGAAATGGAGAAAAAAATAAAAATAAAGATATTATCTCTCAAATAAAGACAATGATTGATTAAAATAAAATAGACATTATGTTGATAGTGACCCGTGAGATAATAAATAAATAAATAATTAGAGAAAAAAATTAAAATGAAAGTAAGAAAGTGTGAAAAAATGTGAGAGAAATTTGAAATTTTAATTAAGATAGAGAAAATGTGTAATGATCGATTAAAAAAATTAAATATTGAGTTGATAGTGGCCCGTGAAATAATTAAATATTTTTGGGAATAATAAATAATCGATTATTAATATTTTTTGCGATAATAGATAAATGTTGAAAAATTAAAATATGGTAAAATGAAATGCGAAAGAAATTTGAAATTTTTAGTAAGATTAAAATTTAAAAATAGATTATTAATATTTTTTGTGATAATAAATAAATTAAGAAAAGTTAAAATGAAAGTAAGAAAGTGTGGGAAAATGAAATGTAAAAGAAATTTAAATATGACTTCCATCATCCATGGCTTACATGTGATGTCATCATTCATGCAATAAAGTTGTAGGGAAAATGTTATTTAATTCGGACCAATGAAAAGCTAACACTTGGTGCATCCATTCAATAAAGTTGAAAGAGTAAATACTTAATTTGTTAGTTACAAAAATGACCTTTTATTAGTGCAAATAAATTTTGGTGAAAGGGTAATTTAGGCAATTTGATCAATCTATTATTAATGAATAGATAGTAGATTAGTTACACAAATATTGTTTACAATAAAATTTATAAAAATTGCAAGGTTAAATATGTTTTTCTCTCTATAAATATCTTAAATTTTATTTTTAATTTTTATAAAAAAATAAAATATTTTAATTTTTAAATTTTTTTTATGTATGTAGTTTTAATCTCGACTATTTTTTAAAATTTTGAAAAACTATTTAATTACCTTTAAAATTTTAAATTTTTGAATAATTTTTTTCATACGTATACGTGTTTACAATACTATAAGATATTGTATTTCTTTATTAAATTATAGAATTTTTTAAGATGAAAAGAATTAAATATAATTTTTTTAATTTCAAAAGATAATGATAAAAGTAATATAAATCTCGACTTCGAAATCAGATTTTGAGTTTTTTTTTAAGAACTTTTTATAACGTTCTAAACATATCTGTAAAATAATCATTCAAAAATATACGTCGGTTTAATAGTAGGGACTAAAATTAAGTGCATAATAATTTTATGGGGAACAAAACATGACTTTTTTTTTAATAGGGACTAAAAACATATGTAATCCAAAATTGTATAAATGAATAAAATTGGAATTCAAACTAAATTATCGTGTTTAGGTCGGATATTTTTTAGTTTGGGCGAAAATCGAATCAAACCAATTATGGATTGTTTACTTGGGTTCGAAGCTAAACCCTTTAAAGCTTTGGTTCGGGGATTTAGTTACTAAGTCGCCAGTTAGGTTCGAAGATTCAGCCCGTTTAAAAGTTTTCATAGGTTTGAGATCAGCGCAGTACTAAAATCTCAAGTTGGTTTATGTTTATCCTGTGTAAAACCACGGTTCGGTTCGTAACTTCGGCCCGGTTTAAAAACTTGCTAAGGTGGGAGATAAGCACAGTAAAAATCTCATAGGTTCGTGGTTAGCTTGTCAAAACCCCAGTTTGGTTCGTGAGTTCAGCCCAATTTAAAAGCTCTCATTAGTTCAAGATAAACTTGTATAAAATCTTGGGTTGTCATCCCGAGTTCTCCCTATAATGGACATAGAATAAAAGTTTTGGAGGCTAAATACACGTAGATACCACATCCCTCATGCCAACCATTTTGTATTCTGAAACTCTTCCCGTGACTGAAATTGATACCATCTACAACCTTGCAAAGGCAAATTTTGACGTTAGAGTTCATCTTTTTATCTTTCTCCTTAATATGAACTCATGACCCAAATTATCTTTATTCAGAGCTACCCAATATACTATCAACTAACTTGGCAAGACAATATGTGTCTCTCCAAGTAGCTAAGCACTCCAAAATGTGATGTTGTAGCAAGGACTTTCGATTTCCATACCTACGATCTCGCATATTTAGAGGCTTGACCGTCTGTAAAGTGCAACGTGGAAGAGGTAACAACCAAACTTAAACACCTACATATTTCGACTCAGAAACCACCTTAAAAAGAGTTTCTTTCAATATCTGAGAAAGTCAAACAACATCTAAGAAATATACTCTTCACGATGAAGATATGAGTTATGAGTACTCTCTCTAACAACTCTGCTTCCAAAATAAGCCCCTTATTTGCGTTGAGGTTATTGGAGTATGTTGTAAGTGGTTTTATAATATCTACAATGTGACTTCCGATCTCCCATATTCTATAAGTAACACGGACCAGACCATCAAGATGATGACATGCTCGACTCAGGACAAGAATCCTCTTCCATCTTCCAAATATCCATTTGTTTTTACTTTAGATATAAAAATAAACAAATTTTATTTTTTAGAAGTTAAGTGCTAAATATCAAATATTAAACAATTGGGAAGAGAAATGCACAAATGCCAAACATCAACAAAAAAAGAAAAACAATGCAACTTTCACAGTAGTGCACAAAGATTACAATTCTACATAATTTACAAGCAGTTGATAATTTGAAAGGGGTACCCTTTGTTGAAAAACATACATATAGTATTCTAAGACACCAAATTAAACAAAAATTTCAATTTATACTTGATCTCAAATAATTATTTCTGCTGATTAAAATGGTAAGGTGATGCTTCTTGGATCCGATTCTTCCTCTTCTGGAGAAACCTTTGAAGTGTTTTTTTCATGGAAAGTGAAGTTCCAGGGCTATACAAGTTACTGGTAAATACTGCTGGTGAAGATGGCTCTGATGATGATTCAGTTGGTGTCCTCACTTTATCCTCCATTTCTTTTTTTGCAAGCATTAAAATAGACCTGGCCTGCATCCAATTCATATTACCCTACTTAATTCCTATTTTAATTCAAATAATAATTGTATATAAGTCTTGTAATACAACACGTGAATAATTCCATGGCTATAATAATATAACTGGTCTAGCTATGTGTCCAAACGATGATGATGCTATTATTTATTATGGTGACTATGGAAAAGAAAGATAGAAAAAGAAAGCTAGTGAAAAAAACATGTACAAAATAATAAAAGTATGCAAGTGTGTGAGCTGTGTCCAATTTTTGAGGTCAACAAATGTGTATGGAATGCTCAGAGAAGGACCACCCCTTATTGAAAAAAAAAAAAACTTTTATATCTTTCGTTAGTCTTGGATAGCATTAAAGTTTTTGTCATTTATTAGTACTAAGTTTATGGTTTTTAAAAAATAATAAAAGAAATAATTTTACTTGTGGGCAAAAGATAGATGAGCTATACATTTTTAGGTTTGAATAATATTAGGAAAATTTCAAGCTTCTCATTGATTAAAAATATAACATGAAAATAGTTTATATAGAGTTACATTCTTTACTTTACAATATTATTAACTCTCATTTATTTTTCTTTTTAGTTTAAATAGTTAATATTATTATTGGTCAAATAATAACAATATTAAACTTTAAAACGGTTAGAATAATACAAGTGTGAATAAGTGGTGAAATAGTCCCACATTGAATATGAATAAGGTGACTTGAGACAATATATAAGTGAGAGAACACACTCACTTATGATCTTCAAGGTTTTAGTCCGTGAAAATGGTATAATTCAAGTTTCATTTTTTCTCCCTACCTAAGTAAGACAATCGTTAAGATCCGTCTAATGTCTTTCGCTTAATTTTTACTCTTATTTAGTTTGTTAGTGGCCTTTTTTTCCCTATTGTATCTCCTTTTTGTAATATGGATTGAGTACTATTCTCCTATGATATAAGGTTTTTCTTATAAAAAAAAATTAATAAATATCAACTAATTTCTTTAAAAAAGAAGACAAGTAAAAAGGAAATGATGGAACAAATAATATGATGAATTAATTATTTAGGCTTAATTGCAATTTTGGTCTCCCTATTATTTAATCTGAAATTTTAGTCCCTTTATTTTAGTTTTTTTTTGAAGATTTTGGTCCCCTTACAAATCCAAGGCAATTTTTAATAAAATGAAACTCAAATTGATGACATATTCAACATAAATCTTAAATAAAATTAGTTTTTTTGAACAGTTCATTGTTGAACTGACACTAATACATCATCAATGTGAGCGTTATTTCATTTAAAATTGCTTTCAAATTTGCAGGGGGACCAAAATCCTCAAAAAACTAAAATATAGAGACTACAATTCCAGATTTTAAAATAGAGGAACCAAAATACAAAAAAAATTGATAATAGGGGACAAAATTGCGATTAAACCAATTATTTAATATTGAGATTTGATTAGATTTATGGATAAAATAAAATTTATATTGATAGTTTTAAATTCAAACAAAAATAAAGATTAATGGTCAAATTTAAACAAAATCGATGAGTTGTTGGTTTAAGATTTATTATTGTTAGTTAATACAAGTATGTTCTTTTTCATGTTGTATTAATACAAAGAAGTGAAAAAGGACATCGATTTAGGTGTAACTTGTTTATTTTTTCTGAAGAATAAAAAGAGAGTACTAGCAAAAACACCTGAATCTCTGTTGCATCACGAACGAAAATCTTGCCATCGTAGACAATGGTCAAAGGCCTGTGCTGCTGCTGCTGCTCTTGTGCTTCACCTTCCATTCTTCAACAACAAAATACAAAACAAATTAAAACCGTAGGTACTAAGTATTATTTAAATCAGGATTAATTCATAAACTGAAACTAGAAAAAAAAATTTGAAAAGATGGTTACGAGGTAGGAAAATCGGAACTAATGGAAGGTGGGACGAGGCGAAGTTCCAGGTTCAAATTCTTCTTCATGATCTTGGAGTTTCTGAGAGACAATAAGAAGTGAAGTGTTGTGGACAGAGAGAATGTGAGAAAGAAAGTGTTTGGTGGTAACACTGTAATGGTATGTATCTATAAGAGCAGTTGTAATAATAAAGCACAACAAAAATGAAAACATTGGCGGGTGCTGTTTTTGTTTTCTCTCCTTTTAATTTAAGCACATGTTTTACGTGATAGGGCTTGATGTGATTTATTAATGGCGTATTCCAAGATTAAAATAATCACATGCTACCCGTTTTAAAATGTCGTCATCCATTTTAATCGTGAAGCTTCAAAATGTTAATAGTATACTAGTAGTACATGTGATGTCTATGCTAGCTCAACAATGTTTTAAATAAATAAAATATGAATATCGATGAATGGAAGTTCTCAAAAGTTAACCTGAGTGACACTTCACAAAATTTAAGTTTAGTTTTGTATTTGTAGCAAGTACAATAGTATAATGTTTGTGTTATGGAGTATAACGAGGCTTTTTGGATTCTAATTGTGTAAAAAAGTGATTTCTCTTTCTCAACCAAGTAGTTAGGATATGTATAGGTTTCGCCCTTTGGTCAAGTAGTTTACTAAGGCTATGTTTGGATATCACAAAATGAACGGAGCGGAATGGAGTGGAGCGGAGTGGGATGGAGCGGAATGGAACAGAGCGGAACGAATGTACCATTCCATTGTTTGGAAATTTTAGGACGGAATAAGACAAATTGTTCATTCCGCCCAAATCGGAGGGGAAGGAATATGGTGGTAAGTGATGGAATGGAATGGAATCCATACCACTCCTTTCCGCTCCGCTCCATCCGTTTTTAAATTATCCAAACAACGGAATACCATTTTATTCCATTCCATTCCACTCCGCTCCATCCGATTCCATCAATCCAAACAAAGCCTTAAGGAAAGATTTCAATAGTTATGTGTTGAGTTAGATTCGGAGCATAGAAAGAATTTGTCGCCCGCAGTTGCATTATTGGACATGTGTTATAATTACTTCTCAAACATGTGTGTTGATGCATCTAATGCCCTCAAGCTGAAGTGAGTGATCCATGCCCAAGGGGCATTGGCCCGGATCAGATGAGTTCATGTGCTCACCGCGTGATGAAACCCTTTCGCATTCAATTTTCTCTTATATTGCTCTTGGGTTTAGCATGTTATGGGTCAGCCTTTTTGAGGCACAAACAAGTTATCCCAATTCACAATATTTCAAGTATGAGGCATGGATTGTCGATATGATTAATATAAGACATACTGGTTCCCTGTCACTTAAGCACGCGATTTGGAAGGGTGATGTGGTTTAAGCGAAGTAGTTATAGTCTCTTACCAACGAGGCCCACATGAGAGAGTCCCTCAGGCTAAACTTAAGGGGCGAGTCCTTTAGACAAGATCTAGATGAGCAAGTCCCTTGAATAAGGCCTGAAGGGAGAGTGACAATTGATTCCTTCGAGCCATGTGATGCATTTAATGATATATAATGATGAAACTCCCCCAAGAAGGTTAAGCATTATAGGAGAGAAAAGAGGTCACTTTGTGAGAAACGTTGTTTTAAAACTAATTCCTATGGCTATTAGTAAACTATAGAAAAAAATCAAACATCAACTACCTAACTAATATTTAAACATACCACCAAACACCCTTAATTACCCTTTATGAAAAATTTAATTACCCTTAAAAAAGCCCTTTTTAGTAATTTGCTAAATAAAAATTAAATCCAACCAATCAAGTGTCTCCATTTCTCCAAATGGCACTACCATTCCAATTTTTCTATTGGGTGTTTACTAATATCCTTTGGTTTTTCCCTCCACCTTTGATAACCCATTCCCTTTTGCTTTTTCCTCGGCAGTCATATCTCTCTCTCTCACTTTCATTTCTCCACCCCATCTTCCGCCGTTCCTTCTCCACCCCATCTTCCGCCGTTCCTTCTCCACCCTAGCTTTCTCGTCCGCGTTTCATACTCCTTTTACCTGGGTAAGACTCCTATTCCCTATGTTCAGAGATTCTTCACCATTTTCTAATAGTATTCGATCGATTTTTAACTACAACATATTCAAGTTTCAATTTTTTTCGTGTTATATATTATGATACCATAAAAAGCATATTTTTGTTTGTTAGGTTTTCAAACTTTTAGGTTTTAAACCTTGTACTTTTGTTATTTCACTGTGTTGTTGTTTTCATTAAACTTTCTATTTTTTTGGTAGGGTTTACATCTTTCTGGGGATTTTGTTTTTCGTTTGATATTTTATTATACCAACATGATTTATAGGTTTTCAGACTTTTTTATGTTTCAAACCTGGCTATGTGGTGGCCATGGGTGGGTTACAATTGATTGTTTATGTTCTTTTAAAAAATTTTCTCCTTCCCATTGCTGATAGAATTTATTGCTTTATTCTGTTGGTTGGCTCTTTGCTTTAGGTTGCTGAGGGCAAGAATCCACTTGTACCATCTAAAGGGTATGGAGATGAAACCGTTATGTTTTACCAATAACAATTGTTATGACATTCAAGGAACTCATGTCATTATTGCTTATGCAGAGAGTAGATATTGAAGTACAAGGAGCTTTATCCATTGGATCATTTACTACTGCTAAAAGCCATTTGTGAAGTTAGAGCTGATGTATAGTGACCTCCTGGTAAGTCTATTCAATTTTTTTGTTTCTTTAATTAATACAATAGTATTTGTATACTCACTGTTCTCTGACTAGATGTTCCCAATCTCTCTCTAACCCCTTTTAAATTTTGATTTTTCAATTTTTCACTATACTGATTATTTTTATGGTTTGTTTTTTAATGTTCAGCAACATGATGTGGTATCATATATCAATGATTCTCTAAAAGAAGGAACTGCAATTTCTTCTTTTCCTAAAAATGCCTTTGGAAAAGTTGGAACTGGCACAACCTATTGGTATTTATGTTCAGCAACATGACTATGTTTAATTGTTTATTGTAGGTATGATGCCAACACCAAAGCACAGAGTCACAGATTTTACAGGGAAACAATCACATCAGTCTCAACTCCAAACCGTAAGGTCAAAGGCTGTTTATCACTTCCCAACTTTCAATGGGAAACACTTGCCTCCAATCTTGAAGATTTTCAGAAGTAGCTGTAACGAAAATCTTTTTGTCTTTTGTCTTCCTTGATTTACCTAAATTTAAAACCTTAATTAACTGTCTTTGAATGGCATTTGCAGGAAAAATTATCATCTACCAAGTCTCGTGTGGAAGTTTTTATTGGCAAGAAGCTTCAAAGTGAAGCAGTTCCTGTTCTTGAGAAACTTCAAAGGGTATATACATTCTATTGATTAATAAAGGTATTGTAGATCATCCTTTTACCTGGGTAACCATTCCTTCACTCATTTCAAATTTTTTGTTAAAAAACTTTTTTCTCAAATACCACATTGCCTTCAACATCCTTGGTTCTCTCTCATCAGTTTTCAACATCCTTTGTTCAGACCAAGTGTGGAGAACAACATCCTTCGTTCGCTCTCATCAGTTTCTTGTAGCTCCAACATATTGTTGATTTCCGCCTTCACTTCATCCAGCTCGAAGATCTTCCGATTTCATCTCAAGTAAATTCATCTCTTAAATCTTAATGTTCAGACCAAGTGTGCAGAACAACATCCTCCGTTCTTCATTGTTTTATTTTGTGTTCTTCTTTACTCTTCTCCTGGATTTCGTTTCTGGTTTTCATCCAAATCGATTTATGTTTTGGTTTTTCCTGTGCTATTTTTTAATCGTCCAAATTGTTACTGTTATTATTTTGTACTTTATTACTCGTCCAAATCGTTACTTTAACAGTTTCAGTTTTAGAGAGTCAACATGAAAGTGAACATGGTTAATGTTAAGTGATTTATGTTGTTGACAACTCCATTTCTTGAATGTACTACTGTTTGCATTTTCTGAGTGTTTTATGTTGTTAACAACTTCCGTTTTAGAGAGTCAGCATGAAAGTGAAAATGGTTTATGTTGAGTGTTTATGTTGTTGACCTCCCCATGGTTTGAATGTTCTAATGTTTGCATTTGTTGAGGGTTTTATGTTGTTAACAACTTTTGTTTTAGAAAGACATCATGAAAGTGAAAGTTATTTATTTTGAGTGTTTGATGTTGTTAAAAAATTCTATTTTAGAGAGTCAGCATGAATGAGTCCAACTTTTTGATGATAAATCTGTGTTGATTTAATAGGAAACTTTCTGCAATACAATTAGAATGACTAAGAGGTTCAAGGTAAATAAACTCGGCTGGTACTATGAAGTTTGTCCAACTTGTAACAAGACTAACAAATCACTGCTTTCCCTTTGAATGCAAATGCGTCAATATTTAATCACAGTCTTCAAACATAAAACTGATTTATGAACCATTGGCAATATTATATTTCAACTTGCTTTCAACATTCTTTGGCTTGAGTATATCAGAAACCAAATGAAATTTCAATTGTTGTCTCATAACTGAATTCCATTATGCATTTGTTCTTGCTATCAAACCATATGACATGTTCTTACTATATATTTGCTGCACTACTTGTAACTTTTGCATGAACTTTCAATTTATTGGCAAAACAATCTCTAGACAACTATGTATTTCATACCATGTGCATTTCCAATTTCAGAACACTGCTTCTACTGCCAAGAACTAGAGCCCTGACTTCTAATAAATAACAAAATTAACATATTGACGAGTTCGCGGTATGTTAATTGACACCTTTTATAAAGGTTACTTCCATTTATCAAGAACATACTATATCCATGTTTGTCATTATACCTGTTCTATAACAACTTAATAAAATATATACAAGTCATTTGCATCAATATTCAATATAATTTGAAACAATTGTCATGTACTTTGATTTCATTGCTTAGGGCCAAGTCTTTTTCATCATTATTATCCTATTACTAGCTTATAAGTATAAAATATCTTATATTCATTTGGATATCACTGCTTCAAAAAAGCTTTGTGTGCAGGTTCTAAGTTAAACTTCTAAAAATTGCTTGCTTCAACACTGACTGCTGAGCCACACCTATCTGTAGCACTAATAAAGCAATGCCTCCAATCTCTTATATGCATTTGGAAGTGACTGATTCATAAAGCAACATGTGCAAGTTCTAATTTACAACACAAAAAGTAGATTGCTTCCACATATACAGTTGCACAACTTAGATCCGTACGAGTTGAGGTTCAGCAGGTCTCCATCACCAACCTGTAACCTCGATTGCCGTGTAAGCTCCTATCTATTTCTTGGATAAAATTCCCCAACTTTTCCAATTTTTAATCCTATCTATTACATGCTTTACATACCCATGCTTTTGGATAGTACAACCCTACATCACTGTAAAGACTAAAGAGCAATGCTTGTGTAGCTAGCCGGATGCTGTCAATCAACATTAAATGAATATCAAAGACTTAGTTCAATTTCAATTTCATGAGCAACAAGTTTCTTCCACTATTCCAATTAAGAACTAGCAGCTATGATTGATTTAAAATATGGTTTGTTATTTTGAATGCTAACTGACACGTTATAATTCATTGTTATTTTCTAGAAGTATATCCAAATCAAGCTATAAAGTTTTTGTGAGATATTGGATCGAACTCTAGTATTGTCGAAGGGTAGCTTCTTGGTTCGACAGTGTAATACGGTGAACTGACTTTTTAATAATGTCGCGGTAAGCAAGAGTCGCCACCGACTTTTATTTTATCCAATTTAAAGAAAGGCTAAAAGAACAGGAAAGACCTTTTGAAAGATTTTGAGTTCGGGGGGTAAGTTATACAAAGGGAAGGTGTAAGGCACCCTTTGCATCCATGGTTATCCATGGGCTCTTAATTGCTTAGCTCACTTTGTTTGTTTGATTTGTTTGAAAAGCGGTGTGCGAATAGTAAAAGGTTTCGTTAAGGACTTTAGCTTATAAATAAGCGTAGCCTTGTTTGAAATTATTTTGAAATAGGAGGTGTGAAAAGTAAACTTTGAAGAAGAACTTTAGCTTGTAAATAAGCGTAGTCTTTTTGAAAAGTATTTGAAAATTAATGGGAAAATAGTTTGATTTTGAATTTTGAATTTGAATGGAGCAAGCAATTACTAGCAACTTACCCTAAGTTTAAAAATTTGTTCTTTTAGCTTTTCGAGGCGAAAGGATCTATCCATGCCATAAGAGGGCAGGAAGCCTTTCAATTGGATGTTTAAGGGTCATCGAGTAATCGTTCGCCATAAGACTGTCCCATGCCATAAAGAGGGCAGGTAGTCTAAGGGAAGGATATAATAGTCATTAATCTTTTTAGGCATCATGCGAGGATACCTTAGCAATTGGGACAATCATCATATAAGGCAACATCGAGGGACAAACTTGATGATGATAATGAACTTAGGGCAACATTTGTTTTGCTTTAGGTATCCTCGGAATCGAGGGACTTGACTATTTAGTACACTTAGAGGCAGCAAGGCAACAGGCAACAGAAGAGGTTACCCTAAAGGTGAGTGTGTGCAGCAATCACGTGGTTAACTTCGATTACATTTATCTTGTAATTAGGTGATCTATGTTCAGTTCATGGTTTGCACTCCCTAAATTACTAACCACGTAGTAAATATAATATAACAGTTTTAAGTGCCTTCAAGGCCAAACAATACAACCAGGGAACAGTTACATAATAATACGGGGAAGGGAACAATGAAACCAGCGGATCCCTTAATAGGGTTTGACATAAGTAATAATAAAGACAGAGTTTAGGGTTACCAACGTAGCTTTGGCAGTCTGACAAACTTTTATCTTTGATGGATGAAGGTTGATGGGCAGAGGCTAGCCTTGAGGCATGAAGCATTGACACTGACCAGATTGTGATGAATCCTAAAAGATGGGCATAAAGAAAAAGGATGCAGTGAGTGTATGGCTGACTCATTGATATTTAAAAGTAAATCATAATTTATTTTATAGGACAAAAATAATATTTAAAATAATAATCAAATTAGGGACTTAGCTTTTGATCTGGCGTGGCGCGTAGGCGGACGAACCCTGATGGTAACCCTGAAAAGAATTGACATGAAGAAGAGAAATGTTAGTGCATTAACTGATTTAAACGTTAATTGATTATAAACCCTAAAAAGTTTACGAACCCTAAAGGGTTATTTAAGAAAACTTATTGTGACCCAAAAGGTTTATAAGGCCTAACAATGCGTTAGTGGAGAACACCTGCCTGAAGATTTTAAGGTTTATAAATGAATCAAGGTTAACAAAAACTTTAATTATTAATTTTCAATTAATTAATTAATTAAAAATATATACAAAAATAAAATTTGTTATTGTTTTAAAAATAATTATTGATAAAATTAAAAAACGAGTTTTCGATTAAAATAAATAACTATGAAATTATTATATATAAAAACTAATTTGGTTAAATAAATAAAAATAAATAAAAGAAAAAAATTATACTAATAATAAAAAAAGAAAGGAATATATATAAAAAATTTCATGCAATTAAAATAAAAACAAAAAAAGAAACTTAGCTCAGATTGGGTGTTGTGCGCTCTTGAGAGTACATGGTGAGAAAGTGGCCAGCAAAATTGTTTGGCCAAAACAAGGTTAATGGCCAAAGGAAGTACCTGCAAACAAGGATAGTAATAATGTTAATAATAATGATAATAATAATAATAATAATAATAATAATAATAATAATAATAATAATAATAATAATAATAATAATAAGGGTTAGTAATGATAATAGTTACAATAATAAAATAAAAAATATTATAAAATAGGTTTGACCTCATATAATCTAAATTTTCCCAAAAAATAAAGAAAGGTTCAGAAAGTTAGATTATGGCTAAAAGGGCAAAAATTCTCAAAAGTAAAAAAAAAAATAATTATGATTGTAAAAACATAAATTTAAACTAAAATGTAGCAACAATGACCAAAACAATGATTAAAAAAAACAAGCCTCATGTATCATCATTGGCCAAAAAAAATTGTAATTCTAGATAAAGTATTTGAAAAAGGTTTTTTTAAAAAAAGAGAGTTGAAAGAAAATGTTTCGAAACATAAAGAGGATGTCAAAAACATAAGAATTTTGATAAAAGGTGGCCTCAAGTATCATCATTAGCCAAAAACTAAAGTTAGTATAAAAACATACATCAAGGGCCTCATATGATAATCATTGGCCAAAAGGTTTTGAAAACAAAAGGTTTATTTTTAGTTTTGATAAAAAGATTTAGAAAAAGATTTTTTCTTTAAAAAAGAAGAAGATGAGGCCTCATACGAAATCATTGGCCAAGAACTAAGCAAAAGAAGAACAAAAGATATTGAAGAAACTTGGTGAATTGTTTTGTAGGTAGGAATTAGGAATGAAGAATAAGGTTGAAGGTGTTAAAAAAAATAAGGGTTTAGTTGTGAGAGAGTAAATTGAGAAATTTGTAATTGTTAGTTTTATTTATATATCATGAATTAGGTTAGAAAAAATAATTATAGTAAAACTATGGACCAAATCAAAGCCCAAAAATCAATTTGTTTTAATTTTAATAAAAAATTAAATCAAACTAATTTAATAAGATTGACTTGTTCTCTAAGTTATAAAAAGTGCTAAAAATAGGACAAATAAGATTAAAAACTTTTTTTTTGGATTTTTTTGAATATTTTATGATTTTTGATGATTTTTGACTAGAAAATACATAAAAGTGAAAATTTGACTATTTTAAAAAATGCATATTTAAATAGTGCGAAAATTAAAAATAAAATTATAAAAAAAAATGATTTTTTGTGATTTTTTTTAATAAAAATAAAATTAAAACTATAGTTAGAAAAAAAAGAAAAAAAAAGTGTTAGAAGTGGGATTTGAACCCGAGACTTTGTACTTGCAAGCCTTACCTCCTTACCAACTATGTTATATTATTTGTTTGAAATAAAAGTCAATTGGAAGTGTATGAAGCATGAGAAAGCATTTTGCTATTTATTAAAATATAAATAATTTAAGAGTAAATTATTATATTTTAAAATAGACTTTAAATTGAATATTTATAAAATTCAAGACGTCAATGTGAATGACCTCAAAATTTTATAAAAAAAATCCAATTTTAAAATAATTTGAATATTTGAATATTGTGGGCAAATTTTGGGGTATGACAGCTGCCCCTGTTCAATCTTCTTAAACCTGAAGATATAGAGTGGTTTGTGTGCCAGTCGGTATCTGAAGGTGGAAGATGATTGAACACTAGAATACCAAGAAATTTGCCCTAGCTGAAGTAGGGACTTTTGTCGGAGATGGGCTTGAAGATGCCATCCAGGTGTTTGAAGTGTTTGAGAAGTGTTGTTTGTGTTTTGATCGTGTCATTACCGTTCGTAGTAGATGAATTAGATCTTTGAGAGTTTGATCGTGTCAGCACCGTTCGTAGTAACTGAATTAGACTTAGGAAATATTTGATCGTGTCCACATCGTTCGTGATGATGGAATTAGATCTCTTTAAAGGTTGATCGTGTCGGTACTGTTCGTAGTAACCGAATTAGATATTTTGTCGTGTCAGTACCGTTCGTAGTAACTGAATTAGACTGGGAAAGTCAGTGATCGTGTCTACACCGTTCGTGATGATAGAATTAGATCTCTGAGAGTTGATCGTGTCAGTACTGTTCGTAGTAACCGAATTAGATCTTAGAAGCAGTTGATCGTGTCCACACCGTTTGTGATGATGGAATTAGATCTTGAGGAGATAATCGCGTCTACATCGTTCGTGATGGTAGAATTAGATTCTCTTGTCGTGTCAGCACCGTTCGTAGTAACTGAATTAGACTTAGTTGGTCATTGATCGTGTCTACACCGTTCGTGATGATAGAATTAGATCTCTGAGCGTTGACCGTGTCAGTACCGTTCGTAGTAACCGAATTAGATCTTTTGTCGTGTCAGTACTGTTCGTAGTAGCTGAATTAGACTTTGAAAGTGATCGTGTCATTACCGTTCGTGGTAAATGAATTAGATCTTCGAGCGTTGATCGTGTCAGTACCATTCGTAGTAGCTGAATTAGATCTTGGAAAGTTGGAGATTTCGTTCATTTGTCGGTACCTGTATTCTGAAAAAGGTAAGGTTAATCTTTATGCAATGTCATGATGCATGAGTTATGTAATGAATCCCTCAAAATAAATGAGAGCTTTTGCATGTTATGTATGAGGTAATGTATGCAGTGTATGAATATGTTTATGACATATGATATGTGAATATGATTTATGTTGTCTTTGATTAAGAAAGTAGATCTTTATGTCCTTGTGATTTTGATGTCTAATCTTGCTTTGGAGATGCTCAGCTGGGAATTTATAATTTCTGCTTGGGGATGACCAGTAAAAAGTATTTGGAAGAGAGCAGAGTGTTGGAGAACCAGCAGTGTTGAAGATGTAAACTCTGTTGGGGAGTCATGTCTTTGTCGGGACGAATATGTTTGAAGATATCTTCTTAATGATTACTCTGTGGGGAAATGATCTTATGACCGTGGCTCTGTGGGGAGATGTGGGTGTCTTGAAAGTTGCCCCCGGTATTATAGTACCTACCATTCCTGGATTTAATTAGGACACGCCACTGAATGTTGATCAAGATGTCAAACTGGACTTGCATAGATTTGCCCCAGTTAGTAGGAACTTTGGAAAGATTCGCCTCGCGAGGACTTTATGAGATGTGAACTATGGGCGACATGCCCCTAGTAATCGTAGGCCCCAGACAATGTCCTATGTTGGTTGAGAAGTAGCTTCAAATCTACTTGGATGCATGCCCCTGATTGTTTTGGCATCCTTAAGAGATTCTCAGAATCTTGACTTGATTGCCCCAGATTGATTGGACGAAGCGTGCCATGCCCTTTGTATACGTAGGAGACATGGCTTCTTGGAGTAATATTGTCTGTCGGGATGACTTTCAGTCATTAGTTGTACCCTGTGCAAATTCTTTCTGTTGCTAACATTTGAAATTATGTAGCAGAATATGTTTAATAATGAATTCATGAGATGCAATGCATACGTCTGTCTTGAGTTTTTGAAAAAGCATTAAAAAAAAGAGATGTAAAAGCGTGATATTTGTAAAAAACATGCTATTTTGTAGAAGCGAAATATCGACTCAGCATTTTAGTAAACCTTAAGGAGTCGGGATACCTTTTTGGTGACAATATGCTTTCGAACTAACCATGCTTCAATTAGGACTTTCAAGGGTTGTAACGTGGCTTGGTTCACGGTTTAAGAAACAAAAGATAAAGGCTCAAAATTTGATTGTACCCACCCCTCTTCGTGATGATCTTCAGTCCTAAGCTCAGTTAATTCAACTTATGCATTCGGGTTCCAAGAGACTTTTGGATTTGCACCTTTAATAATGATGATGGTTCACAAGCAAAGAGAACTTTTGAGATGACAGTCGCTTCTTCCTTTTGGTAGTCACAACATTGTGTTGTTCAGGAATTTGTTGACTTCTTTTTTCATCTTTTTGATATCCCTAATTTTTGCCTGAACTGTCTTTTTTGAGCTTACAGTCAGCGGGATGCCTTGATTTTTGCCTAAGTCACCTTTTTGATTTTTGACTTAGCAGGCTTTTCTTTGTATATGTTTTTTCCATCATTTTTTTTTTTTTTTGTGAAAGATATTGACTGCCTTGCTTAATGTTTGATGAACCATTATTGGTTTTGATTAACATCTCCAACACTTCTTTGATGTGTGCGGATGAACGCTTGTGATTAAAATCTTTGTTGAAAGGTGTATTGAGTGATTCTCTTAAAATAGAATGCACAGCCAAATTAACTGAGAACTACCCTGCCCCAGGTTACGATCGAGGGTTTTGAATTAGTACAAGAAAGAAACTTCTACTTCTTAGGCTCAAAGGGGTTGACGAGGGATTAACATCCTTATATCTCCACTGTTTAAGAGTTGAAACAATGCCTGTACATCATCAGCATAGTCTGTTCAAAAGCATACTATATGAGGTTGCGGTATCGTTTTCGTCATCCTCCCTCAAAAGGTATACAACTTCAGCAGGAGTTGAGTATCATAAAACATATGCAAAGTAAAGATGCAGTTTTAGATGAGTGATAGCGAAATAATTTATTCAAGACAAACATATGCAATGCACTGATGATGATTATTAAGACAGATAATGTCTATCATAAGTCGAATGTTTAAACAAACAGAAAAGAAACATGCAAATGAAAGTAGAGCTAATGATCCAAAAGTTCGTCCGTCGAGATGTCAATCAATCTTGTCATGACTAGGCATAGGAGCGGTGATCACCACAGGGGTTTCAAGAGGGTTGGATTTGATTTCTCCGTCATTGATCAGATCTTGTATCTTATTCTTTAATGTCCAGCAATCGTTTATGTAATGTCCAAGACTGTTGGAATGGCACGCGCACCTCGCAATTGGTTTATAGTAGGTGTTAGAATTCTTAGGAGCATCCCTCAGAATAATCAATCTGATTTTCAACAGATGTTGTAATGCTTGAGTCAACGATATATTGATCTTGGTGAATTGACGCTTAGGTGCATCTGGCTTGCGTTGTTGTTGTGGAACTGGTGTAGGACATCAGAACGAGTTATTCATGAAACCATATCTGAAGAGGAATGCCAGAACGGGTCGTACATTAGACCATATCTAGAAGTAGGAAATCAGAACGAGTTATTCATTAAACCATATCTGAAGAGAACATCAGAACGAGCCATACACTAGACCATATCTGATGGAGGGTGTCAGAACGAATCGTACATTAGACCATATCTGATAGAGAATACCGGAACGAGTCGTACATTAGACCATATCTGATAGAGAATGCTTGCTTGTTAGAGTCGATGAGTTATTCGACGAAGTTTTGGAATGTAAAAGGGTTTGTCAGAATGAATCTCCAGCTCGATTATATTTGAGACGAATGATTGTCGAGGCGGAACCTGAAAACAAAGTTAGAAATATGCAATGTCATGAATGCAAATGAAATGTTTTCAAGGATCTTTAAGGAATTTAGTTAGCAGCATTGGAGAGTGATTCGGTCGCATATTTGTTTGAAGAATTACGACTTTTGTCTTTGAACATCCTTCTTTGAGAATCAAGCTCACCATATCGAGTGGGTCATCGCCTCTGATTCAGGATACATGGCTAGAGGAAAATAAATCCTCTTGCCCCTTTGATGGGTACGGTGTCTTTGAATTGGAAGGTACGTGGCCAAAGGAAAGTAAATCTTCTTGCCCCTAGTTAGGAATTCCGTCCTTGATAAGAGATTGTGCATTTTGAATCCCTAAGATCCTTGAAAGGGTTAGTTTACAGGTGATGTTATGATGTTATGATGTCATGCAGATGCAATGCATTAAGTAAGGCATAAGGTCATAAGGACGAGACGTCCTACAGGAAAACCCTGCGAGGAAATAAAAGGTTAGAGCATAAGGTAACGAGGACGAGATGTCCTACAAGCAAATCTTGCAAGGAAATAGAAAGGTAGAGCATATGGTAATAAGGACGAAATGTCCTACAAGCAAATCCTGCAAGGAAACCAAAAGGTTAGATAACAAGCAAGTCACACAAGAGTCCTTAAGTTTAAAGGCTTGCATGAAGTATGACCAGGTGACTACCCTTCCCCCAAAGGTACTTCTAGGGATAAGGATGATATCAGCAACGGGTTCTACCAGGTGACCCAGAATTGTCAGCCCTTCTAAAGCACCCTCGAACATGGTACATGCATACCACGCAATGATACTTTGAGAAAGAACCTATCTGAGTTGTAGTATCGGGTAGCGACTATGCCCTTAACATGCATCAAGAGTAGTCCTCCCGCTACGTTCCTAAAGGCCAAGATGGGTTGAAGGTGACTAAAGGTCCCTGAGCTCCGACGCACCCAAAGATACATGCGTAAACCTCTCTCATGCAAAAGAGGTACACAATAACCAATGGAGGCCTAACTCAAGCGCGAACTTCATTTTGACCAATCCCAAGCATGCACAAGGGAGGTCTCCATGACTATGCCGCTCCTATCTTAAGGTGCACTCGAATCCGGGTATAGGATTTATCTTCCATTCAATACCCAAAACAATCTTGGAAAATAAAGCAAACAAACAAACAATAAAGTGATCCTAAACTCTAAGGTAACCCCTCTTTTATTCGAAAGCATCCCCAACAGAGTCGCCAGTTCAGTAATACGGTGAACTGACTTTTTAATAATGTCGCGGTAAGCAAGAGTCGCCACCGACTTTTATTTTATCCAATTTAAAGAAAGGCTAAAAGAACAGGAAAGACCTTTTGAAAGATTTTGAGTTCGGGGGGTAAGTTATACAAAGGGAAGGTGTAAGGCACCCTTTGCATCCATGGTTATCCATGGGCTCTTAATTGCTTAGCTCACTTTGTTTGTTTGATTTGTTTGAAAAGCGGTGTGCGAATAGTAAAAGGTTTCGTTAAGGACTTTAGCTTATAAATAAGCGTAGCCTTGTTTGAAATTATTTTGAAATAGGAGGTGTGAAAAGTAAACTTTGAAGAAGAACTTTAGCTTGTAAATAAGCGTAGTCTTTTTGAAAAGTATTTGAAAATTAATGGGAAAATAGTTTGATTTTGAATTTTGAATTTGAATGGAGCAAGCAATTACTAGCAACTTACCCTAAGTTTAAAAATTTGTTCTTTTAGCTTTTCGAGGCGAAAGGATCTATCCATGCCATAAGAGGGCAGGAAGCCTTTCAATTGGATGTTTAAGGGTCATCGAGTAATCGTTCGCCATAAGACTGTCCCATGCCATAAAGAGGGCAGGTAGTCTAAGGGAAGGATATAATAGTCATTAATCTTTTTAGGCATCATGCGAGGATACCTTAGCAATTGGGACAATCATCATATAAGGCAACATCGAGGGACAAACTTGATGATGATAATGAACTTAGGGCAACATTTGTTTTGCTTTAGGTATCCTCGGAATCGAGGGACTTGACTATTTAGTACACTTAGAGGCAGCAAGGCAACAGGCAACAGAAGAGGTTACCCTAAAGGTGAGTGTGTGCAGCAATCACGTGGTTAACTTCGATTACATTTATCTTGTAATTAGGTGATCTATGTTCAGTTCATGGTTTGCACTCCCTAAATTACTAACCACGCAGTAAATATAATATAACAGTTTTAAGTGCCTTCAAGGCCAAACAATACAACCAGGGAACAGTTACATAATAATACGGGGAAGGGAACAATGAAACCAGCGGATCCCTTAATAGGGTTTGACATAAGTAATAATAAAGACAGAGTTTAGGGTTACCAACGTAGCTTTGGCAGTCTGACAAACTTTTATCTTTGATGGATGAAGGTTGATGGGCAGAGGCTAGCCTTGAGGCATGAAGCATTGACACTGACCAGATTGTGATGAATCCTAAAAGATGGGCATAAAGAAAAAGGATGCAGTGAGTGTATGGCTGACTCATTGATATTTAAAAGTAAATCATAATTTATTTTATAGGACAAAAATAATATTTAAAATAATAATCAAATTAGGGACTTAGCTTTTGATCTGGCGTGGCGCGTAGGCGGACGAACCCTGATGGTAACCCTGAAAAGAATTGACATGAAGAAGAGAAATGTTAGTGCATTAACTGATTTAAACGTTAATTGATTATAAACCCTAAAAAGTTTACGAACCCTAAAGGGTTATTTAAGAAAACTTATTGTGACCCAAAAGGTTTATAAGGCCTAACAATGCGTTAGTGGAGAACACCTGCCTGAAGATTTTAAGGTTTATAAATGAATCAAGGTTAACAAAAACTTTAATTATTAATTTTCAATTAATTAATTAATTAAAAATATATACAAAAATAAAATTTTTTATTGTTTTAAAAATAATTATTGATAAAATTAAAAAACGAGTTTTCGATTAAAATAAATAACTATGAAATTATTATATATAAAAACTAATTTGGTTAAATAAATAAAAATAAATAAAAGAAAAAAATTATACTAATAATAAAAAAAGAAAGGAATATATATAAAAAATTTCATGCAATTAAAATAAAAACAAAAAAAGAAACTTAGCTCAGATTGGGTGTTGTGCGCTCTTGAGAGTACATGGTGAGAAAGTGGCCAGCAAAATTGTTTGGCCAAAACAAGGTTAATGGCCAAAGGAAGTACCTGCAAACAAGGATAGTAATAATGTTAATAATAATGATAATAATAATAATAATAATAATAATAATAATAATAATAATAATAATAATAATAATAATAATAATAATAATAATAAGGGTTAGTAATGATAATAGTTACAATAATAAAATAAAAAATATTATAAAATAGGTTTGACCTCATATAATCTAAATTTTCCCAAAAAATAAAGAAAGGTTCAGAAAGTTAGATTATGGCTAAAAGGGCAAAAATTCTCAAAAGTAAAAAAAAAAATAATTATGATTGTAAAAACATAAATTTAAACTAAAATGTAGCAACAATGACCAAAACAATGATTAAAAAAAACAAGCCTCATGTATCATCATTGGCCAAAAAAAATTGTAATTCTAGATAAAGTATTTGAAAAAGGTTTTTTTAAAAAAAGAGAGTTGAAAGAAAATGTTTCGAAACATAAAGAGGATGTCAAAAACATAAGAATTTTGATAAAAGGTGGCCTCAAGTATCATCATTAGCCAAAAACTAAAGTTAGTATAAAAACATACATCAAGGGCCTCATATGATAATCATTGGCCAAAAGGTTTTGAAAACAAAAGGTTTATTTTTAGTTTTGATAAAAAGATTTAGAAAAAGATTTTTTCTTTAAAAAAGAAGAAGATGAGGCCTCATACGAAATCATTGGCCAAGAACTAAGCAAAAGAAGAACAAAAGATATTGAAGAAACTTGGTGAATTGTTTTGTAGGTAGGAATTAGGAATGAAGAATAAGGTTGAAGGTGTTAAAAAAAATAAGGGTTTAGTTGTGAGAGAGTAAATTGAGAAATTTGTAATTGTTAGTTTTATTTATATATCATGAATTAGGTTAGAAAAAATAATTATAGTAAAACTATGGACCAAATCAAAGCCCAAAAATCAATTTGTTTTAATTTTAATAAAAAATTAAATCAAACTAATTTAATAAGATTGACTTGTTCTCTAAGTTATAAAAAGTGCTAAAAATAGGACAAATAAGATTAAAAACTTTTTTTTTGGATTTTTTTGAATATTTTATGATTTTTGATGATTTTTGACTAGAAAATACATAAAAGTGAAAATTTGACTATTTTAAAAAATGCATATTTAAATAGTGCGAAAATTAAAAATAAAATTATAAAAAAAAATGATTTTTTGTGATTTTTTTTAATAAAAATAAAATTAAAACTATAGTTAGAAAAAAAAGAAAAAAAAAAGTGTTAGAAGTGGGATTTGAACCCGAGACTTTGTACTTGCAAGCCTTACCTCCTTACCAACTATGTTATATTATTTGTTTGAAATAAAAGTCAATTGGAAGTGTATGAAGCATGAGAAAGCATTTTGCTATTTATTAAAATATAAATAATTTAAGAGTAAATTATTATATTTTAAAATAGACTTTAAATTGAATATTTATAAAATTCAAGACGTCAATGTGAATGACCTCAAAATTTTATAAAAAAAATCCAATTTTAAAATAATTTGAATATTTGAATATTGTGGGCAAATTTTGGGGTATGACAGACAGTTCGACAGAGTTAAGCATGAAGTCGAAGGATTGTTCACATGCTGGTGTCGAAGTGTGCATGCTGTAGTCGAAGATGGGTCTAGCATGCAGATGTCGAAGATGCTAGGGTTGTTAGCATGTTAAATTAGGTTTTAGTGTTTAAACCCTAATTTGTTAAGTTAGCTTGTTTATTAAGTTGGCTTGTGTAATGGGCCTTGCTGAAAAAGCCCATTAGTTAGTATGTTAGGTTTTATTATAAATAGCATACTAGTCTCTCATCATTGCTAAGCTGCAAATCTTAATTTAGGGTGAGAGAGGTTATTTGTTATTCTTGTAAACTTGTAATCTTGTTTTAAGAGAAAGTGAAAGAATAGCAGTTATAACCAATTATTGTGTTCCTCTTCTTCCTTGTCCTTTATTCTTCCTTGTTTTATACTTTGTTCTTGGCATTGAATTCACAACAAATTGGTGCGGTGAGCGTGGAGAAGATGCCTTCAACAAAGTATGAGATTGAAAAGTTCACCGGAGTGAATGATTTCGGTCTGTGGCGCTTGAAGATGAAAGCCCTACTGGTTCAGCAGGGTTGTTTGGAAGCGTTGAAGGGAGAGGCAGCCATGAATGCAGAATTGACGGCAGCGGAGAAGACGAATATGATCGAGAAAGCACACAGCACAATTTTGTTGAGCCTTGGTGATAAGGTTCTCCGGCAGGTATCAAAGGAGACGACGGCATCAGGGTTATGGGTGAAACTTGAAAGTTTGTATATGACCAAATCGCTGGTAAATCGACTCTACCTGAAGCAAGCTTTGTATTCATTCAAGATGATTGAAGACAAAGTATTGGCTGAGCAGTTGGATATGTTCAACAAGCTGATTCTTGATCTTGAAAATATTGATGTGAAGATCGATGATGAAGATCAAGCGCTGTTACTATTGTGTTCTTTGCCTCGATCACATGCTCACTTCAAAGAAACTCTCTTGTATGGAAGGGAGTCCCTGACGTTTGAAGAAGTTCAATCAGCCTTGTACTCTAAGGACTTGAATGAACGAAAGGAGCATAAACCTTCGACTGTTGGCGAAGGTTTGGCCGTTAAAGGAAAACTCTTACGAAAGGATGGTAAGTTCGACAAGAAGAAAGGCAAAAGCCAGTCGAAGACTTACAGTGGCGAAGCATCTGGCATTCGGTGCTACCATTGTAAGAAGGAGGGTCACACAAGAAAGGTGTGCCCTGAACGCTTGAAATATCATGGAGGTAAGGATAATGGCAACGCTGCCATTGTTCAAGATGATTTCGAATCATCTGATGTTCTTGTGGTTTCAAGCAGTGACTCTAAGAAGGAGTGGATTATGGATTCAGGTTGCACTTGGCACATGACTCCAAACAAAGACTTGTTCGAGGAATTATGTGATCAAGATGGTGGATCAGTATTGCTGGGAAACAACAAGGCTTGCAAGATTGCAGGTGTTGGATCTGTAAGATTCAAGCTCCATGATGAGTCAATAAGGTTGTTGACTGAAGTTAGGTATGTTCCTGATTTGAAGAGAAATCTGCTTTCTCTTGGTGAATTCGACAAGAAAGGATATGTTTTCCAAGGAGAGAAAAGTATCCTAAGAGTCATGAAGGGTTCGAAGGAAGTCTTGAGAGGCGTGAAGAAACAAGGCTTGTATACTCTTGAGGCTGAAGTTGTAAGTGGTTCGACAAATGTTGCATCCACGAAACCTTTGTCGAAAACAGAAATCTGGCACATGAGATTGGGCCATGTCAGTGAAAGGGGTCTGGTCGAATTAGGGAAACAAAATCTGCTTGGTGGAGACAAAGTCGAAAAGCTGAAGTTTTGTGAACCCTGTGTACTTGGAAAATCTTGCAGAGTGAAGTTCAACAAAGGCAAACAAAGAACACATGGATCCCTTGATTACATCCATGCTGATCTTTGGGGGCCTGCAAGGTGTGCATCACATTCAGGAGCAAGGTATTTTCTATCCATAGTAGATGATTATTCCAGAAAATTATGGGTATTCATCCAGAAGACTAAGGATGAAACTTTTGAGAATTTCAAAAGTTGGAAGACTCTGGTTGAAAATCAGACTGGCAGGAAGGTCAAGAGGTTGAGAACCGACAATGGCCTTGAATTTTGCAATGAGGCATTCGACAGTTTTTGTGCTGCCTTTGGTATTGCAAGGCACAAAACTACTGCAGGTACTCCACAGCAAAATGGTTTGGCTGAAAGATTTAATCGAACTATTTTGGAGAGAGTCAGATGCATGTTGACTAGTGCGGGGTTAAAGAAGGTGTTCTGGGCTGAGGCTGTTTCGACAGCAACATATCTGATAAACAGATGTCCTTCGACAGCGTTAGATATGAAGACACCTGAAGAAGTTTGGTCGGGACATCCACCAGATCTCGACAAACTGAGAGTATTTGGCTGCGTAGCCTATGCTCACATTAGGCAAGACAAGGTCGAACCTAGAGCTCTGAAATGCATGTTCATGGGATACCCTGATGGAGTCAAAGCTTATAGGCTATGGTGCCTAGAGCCAGGTCACAGGAGGTGTATCACCAGTCGAGATGTAGTTTTCAATGAAGTTGAAATGGCTTTTAAGAAAACTGATGATGTTGGTCGAAGTACAGAAACATCTGACGAAGAGCTGGAACAGGTAGAGATTCCTGTTGAGGTGGAGCATGTTGATGCTGAATTGCATATCCCAGATGAAGTCGAAGAAGAAGCAGAAGATGCTGAAGTTGAGGAAACTGACGATGACTACCTATTGTCGAGAGATAGGTCGAGAAGAGTCATCAAGCCACCTCAGAGACTTGGATATGCAGATCTTATAGCTTATGCCTTAATCTCTGCAAGTGAGGTTCTAGACGAAGAACCTAGAGACTATAAGGAAGTTATGAGGAGTCGAAATAAGACTGAATGGCTGAAGGCCATGGATGATGAGATGAAATCTCTTCATGATAATCATACTTGGGAACTGATCAAGAAACCTGTTGGGGCAAGGTTAGTCAGCTGTAAATGGATTTTCAAAGTTAAGGAAGGAATTGAAGGAGTGACGTCGAAAAGATACAAGGCAAGGTTAGTTGCAAGGGGTTTCACTCAGAAAGAAGGTGTCGACTTCAATGATGTGTTTTCTCCTGTTGTGAAGCATAGGTCCATTCGAATGTTGCTTGCCATGGTGGCACAGTTCGATCTTGAACTGGAACAGATGGATGTGAAGACTGCGTTCTTGTATGGTGATCTAGATGAAACGATCCTGATGAGGCAACCTGAAGGGTATGTCGAAAAGGGGAAGGAAGATTATGTGTGCAAGTTAAAGAGATCTTTGTATGGGCTGAAACAATCTCCTCGACAGTGGAATAGGAGATTCGACAATTTCATGGCACGCATAAGTTTCATTAGAAGTCAGTTCGACCACTGCGTTTACTTCAGATTTCGACCTGGTAATTCATTTGTTATTTTGTTGCTTTATGTGGATGATATTCTCATAGCAAGCAACAATGTTGAAGATGTGACGAGGGTGAAGGCTGAACTCAATAAGGAGTTCGATATGAAGGATCTGGGAGCTGCTTCCAGGATTCTTGGAATTGACATTCGAAGAGATAGAAAGAAGTCGAAGTTATGCCTATCTCAAGAGGCATATCTACGGAAGATTCTTGAAAAGTTTGGTATGTCGAATTCAAAGCCAGTTGTGACTCCAACAAACCCTCAATTCAAGCTGAGTATTGATCAGTGTCCCAGTACTGATGTCGAAAGAGCCTATATGAATAGCATTTCGTATGCTAATATAGTTGGTTCTTTGATGTATGCTATGGTTTGTACTAGACCCGACATAGCTTACGCAGTCAGTCTTGTAAGCAGGTACATGGCGAATCCTGGAAAGGCTCACTGGCAAGCATTGAAGTGGATTTTAAGGTACATAAATGGGTCTCTGAATAGAGTCCTAATTTATGGTGGAGCCTTGGGTGAAAATAGTAAAGCAGTAATAGAAGGATATGTCGACTCTGATTATGCAGGTTGTATGGATTCCAGAAAATCTATTTCTGGATATGTTTTCACTATGTTTGGCACTGCAATTAGTTGGAAAGCAACACTTCAGAAGGTTGTTGCTCTATCAACCACTGAAGCGGAGTATATTGCCCTAACTGAAGCTGTGAAAGAAGCATTGTGGCTTGAAGGTTTTGCGAAGGAGCTGAAACTTCAAGGTCGAGGTATCACTGTTAAATTTGATAGTCAAAGTGCAATAGACCTGTCGAAGAATTCAGCCTATCATGAGCGAACTAAGCACATTGATGTGAGGCTGCATTTCGTCAGAGGAGTAATCGAGCGTGGAGAAGTCCAAGTGCTGATGGTTTCGACTGAAGACAATGCTGCTGATATGATCACCAAGACATTGCCGAGTTGCAAGTTTTTCCACTGTATGCAGTTGATAAAGCTGCATGAAGAAAGCTAGTTTGTTCCTTGACGTTGTAGAGTTAGGTCCAAGGTGGAGATTTGTGAGATATTGGATCGAACTCTAGTATTGTCGAAGGGTAGCTTCTTGGTTCGACAGTTCGACAGAGTTAAGCATGAAGTCGAAGGATTGTTCACATGCTGGTGTCGAAGTGTGCATGCTGTAGTCGAAGATGGGTCTAGCATGCAGATGTCGAAGATGCTAGGGTTGTTAGCATGTTAAATTAGGTTTTAGTGTTTAAACCCTAATTTGTTAAGTTAGCTTGTTTATTAAGTTGGCTTGTGTAATGGGCCTTGCTGAAAAAGCCCATTAGTTAGTATGTTAGGTTTTATTATAAATAGCATACTAGTCTCTCATCATTGCTAAGCTGCAAATCCTAATTTAGGGTGAGAGAGGTTATTTGTTATTCTTGTAAACTTGTAATCTTGTTTTAAGAGAAAGTGAAAGAATAGCAGTTATAACCAATTATTGTGTTCCTCTTCTTCCTTGTCCTTTATTCTTCCTTGTTTTATACTTTGTTCTTGGCATTGAATTCACAACAGTTTTCAATGTGGCATGCATATTAGTTGTATAAATCAATAATCAACATCCAATAAATTCAATATAAGTTTTCATTCTACCAAAGGGAAGAAGCAAGATACCATAAAGTAACTACACTAGCACTCAGACATAAAATATAGAATGCTAGGCTTGGCAATCATATTATTAAAGCAAAGACCATAATGTAAAAACATTGGAAAGACCATTTATAATTCAAGATGTTTCGTCTCCTTCTCAATCCCCATGTTATTAAAATCAAATTGATATACAAGTGCATCATACATGCATCTACCGCATGTGAATATTGTTTAGGGGTAAGAATGAGGCAATGCAAGCTGAATATCAATTTAGGGAGAGGTAATGGCAAAATGCACATGATGCATTGCATCCTTTAAAGATAATTGAAATGCAAATAAGGAGGCCCCGCTCTTGATTTCACGCTAATAACAGAATTTGTTTTCTCCACCATGCAATCAAAGTTTTGTTATCATTAGGTTCCTACTCCATTGTACCATCAAATACCACATTTGCATTTATCTTCTATGTATTTAAATAATTGTCTTTTTTGAAAATTAATTTATTAAATATTCTAAAAATTTCGTTTATATATAATGACTATTCTAACAAATATTTAAAGTAATGAATGAATGTCTCGTGCTTACGGTGAAAGTTTAACCAATAGATGTTTCAATATTATAAAACTTAGTTTGATTGACTTGGTTGGGATTACTTGAGTTTGTGGTTGAAGTCGAATTTATATTTGATATACATCACATTTACAAATTTTAAACTTACTAAGCCTCGAGGTTTTTAAACAAATCACAAAATATTATCAATATAAGTCTAAGTGTTTAAAACTAAACTTAATGAATAATTACATAAATTTTAAAATTTAAATGATATAAAATAATAAATTAATATGCTAATAAATTAATGGTTAGAAAGCAGATGATGGGTGGGAGTGCAGTCTACAAGAGTTAGGGGTTAACAAACAGAGGCCTTTGATGCAAATTTTTTAAAGTCAAAATCAAAATGGAATGGAAGGAAGAGTGATTGTATGTGAAGATAGACCAGTGGCAACAAAAGTGAAATTTTAAGGAGATTATTGATATGCACCTTTGTTATTAAACTGATATCGGCGCGGAACGGCACAACCATAACTAATCAACAAGAACTCATCTATCATATAAGAAAGTTAATTGTTCTGGAAATACCAAAAATGTCCTTTTCTCAATTTCTCTTCATTTAGACTATACACGTGTACACTCTCTTTGCATCAGGTTGCTTTCTCTTTCCAATTTCACTTCTCTTTTCTATTTTCCCCATCTTTCTCCTTCTCTTTTTTCGCAAAACCCTATTCACCTTTTCACTCAATGAAAACCTTTCCCTATCAAATTTGCAGGCTCAACTTTTCAGATTGCTTGCAACTATGGTTTTGCTCCAATCAATACAAACCCTATCTCTCTTCATTTTCCTTCCGAAAAATAAACCAATTTCCTAACTCTTTCTCTGATATTGTTGTTCTTCTGATTTATGTGCATGCAGTTTTGTTATTGAATTCGGTTGTTGGTTGATGGGTTTGTTGTTCGTTGAGGGTTTGTTTCTGAGTTCACGATGATGAATATGATGTTGATGGTGACGCTGAACACGTTTGCTGATTATATCGTGATGTTGATTCTGAACCGTTAATGGTTGTTGCTAAGGGTTACGATCGTGAAAATTAATGATGTGTTGGTGACGCTGAAAGTCACAGTAAATCGGTGAGATCTTTCTTTGTTTTTTGGTATTTTGAGTTATATAATCTCTCTTCTTCTTTCAATAATTTCTGAAGGGTTTGTATAAAAATGAGGAAGATGATGATGAAATAGGGTTTCATGAGTGTTAGTGTTGTATCAGGTTTACTGAATATGAACTGCGTTCTTTTTTTTTCTTCTCATTGTTTTTGGAAATTTTGTATAGATGAGGATGATGAAGAAGATGAAATTTTAGGGTTTTGAATCGTAATCCATTGGTACTGAACCGTAACTGTGATGTTATTGTTGATTTTCTGCAGTGAAAATATTTAACTCAGATGTTAACTTATTCTGTTTCTCTTTACTGTGAACCAAAGTTTATTTGTGATTTGTAGTAAAGATTAGGCCGATGATTGTTCTGTGAAACTGTATGAGGCCTTTAAACATGATTTGAGTCATTCCCCTTAAAAATTCTGATTCCTTCACATAAACCCTAATGATGAATTATGAATCTTCTTGAGACTTCTTATTCATATTCATGTTTGTTCTAACATTACTTCACTTTCTCTTTTCATGTGATAACGATCGAAATTGGCACAAACAATGAGAAGTTGCTGAATGATGAGTTTTACATTGGCCTTAGACATAACCGAGCAACTGGGAAGGTTTGATCATCCCTAACACTCACTGGATTTTGTACATTGGGTGTGAAATTTCTATATTGCTAACATTGTGTTTGTTCATCGTGGTTTAGGAATATGCGGAGCTTCTTGACAACTTTATGCATGCAGTTAAGCAGAACAATGGAGAGAAAATTATTGTGCAGGTTATATATCTGATTCAGCATCATGTGTGGCTTTGTTGTTTTGCTTGAATCAATTGTTTTCCTGATTCTATGATTCTTTTGTTTTTCAGTTTGAAGATTTCGCAAATCATAATTGTTTTCCTGATTTTATGATCCTCCTTTGCACTTGCATACGAGCACTAATCTATAAGATAATACTCCCTCTGGTCCCATTTATAAGAAAAGATTCCTTTTTTAGATACATTGAATAAATAATGTATCTAGATAACATATTGTTCAGATACATTATTTATTCAATGTATATAAAAAGGAATCTTTTCTTATAAATGGGACCGGAGGTAGTATTCGTCTTCTTCCCGCTGTTAAAAATATATAGAACCATCTGATGTGTTGCTTCTGTTTGGTGTAGAGGGTTTTGGTCTGGCTTTGTGGGGATGTCACGTGCAGCAAGGTGCTTCCGGGTAAGACTGCTCATTTATCTAAGGATTATTCAGTTTTTGTTGTTGATAATGGGAAAGTTGTGTTCAAGAGAGATGGAACATCGCCTACAAACTGTGCCGATTTAAAAGGCTTTTTTATTCAACGTGTTATTGTAGGTCGTCAAGTTGGGTTGCACGGTTAGATTCAGTGGAAATTCAACAAGAGTTCAATCGTGATTTTTTCATCTGGGTTTTTGTTAAATTGGATAAAGATCTTATTTTTAGGTTTTGTGTGAAAGGCTGTGTTTTTCGATTTCGGTGTGAGGGAAATTGCTTAATTGTGTTGATAATGAGGAAGAGAGAGAGGGAAAACCCTTGTGGGGTATGTGGACACTATCACAAATATGAAGAAGGTGGAGTGTGTTCGATTTGTGGGCATAGGGTTCCTGTTGGATCGGAGAAAAGTTCGATTCAAGTTAGTGTTTTTCCTTCTGTGATCTTGCCAGAGTTTCTTTACTTGGGGAGCCATGATAATGCTTCGCGCTCTGAGCTTCTTAAAACTCAGGGGATTTCACAGATTCTCAATGTAAGAATCAGTTTTATTCTTTTTGTTTTGATGTTTCTTTCAATGATTGGATTGATGATTCTGATTCTGTTTATTCAATGATTGGCTTTTCTTGATGATGATGATTCTTTTTGTTGATGTTTTTGTATTGAAATCATGAGTGTGTTGATTGTTTTAATGTGGTGGTGAGACTGGGTTTGTGCATTAGGGTTGTTGTGTTGATTGTTTTAATGTGGTGGTGAGACTGGGTTTGTGTATTAGGTTTAGGTGCACGTTGCAGCTGTGCATTGCAACGTCGAAATAGCCACAATATTGTTTAGATTTGGGTGGTATTCAAATTTTGACACATTGCAGCATTGCAACATCATGATACCTGCAATATTGTTTAGGTTTAGGTGGTATTCAAATTTCGCCACGTTACAGCATTGCAACATCACGACTCACGATAGCTGCAACATTGTTTAGATTTGGGTGGTATTCAAATTTTGCCATGTTGCAGCATTGCTGTCAACAATAGCGGTTGTAACGGCTGCTAATTGCGGCCCCATATGCTATCGCAGCTGCTATTGCATCCACTAATTGAATTATGGTGAAAAATTCTTCAGTTTTTTTTAACTGATCTCTTTTTTTAAGAGTATAAATTTCAATCCAAACCCTTCGAAGAGTAACGTTATGTTCTTGCTCACAAATAAACACTTTGCTCTTCTTTCTACTTTTTAGTTCAGTTCTGTTTTAATTTTCTTCCCTGCTGAAGCTTGATTACTCTATACTTTAGCTTCTTTAACTATTAAGTATGATGTTCGCTTTAATTTTGTGTATCAGTCTATTTTTGAGTATTTATGTTTATTTTGTACACTGGTTTTTAGTCTTTGCTATAGCGGCTATCCTTTTATCCGTTATATTTAGGAGTCGTTACATAGAGTGGCTATAATGGTGTTATAGCAATGCAGCGTAGCTGAATTCGTATTAACCACTATTCTCTTTGTGCAGACCGTCCCTTCTTGTCAAAACTTTTACAAGAACTCATTTACATATCACTGCCTCCCGGATGATAAAGGTTTCCAATTTGATGAAGCAAACCAGTTTCTAGGTATGTTCCTTCCTGTGTACTGAAAATTTATATGTCTTGATCATATAATGAAACTTAAAGTTTCCTGAAATATATTATGACATTTGATGATTTTTAAATTGAACACCCCAAAGCTTATAATATTTAATTAGAAGAATGGGCAGGAAACTTTAGAATGACTATGGTTTGCTCAATTTACTTTGGTTGCATAACCACGTTTTACAGCATGTCATTTTTTGTGTAGCTGTAACATTCAAGGATATTTAGAAAAATGATTATGACACCCGTTGGAGTTATAAATTTAAAGCTGCAGGAATATGGTTAGATCAGTTGCTTATCATGCTTTTCAAGATCTTTTCTTTTGTAAGTAAATTGGCAAATATGGGCCGATATTGTTAGACGACTAGCTTATTCCCTGTGCCAATGGGCTTCTAAGGTTACCAGAACTTTCAATTTTCTGTTCAAACCTAAGTTTTCTGAATTGATTAATATTTTTATTTATCCAATTGATTTCTTCTATCACAGGTTAAGAAACACTCATCATACCTAATGACTGTAGAAATGTCTATTGTTGGAAGTATATGCTTGCTTACCAGTACCTTGAAATCTCCGGATGGGGAAACTATGAGACGTCATGGCTTTTTTCATGGTTGGACTCCTTTAACTTGGGTAACATTGTTACCAATATTTTTCTTTTGGGATATAATTCTTTAGAGCCTACTAGATTGTTGTTATGCTCATGCCTGTAAGAAGCTAATACAACCATCACATTAGTCTTGAAAATTAAAATCACACCCTCTATCCCAATCACATGCATGTACATGTAAATTTGGACCAATAGATTTTCAGGATCAAATCAATATCAGTTTTCTTGGGAGGGAGGTTTAATAGTTTCTGTTTATTACCCTAACTGCATATCAACTTTCACTAACATGACTAAAATGCTTTGCATCTGTGATTCTGGAATTTTTATTTTTTGCATTCACGAACCTCTTTGATGGCTAAGTTATATTGATAATTTCATGTCTCATAATTATCAAACACTTATGTAACTGGGATATCCATTGCCTATTTTCCTATGCCATCCTTTATGTGTATTTTGTTAAATGGTTTATCTATCTTTTCATTTTAGTAAATTAAATGTACATTGTAGTTTATCAATGGAAAATCTTCCAACTTGTAATCTGTGTCATCTCATATAATTTCTTTCCAAACTTTTTTAATTGTTTCATTCTCATTGTTACTTTTGCTTTGCCAGCTTAACTAGCAATGTTATTATGGCCTAATGGCTTCACCTTTGATAAACTTATACAGAGAGAAGAAAAATTTAACATGGACTGCACGATATGCAAGTTGCAATACTCACTTAGAGTCTATTGGTTATGTTCTTATGTACTTCTTAAGAGCAAGGTATGTTTCTTCCTATTCATTATAATTTACTTAGCATATGGAATTTTATAAAATGGTGCATGTGAGTATCAATTGCACATACTTTTAAGTTAAACAATTGTAGCATAGTCAATGTTTACTATTATAGTGAAACAAGATCAATCACAATCTCTCGATGAAAAAGACAATATTGAAGAGCAGTCTAAGGTACTAGAGTCAGGTTTCTTTTTATTATATATTTTTTTAATTGACTATCGCTTCCTTTTAATCAACTAGCTAAATTCCATTGTCTTTGATTTCAATATTTTTCAGCAATTACAGCTCCCGAAGAAGGATTTAGATGTGTGCTTAGAAATAATGTTTTGAAGGCAAACTGCATTTTTTCTGTGATCTACCATTGAAAGCATCGTCGCCTGTGTTTTTTTTCTTCCGTTAGATAGTGGTTGGTTGTCTAGGATTTAATAAATTGTTATTAATGGGAATAGTTTTTGGATAGTGTGAAGTAATGGTGAAAGTTAGAAAGTATAAAACACATAGTACATAATGGTTGATATGGAAAATAAAGGCTTAGAACTTTGTTAAATGCATTATGACGCGTTAAAACAAACCTAGCTATACGTGAGAGTCTATCTCTTTGATTTTGTTGCGAAAGGTTATGATATGTACTTTCTACTTTTTAGTGTACCATGTCCATGTCTCAAGTGTTTATAGAGTCTATTAAAATAAGTTTATGGTTAAAATTGTTATTAAAATAAGTTTATGGTTAAAATAAACATATACATTTTATTCTATCTCTAGTTTATTAAAATAAGTTTATGGTTAATTGTTATTCAATTAATGGATTTTTTTATAACATTATATCTATAAGTGTGTATAGATAAGTTGAATGAGAGAGCTTCTTGAAAAAAAAAATGAGATGGAGTAGTTAAAAGCTCAGTTATAAATTACAATTATAATTTTTTTCTTCTGATAAATAAATGTAGGTGTAGAAGTTTATTCAAACTGACTCCAAATTCACCTAAGAAATACTGTCGCATACTGTATACCGAACCTTGTAATTATTTTGTTCTTTTGTTTGGAGCTGCCACTATATGGATCTTTTGCTTGATTGCATGTAGTAATATTATTCCTATAATCTCATCTCATTATGTATAATGCTGCATTGCTTTTGTTGAATCAGTCATGTCATCTTGTATAGCAGTTTGAATTTCTCTTATATTTTATTTCTTTCTTTAGATTTTTTATTAAAATTTAATTAATATTAAATATTTCTGATAACAATATTATATCATAACAGTATCAGTGCGAACGCACGAGTACCACACCAGTACTATGTGAATGCACAGATAATCATATTAAAATTGATACAAATGCACGGGTTATTATTATTTTTTGTATAATTAAGAAAATAAAATAAAATATAATATATTAAATTAAATACGAGAAAAATATGTTGTCTTTAAATTATTTATGTATTTATATTTTTTAAAAATATTTTTAATTTAAGATACAAAACTTTTTAAGATAATATATGAAACATTGAAATATATTTTATTGATGTAAAACAATTTTGATAAAAATAATTTTGTTTTTATTTTAAAAATATGTCTTTCTTTTACAAATAACATATTATTTTGATAAAACAACTTTATTATTCTTAATTTCATTTTGATTACATTTTGAAAGCAAAAGAGTACGTACCACGCCAGCACGCGTGTGAACACACAGGTGCTGATACGATACTTAAACAAAAATAAATTTTGTATACGGAAAGAAATTTATTATTGATCTAAATAATTTTATATACAAAAAATGGTATTTATAATCTAAATATTTTTGATAAAAAATGGTATACGGGAAAAAATCTATTAATGATCTAAATATTTTTATATACAGAAATTTACTATTGACCCATATATTTTTGTAAACGATGCCTAAACAAAAATAATATTTGTATACGTAAAAAAATTTATTATTGATCTAAATTTTTTTATATAAAAAATGGTATTTATGATCTAAATATTTTTTATTGAAAAATAGTATATGACAAAAAATCTATTATTAATCTAAATATTTTTATATACAAAAATGGATTTAATGGAAATACACTGCCAGTGTAAAGTAGTTTTACACTGTCAGTGAAATCCAAACCGTTAACTTTTATAAATGTTTGACTTTTTTTAAAATAATATTTAAAGTATTTATTTTCAAGGGTTGTGATGCACTGACTGTGTAAAGAACTTTACACTGACAGTGCACTACCTTTAAGCTCTACAAAAATTGACTATTGATCCAGATGTTTTTTATAAAAATACTTAAACAAAAATAATAGATATACACAGAAACATGAAATTATTGATCAAAATATTGATTATTAAAGGGAAAATGAAGTTTAATGATCAATGTTTTTTTATTAATTATACATTAAATTATTAAAAATATACTTCTGAAATAAATGCGCGTCCCATATCAGAACCCGTGCGAACGCACGGGTTTGTTACTAGTTATCTCAAACAACTAATAGTCTTGAAAGAAGTTTTCTACAAAGTTGTCATTATCTCAAACAACTAATAGTCTTCAAGGAAGTTTTCTATCAAACAACTAATAGTCTTCAAGGAAGTTTTCATCAATGTTGTCTACGTATTTTATACCATTTCATGTTTTATCCTATTTTATTCCTCTCACTTATTGAAAATTTAACTCATACTTCTAATTGCAAATGTAGGTATATTGCACTACCATTTTCTTCTCTTTTGGAGTATAATTTGTCCATACTATAATCCGATCTTTCTATGCTTAAAATTTTCATTAACTTTTAATTTATTTCAAATAGATAATTTAAAATATAAATGCTTTTACCCGTGCGGACGCACGGGTATTCTACTAGTGTAGTTATAAAAAAATATCCAATTTCTAGTTGATATTCCTAGGCCTAGGTGATAACTAATCAAGAATAATTTTATCAAATGTTACTTTTTAAAATTCCTGTCTAACAAGTAACCGTAGGACAATTCATAATTGGTCAGATAGTGAAAAGCATTAAGAATGAATAAAAATAAATTATATTAATAGAATAAAATATGTAAGTATCAGATATGCCTAAGAGGGAGGGGGGGGGGGGTGAATTAGGTACTTTATAACTTTTTCGGTTTTATGGTGTAAAGTGATTATTTTTCTGGTTTATGGTGATGTTACTAAAAATGTAAAGTGCAGAAAAATAAATGACACAAGGATATATCCTGGTTCCCCTCACAAACCGAGAGTACTCCAGTCCCCTTACGCAGTAAGAGATTTCAATATAGTTGGTATCTTGTACAAGCCTAACCAAACACCAAGAACAATCCTCTTGGACCAAGAACAATCCTCTTGGATTTTTCACTAAGACCACTTATGAGAACAATCCTCTCAAAGTGTCTAACTTGTTTCCAACAATCCTGGATAACAAGAATACAACAAGTATTTGATTTTGTATAAGATTTTGAATAGTAGAACAATGTATCAATCACTTGATTGATCTTCCCTTTCAAGCAATTATCAATGATAGTATAGTGCTCAATGTTTATGATCAATGATATAAATTTTTCTGGACATGTATGGAACACTAATGCAGAGAAAATATCAATGTGAAAGTTTGAATATTAAAGAGCACTTGGTGTGAAATTTGAGAGAATAAATGTGTATAATTGCAAAGTGAAAGAGGTGAATATGATATCTGAAAGTGAGTGTATATATAATGCCTTAACACCCTTAGGAAAGGATAAGATTATGTGAAAAGATGCAATGTTTGAATGAAAAACAATCTGACTCGTATGCACTGAAAAAGAATGAAGAAATGCTACTGTTTCAGCCGTAACGGGTTACGAGAATGGCCGTAACCGGTTACGTTGTACCGTTATAAAAGGAAATTTTGAAAATGCGTTTTCGTAACCGGTTACACCAAGAACCGTAACCGGTTACGCTGGAAAGAAAAAGAAAACCAGTAGCAAAAGGAAGTCTGGCTGCGTGACCGTAACCGGTTACGTCAATAATCGTAACCGGTTACACTGAAAGAAGATACAAAAGAAATGTTTCTTAAGACTTCTAAAGTGTCAAGATTTTCTAGGGAGAGGACTTAATGACTTTATGCAATATTGTATGTATTTTGAGCACTATTTTATCAAGATAATAACATGTTTATACCTTAACTCCAAAAGTCTTTCAAAAGTTGTTTTAAGAAACTTGATGCTACATTAAGACTTGGATAGAATGCTCTTTGAATCTTTTTCTCATCCTTTCTTGATAGTTAGATATCCATGTTGTCTTCATCAAAACCATTTGATTGAGAAGCTTGTGTTTACAAAATATTTAGTCACTACAAAGATCAATTCATAATTACGAAATTCATCATAGGTAATTACTCATCCCTAACTTTAAGGAGTTTAGCTAGTTATGATCTTAACAAAATACATTAAAAGAACTATAAATGTTACACATAAATTTATGATAAAGAATCTTCAACACCGAAATCTATTGAAATATGCTCTATGCCACTCCTTATGTGTTTGCTCTGCTCTAAGATACTTTTTCTGTCGTCCACAACCAAAAATAATAAAGAAAATAAAGTTTTTGGCACTTAAATACGAATTTAGGTGTTTGGAAACACGTTTGAACAGAGGAAAATGGCTCTGGTAAGTCTTAAATGCGTTTGGGGGGTGTTTGACTCTAGTGTACGTGTTTGGAAACGCGTCTGGACAGGGGAGAAAAAAAGGATATTTAACCTTTGATTTATTCATATGACTTTTACCTCTTGATGTCAGCTTTCATTTGCCTCTGATCGCACGTTAATTATATATTATCAAAATACCGTACATATATCATGATGTAAGATGTGCTGAAAACTAGAATTTATAAATTCTTCTAAAAAGTTGTCGCGTTCCCTTTTTTGTCATTTATTTTACTTTCCATGCTTGAAAAGCACGTTAAACCTTTCCCAAAACATCATATTATTAAGAAAATAAACTTGAATCCTTGTAAATCTCATTTGTTGATAAACTTACAAGATTAGTAAATTTATTATTCAAAAACAATAAAAGGTTAACGAATTTAATGTAAACATAAAGATAAAACATAGTAAAATGGTGACTAATCTCAATCCCAAACTTAACTTGTTGCTTGTCCTCAAGCAACTTCTAAAAGAAAATATTTCACCATACCAACTCAAATAAAGTCAAGAGTTATACGTTGCATACCTTTCTTAACCCTTTGCGATCTTCTCTTACCAGTACCTTGAGCTTCACATTTTTACCGAGTTTGACTGATCTTTCACATTCTCACTTGATGATACTGTTGGGGCTGGATGAAAATATACATGTTGAAAAAGTTTCATATTGCTTAGTTTTGTGAAGGAAGAGGGACTCCAATGCTATATATAGGATTCAATTTCTTTAGAGTCTCACATCACTTAGTTTTGTGAAGGAAAGAGAGTTCGAGGCTATATATAAGATTTAAGTTCTTCGTTACAAAATATAATAATAAAAAACACTCTAAGCTTGTATTTAAATTTTTATATTTTCTCTCATACTCTTATTTTCGAGTGATATGAGGGGTAGTTAAGCATTTTCTTTGGAGTGTGTGGGTATATTGGGGCCTTGGGTGGTTAAGGGTAGTTTATGTTGTTGCTACCGCGAAAATCAACATATTCGCCACTAACATATTGATCCTAAAAGGAAAGGAATGCCAGCAAACCACAAAATAAGTTGCAATAGTCTCACGACCAGAGAAGAGGGTACGAGAGTCTGTTACGCGAGGGGAAGGTTCTAGCATCCCTCATGTACGTCGTACTCGACGGGATCCATGCTTGTTCTCTAATCTATGAGTGTGTTAAAGTCTATGCCTGAAACTGAACTAGTATGCAAAGTAAAGGGAAAAGAAAGTGTTGTACTCGCACGGTCCCTACCATGCTACCTGCGTATCCTTTTGGAGGAATCAGAGGTACCGTAACTCGGCTAACTAATTTCTGTTTGTTTTGTGTTTTTTTAGGAGAACGAGTTACATTCGCACTCGCTGCTCGACCTTTGGAGTCTTACGCTTGAGAATAAAGCGGAAATAACAAACTATTAAGAAAAGAAAATCAAAGAGTTTGGTTTGTGTTTTAATGAATGCATGAGGAAAACTTAAGCTAAAGGGGGAAAGCTTGCTACCTATGTTGTCATGCAAAGGGTGAAAGTCTATACTAAACTAGTAACCTACAGGGAATAAACAAAAGCAAACAAAGTAACAAGCAAACAAGCTCGGCTCGTGCACACACACCTACAGGCGCAAGTCTTGTAGTAGAAAAGTGGTTCCGCCATAGCCAAGAGGAGTGTATCACTAGATTCAACCAAGCATTACACCGAGGAGATGTGAATCCTTAACCGCGACATTGTATTACTAGCGCAAAGAGGAGCAGAGGTAAATCGATGCGTGCGTATGTAGCGGCAGAAAATTTGAGTTTAAGCCATTGGTTAACTTAACTCGTTAAAAAGTAAGAGTTGCCATCGAACTTTATTGATTCCAAAGGAGGAAAGGAAAAAAACTCGAAAAAAATCCACAAAGAGAAATCTGGATACGAGGGTTGGTTATGCAAGAGGAAGGTGTTAGCACCCCTCACATCTGTGGTACTCCACAGAAACCTTTTGAAAATCTGTGTTATGTTTAAAACCATCTTTGTTTGCTAAAAAGAAATAAAAGAGAAAAGAAATGGTTATTTACAAAAGTTTGCTCGGCAAGACATAAACATCTCGTGCCTACATACCTCCTCAGTGCCTACATACCTTTTAAAAATGTATTACACTTAAATAATATATTTTTTTACCATATTTATGATAAATATTATAAAGAATTCTATTTTAATTTTGACTTAAATGCACTTTTGGTCCCTGTAAGTTAGCGAGTTTTTGATTTTCGTCCTTGTAATTTTTTTTGTATGAGTTCCTACATTTCACTTTCGCATTCGTTTTAGTCCCTAAAATCAAAATCCGCAGGAAACCTGCAGATTTTCCTGCGGATTTTGGATTTAGGGACTAAACCTCAAGCAAGAAATAAGATATAGGTACTCAAACAAAAAAAAACTTACAAGGACGAAAATAAAAAACTCGCTAACTTATAAGGACCAAAAATGCATTTAAGCCTTTAATTTTTATATATAAACAAATAGTTTGGTTACAAATGGAGAGTTGAAACTCATTTTGGGTCGGTGGTCTACCGTCCCTATAGGTAAGACTTGTATAGTAAATTTGGAACTCATATTACAACATAATTTTTTAAACTCGGTTCTATAAAACCTGATAATTGTTAGAAACTGTCCATTTAAAATCGAGCAGCCCATTTTATCACCTCTAATTGAGATTTTTGTTATATCAATTCAAGAAATCATAAATAATTTAGGATATAAAAAAAGTGCTAAAGACCCTTCTTTAATGAATGACGTAGTAAAAAAATTCAAATAAAAATAATAAAGACACATTAGCATTTTAAAAATAATATAAATTTAAAAAAATAAAAAAGTCACGCCAGAATTTAAAAAAAAAAAAAAGAAAACAAAAAAACCAAATAAACATTTTAGAAATAAAAAAATAAAAAAATCAAATAGAACGATACATAAGCAACTGGTGTGTCATTTTCTGTCAAGGTCTAAAATGACATAATCTTTTAATAATAATATTATTTTAAAAAAAAATAAAAATATAGGAAAGTAAACCAAAAGTGACATATTGTATGATAGGGTGTAAAAATGATAATAACTCTTATATTTTTTTATTAAATTATAATTGTTTATTTGTTTTTAAAATTTAAATTATTATTAATTTTAAAATAGGAAAGGAGAAAATAATTATTATTAAAAAGTAGAATCTTTCTAGTTGGCACTGAATCTTCTTACGTGGCGCTTGCTGACTTGGAAAGCTTGGAAAAACAGCAATTTTCTTAACTTGCAAAACCAGATCTCGAACACTTGTCATAAGGGTGAATGGATTCATACCCTACCACCAAGCCATCAAGTTATATGGTTAATAAGGCCAAGGTAATGTATATATTTTGATGTTCAGTTTTCAATTAATTAACTAATGGTATAGAGTATAAATAATATTATTAATTATTTGTTTATTAATATTTATTAATATTAATATATTACTTTATTTATTTATTTATTATTAATATTTATTAATATTTATATATTGCTTTATTTATTATTAATATACTTTATTATTAATATACGTTAATATATACGTTTATTATTTTATTATTACTATTTATATATTACTTTATTTATTTATTAATATATGTTTATATATGTATATTAATATACTTTATTTATTTATTTATTAATATAATGTTAATAATATTATTTACGTAATATAATGTTAATAATATTAATAATATTAATATTTACGTAAAATAATGTTAATAATATTAATAATGTAATACCCCGATTCTCCGACACAAGTTAATTATCATTTATTTGGTTAAGTGATGATTATAAGACATATTGATTGGATTATATTAATCTAAGAAGGATTATTAGTAAGAGTTAGTGGAGTGGTTAGAATAAGATAGATTATTGGAATTGAACCAAGTGGCAAGGTGGTAATTTCCACTCAATTGGAGGGCTTAATGGACTTATGTATTGCTTGCATGTGGACATAATGGACATTGGAATTTAAGTGCATGAGCTTAAGTGTTGTTTGGCTTACACATCAGATTTTTATGGTTGAAGTGGAGCAAGAGAAGCTTATGTTCTTCCTCATCACCTTCATTTTCGCAACCTTATGGCAGCCCTCACTAAACTGATCATAACTCTCTGCTCACAGCTCCGATTGAGGTAATTATTGAAGTTTTGGAAAGCTAACGAAATTGTCTTCGATTTGGTATACTAATTCGCACTCATAGCTTGTTTATTGATGGAGATAAGCGCATTTGAAGTTGATCAATGGATGCTGAAAATAGGTGTAAAGTGGAATACGGGTTTGATGAATTTGGAGTTGAAGTTTTGGTCAAGTTAGGAGCTCAATTGCAGCATGTTCATCATCCAAAGCTCCATTGATGCAAGGTGAGTCTCTAGTTAGAGACTTGGGGTTTTGTGGGGAAATTGGAATTTGGGGAAAATTGGGGATTTGTGTGATAAAAATCATTGCATGTTTGTTTAATGGATAAAGTATGTGTTCTTTGATGTGATTATATGTTGTAGAATGATGATACATGATGGAGTTCGAATTTGGATCATTAGGGAACCTTAGGAATGTTTTAGGATGTTTTGGAACTGGTTTTATGCAGGAAAATACGTTTTTTTGGCTCTGCTTCAGTAGCAAATCGATTTGCATGGGTTGTAAATCGATTTTCCTTCCTGAAAATGTCATTTTTGGGCTCTGCTACAGGTGTAAATCGATTGCAGTAAGATGCAAATCGATTGCTTACTGACAGGAAAATAGCTTTTATTGTTTTGATCATAACTTGAGTTTCGTAACTCGAAATGAAGCCCGGTCGGAAGCGTTGGAAAGGTCTTTTAATGATCTTCATGAATATGCTTAGATATAAAGCTTTTAATTGATTTAAAATTTATGGCAAATGGATGTTTAGTTACATGATGTCGGATTAACATTTATAGAATCAAGAATAGTATGTTTAATTCCCCAGAGTGCAGTTCCGTTCCATGTCGGGAACCGGAAGCCTCTTTGTTATGAGACTAATGTGTGTCCATGTACGTTCTAAATAATTATATGGTTTGATTATATTTAATATATTCCATGATCGAAACATATTTAACTCACATGTGACGAGTATGTACAAATGACATGATATTTATACGATGGATTTTGTCTAATATTATGTGCATATAATACAATGTGAATTGTTTTCCCGTCGTTCCGGTTGGACGTTCGGATGCTTGATTTTTGTGAACTTGCCTTAGTTGAATATGCGTGAATCGGAGTATAACCGTACTACTAGGATAGTAAATCCTATTTACCCACTATGTGGATGCCCATTGGTAGCCCGTGTGGCGTTTGTGTTATGTATTATATACCATGGATGATTTGGCTTTATGCCTGTTGTATATACGTGTATATATCCGTATATTTTGCGTTACCTGAGCTACTATTGCGGTGGAAGCAAGTGAGGGTCTTTAACGGCGTTTCCCACTTGGTAACTCACCTGCGTGATTAGTATGGTAAGTGGGTGATGCCACGTAGGCAATCACTGAATTACTTGCCTCTAGTAACGTCAATTAGACAGTGTTACTAGGCTTTCTCCCGGTGGGCTTGTACGTCGAAGAGAATGTATTGCACCTGTTTACTCACCTGCGTATAAAGGATGAATACCATTGCAGTGGAAGCAAGACCGGGGTCTTTAATGGCGTTTCCCACTTGGTAACTCACTGGCGTGCTTGGTGATGAGGTTGTAAATGCCACGTAGGCAATGGTACAACTTAACTTATCTCGGGTGAAATTCCATATAGGAATGACCCGAATTTATCGTGCGGTGTGCTTGTGCAAGTCTTTCGACATATATGTACTTGGATACTCATTGAGGGTACGTGGCAGAGGTAGCCTAGTTAGATGGGTATAACTCCTTGATTCCTCACATAAGGATGTGAGTTTGCATATTGTGAATTGTTGTTTTATTGAACGCCTCATTGGATAGTTAAGGGACTTCCAATTGTGGTGATACCCTTGTTTGTATTTGCACCTAAATGTGAGGCATAACCCCGGATTCTAGGTGAATCTTTTTATGATGCATGTACCTTGTAGAACCGAGCAAAACCTTAAGATAGGGAGGCTCACTGAGATTTAGTAATCTCACCCCAATCAACTTATATTTTTTTCAGGTGCAGTTTAGTAGCTTTTGATAGATACCCGGTTCGGATTGATGGCTTGAAGTGGTGTCAGCTCGAAGACCTCGTTGATTTTGACATTCCGCTGTGCAAGATCCATTGAAGACTCATGTATTGTGCTACTTAGTAGAATTTCATGTTGTATTTTATATGGATCAAATATTGTACCTTGACTTGTGTATGTACTCAATATCAATTTTAACATTTCATGCATAATATACTAGTCAGTTATGTATGGGGTGTTACAGTTGGTATCAGAGCAGGTCGATTCTCGGCCGAGCCATGAGACATCACTAGCAATCCCTTTCCTCCTCACGTGTGTGCGTTGCTAGCCTGATTTTACTGAAATCTCATTCAGTTGTTGAACTTGATCAACTCATCGACTGGGTGTGAGACAGTAGAATTACGGCAGAGCCGCCACGAGGACTCGTAAACTTGTAAGTGTCGTGAACCCAAGTAGAAAGGATCGGTTGGGTGGTGAATTTTATATGGAAGCTGGATTTATTGGACGACGTAAGTAGAAGGGATATTGGAGTCGTCAAGCTTAAGGAGAGCGTTTGACGCGAAGTAGTGATACCCAAACTGTCAAGATGTGGATCGAGACAACTAGAACCCCCAGGATTTTGACTGGACGAAGTGAAACTTTCTCTAAGTCTTGGTAATAGCCAGTGAAATCCAAACAAGATTGAGTAGGAGCCTTGTAAGTGAGATTCTTCGAAGGTGTTGATCCAGGAATTAGTAGGATTCAGTACTGATGATGCTGCCGGTGTTAAGTGTGACGGGTGAGCTGATAGGAAAGAATGACCCCAAGAAATGCGGATAGAAGAGTTAGACCTTTCTGATTACGCTGGTACGGACAGTAATTGGATGGGTGAAGTATTAGATTCTAAATCAGCTGGGTGTACCTAAGCGAGAGTAGTTTCCTAGTAAGGGTTGGTGGAATGTACGAGTGTGGTAGCTTACGATTGGGTGAGACTTAAATACTCGGTCGATGGAAGAGGATGTGTATTTCTATTCTTATCATTTTATATTTAAGTTCTAGAACTACGCTAGATGGAATATGAAATGATGTAGAAGCGTGAAATGCAGTAACCTAAGTTCTTGTTAGTTGTTGTTCGTCTGACCCCGAGTGAAGCCATAGAACTACGCTTGGCATTGGGCGTTCAGGCGAGTAAGAACTAAGATCTATCTAGAACGTCAATAGGATGATCGCAGTTGCGTTGGTTGTTAGGAACCATAGTATTCCTATCTGGACTGAATTATCCTTGGAATCTCATGCATGCGTGGGACGAGTGGGTACGCGCACGACATGGTAATTTGAAGTTGAACTTCAAGTCTTCATGCTTGGCGTTTTGGCTTTCCGAGTAAGTAAACCTTGATGTGTAGCACCCTCAGGTTTTAGCATCCTGAGGAGTGTGATTCGAAGGACTTGAGGAACGATGAACCTATTGGAGGCCTGTTCAGACACTTGTCGGTTGCAACTATAGGATACGCGTGGGGATCATTATACGCCTGAGGTAGGTTACCGGGATACATGGCCTCAGATTTGGTCCACCATGTTGGTACTACCAGACGAGTATGATGCCACAGTATCGCTATCATGCACAAGATGCGTGAGTCATCCTTTTCCGACATGTGTGGGACAAAGGTGATCTGAAGCTCAAGGTAGAATTCTGATTTAGCACTCGTGAGACACAGATCCAGACTCTCATAAGGTATGTAGGATAAGGATTCATACGTCGCGCTCGATAGTAGAGGAATAACTAGACAGGCGATGGTGAGATGGATCAAGATCCGATACCATGCTTATAGAGACTCTGAATGATCGTGCTCGCGCAAGTTAGAGTCAGATTGTACCTTGCAGACGTTCTCGTTTCAGGAAGTGTTAAGTTGGCAATTTTGCATGAGTGTCTAGAGTGGGACTCATGTGCGGTCATGATACCCTGGTCAGCATAGTGAGTGGCTATCATGTATCATTGGCAACCAGTGATGGAATATGCAAATTGTATCTTGGAATAATTTGATGTGTGACGTATCTGGTAGAGTGTCTGTAGATACTTTGAGTGAAGAAATGTCAATCTTGGTAAAGCATAGCCATTTTTGGTTTGAGAACTTCTGAGGAGTTTATAAGAGAGATGTTCGAAATTCAAAGTACAATTTCTCGCATTGTGGCTACACTCCGACCGTTGGAAGCACTGCAATGAAGGATGCAGCCGCCGGGGAAGTCAGTTTAATGCCAGATTCAGAGGTAGAGCAGACATTAGATGAATGTGTGGATGGAGTGTGGCTATGAGGGGATTGTTATATCAGTAAGTCACACGAGTTATCAGAGGTGACTCTGCGCTAAGAGAATGAAGCCGTTTGGTTGGGAAGAAGCGATGCTAAACCGACATAGTTATCGTAAGTTGCGAAGCGTTAGTGAAAGAATCATTATAACGGTTGAGTAATAAGACTTGTTGTAAGGAAAAAAAAACATAGCAGTTATACGTTGTGGAAATCAGTGACAAGGACGAACCTCTAAGTCAGTGAATTTTTAGGTTTCAATATCCTTAGATCGAAACGTGTACCTAAGTTGTGGTAGATGAACTATATGGAATGGCAGAGTAAGTAGAAGCTTGATTCTGGAGAGTATGCAACTTCAAAGAGTAGTAGTCGATGATGGATTTATATGGAGTTCTGGCACGTTTTGTAATTGGACAACTGTGGAATAGGGATTATTGTGTATTAATGGAAACTAAGTGAATTATGGATATAACGTGACTCAGGGGATTTCAAGGTGTGTGACTTGTTGGAATCAGAGTAGCGCAACGGATCAAGGAAGAATCAGATAAGTCTGAGGTAGGAATGAACGGACTATTTGTAGGATTTATGTTGGGATGAAAGTATCTTCCTAAAGGAAATTGTCAAAGCAGCATTTCGTTCGTTCTAGTCTCTCAAGGATCACCATAACTCGAGAGGTGTTGTCAATGGGCCAGCTTGGGAAAACATTTTGTGGATGGCATGCGGTCCGATGTTCGTAGGTTATCGGTTTGGCTTGTAAGTCACAAGGGTTGGACTGAGTATCAGACCGCTGAAATGCTGAAGACCAGTGAGGATTCTCAATTGGCGCAAGTTTTTCGTTGTTATGTCTTGTGCACTGTGAGCGTGCGTGAAGAGTTGGACAATGGTCGTCGGGTAGCGTTTGGAATTCACCGTTCATCGGTGGAACCTTGGGTGAAGTTGTGGAATGCTACAACATCGTGGATTGCGATAATGATTGATACATCTAGGATTGAGGTGAGAATCGAGTAAGGAGGATCAGTTGTATAAGTAGAGGTAAACTTGGGACAACCGTCCTAAGACTTTGGGAACCGGAAGTTGAGACCAAGACATTTGGCTAACGCCTAATGACATTGTATGGACTCGAGTGGAGAATAATTTGAAGTGTTATCGCAGAAGTGACGTTGTGGCAGTAATTCTCAAACGAAAGTAATTCAAGGAGCTGAGTGGATCAGTAATGTTTGTCGAATGAGGATGAGCATATTAGAGAATGAAATGAAGGATATCCAACATGAGTGGATTATTAAAGTTTCTGAAGTTCTGGGGATTCAGTGTAGAGCAGTGAAGGTCAAGGACCCTGGAAGGATCTTTCCCCAGATATGTCAAGACGAAGTATCTGGATAGACGTGTTACTTGAGAGTCAAGGTTCTAACCATGCATAGTGGGACGCAGGTGTTTTGGCAGATTATGTTTCTTCGTATGGAATGACCCTCACACAGAGTAGTGAGATTATCTGAAGAGAAATGTAAGGAACATTTCATCCCCTAGTTGGTATAGATTTGGACACGTTGTTTCCGTGGTGACCAGAAAGAATTCGAGGACGAATTCAATTTAAGGGGGGGAGAATGTAATACCCCGATTCTCCGACACAAGTTAATTATCATTTAATTGGTTAAGTGATGATTATAAGGCATATTGATTGGATTATATTAATCTAAGAAGGATTATTAGTAAGAGTTAGTGGAGTGGTTAGAATAAGATAGATTATTGGAATTGAACCAAGTGGCAAGGTGGTAATTTCCACTCAATTGGAGGGCTTAATGGACTTATGTATTGCTTGCATGTGGACATAATGGACATTGGAATTTAAGTGCATGAGCTTAAGTGTTGTCTGGCTTACACATCAGATTTTTATGGTTGAAGTGGAGCAAGAGAAGCTTATGTTCTTCCTCATCACCTTCATTTTCGCAACCTTATGGCAGCCCTCACTAAACTGATCATAACTCTCTGCTCACAGCTCCGATTGAGGTAATTATTGAAGTTTTGGAAAGCTAACGAAATTGTCTTCGATTTGGTATACTAATTCGCACTCATAGCTTGTTTATTGATGGAGATAAGCGCATTTGAAGTTGATCAATGGATGCTGAAAATAGGTGTAAAGTGGAATACGGGTTTGATGAATTTGGAGTTGAAGTTTTGGTCAAGTTAGGAGCTCAATTGCAGCATGTTCATCATCCAAAGCTCCATTGATGCAAGGTGAGTCTCTAGTTAGAGACTTGGGGTTTTGTGGGGAAATTGGAATTTGGGGAAAATTGGGGATTTGTGTGATAAAAATCATTGCATGTTTGTTTAATGGATAAAGTATGTGTTCTTTGATGTGATTATATGTTGTAGAATGATGATACATGATGGAGTTCGAATTTGGATCATTAGGGAACCTTAGGAATGTTTTAGGATGTTTTGGAACTGGTTTTATGCAGGAAAATACGTTTTTTTGGCTCTGCTTCAGTAGCAAATCGATTTGCATGGGTTGTAAATCGATTTTCCTTCCTGAAAATGTCATTTTTGGGCTCTGCTACAGGTGTAAATCGATTGCAGTAAGATGCAAATCGATTGCTTACTGACAGGAAAATAGCTTTTATTGTTTTGATCATAACTTGAGTTTCGTAACTCGAAATGAAGCCCGGTCGGAAGCGTTGGAAAGGTCTTTTAATGATCTTTATGAATATGCTTAGATATAAAGCTTTTAATTGATTTAAAATTTATGGCAAATGGATGTTTAGTTACATGATGTCGGATTAACATTTATAGAATCAAGAATAGTATGTTTAATTCCCCAGAGTGCAGTTCCGTTCCATGTCGGGAACCGGAAGCCTCTTTGTTATGAGACTAATGTGTGTCCATGTACGTTCTAAATAATTATATGGTTTGATTATATTTAATATATTCCATGATCGAAACATATTTAACTCACATGTGACGAGTATGTACAAATGACATGATATTTATACGATGGATTTTGTCTAATATTATGTGCATATAATACAATGTGAATTGTTTTCCCGTCGTTCCGGTTGGACGTTCGGATGCTTGATTTTTGTGAACTTGCCTTAGTTGAATATGCGTGAATCGGAGTATAACCGTACTACTAGGATAGTAAATCCTATTTACCCACTATGTGGATGCCCATTGGTAGCCCGTGTGGCGTTTGTGTTATGTAATATATACCATGGATGATTTGGCTTTATGCCTGTTGTATATACGTGTCTATATCCGTATATTTTGCGTTACCTGAGCTACTATTGCGGTGGAAGCAAGTGAGGGTCTTTAACGGCGTTTCCCACTTGGTAACTCACCTGCGTGATTAGTATGGTAAGTGGGTGATGCCACGTAGGCAATCACTGAATTACTTGCCTCTAGTAACGTCAATTAGACAGTGTTACTAGGCTTTCTCCCGGTGGGCTTGTACGTCGAAGAGAATGTATTGCACCTGTTTACTCACCTGCGTATAAAGGATGAATACCATTGCAGTGGAAGCAAGACCGGGGTCTTTAATGGCGTTTCCCACTTGGTAACTCACTGGCGTGCTTGGTGATGAGGTTGTAAATGCCACGTAGGCAATGGTACAACTTAACTCATCTCGGGTGAAATTCCATATAGGAATGACCCGAATTTATCGTGCGGTGTGCTTGTGCAAGTCTTTCGACATATATGTACTTGGATACTCATCGAGGGTACGTGGCAGAGGTAGCCTAGTTAGATGGGTATAACTCCTTGATTCCTCACATAAGGATGTGAGTTTGCATATTGTGAATTGTTGTTTTATTGAACGCCTCATTGGATAGTTAAGGGACTTCCAATTGTGGTGATACCCTTGTTTGTATTTGCACCTAAATGTGAGGCATAACCCCGGATTCTAGGTGAATCTTTTTATGATGCATGTACCTTGTAGAACCGAGCAAAACCTTAAGATAGGGAGGCTCACTGAGATTTAGTAATCTCACCCCAATCAACTTATATTTTTTTCAGGTGCAGTTTAGTAGCTTTTGATAGATACCCGGTTCGGATTGATGGCTTGAAGTGGTGTCGGCTCGAAGACCTCGTTGATTTTGACATTCCGCTGTGCAAGATCCATTGAAGACTCATGTATTGTGCTACTTAGTAGAATTTCATGTTGTATTTTATATGGATCAAATATTGTACCTTGACTTGTGTATGTACTCAATATCAATTTTAACATTTCATGCATAATATACTAGTCAGTTATGTATGGGGTGTTACAAATAATATATTAATAATGTTAATATAATTAGTAAAATAATAAACATATATATAAACATATATTAATAATAAAGAATATTAATAATAAATTAATTACATAAACATATATCAATAATATATGTTTATTAATATTTATATATTACTTTATTTATTTATTTATTATTAATATTATTTATTTATTATTAATATTAGTTATTTAGTTATTTATTTGTTATTTATTATTAATATCAGCTATTTATTTATTTATTATTAGTATTATTAATATGTTTATTAATATTTATATATTACTTAATTTATTTAATTTATTTATTTATTATTAATATTATTAATATGTTTATTAATATGTTTATTAATATTTATATATTACTTTATTTATTTAGTTATTTATTTATTATTAATATTTATATATTAATTTATTTATTTATTTTATTTATTTATTATTAATATTTATATATTACTTTATTTATCTATTTGTTTATTTTATATAATTACATATTTAAATTTATAAACATATATATAAACGTAATTATATAAAATTTATTAAGTAAATATTATTTAATTACATTTATAATTTATTTATTTATATAATATTTATTTATTAAATAAATTGTATAATATTATATAATTACATAATTACATTTATATAATTATTCATTTATAAATTTAATATAACTTTTACATAAATTAATTAATTAAATAAATTTTGCGTAATATATAAATAAGTAATATTTTATATATTTTACGTAATATAAATATTAATAATATTAATAATATAAATATTAATAAACATATTTATAATATAAATAATAAATAAATAAATAATATTAATAATAAGTAAATAAAATAATATATAAACATTAATAATAAATAAATAAATAAATTAAATAATATATAAATATTAATAAACAAATTAATAATATTAATAATAAATACATAAATAAAGAAATATATAAATCTTAATAATAAATAAATAAATAAAATAAAATATAAATATTAATAATAAATTTATAAATAAAATAATACATTATAAATATGAATATACTATTATTGAAAAAAAAATTAGAAAATATGCTACATATACAGATGCTTCCATATTTATAACATGAAAGTATCTACAGCCTAGTGGTAGAGGAAGTGCATGTTTACCTCCTGAACCAGACCAAGATTCTGTCCAGCTATTCAAAATCAAAGGAATCTTCCTCCACAAGGTTAAGCGTTGTGGAAAAAATAAAGGGGAAAACCGAAACGGCGTCCTCTGTGTCAAGCCACATCACCAAGATTCTGTCCAGCTATTCAAAATCAAAGGAAGGCTAAATTTTTTTTTAATAAGGGGAAAACCGAAACTCGCTACTTGGGCAGGGGGTAAAAGGTATTTAACCCTTGTTATAATTATTTATTTCTTATTTTATTTGTAAATTAATTTGTCTCTTCTTTGAATTTGTATTGCGAAATAATAGTCTCAATAATATAACCATGAAATTTCAAATTAGTTCAACATGATACAATGTAAAATTCATTTTCTGCATACATTTAGTAGTATTATTGATATTTATTAAGTAAATATTTAAAAATTGGGTTAAATATACGATGCCCCCCTGCCACTAGGGCGAGTTTCGATTTTGCCCCCCTGAAGTTTTTTTTTTGTAAACTGCCCCCTATAAAACAAAGATTCTGTTTTCAGAAGCCCCTATCCCTTGTTTGGCTGACTGGACGTGGGAGATTTGGCTGACTGGGCATTTGAATCCCTTGTTTGGCTGACTGGACTTGTATACTATGTTTTAAAGGCAAAAAACATTCAAAAATCATGTCAAACCCAAGAATCGAACCTGGTAGTTGAAGGTTACCAACCAACATCTCCAGCCAGCTAAACCATTTCGTTTTAATGACTTTTTTCGTTTCAAAAACAATTTAATATATATTACTTACGTTTTACCTATCATTTTTATAAACTAACCCTAATTAATATTTTATATAATATATAAATATAAACTAACAATAATTAATAATTAAAAAACTGAACAATAATTAATAATTAAAAAAAACTAAACAATAATTATACATATTAAAAACATTAATATATTATAAAAAAACGTTAATATATAATTAAAAATGTACTTTATATATTATAAAAAATATTAATATATTATAAAACATTAATATATTAATGTACTTTATATATTATAAAAAATGTATTTTATATATTAATGTTTTTGAAAAAAAACGTTAATGTATTATTTCATAGTATTATTTAATAAAATTAATATTATATTATTTAATAAATATGTTTATAATGATTCTAATATATATTAATTGTGTACAGTTTTTTTATATGTACATTTTGTTAGTATATGTACAGTTTTTTTAATATGTATAGTTTATTTATTTTGTTAGTATATATTATATTATGTACAGTTTTATAATATATAGTTTTTTTATATGTACAGTTTTTTATAATGATTCTAATATATATTATATAAATCATTTTATATGTACAGTTTTTTTTTTAAAAAAAAATTCATTTTATATGTACAGTTTTAATATAAATATATTTTATATAAAAGTATATATATTAAAACGTTTAACATATAAAAGTTAGTATATTAAAACGTTATATATAAAAGTTAGTATATTAATATAAAACGTTATATATAAAAATTAATTGTGTTAAATTAATTGTGTTATAAATCATTTATATATATATTTTTATAGAACAAAATTATAAATTAATATGTATAGTTTTTTTATATGTACAGTTTTTTATAATGATTCTAATATATATTATATAAATCATTTTATATGTACAGTTTTTTTTTTTTAAATTTCATTTTATATCTACAGTTTTATATAAATATATTTTATATAAAAGTATATATATTAATAGTTTATAAAAAATTTAGTAATTAATATGTTCAGTATTTATTCAGTTAAACAATTAATAAGAAAAGCATATAAAAAATATTTAGTTACAACGAAAACGCATAGCTCAGTTGGTTGAGTAGTTGCTCATTAACATCCTAGTAGGTGGGTTCGATCCTTGGTTGTTGCAAAAATTTTAATTGATTTTTGCTTATTAAACATCTTATACAAGAAGTAAGCAAGTCTAGTCAGCCAAACAAGCACTTCAAATGCCAAGTCAGCCAGATCCCCCACGTCCAGTCACCCAAACAGGGGATAGGGGCTTCTGAAAACAGAATCTGTGTTTTATAGGGGGCAGTTTACAAAAAAAAAACTTCAGGGGGGCAAAATCAAAACTCGCCCTAGTGGCAGGGGGGCATCGTATATTTAACCCTTAAAAATTCATATAAAGTTTTGAATAGATGTCTAATAATCTATGGAATCTTTTTTTGTTAAGGGGCAAAGGCTAAATTTTTTTTAATAAGGGGGAAAATCGAAATTCGCTACTTTGGCAGGGGGTAAAAGGTATTTAACCCTTGTTATAATTATTTATTTCTTATTTTATTTGTAAATTAATTTGTCTCTTCTTTGAATTTGTATTGCGAAATAATAGTCTCAATAAGATAACCATGAAATTTCAAATTACTTCAACATGATACAATGTAAAATTCATTTTCTGCATACATTTAGTAGTATTATTGATATTTATTAAGTAAATATTTAAAAATTCATATAAAGTTTTGAATAGATGTCTAATAATCTATTATCTATCTATTTCTATTATCTATTATAAATATATAAAAAGTAAAGTATCTAGTAATTACAAATCAAGCCATCTAATAAATTAACTAAAAATGTTCTTATTTTAGGGATAAAAATGACTTTTGACAAAATAACTCAATACTATTGTTTTGACATTTAATACGGGTGATGTGTCATCACCCAAATATTTGTTTAATTTTCATTTTTTTATTTCAATTTTTATTTAATTAATAGTTAATAGAGACATTATAAATATAAATATATAAAAAATAAAGTACCTCTTAATTACAAATCAAGCCATCTAATAAATGAACTAAAACTGTTCTTATTCCAGGGATAAAAATGACTTTTGACAAAATAACTCAATACCATTGTAAATATAAATAATTAATAAATATGTAAAAAGTAAAGTATATCTACAGGTTGAATTTTCGAATTATCTACGGGTTGAATTTTCGAATTAGGGTTCTATGTTTCACTCCAAAGGCCACCCATTGTTGCTGGAATTTCATGTTTTTGGAGCTTTGGGTCAAATGGGTCTTCCAAATTTTGTTTTTTTCCAACCGAAAAATACAAATGTAATTTATATATATATATTTTTAGGGTTTAAATTCAACTCACACTCAGAATCAGAAATGGTATTGTATATTTGTAATCATCCATTATAAACAGTTCCGGTAAGAGTAGGTTTTTAGACAACCTGTTTTTAAAAAAATATATGATATCATATACGGTCAATATACAAAATACAGATAGATCTTTCTTCATCAATTATCTATTATCGTGAAGTTCTCCACCTTTCCAGAGAAAAGGTGATTATCAAATTGTCTATGTGCCATTATGACTATCACTGAAGCAGATAAAAACAATTATCTAAGATGTGCACCAAATTAGCAGATAAAACAGTTATCTAAGTTTTTCACCAAATCAAATCAGCATACAGTTCATTATGCAAATTTTCAATTGATAGAATAATATATAAGAGAGGTTTCTCAACAAATATGCAATTTTCAATTGATAGAATAATATATAAGAGAGGTCTCTCAACAAATATTTAGGTTTTCTTCCGTCAATTATTTACTTGGTTCTTATTGTTTCCTCCTCTTGTGCATTTGCACATACTTGGTTCTTATTGTTTCCTCCTCTTGTGCATTTGCACATGTTATGTTTGTGATGAATTGAGACATTTGTGGAAAAATTAATGACTTTTATATTTACAGATACATCTTTCTTCATCTATTATCTATTATTGTGAAATTGTGTTACTTTCAGGGGAAAGGTGATCAGCAGATAAAACAGTTATCTAAGTGTGCACCAAATCTTTCTTCATCTATCATCTATTATTGTGAAATTGTGCTACTTTCAGGGGAAAGGTGATCAGCAGATAAAACAGTTATCTAAGTGTGCACCAAATCAGCAGATAAAACAACTATCTATCTTTCTTCATCTATTATCTATTATCGGGAAATTGTGCTACTTTCGGGGGAAAGGTGATCGGCAGATAAAACAGTTATCTAAGTGTGCACCAAATAAGCAGATAAAACAATTATCTAAGTGTGCACCAAATCAGCAGATAAAACAGCTATTATGCAATCTCAACAAATATTTAGGTTTTCTTCCGTCAATTATTTACTTGGTTCTTATTGTTTCCTCCTCTTATGCATTTGCACATGGTATGTTTGTGATGAATTGAAACATTTGTGGAAAAATTAATGACTTTTATATTTAATTATATGTAACAAAAAAATTATACTAAATCAATGAATAAGTTAAGAAAAATGCAATGTTTTGATTTTAATCGATATCTTGGGTACTATTCAATTAAATGAATTTTAATTGAGTCCTTAGGTACTAAAAAGTTATTTTTTTAAGATAAGAATGATCAACTAATTCAATTAAATTATTCTAAAGTTTAATCAATCCATTAAAATTTAATTAATGAAAATAAACTATATAATATTTACGATAATATGGATTTTGAATTAGATGATAAGCGGGTTGTGGATAGTGTGACCACTCCGAGACCTAATGACTCGGATCTAGGAGCTATTACGGGAGAATGTAACCGGTTGATGGCCCTTTTCTTTAGGAACTCTCATGTTAAGTTCGTTAGAAGACAAGCTAATGAAGTTGCTCACGCTCTTGCACGGGTGGCTCCATTTATGGTTAGTTTTCATAATTTCTATGATATTCCAACATGTATTCAAAATATTATTATTAATGAAATGAGTTAGTCTTTCCCGTAAAAAAAAAAATCACATAAGTTAATTTATGATTTATTCCAAAATAATAAAATAAATTTATTTCAAAATAAATATTCCAAAATAAAATATGATTAACTTGAAATTAAATCTATAAAGATTATGATCTATTTAAATAAAGAAGATAAATATATAAGAATTATTTTATTCTCTAATTATGTTTGATTTCTTAATTGAAATTATATATTTTTTAACTTATAAAATTACTAAAACAAAACAAAATATTTTCAAATTAACTTTATTGATAAATGATATTCATAAAAAAAAAATATGATAATGGAGTATTCAAGAACAAAAAATTAACTTTATTGAATACTCCATTTCTTAATTTTTTTCATGAATATCATTTATCATGAAAAAATATGATAAATGGAGTATTCAAGAAAAAAATCATGTTAATGAGAAAAAAATTTAGTGATATAGAAATAAAAATTAAAAATTATTTTTATGAATTATTTAAAAAAATTTATGGATGGGAAAAATCATACCATATATAATATTATGAGATGATATAAGAAAAAAGAAAATACTTAACTCCTAATTTAATTTGACTTATTTTTTTTTTCAAATCTAATAAATAAAAGCAAATATTATTTAATATTAAACCTGATTTACCTTTATGTTCAAAAATATATTTTTTTTAAATATGATTTTACTTTTAGTATTCAAAATTTACGTGGTTTATGTTAATAAATTTATTTAAGTTTTTATTTTTAAAATTTTAGTAATATATGAAGTATAATTAAAATCTCTATTAAAATATAATAAATTATATTAAAATTTCAATTTACAAAAAAATATTAGTGATTTTCTATAACAAAATGTTGTCATTTATACTAAAAAGTGTTATAAATATTTGTGTATGATAAAAGAACATGAGACAATTGTGATAGAAAAACACATAAATTTATTATGAAAAAGATAAATTCATCATTTTTTTTTACATTTCTACAATTATGTATTATCATTTTATTTAATTAGTACATATATCATAAAGTTTTATCACCGCATCAAAAGTAAGTTTTAATTGACGAGTAAATGTGAACGTATGATATCAGCTATTGACTGATCATTTTAATGTCTACCTTTTAATTATTTCTTTTGTTATGGTTGTTTTACATAATTGAACTTATAAAAATGGTTGTACGATTTATTATAAATAGAGATCAATTTTTGGTCAATATTATTAATAATTGAAACTACTTGAATATTTATGAACTACAAAATAAGTTATATTATGTTTGATATTCCAAAAGACATAAATTAAAATTTGTTAAATTATTATAAGTTATTTATGTATTGATGTTATCCAACTGAAAATATGGTCTCATGCTTAACAATTTAGTCATTGATATATGTAATGTGAATCCCGATCAGACCCGTGCGACATCACGAGTTTCCTACTAGTTTTTAAATATAGATAAAATATCATATTAAATGTAACCATTATATCCATTGACATACTATTTTTTTTCAATGGATTAACTATTTTAAAGATGAGTTGTGCTATCCTTACACTAGATTTCTACACCTATCCAATTTACACCGTATAAATACAAAAGAATCAGCTTTGCACAGATTTTAATGTGGAGAAAAAATTATTAAAAAAATGAAAAGTATTGATTTATGGTATAATACAAGGTGTAGGTGTAGGTTTAAGTGTAAAACTATCATTTCTCTTTAAAGATTAGTTGAATTATCAATGTTGTTCATATCCATTGAATTTATAATTTTTTCAAAGTAAACTTTCATAATTAAAGAAACATTCATTTCATTCAACATTTCCTAGAAAAATAATACTTGAATCACTCCCTTCATGCATCCATAAAAATTATTTATATAGTTTGCCCTTGTAAATTGAACTTACACCAAAACTTTCACTTTGTAAGCATTTCTCAACCTATCCCAATGGCAGCAATCACCACTCCCAGCCTTCCCTTTTGCCCTCCACCAAAGGACCAGAACGGTGAAAACATGGTCGAATTTTTCGACTTTACTTCACTGGCAAAAGAAGGAAAAGTTCCAAAAGAGTTCATTTGGCCTAGTGAGTATTGGGTCAAAAGCAGTGGAGAAACCATTGAACTACCAATCATTGACATTGACCTCATCAAGAATGATGAATTTGCAATGACCAAAGCTGCAGAAACTGTGAGAGAGGCATGCATAAAGCATGGTGCCTTTGAAGTCACTAACATTGGTGTGGATGTAGATTTCACTGATCTTGTTCTTCGAGAAACCGGCAACATTTTCAAGCTTCCGTTGGACGAGAAAATCAAAGCTATAGAGAAAGATTCTGGTTTCTCAATTGCTCATGCAGAGAGGTATACTACTGTTTTGCCATGGAAAGAGACATTCTCTTTCATGTACAATCACAACAGTAAAAATGAGACACAGGTTATTGATGTTGTTAATTCTCTCTTAGGTCAAAAGTTTCAACAAACTGGGTAAGCACTATGAACCTCACTCCATCAAGTTCTATATTTTTTGTTTTGAAAAATAGGCTCATTGTTTTTGTTTTTATTTTTGAATAGGTTGGTGTATCAGAAATACTGTGATGCAATGAATGAGTTAACCAAGGTGCTTTTTGAGCTGTTGGCTATTAGTCTGGGTGTGGATCGGAACCATTATCAAAGCTTTTTCGAAGATGCTGTGTCAATGATGAGATGCAACTTTTATCCACCTTGCAGTGCTAACCTTAGTGGTGCACTTGGAAATGGCCCTCATTGTGATCCAATCTCTCTCACTCTTCTCCTTCAAGATCAAGTTGGAGGCTTAGAAGTTTTTGCTGACAACAAATGGCTTGCTGTTCCACCAAAACCTAACACCCTTGTCATCAACATAGGTGACACTTTCATGGTACGTAATATTATATCACATCATTGTATTTTCATAGTTGAAAGTAACAGGCATTTACACATTCGAGGTATTCGAGATATCAGTGACCGTTCAATCAGGATCTGATCTGATAGTCTAACAAAATATAAATTTTAACTTAAATGCGTGAATATGTGTTTCCTTGACTACAAGAAAATCGGTTATACATTTTGTGTATGTAAACTTATTAATCACGTGTTTGTTGTTTGTTTTAGGCATTGACCAATGGATTGTACAAGAGTTGTCTCCATAGGGTTTTTGTTAGCAACAAGGTGGAGAGGAAGTCCTTGACCTTTTTTGTGAATCCTAGAGGAGACAAAACTGTGAGTCCTCCTGATGAGCTTTTGGGAAAAGAAGAGTCAAGAAAATATCCCGATTACACATGGAATGAACTGTATCAGTTTACACAGAAGATTCGAAGAGTTGATGCTCACACACTTGACAGTTTTGTAGCTTGGCAAAGCTCTTATGAGGCATCCAACTGATATTTGATGCTAATGAATAATAGATAATAAGACTTGTTGTGTCAACCATAGTTCAATATGAGTTGTATAATGGTTAATTAATAAATTGTGTACCTTGGTTATTAGTCCCCATCTTATATTATTTTCTCAAGTAGTGGGTTTCAATTTTCAAGATAATTTTTTGTATGGACTGTGATGGAGCACAAACTAAATGAATACGTTTTTGGCTTGACCGTAAAAAAGGTAGAAGTTCAATCATCAACTCTGATCACTCCATAGAAAACATTAAGGATACAAAGCAATCATACTTTCTTAGATGTTGGAGTGTTAATCTTGCAAGTTTATTTCGCACTGTAGTAACGTAGATTCAATCCACCGTATTACGACACTTTTCCAACGTTTCATCAAGTATTTTTAATTTTCTTGTGGAACAATGGCTTATGATTCCTAAAATTTTCCACAATCATATTACTTTTGATCCAAAGTCACAAATCACACCAACATTTGTGCTTAGATGTAGAAAATGACCCCCGATCAAGACGTAGAAAATGCCATAGCTCTTCCAACATCCAGATCTTCCCATACCTTTGTAAATTATTCAATCAGTATTGAATCTTTTGGAAATTCATTCAAATCATTAGGATCAATCCAAAAATGAAAGGAAAATAGATATATTCCAGGGTTTTGAGACCATGAGAAGTTGAGTGGAATTCCTCATGCAACGCTTCCACAAGTCATACTTGCTGCTGTAGCCAATCACTCGGTATTAGGGGTTCTCATCAAAGACAGAAGTTCATGCGACCTAATATACCTTTGGGTATTTAAGAAGTTTGAACATTGTGTGTAAGATATGAAGTCGTGCGAATAGATCTACCAGTCCATGTGAAACTATAGATCTACCACGAAAGTATAAACAAGAGAACCACGAAAGTATGCTTCCTTGTGATCCTCTATAAAAATGTCTACAACAATTTCCTAGGAAGTTTGTTTTTTGCGATATTAGACAAAGTGGCCTACACAGTCTATTTGAAGATGAAATATCACAAGTCAGGTGAGTCGGTCATTATTATAACTAATTTAAATGAAGCCCGCCTTATACACAATATGGTATTCAATAAGCCCCTCATGACCCTCATCGCTGTTTAGAGGGGATGGAAGAATGCCCATGAAGCAATTGGTGTGGTCGATATTGACATGCGAGAAGAGGAAATCTCTTAGGATGATTAAGGTAGTATGTCAATAGGACCCAAGGGTAAGACCTTAAGTCTAGTCCTAGACGAAGAATTCAAGACTATCCAACAGGATGATAATACAACATGGTTGGTTCCTAAAGGCATTGATTTGTCGTCTGAAGTGAATAATAGGCTCGTCGAATGTCTCAACGCTAATGTTTTTCTTTATGCAATCTTACCCACCAAGATATTGGGCATAAATATGGGATTAGATTACCATCACTTCCCAACAAAGAAGGTGGGTATCCCTCGAGAAAGCTTAAGCAACCATGAAGACAATCTAGGGCTTGCTTGATGTTAAATTCATCTCCGAGGTAAGATAAATTGATTGGCTCTTCAAAGTCGTACTTGTCAAGAAAGCCTCTGGGAAGTTGAGAATGTGTGTTGATTATGCTGACCTTGGTAACGCATGCGCAAAAGATTCGTATCCACTTCTAAACATGGACAAGTTGGTGGATAGCTTACTTGGATATAAACTCTTGTCGTTCATAGATGTATACTCTCTTTATGATTATGGATGTAAATGGATATCTACGGGGGAAAGTAGTATGATATATGCGTCCTCCCCATTAAATAAATATGATATTCACATCCACCCCATATTTGTGCGGGTATCAGCTGAATAAGTAATTTGTGACTTTTAAGGTACCCACATATAACCATGGATAAAATTGTTTTCTAAAATTATTTCTTGAAAAAAAATATTTTCAGCTTCTTTTAAAGATACAAAAAGTTATTATCACATAACATCCATACAATTCACTCTTAGTGAAAATATACATGTGTGCGTGTTCCTCTGCAAGGGAAATGAGACTCAGAGGCCGTAGTAGGTTTACAATAGTTTATTGTATTAGGGCTTGCCCACAGCGGCGATAAGCTCTGTGAGGTGGCGTATAGAGGTGATTTAGGAGATCCGATCACTGATAAGTGCCAGAATGTAGTTATTTTGTGTATGTAAATAGTGGCACTTATCAATACTTTTTGTTAATACCGTTTGAATAATTCCCCGTTTTTGTGTAAATTCGTATACTTTGAGTTTTATTATGTTTTCGTGTAGATATGTACCGTTTGATAGTTTTGTTGTCTTTTTATAGGTATTTTTGCGTTTTCGGAGCCTCGAGGAATAAAGTGTCGGAGACACGGCTGCGGATGCGTTTTGAAGAAATAAAGCTACTATTCTGGTGTAGCTCGCGTCGCGCGCTGGAGGGCGCGTCGCGCGCTGAAGGAAAAAAAGAAATAATTCAGGCAAAAGCTTGGGCGTGTCGCACGCTTTAGGGCGGTTTAGTACATTAAGTGAGAGGGAGCGTCGCGCGCTCTGCGATATCAGTTTTGTATAAATAGTTCATAACAGATTTTTTTAGGGTTTTATCACCCATTTCCCCCTTGGAGTGGCTCTGATCCTTTCTTGATGGTTTAGAGGTTTAGGAAACACCATTGGGTGCTACATCATGTGGATTGACTATGGATTTGTCTCGATTTCCTTGATACGGTGAGAGTTTCTTGTTCATCTTCTTTCTTCCATATGTTTCGTTCCAATGGTGGGTTTTGTATGTATATTTCTACTCTTATTGTATGTACATTTGTTGATCTTTGGATCGTTTATATATATTTGCTTTACAAATCATCATCGTTGTTGTTCTTGATCTTTTTGCTTAAATGCTCTGGATTTATGTTGTTGCAGAAATGGACACCGTAGATCTTGATTAGGAATGATAACTGTTAGTTTCTAGGTTTCAGAAATGGATTTAGGGCTAATAATCGTAATGGGTATAGAGTTTAATGCCTCTGTGTTGTTTGTGTCGGTTGAGAGATCGCTGATGTGAATAGTACGGTTGAGCTTTCGTCGGTGTTGTAGAAATGGACAATGATGTGGCGTCTCGATTGATGCCTGGTGATGTTGATGCGTATTATGAGTGTGGTGCGATAAGATCTTCCGAATTAAGTATTCGACGGGTAGAACGAAATGCAATTCCATAACTATTTCTCCTAGACTATTAAGATTGTTTATTTGCTTTTATTTACTTTTCCCGCATTTACCTTTCCGCACCCCAATCATGAAACTTAGAACGCGAGATAGTCGAACGACAGTTTTTCTCACCAATCTCTGTGGACACGATAAATGTAACACCCTTCTAATTTCCCCGCATAAATTTTAAAGCAATCAGAGTTTAACATGAATAAAAGGGCGTCATAATTCATTTAAAATAAAATTCTACATTCATGGTCATTCTCTACTGATAGTTCTGTAATAAAATTCTACATTCACGTTCAGAATTCCCGTATGCAGAATTTTCCAAAAGTAAGCATCAGACCCAAATATTAAAACACACTTTTCTCCCTCTTCACAAACTTACTAATGACAAATCTTATATGCAAACTGTAGGGAATTTTGTAAGCTTTCCAAAAAGTCCACAATCGCTTCAATCTGAATCACAAGTAAAAAGTTATGCCCTTTTTATTGACAGCTGCTCCATAATTGCAAAAATCATAATTTGAGATTGATGAATAAGTTCCATCTCTCTCGCTTGCTTCCAAGATCTACCAACATTTCTTTTCATCCAACCACGAAAGTCACCCGACTATAATCTAACTATACTCAAGACATACCATCTACATAATTAATCCATCAACTATCATTTCCATTGGAATAATTCCTCATTCTCAATCAATTCACCGTCCATAATCTACGCACATCTCAAACTCGACTGATACGAATTCATGAGTCCATACTCTCGTCGGTTCGCAACAACATCGCTTCAATACCGTTTGCACTCTTACCATTAACATCACCTTGAACCAACTTCTACATACTAATAACACGTCCGAGAGACACACCTTTCAATTATTTCTTCCATTCCTTCAACTCTAACACTAACATCCCGTGCAGTACCAACAAACAAGTCTAGTTCTAAGAACAAGTGTAACCGCAACTTCACCTCCTTCCAACATTATCTTGTCACAATTAAATATGTTACAACTTCTGCAACCATTTTTATAACAAAGTTCATCTCGTTAGCTTTCCAACGCTTCAAACGGAACTCAAATTGGATGTCCAGAACTCCAGTTATGAATTTTCGAAGTTTCATAAAGATTCAACAATTTTCTTGCGTTTTGCTTATGGAAATTCCGCTCCAAAACTCATCCTCTTCAAATCAATCACATTCTTAACATCCCCTTATCATATCTCTTCGCCTCCATACATTTTATCGCCGAAGTTCGATTTCTGAAACATCACGACATCAACCCTCTTTGCAACTTGCAACTGAATTTCTTTCGAGAAGCAAGGCTTCTCCCCCACTTCGCTCAAACCAAATCCTACAACAAAACAAACAAGTACCAACAGTGATTCACTCACATGTCGCGTACCAAGGGGTAATACGCCGATAGTATTTAACTGTTGCGCAACTCAACTGACTCGACAGTTGGCCGGACGGACCGACCTGCTCTGATACCACTATTGTAACACCCTTATAATTTCCCCGCATAAATTATAAAGCAATAAGAGTTTAACATGAATAAAAGGGCGTCACAATTCATTTAAAATAAAATTTTACATTCATGGTCTTTCTCTACTTAGAAACAACATTTGATTTGAATAAAATTCATGTTTATCACAGCGGAAATTAAACAAACTTTGGATAATTCTTAAAACCACATAAAATACTATTCATAAGGTCACATGCCTTAGTTTCAAAAGAAATAATTATCCAAACAATCAAAATGAAATAATATAGCATAATCAACTCTCAATCAAGCATTCCCCAGTGTTACAAGTCTCAGAGCATGACATCGACACCTATGTATTAAAACTAAAGACATGACTTTACAAGCCATCCTCACTGATCGCTTAAGCCGCTACTTCAATCTGAAATCATCAAAGTAAGGGTGAGACTACATCATAAATTAAATAGCATTATAAATCGCCAGATATAGAATTCATAAGCAATTATCCACCCTACTTAGCATATTCAGATTTATCAATTCATACCAATCACAATCATTAATCTACACACAATATTATAACATTGGAACACTTCCATTCATGTTATAATGATTCATACACCTAATGCAGTGCAACTATATGCATGTGGTACCAATCATGGGTTTCACCCATCTCACCGATCCACCATCATCAAGGATACGACTACTTCCACTCACTAATTCCACACAATGGGAATTAGCGACCACTGATCCATCTACGTCGGGATTCAGCCACCATATGATTCATAAATGCATGCACCATATATCACATGCTAATCACCACTTTAAATCATATGAACATCATCAATAAAATTTAATTCACCACACAGTGCAAACAACAATATCACCTCTCACAATCGTGTACCAAGTACAATAAATCAACCCGACAGCAACATGGCATTTACATCATCATTCATCAAAACACATGATAACAACATTTACCATGAATAACATCCATCTGCATCATCATTCATCAAAACACATGATAACCATATTTACCACAAACAACATCCATTTACATAACAAGCAGAAGCATCACATTATAACAACACACATCATTGCACATATTCAATTATGCAAACAACTCATTGCACCTCATCAACTATACAAAACAAGTATAAACCACATTTGGAGAAAATGATACTTTTCAAAATAAAATCAAGTTATTGTTGTTTTCTTTATTTCATATGGTAGAGTATTCAATTTAAGGAGCAAAGTCCAAAACAGCGTCTAAAACGGACTTACGGTTTGAAAGTTAGGAGCTTTTAAAGTTAAGTGAAATTTAAGAAAACCTGTGGAACCCGGTTCCTCCCCATATGGGAATTGGTTCCTGCTGAACAAAATCAACTCGTTTTGGGTTTTTACTATGGGAACCCGGTTCCTCCCACCTGGGAACCGGTTCCCGACGCTGATGTGGCAGAAAACTCCAACTTTATGACTTTTCTTCATTCCTACTTTCACCATCAACACCAAATACGAACCCACACATTATAGTGACCAATTTTCATCAGTTTTTATGATTCTAACATAACAACAATGCAATATAACTATCATCCATCAATTATAACAAACCAATTGCATCATATTTATCAAATTGGGCATGTTAGTGTCAGAATCTCATAAATCCTAACATCCTAAATAGAGATTCAAACTCTTAATCTATTCTACCATCATCAAAACTATAATACTAGTTAATAAAGAATAGTCACCCCTTACCTTAATTCACGGTTGGATTCTATTTCTCTTCGCGTTCTCTCTACGTATTCCTCCATGTTCTTCGTGCCCTAACTCTCTCCCTCTGCCTCTTCTCAAAACTTTGATCGTACAGAATGAATCCCTCTTTCCTCCTTTCTCTTTTTACCCCTAGGACCCCTAATATGGTCTTCCCATATTTCTCTCACTTACTCTTCACAGATGACCACTCTTACCCTTAATATCTCTAACATTGATATTATTTTATTTTACTAATTAAAATATTTCCACTAATTATTCTAAAATACGCCAAAATTCATCGGTACACATAAGTATCACGCAAACCACCGTGACATCAGATGAATCACCAAGACATCACATAAGTCATCATAATCTCAAACATCACAGATCATCACAAACCATAATAAGGACTCAACATATCATCACATTTTCAATACTTCACAATGACTCATAGATTCACGCTAAAATAATTAAATAAATAATTAGTCTATAATTTGGGGTGTTACAATAAATTCCCAGATAAATACTTCCAAATCCTTTGTTGCTTGCTGCTTTACCGTTTCAACAATCACGTGAGGTGAGAGACTATGCTAATGACTGGTAATGCTTGACAGCAAGCGTATGATTTCCAATGGTCGTGCATTAAGGCTATATTAAGCGGTGTTTTCTTAGGGGTGTAAAGAATATGTACCATTTAGGGTCTATCATTTTCTCCTTGAAATGAGATATATTTATAGAAGTATCTAGGACCTAGGGTTTGAGACACCTATCGTTTTCTCCAGGGAAGTTGTTGACCGCCTATATTTCAGGAGTTAGTATTAAATCCTTCTTTCTTGATTCATTTGTCAAGGTTTCCTTAAGGCGGGTCTCTAAATCATTTCCCGGGCGACATGACTCTTAGGCGAGGGCGCCCTAGTTTTAAGGCATCCACAAATATAACACTACATAGCATGTCAATCACGAGGGCTTTTCTAAGGGAGACGTGTTTTGAAACTCTTAAAACGCTCCCTCACCCTATCATTGATTTCTCTAGACCATAATGACCATGCTCACTAGGCGAGTCCTTCAGCTACATGCGAGTCCCTCGGCTAGGGGCAAGTCCCTACTCTAAAGGTGTCTATTTAACATGGCTCTAAATAGATTAGTCAGCTTCCATATGTCCCATGTTAGCTAAGAGAAGTTTGTAAAGGATGTCAATCAACCCCCTTATTCTTGTGCTTACCTTTATTTAATGTAATCAATGATGACCTGTTTTTTCGAGACCTTAAATGTTAGTGGCACGAATCATAACATGTTGAGTTTTCTTGAAACACCGAAGGGATTCATAGAGTCTTTTATGCCTTTGATTTTCAAAGACTTCTCTCTTTGCATTTGCTTCATTTTACCCTTTCTCTGCAAGTTTGTCCAACTTATTTTTCACTTTCATCTCCTTGTTCGCAACCTTCTCCCAGGTATGGATTCCTTGTTTTCGTTATTTTCTGTAGTGGATTTTTCGAAGGTATACTGGAGATGGGGTTTTTATGCTAGATACATGGCTTTAGGTAAATAGTTTCTTTCTGACAATTATGATAGTGGTGGTGACTTCTTCTTTTCTAGTATTTTCTCATGAACAAAATGTGTTCCTCCTCCTTCGTGTCCAAGGATGTTAGTAACTTTGCGTCTAGATGTTTCTTCTTTAGAGGATGAGGACCAGGTCGTCGTGGAGATTTGTTTGTCCTTGGAGAGGGCGACCTTTTCTGTTTCCTCCAATCCTCCTTCGTCGTACCTCCTATTTTACCTCCCCGTCATCAAACACATAGGGGTATTTTTCCCTTTTCTACCTTTTCTACAGAGATTTTGAGAATTCTTAATGTCACTCCTTTCCAATTGTTTCCTAATAGCTAAAGCTATATTAGTTCCTTCGAGATGGTGTGTGAGGATATGCACTTACTCCGACCGATGGGGTATTTTTATCCTTTTATACCACCAACTATTCCCACCTCTCACTCCAACCATTATAAGTATTTGAAGGACAAGTTTGTCCGAGTGAAGGGGTGAGATACTTCTATCGGGATGCTAGGATCTGATGGTGCCACATTATTTCCTATGTATTAGACAGATGAACTAGTAATAATCACGGGATGACTTATCATTCCTTTCTCTCAGGAAAAAGAGGATGTTATGGACTATCGAGAAGTAAGTAATTTGTGATGGGGAGGTGGCAGGAATCTCATCACGTATATAGGTAAATGGACTTTTATCTTCTTTCTATAGGCTTTTGTATACCTTTTATGGTCCATGTTGCACCCCAATTTTTGACCACTGAGATCCCACCATAGCCTAATTATTAGGATCATCATTGTCATCATAATCATCATGCATTTATCATTTGCTAACAAAAGATACAAAAAAACTGTTGTTTGTTGCTTGTGCCCTAAGACAAGAGACTGATCAAGGAGAAGTTGAGCAAATTAGGGTTTTGAGTCCCACAAATAAATTCATCATTCTTCCATGATTCAAAGTGTTCTCCAATCAATATCAAGGCCCAAAGATGGTTCAATGCAAGATCAATCACCTTCAAATTCATCAGAAGTTCCAATTAGGGTTTTTGACCTAATTTCACTAGAGGATTGACTTTTAATCAGGAGATGGTTCCAAGACTCAAAATATGATTCAAGGGCATCCAAATCAATATTATAGTCCATTCATATCATTCATTTGAAGAGGGGAGCTTGATTCATTTGGAAATCACAAGACAACCATTCATCTGGAAAAAGTCAACTGTACAAATCAACCTTTGACTTTTGAGGAAAATAGTCAACCATGGACTTTTAAGGATACAAATCATCATCATATGGATATTGAAGACATTTGGTCAAAGAAAATTCAAAGAATTCATCAAGAATCAAAAAGTCAGCAAAAAGTCAAACTAGGGTTTTTAAGTGTATTTTGGCCTAGTTCATGGATCTCAAAATTTCACCTACACAACTTTAAAAAACTCCCAACATGAAAGTTGTAGATCTTGGCAAAACAAACAACTTATCACATTGGAACTTTTTTCAAAAAGTGATTATTTTGAGAGATATGAAATTAAGAAGATAACTTTCAAAATACTTAGAGAAATTTTCAAGTGTTTTACTTGGATTTTTTTCTTAAATTTATGGCCATTTTCCTCAATGATCCAAAAGGAGTTTGAGGAAACTTTCAACTACTCATTTGAAGTATGTAGCAAGGGCTTTCCAAAGAGCCAAGTAGCATGAAAATCCATGGCTCCATCCATGAGATATGATTTTGTCAATATGGCACCATGAACACTTGAAATGGAGCATTTTTATGAAGAACATGAAGAACAAAGTTCAAAATTCATCCAAATCTGTGGGAATCTCTCAAGTACATCCATTTTAACTTGTTCAATAGGACATAATTAGAAGATTACACATTCTTTTGAGCTATGATCCAAGTGTTCTAAGCATTATCCAAGTTTCATGCCATTTGTGTACAAAAGTCACCACTTCCATTTAGAAAAGCATTGCTTTATGCTAAGTCAACTTGTCTTGAGCCTCTAACTTATTCCCTCTGCATAAAAAGAAATTTGAAACCAACAAGAAAGCCTCTAAGATCAAATTCAAACCTTGCAAGCATGCTTAAAGATTTGTACCTCACCATTGAAACCATAACTTTCTCATTTATTCACAAACAAGCAAAATGGTACACAAGTCACATGTGAACTTAAAACTCTGAACTTTTTCCATCCACAAACCCTAATTCTTGCCTATAAATAGAGGACCTTGCCTCTTGGATCAATTACACCAGAATTCTCCAAGTCCACCTTCACTTGAAATTCTCCATTTTCCCATCTTTGCACTTTTATAGTGATTCTGAGTTCTAAGAGTTATGGGTGTCAAACAAGAGTTTGAACAACTTCTAAATATTATTTTGAAGCTATTCATACTCTCTTTAAATTGCAAAAGGGCCTCTAACCAAAAATCACCATTTTTGGTTCATTTTCAAAGCTTTTAAGCTCATAACTTGCCACTTTCTAAACCAAACACTTCCAAATCAAATCAACACTTATAATAGCTTCTATTTGTCATATTAAAGCTATTCACAACCCCCAAACACAAGCCAAACACCTACAATTCAAAATCACAATTCAAAAACTCCATTAAAGTGAACCTTTGAACCAAAACTTGGAAACTGAATTTGGCTCGTGCGTTTCTTGATTTTATGTGTTAGATACCTTCTATATCACACATAAAAGCTATCTAAACACCTGTTTCGAATCTGTAACACCTAGAAAATTGAGTTCTAGGCACAACTTTTCTTGTATGTAGGTGGTATCGGGTTTGAAGAAGAAGCAGTGATCAAGGTGTTCTAACTGCCTAAAAAGCTTCATTGAGCATCACTGAAGGATTCCAGATTGAATTGGTAGCCCAAAAACAATTCCAAGTAGGAGTTTGATTCTCACTTTCAGAGGTATTTAACTTGATTTCGTGCATACTTGTATGTGAATAAGCAACTTGATGATTGGATGAGTGTTAATATGTATGGCTATGGTTTAACAGGTTGAAGGTGATGAACAATCGGTTTCAGTTTGGTATCAACTTTGTGGAGGAGTTTTTTTGGATGAAATTTGGCAACATAACGTTGTGCTTTTTCTCCTCCTCTTTTCTTGTGAGACTGAAGCTTTATTTATAGTGCAAGGGATTGAACTTTGGGATAAAAATTGAGAAGGAATTCTGTAACAGAATTGGAGAATTTGGAAGTGAGAAAATAGAGGAATTTGTGTGAATATGTGAGGAGAATTTTGAGCCATTGATAAGAGAAGGATGGATAGACAAGATTGATTCTGTTGATTTGTAAGGTGTGATGAAGAAATCATGACTCTGCTGAAGAGGAGAAAAAACGTGAATATGACCTTGTATAATACGGTGGGAGAACTGACTTTTTTGAAATGTTGCGGATAGCAAGAGTCACCACCGACTTTTATTTTATCCAACTGGAAAGGCAAAAAGAACAGGAAAGACCTTTGAAAGATTTTGAGTTCGGGGGGTAGGTTATACAAAGGGAAGGTGCAAAGCACACTTTGTATCCATGGTTATCCATGGGCTCTTAATTTCTTAGCTCACTTGTTTGAATTGTTTGAAAAGAAATGTAGTGTGTGTTTAGAAAAGATTTGAATAAGGACTTTAGCTTGTAAATAAGCGTAGCCTTTTGGAAATCATTTTGAAAAGGAGGTGTGAAAAGCATTTTGGATTTTTGAATTGAATGCGAGCAAGCATTTAAGAACACCTACCCTAAGATTGTCTTTCTTGTTCTTTAAGTTTTGTTTGAAAGGGCTATCCATACCATAAAGAGGGTAGGTAGTCTTTTCATTGGATGTGAAAGGGTCATCGAAGTTATCGTTCGCCATAAGACTGACCCTGCCATAAAGAGGGCAGGTAGTCTAAGGGAAGGATAAAATAGTCATTTTAGGCAACCAATGAGGATGCCCCGGCAATCGAAAGGGACTATCAACATCATATCATAGGCAACCTCGAGGGACGAGATCACGTAACCGGAGGCAACATCGAAGGGACTCATGATCTTCAGTGATGATAATGAACTGAGGGCAACATTTTCTAAGGCATCCTCGTATCCGAGGGACTTGACTATTTTTAAGGCAAAAAAATAAGGCAATAAGGCAGCAAATAATAAGGCAACAGGTAACAAGAGGGGTTACCATTAAAGGTGCGTGTGTGCCACAATCATGTGATTAAGTTCGGATATATTATCTTGTAATTAGTGACTCTAAGTTCAATTCGAGGTTTTCACGCCCTAAATTACTAACCACGCAATTAATCATATAGAAAATAAGGCAGAAAAATAAAACCCTAGTTAACTATTACAACCTGTGAGCAATTACATAATAAGGCAAAAATAATTTGTGGGCAAACCACAATAAATAATTAAGTAGATGATACCCTGCAATGATAGAGAAAAATAAACTCGTGGGCAAACCACAAGAAAATACATATTGTAACCCTGCAAGGCAATCAAGAAATAATAATAAAGAGGCAAAAAATAATTGGCAAGAATCGAACCAAGGTTTGAAAACAAGGTTAATAAAAAAGAAAGGCAGTTTGAAAAATTAGTGGCCAAAAGGTTTGGGGGGCAAGAAAACTAGACCTATAGTTAATGGACGACACCTACCTAAGACTCCTATGGCTACTAGGGTTTCTAAAATAATCGAGGCTAGACAAACCCTAAAAATTAATTATTGGTTTTTAACCTAATTAATTTTACTTCGACTAATCCTGATTAAATTAAACCTGATTATTTAACCTATTTAAATTAACCTAATTATTAAACCTAATTTAAACTAACCTAATGATTAAACCTAATTAATGAATTAAAATATTAATTATTAACCTTAATTAATTAGTTAAAATTAATTTTCTAATTATTAAACTAAATCAATTTAACTATTTAATTATTAAAACTAAATTAATTTAATTATTTAATTATTAAAACTAAATTTATACTAAAATAAAAAAAACCATTTATTATATTTTTATGGAAAAAGAGAAAAAAGATTGAATTAAAAAAAGTAATAAAAAATGATTAGCTAAAAAAGAAAATAAAAACAATTAAAATTAAACAAAATAAATAAAAATAAAAAAAAATTATAAAAACCTGACGCTGGGATTTGGTGTGGCGACTCTATGAAGGTGTACGGTAGATGCACAACCTCTGAAGCGTAGGATTTGATTTCAGCGTGATCTGAGGGTCGGTGGTGCAGAGGTGCATGGTGCACGTAAGCCTGAGGAGTACCGGATCTTTTATCACCCAAATCCCTTCGCGTGCCAAAAACGTTTGAAACCAGCCAACCACGCGTTGCCACGCAGTCATCTTCAACCTCCATCCTTGGCCTGATTCGCTACGAAATTTAGCTATAATTTAGCTACGAATCAGCGACCAGTTTTTCGTAGCTAATCTCACGACCTTCAAACCTGCATGAAAACGCAACCAAAAAGCATAAGACCAACCCAAATTGACTCTAATTATTCTTGCGAACCTAATGAACCAACTAATTGGGCCTGGAATTGTCTCTACCAAGAATCCCCATTCTTGAAGAACACGAACCCTAATAATGGTATCGTGACTTCCCTGCACTCAAAACTTAATCAAACAATCTAGATCGCATCGTAACACCATTATAAACATGAATATAGGTCCAAAACATATTAAGGATGCATGAATCATGAGAATTGAACTTGGCTAAAAGTGAACAAACCGTAACGAACTAGGCACGATTCTGAGGGCTCTGGCTTTTGAGAACAATTGGAAATCCTTCACTGATGTCTCAGGAACGTATTGGGATCCTCGAGTTGGCTTGCAAGTGGCTGCTAAATGGAATCCAATTTTGACTTTTTCTTTGGATTTTGAAGAGTTCAATTAGGGTTCTTGCTTGCAGATTTTCGTCCCCTTGTGGTCTGGCATGGTTAGACTTATATATTAGATGAGATTAGGTTAACAAATTTGAACAAATCTCCTTGAATCCAATCATTGCAATCTTAAGAAATTTGATTGAAAATGTTTCTAAACTTGGCCTTATTTGCTTCAATCTACTCCAATCACCATGTGCACGAATTTGAATTGGAAATATGGCATAAATGATGATTAGATTTGATTCCTATATGCCTCCAAATCAAATATTTGATTTTTACATAATTTACATAAACTATTTTTCACTTTTAAATGATTAATAATTCATATTAAATCAAAATAAAATTCAAAAATTCGTGGCAATAATATTTGGAGTCTTGGATAACTTGAGGATCAAGATTGGGCCAAAAAAGATTGGACTTGTTTGCAATAAAATCCATTTTGAATCACTTTTGTTTCACATTTTCCCCTTAAAATTGTCCAACTTTGACAAGGCATATCTTCCTCAATTTTTAAGATATGGAGGAGTTTTAGAACTTTTTGGAAACCTCAAGATGTCCTCTACAAGCCACTTTGGAAGCTTTTTTTCATTTGGGAATTTTATCTTGATGATATGAGCTTTGACAAAAAACTGCTTTTGGTTGACTTTCAAAAAGGACCTATAATCTTTTGATCCATATCTCTCAAATGAAGCATTTTTAGACTTGTCATGTGAGAGACAAAGCTGTAGAGAATTCAATTTCCTTCAAATTAAGCTTTGGATGGAAAATTTCTGATGTTCCATGTGAAAGTTATGGCTGGTCAAAGTTCAGTTGACTTTAGGTCAAAAACCCTAATTTAGAAACTTTAGGTTTTATTGATTTGTGAACTTTCCTTGATGAATCATGATCAATCCTTGATCAAATGATGAATGATACTTCAAAATAAGGATGTTGACAAAAAATCAGGACTTTGGACTGTACTTTGACCATAGTTGACTTTTAGGTCAAACTAGTCGATTGTTGACTATCTGAGCAGTTGACTGAGTAATCTTGGGAATTGAAGCTTGGATTTTGGCATAGAGGTTCTTTGAAACATCTGAGAGGCCATGGAGTTCACTTGAAGTTATCAGAAACTGATTTTACTTTAAGAAGATCAAAACCCTAGTTTGAGGGTTGACGTTTTAGGATAATGTACATTCAGTCAAGTCCTGGACTTTTGATATTCAAATGAACTTGAGTATAAAAATGTGGTGGGAAAATTTTGGGGTATGACACCTTGACTGGAAATGTGACTTTCTTGCTTCTTTTGCACCTATTTTATTCATCATAAAGGAAAATAGTAATAATAGAAATCATACAACCATTTTATTGGAGATAGAGATAGTACTAATAATAAAGGAAAAAAAGTGATAATAATAAAAAAAAATAAAAAAAATAGTAAAATAAAAGTAATAAAAAGAGATGATTTTATATTAAAATATTAGGTTTAATTTTAACCATAATTCAAATTAAGAAGGATATTTCTTTTTTGAATTAAAATTAAAATCAAAATTTAATATAGAATCATAAAACGATACTGGGAGAATGAAACCTTAAACCTCGACTAGAAAAGAACTCAAAACATTGACTTTTTAGATCGAACCGCTTCGAATCACTTCGCAAATTTTGATATCCTTAATTCAGTCCTTGTGTAACAAAAATAAAAGAGAAACAAGACATATTTTTTTGCAATTTTGGATTAATGGTTAGTAAACATAAAGAATAATCGAATAAAATGCGACAATGCAAATGAATTGGAATCGCATGGGTAAAAATCCGTTTGCAACAAGTATCCGCTGAGAAGAGATGGAAATCTTTCAGAAAGATTAAAGTGAGTGAGGGTGTGCGTGTGTGTTTATTAAGAGTGTAGGTGTCACAATGAGCTAGTTCATATAAGTCGATGTCTTAAATCCGACAAATTATAATACTTAGGCCTTAAATTTTTTTAGTCCAACCTTAAAAAACTGTTACATATGGGTCGTGAGTAGCTGTTAGGCCCGCATAGGGGTGGAATAGGCTGGGCCGAACTAGGCTTTGTCAAGCCTAAGTCTGACCTGTCAAAAAAACTGAAGCCTAAGCCTGGCCTGTAGCCCGTCGTAGGCTTATTTTTTAGGTCTAAGCCTGACCTTTTTGAAGCCCTGGTTAGCCTGTTAGCCTACATAAAAGCCTATTTATTTTAGAAATATATAAATAAGCAACTAAAAGAATTTTTAAATATACTAACTAACTAAAAGAACTCATGAGAACAATGTTCATCAAGTGTTTTCATCTTATTTTCACAAGTTCTTCAAGATAACTAAGTTTTATTAATGTATTTTAATTCAAAGTACAAAACATAACATAATGATAATAAAAAAAGTATTCATATTTATTTAAATAGGCCGACTTTATAGGCTTAAAAGGCTTTTTGTAGGGCTTGGGACCTAGCCTTTTTAACTAAATAGACTTATAAAAAAGCCTAGGCTTTTTCTATTTAAAAATAATGTGTGGCCTGGCCTGAACCTATATAGGCTAGGCTATAGGTCCCTGTTATCGGCCTGACCTACTTCCACCCCTAGGCCCGCATAACTATAAATTTAAAAAAGTTAAATTGATATTTATATTTTCTCACTTTAAAACAACACACTGACTTTTTCACCTCACTAAATTTTATCTCAAATCTATTCAATCTTTTTGTCGACATACATTAATTAAATTAAATTAATATTTAATTATTTTGTGTTTTCTTTCAAAATTTCTTCGGATTCTATTAGTTTCTCTTACGTTAAATATTTGAATATTGTTTTATACAATTAATACAGATATGTAAAATTATATTATAATATTTCTAAAAAATAATATAATATTTAAAAATGTATTATACTTAAAATAATATATTTTTTACCATATTTATAATAAATATTATAAGAATTCTATTTTAATTTTGACTTATATGCACTTTTGGTCCCTATAAGTTAACGAGTTTTTGATTTTTGTTCCAGTAAACTTTTTTGTTTGAGTTCCTATATCTTATTTTTTTGCTTGAGTTTTTGATTTTATTATTTGTATTTGAATTGATATAACAAAAATCTCAATTAGAGATGATAAAATGGTCTGCTCGAATTTAAATGGACTGTTTCTAACAAGTATCAGGTTTTATAGAATCGAGTTTAAAAAATTATGTTGTAATATGAGCTCAAAATTTACTATACAAGTCTGACCTATAGAGACGGTAGACCACCGATCCAAAATGAGTTTCAACTCTCCATTTGTAACCAGACTATTTGTTTATATATATAAATTAAAGGTTTAAATGCATTTTTGGTCCTTGTAAGTTAGGGAGTTTTTGATTTTCGTCCTTGTAAGTTTTTTTTATTTGAGTACCTATATCATATTTTTTTGCTTGAGGTTTGTCATTTCTTGTCTAGGTCCAAAATGACATAATCTTTTAATAATAATGCTACTTTTACAAAAAATAAATAAATATAGGGATGTAAACCAAAATTGACATATTGTATGATAGGGTGCAAAAATGATATTAACTCTTATATTTTTTTTTTATAAAAATATAATTGTTTATTTGTTTTTAAAATTTAAATTATTATTATTAATTTTAAAACTGGAAAGGAGAAAATAATTATTATTAAAAAGGGAATATTGTTATAATTATTTATTTCTTATTTTATTTGTAAATTTGTCTCTTCTTTGAATTTTTATTGCGAAATAATATAGTCTCAATAAGATAACCATGAAATTTTAAATTAGTTCAACATGATACAATGTAAAGTTCATTCTCTGAATACAGTTAGTAGTATTATTGATATTTATTAAATAAATATTTAAAAATTCATATAAAGTTATTCATAATATATTTATATCAAAATTACATTGTTTTCAGATCAAATTTGAATAGATGTTTTTAAATATGACATTAAATGTAACCGTTATATCCATTGAAATACTATTTTTTTCAATGAATTAACTATTTTGAAGATTAGTTGAATTATCAATGTTGTTCATATCCATTAAATTTACAAATTTTTTCAAAGTAAACTTCTATAATTAAAGAATCATTCATTTCATTCAACATTTCTTAGAAAAACAATACCTGAATCAGTCCCTTCATGCATCCATACAAATTATTTATATAACTTGCTCTTGCTCTTGTGATTTCAACTTACATCAAAACTATCACTACTTTGCAAACCTTTCTGAACCTATCCCAATGGCAGCAATCACCACTCCTAGGCCTAGCCTTCCTTTTTGCCCTCCACCAAAGGACCATTGTAATATGGTGAACTGACTTTATCGAAATGTCGCGGTAAGCAAGAGTCGCCACCGACTTTTATTTTATCCAAATTAACAAAAAGGCTAAAAGAACAGGAAAAACCTTTTAAATAAAAACTGAGTTCGGGGGGTAATTTATACAAAGGGAAGGTGTAAGGCACCCTTTGCATCCATGGTTTTCCATGGGCTCTTAATTGCTTTGCTCTTTCAGAAACCAAAAGTTTAGAAATGTAGAAGAAGAAGAAACAAGGACTTTAGCTCGTAAATGAGCGTAGCCTTATTGAAGTTTTTTAAGAAGAAGTGTAATAAAAAGATTTTTAAACCAGAGCAAAGCAATTAGGGGCAAATTACCTGGTTAGATGAAAATATTCTTTTAGCCTTTCAGGGCTATCCATACCATAGGAGGGTAGGGAAGTCCTTTTATTTGGAGGTTGAAGGGTCGTCGAATTATCGTTCGCCACAAGACTGTCCCTGCCATAGAGGGGCAAGTAGTCTAAGGGAAGGATCAGAATAGCCATTTACTTTTAGGCAACCGGAGGATACCTCAGCACTTCGTAGGCAACTTCGAGGGACGAGATCATATTAGCGAATCGAAGGCAGCATCATTAGGGACTTATGATCTGAATGAACTGAGGGCAACATTGCTGAGGTATCCTCGTATTCGAGAGACTTGGCTATTCTGCATTAAAACACAAGGCAACAGGCAACAGGCAACAAGAGGGGTACCATAAAAGGTGTGTGGGTGCAACAATCACGTGATCAGATTCAAACTAAGTTATCTTGTAATTAAGTGATTCTATATTCAGTTCAAGGTTGCACTCCCTAAATTACTAACCACGCAGTAATATAATGCAGTTTTAAGTGCCTTCAAGGCCAAACAATACAACCTCGAAGTAGTTACATGATAAAACATGGGGAAGGGGAAAAGGCAATAATAAAAACCCCACCAGAGCAAGGAGGTTTGACATAAGTAATAATTAAAAATTAAAAACAAATTAAGTTTTAGGGTTACCGACTAATTGAGCTTTGACGGTTGGCTAACCCTGAAAAAATTGGAAAAGGAAAAACAAACACAAAGGGGTGAGTGTATGGCCAGTTCATTGATATTGAAAATAATAAACAAAATAAAATCAGAAAGGCAAAAATAAATAATTAAATTAAAAGGGCAAAAATAAATATTTAAATTAGAAAAATAGAATCAGGGACTTAGCTTTGATCTGACATGGCTCGTAGTCGGAGGAAATCCTGGTGCTAACCTTGAAAAAACTGCGCAAGGAAAACGTTTTCAGTGTAGGAGTGATCTCCGCAAACCCTGATTAGGGTACGAATTAAATAGAAATAACAGAATAAATAATCAATTTAATTAATTATTAGTTTTTCAACCTAATTAATTAAATCGATGAAAAAACAAGTTTCGATTAAATATATGACCTTAATGTTTATTTTTAATTGAGTAATAAAAAAAATTGCTTAATTTTTACAAATAATTTAAATAAATCAAAATCAATTTAATAATAATAAAAATTACTTAATAATACAAAATAAATAAATAGATATTTATTTATTATGTTTTAAGAAGAATTTTAGACAATATTTGTATATATATAAGAAATATAGAATTTTAAAAGATTTGTATATATATACATAAAATATTAAACATAATAAATATATATATAAATAATATAAAAAAAAAGAATTGTGTAATAAAAAATAAAAAAAATTGCAAAAACACTTAACTTATGATCTGGTGTGATGCGCGCTGAAGGTCCATGGTGTGGTTGCGCTATGGCATGCGTTGGATTAAGATTGGAGAATGATCCAATGGCTGGGAACTGAAGGCGCATGGTACCAGTGTGGGTCATAATGCACCAAGCCCAGAGATATTTTGAAACCTTTTGCGCGCGCGAAATCAACGAATGGAGGGAAGACACGTCTTCGTCTTCAACCTCCTCCGTCGTCTAAAACATGCAAAACAATTTTACCTACGGACAACAGTCGTAGCTACAAACATGGACCTACGAATACATCCAAACCATGATATAAATTCTTCGCGAGGCCATGGATGAGATCGTCCAAGCCTCACGAACACGAACATGGCTCTAATTTGCCCTAATTTTCCTGCAAACAGAAAGCCCTAAAAAAACTTGGAAACCCTAACTATGGCATACCATGGTACAGGTCCTTAAACATCCAATAGATGATTCAGAAACATCATATTCATTCATATGAACACAAATATATCATTAAAAACAGTTTATGATGCATGAATGAGGATAATCGATCGAATTTAAATTGGTACAAACCGTGGCTTGAAGGAGATGATTCTGGGGGTGTTGATGGCGTGCAAGTGTCCCAAAAGCTTCAGCAACTTCCCAGGAATGCAAATCGATCCTCAAATTGTCTGGAGAATGGCTGCAATTCAGAATCCGAGTTTGAGATTTTCTCCACTTTTGATACTTGGTTTAGGGTTCTTTGGCTGCAGAATTCGTGAATTTTAGGTTTTTCTAGCTTGCATATATATATGAGATGGACTTAGGGCAACAAAATTGTGACAAATCCAATTGAATCTTGATATTTGATGTTTGGGAAATTTGATTGAAATTATGGAAGAAATCTTTCTAATTATGGCCAAATTTCAATCCTTTTTTACCAATCTCCTTGTGCACGAAATTTGTATCATATAAAGTGTGATTTGATGATTGAATGTGATTGGAACTAAGAAAAAATCAAATCTTTTCAATTCTTCTTCCAAATATTGATTAAATCCATGATTTTAATGAAATAAAATCAAATTTTAATCATATTTTCGTGGCTTGGAGATTGAGTATCTTTGATGGCTTGGGGAACAAGATTGAATAAAAAAAGATTGGGTCCTTTTGCAAAAAGATTCATTTTGGAGCCCATTACTTCACATTTTTTCTTCAAAAATTGTCCAACTTTGACAAGGCATATCTCCCTCAATTTTTAAGATATGGAGGAGTTATAGGACTTTTTGGAAACCTCAAGATGTCCTCTACAAGCTTTTTCCCATTTGGAGAAATTATCTTGGTGACATTGGCTTTAACAAAAAACTGCTTTTGGTTGACTTTCAAAAAGGACCTATAATCTTTTGCTCCATATCTCTCAAATGAAGCATTTTTAGACTTGGCATGTGAGAGACAAAGTTGTATAGAATTCAATTTCCTTCAAAATGAGCTTTGGATGGGAAATTTCTGATGTTCCATGTGGAAGTTATGGCTGGTCAAAGTTCAGTTGACTTTCTCCTATGAAAACCCTAATTTAGAAACTTTTGAATTTGTTGATTTCTGATCTTTCCTTGATGAAACATGATCAATTCTTGATCAAATGGTGAATGATACTTCAAAATAAGGATGTTGACAAAAAATCAGGAGTTTTGACTGTACTTTGACCACAGTTGACTTTTAGGACAAATCAGTCGACTGTTGACTTTCTGAGTAATTGAGTGACCAACTCTTTGAATTGAGTCCTCAATTTTGTCATGGGGGTAGTTTGGAATATCACAAACCATATGAGATGCCTTGTAGCTTTGGATCCATTGATTTTATTCAGAACAACAAAAACCCTAGTCCCTTGAGTCTTTGTTTAGGAGGGGGTGTCTTCGAGCATTGTGCCTTGATTTGAGTTTGAATAAGAGAAAAAGTATGGGCAAATTTTGGGGTATGACAACCAGAAAGGTGAAAACAAGGTCGAATTTTTCGACTTCACTTCACTGACAAAAGAAGGAAAAGTACCAAAAGAGTTCATTTGGCCAACTGAGAATTAGGTCAAAAGCAGTGGAGAAATCATTGAACTACCACTCATTGACATTGGCCTCATCAAGAATGATGAATCTGCAATGTCCAAAGCTGCAGAGATTGTGAGAGAGGCATGCATAAAACATGGGGCCTTTGAAGTCACTATCATTGGTGTGGACATAGATTTCAACGATCTTGTTCTTCAAGAAACCGGCAACATTTTCAAGCTTCCGTTGGACGAGAAAATCAAAGCTATAGCGAAAGATTCTGGTTTATCAGTTGCTCATGCAGAGAGGTATACTACTGTTTTTCCATGGAAAGAGACATTCACTTTCATGTACAATCACAACAACAAAAATGAGACTCAGGTTATTGACGTTGTTGATTATCTCTTAGGGCAAAAGTTTCAACAAACTGGGTAAGAACTATGAACCTCACTCCATCAAGTTCTATATTTTGTGTTTTTTGAAAAATAGGCTCATTGTTTATATTTTGATTTTTGAATATGTTGGTATATCTGAAATATTGTGATGCAATGAATGAGTTAACCAAGGTGCTTTTTGAGCTATTGGTTATTAGTCTGGGTGTGGATCGGAACCATTATCAAAGCTTTTTCGAAGATGATGTGTCAATGATGATGTAACTCGATGGGAGAACTGACTTTATTTTCGCAAACGAATGTTGCGGTGAGCAAGAGTCGCCACCGACTTTTATTTTGTCCAATTAGGAAAGGTATAAAAGTACAGGAAAGACCTTTTGAGAAAAAGGGTTCGGGGGGTAAGTTATGAAAAGGGAAGGTGTAACACCCTTCTAAACCCCGCGGCAATTAAATAAATATTTTAGAGTACATGAAACAAGAGTGCCACAATTCAATTTAAAAACAAACATCATACGTCATTGACATGCATTCACTGAGGAAATTCAACATAATTCATCATAACTCATAAAATAATCTCATGTCAGCACAGCGGAAATCCAACATTCGGTTGAGTATAACATCTTTAATACTACATCCCAAAATAAAACCAAGATCATAAAGATAGAGTCATTAAAACATGAACCCTAAGCTAACGTTCCCCAGTGTTACAATTATCAGAGCATGACACCGACTCGAACTAATGAACTAGCTTATCAGCTATCCTCACCAAAATCAGGCCGCTACACTTCAATCTGAAAAATGATCAACAGTAAGGGTGAGTCTCATTCACAATTAAACAGTGTTATTAGTTCATAAACGATAGAACATCAACAGTATAATATTCACCCAACATCAACATATATTCAGGCAAGTTTCATCATCATAAACAATCAACACATCATCAATATTTATAACACTGGACAAACACGTAAACCATGGGCAAAACAAACAACTACTCATTCTGCTCTTATATCAAACACAAAAGTGAAGCAATAGCAACAAGTTCGAATGGAATGAATACCTGACCGGAGGGAGGTTGCATCGGCGTGATTGGGCGGCATACAGACTCGTGTGCGGCGGTGCTAAGCTGTTCGCGATTGGTGGCTCTTGGCGGTGTTATGCGGCTGTTGAGGTGATGAAGGGGTTGATGCATTCTATTGTTGCTGCGTTAAGACTTTAAATCGATTCCTTTCTCCTGCAAAATACTGTTATACACATATATTGATACAAAATTGTTAGTATTAAGAAAATCTATTTCAGTGTTAATCTTTACAGGTTTATTGTGTTAGTTTAATTAATGGTTAAAAAGTGAATGATGACGATGTTATTATTTGGCTGTTGTGAAATTGTGGTGGAATTTAAGATTGTTTGGAAGTAATTGATGAAAAATGTTAATGATGTAAATTTATATAAACGATGGTGATGATAGTTGAGTGATGTTCGTGAAGGATGGTGATGATGATTAGATCTGCAAGTTATGATAAATTTGTCATGGTGTTGTTGTTGATTGGATTATGGTGAATTGTGTTTCTGGATCCAATTCAGTTTCGTCTTCTTTTCTACCAAGATCCCTCTGTTATGTGATACACACTATAATGAACATATATTTACATACCAAACAAAACTATTATAATTATTATAATAAAATTCTATATCAATACAATTAGCATACATAATCATATTATAAAGAAAAAAACTTTTTACAAATGTTAGATGTATAAAGTGACGGTAGAAAAAAAATAGCATGATTGTATATACAAATCAAATGTAGAAATAACAACATTATATATATATATATTAGTGTGTATCACAAGTAGGGTGGCAAAACGGGCCCGGCCTGCGGAGAAAACCCGTTTTACCTGCACTTTTTCGCAGGACGGGACAAGGTTTTAGGTCCGCTCTCTTTAAGGTATCCGCCCCGTTTTTTTGTGGGCATTTGTTCTTTCATAGAATTTTACTATTTTTAGGCCTAAAAAGACGAATGCCCGCGGGCTTTCCCCGCCCCGCCCTCACTCTTTTGCGGGGCGGGACAAGGTTTTAGACCCACACTCTTAAAAAAGTCCGTCTCGCCCCGCCCCGTTTTTTCGCGGCTTTTGCGGGGCGGGCATCACAAGTGCCTATTGACGAATAATTGACCGGTGGATCTGAAAATTTTGTGTAATTTGTTATAGTAAAAGTAAAAACATCAGTTTAAGATCATATGGTAAACGATAAATAAATTAAAATCGACATAAAAAAATGAAAAAAATATGGGGCCTCATATGAAAATCATCGGCCAAACAAGGTTTGAACAAAAGAAGTTTTGAAAGAGAGTGTGAAAAAGTTTTAAAAAATGGTAGAAGTGTGAATTGAAATTGCGGTGAATTGTTGGTTATCGTTAAAGGAAAGAGTGTGGAATGCTCTATTTATGGAGTGAAATTAGGTCAAGACCAATCCTAAATAAGGAAATGATCCAACCCAAAGGCCCATGGACCGTGTCCAGGTGCAAAAAAAGAAGATTAAAATTAGTTTAAAAACTAACAAAGTGCACCCGACAGGATTCATACCCATGACCTTCTGTTTGCAAGCCTTTCATTATTACCAATTATGCTATGTTATTTATTTGAAATAAAAAGTCAATTGAAAGTCTATGAAGCATAGGCAAGCATTCTTCTATATTAAAATATAACAGTTTAAGAGTAGACTACTATATTTTAAAATAGACTTTAAATCGAATATTTATAAAATTCAGGATGTCAATGTAAATGAACCCGAGATTTTATAAAATCCAATTTTTTGAAATAGTTTTGAAAATTTTTGTCACTAAAAAGTGTGGACAAATTTTGGGGTACAAAAGATGAGATGCAACTTTTATCCACCTTGCAGTGCAAACCTTAGTGGTGCACTTGGAAATGGCCCTCATTGTGATCCAATCTCTCTCACTCTTCTCCTTCAAGATCAAGTTGGAGGGTTAGAAGTTTTTGCTGACAACAAATGGCTTGTTATTCCACCAAAACCTAACACCCTTGTCATCAACATATGTGACACTTTCATGGTACGCAATATTATATCACATCATTATATTTTCATAGTTGAAAGTAACACGCATTTACACATTCGAGGTATTCGAGATATAAGTGACCGTTCAATCAGGATCTGATAGTCCAACAAAATATAAATTTTATGTATTTCCTTGACTACAAGAAAACCGGTTATACATTTTATGTATGTAAACTTATTAATTATGTGTTTGTTGTTTGTTTTAGGCATTGACCAATGGATTGTACAAGAGTTGTCTCCATAGGGTTTTTGTTAGCAACAAGGTGGAGAGGAAGTCCTTGACTTTCTTTGTGAATCCAAGAGGAGACAAAACAGTGAGTCCTACTGATGAGCTTTTAGGAAAAGAGGAGTCAAGAAAAGACTCGAAGAGTTGATGCTCACACAAAAGACTCGAAGAGTTGATGCTCACACACTTGACAGTTTCGTAGCTTGGCGAACCTCTTCTGATGAATCCAACTGATATTTGATGCTAATGAATAATAGATAATAAGATTTGTTGTGTCAACCATAGTTCAATATGGTTTGTATAATGTTCAATTAATAAATTGAATACCTTGGTTATTAGTCACCATCTTATATTATTTTCTCAAGTAGTGGGTTTTAATTTTCAAGATAATTTGTTGTATGGACTGTGATGGAGCACAAACTAAATGAATACGTTTTTCTTAGAATTATGTTATGTTTATATTATTTGAAAAAATTTAGACTAAGAAGTGTTTTGGCTCAACCGTTAAAAAGGTAGAAGTTTAATCATCAACTTTGATCACTCCACCAAAAACATTGATACTTACTTAGATGTTGGAGTGTTAACCTTATAGGTTTATTTTGCATTGTCATAACGTAGATTCGATTCACCGTATTACGACATTTTCCCACCATTTCGAGCATTTTAAATTTTCTAGCAGAATAATGACATTGTCTGTTGGAATCAACTTATGATCCTGATGGGTCTGTAACGTATAGCCTAAATATAGTACTGCAAGTGCACAGCCTATCGAAGTAATATATAAGATTATCGAACCACAGAGACCAATCGTCAATCTATCAACTCTATTGTTAAGGTGCTTATCTAAGGTGAACATGAATATTGTTGTGAGTGCAGTGCAACAAGGTAAGTGAGTGAAGTGAATAACAGTTTAAAGCGATAGGTTGGAATGTAAATCATGAAACCAGACTATGTTCTAGACATGCATCAGTGAAACGACTCATGGGGCAGTATTCTCTATTCGTAGCAAAAAACCAATTTAACGGGAACTTGTAGCTTTTGGCTACTAAGAACCGAATTTACTCTTTAATTTAACTTTCTTTATTGTCACATATAAAGGGTGCCTTCCGCGTTAAAGCAGTAAATCTATTTTTAAGAAATTGATAGTTTTGACTTAACAGAAAAGTGATTTTACTTGGAAAGATTAACTTAAAGAGACTCTTGGCTTTTGACCAAGAGTTAGATTTTAAACCTACAAACGCGTCCGAAAATAGTTTCAAAATCGTTTTCTAAAAAGAATTAATGATTCCTATTTAACCAACCAAATCGCTTTCGCTTCTTTTGCTTGGTTAAATAATAATCAAGTCTATCTTTGGTATGGACGGCTTTCGATCTTACCTAATAAACATTTTAAAGCATAATTTGACTCAAGTTAAAAGTAAAACATCCCCATAGTATTTTCACTAACGCGACAATTAGAACACAGACATGATCACAATCATTACATTCAAATCCTTATGATTTAGCCAGACATAGTAGTTGCAAGTCTATAACACATGTAGACTATGGTAACTGCGAGTAATAAAAGGGTGCGAGTCTATAACACTTGTAGACTATGGTAAAAGCATTTAGAGTCTATAACACATGTAGACTATGGTAAGAGCATTTAGAGTCAATAAAACTTGTAGACTATGGTAAGAGCAAGGAAATAAATAATGCAAGTAAATTGAACCTTACTCCGACGGAGAATGAATCTTGATACAAAGTGAAGGCTGGTATGATAAATTTCAACCAAAGTGCTCCAAAACTCGATTACAACTCAATCTACATCGTAGTAACTCCCCGATGTGAAGAGGTTACTACTTTACAGATACTGATGGTATATGGCTTAAGTTTGTACTAAGCTTGGATAAGAAAACGAAAATGAAAAAACGAAACTATATATAGTGGATTCTGGATCAGTGTAACGACAGGAGTGCCCCTCAACTCCTTTTGAGCAGGAGTCTTTTTGTGAAGGCCGCGGGCGCGGCAGCTCCACCGCGGGCGCGGTGAGGAGTAACGTACATGATCGTGTGATCGTGGCAGTTGGCTCCATCATGAAGTGGGCCACGTCATCGCGTCCCCTATGGTCGGCGCGGTGCAGAACACTACATGTACAAATCTTCTTGAAAAACCCTATTTTTAATTACCTTGGTTCATTAAGGGTACTTTGGACTTTCTGTATTATTGTTTGGTGACCTGAGGCTACTTAGACCTAGTTTTTGAAAACATTTGGCATCTTTGATCATACTGGAAAATTACACAAGAGAGGAGAGCTAGCTAAGGTTTTAAAGAACAACGGTCTTCAATGGCAACCGCGATTGAAGATCAACATAATCGATAATCTTTATAATGTCAACACTTTATTTTGTAATCCTTTTGAATATTATGAGTAGCTAAACACCCCACTGCTAGGGGGTGTCATGTCTAATTTATTGTGCAATGATATTAATGCTCTTTCTATCGGAAAAACCACCTTAAAGTTGTTTGCACAATAATACTACGGTGAAATTGCTTAGGAATGAGGGTTTAACCGCAGTAACCGTTAAGTTCTTGGTAAACAATTCAAATTGATTGATATCACCATTAATAGCTAAGGAATTAGGATTAAGGATGAATGTCAAAGGTTTTCAGTTAAGGAATTAAGGAAAACAAATCTTGAGATTCGATATTGGTTCATTAGAACATTATGTCATAAAACATGGATGAAAGGTTTTCACAAAGCAATTCACACACCTAACCCTAGCATGCTTTATCATATCTTCCAAACCCCAAATTTACGCTTACTTTAATTTGTTACAGTTTCATTCTAATTCTCAACAAACCACTAACCCCCATGATATTTTGTTCAATTGAATAATTATAGAGCTTATATTTCCTACGCAATCTTCGAGATCGATACTTGGGATTGACCCCTATTATTACTAAATTGGTGAAAATAGTACACTTGTTAATTTTCCGATCACCTCCCCATTAAATAAATATGATATCCGTATCCACCCCATATTTGTGCGGGTATCACTGAATGGGTAATTCATGTCTTTTAAGGTACCCACAAATATTTACAAGTATCCATGGATAACATTTTTTTTAAAAAATTATTTTAAAGAAAAAAATTTCCATCTTCTTTTTAAGATACAAAAAGTTATTATCACATAAGATCCATACAATTCGCTCTTAGTTTAAGAACAAAATTCCATAGTGTTAATTTGCTTATGTACTAGTCAAATGTATACGTGTGCATGTTTCCTCTACAAGAGCAATGAGACTCATAGGCCTAAGTAGGTTTACAAAAATTTATTGTATTAGGGCTTACCCACGTCGACGATAAGCTCTGTGTTGTGGTGCTTGGAGGTGATTTAGGAGACATGGTCACGTGAGGTGAGAGACTCTGCTAATGACTGGTGATGCTTGATAGCAAGCATATGATTTCCAATGGCCGTGCATTAAGGCTATATTAAGCGGCATGCACTTAGTGGTGTAGAGAATATGTACCACTTATGGTCTATCCTTTTCTCCTTGAGAGGAGATATATTTATAGAAGTCTCTAGGGCCTAGTGTTTGAGACACCTTTAGTGGAATTAACCACTACCTTCTTCTCCGGGGAAGTTGTTGATCACCTATATTCCAGGAGTTAGTACAAATTCCTTCTTTCTTGACTCATTTGTCAGGATTTTCTCAAGGAGGGTCTCTGGATTATTTCTTGGGCGACGTGACTCTTGGGCGAGGGCGCCCTGGTTTTAATGCATCCATAAATATAACACTACATAGTCTATCAATCACGAGGGCATTTCTAAGGGAGAAGTGTTTTTAAACTCTTGAAGCGCCCCCTCGCCCTATCACTAATTTATCTAGGCGAGTCACTCATCTACATGCGAGTCCCTCGGCTAGGGGCAAGTCCCAACTCTAAAGGTATCTATTTAACTTGGCTCTCAATAGATTAGTAAGCTTCTGGATGTCACCTGTTAGCTAAGAGAAGTTTGTCAAGGATGTCAATCAATCCCTTGTGTTTGTGCTTACCTTTATTTAATGTAATCAATGATGACCTATTTTTTCGAGACCTTAAACGTTAGTGGCACGAGTCATAACGTGTTGAGTTTTCCTAAAAATCTGAAGGACAACACGATATTTCTCTCTAAACAATTCAACTTGTACTAAAAAAATTTCTCTCTAAACCACAACTCAACAATATAATTATGACTCAAAAATTATGTTAACAATCAATAACAGAGTAAAATTATATTATTACTCAGCAACTCAATTTACACAACACTCAAATTATTCATTAACTCATAAAAATACTCAAAACATATCAACAGAGTAATATTTACTTATTTTATACTTGCAACTCGTCAAAAGGGTGACCTTTTCTTTCTTTAAGTCAATGAAATTCGCAAAAAGAACTCCAAACAACTCTTAAACAACCTTTACAAATACAAAACAACTTTAAATGATTCTAAAATACCCTAAAATTCTCAATTGACAACTCTTGCATGATTGATATAAATTTTCAAATAACTTTATTGGCTGACGGTCTCGCTCAAGTAATAATTTTACTTAAAACAACTTTGATTCAACAAAATTGATTCTTAAACATATCAAAAGGGTAACGAAAAGTCACTGAACTAAAGTAACTCATACTCAGGAGGGGGCATATCTCAAGTAACTCATACTCACGCACATTCAAATGTCACTCAGACAACATTCCGCTCAAAGTAACCCTAATAACATAACTCCAATCATCTGCATGTGACCTAGCAACGCCGGACACCAGCAAGGTCTCTCACCTCACATGATTTGGTCCTTAAACATCCTCAAAAACCGTCGTACATGGCTACTCGCTATTGTGAGCTAACCTAGCACCTCAAACATGTCATATACCTACTAGGGCTTCTGAGTCTCCTGCCCTTGCAAGGGGGGCACACACTTGTACTTTTTTGGAAAGTACAATGGCGCCCACCCTAGGGTCCCGGTAAAAATACCCTGGGCCACAAACTTCACTCATATCCGTTCATCCTCTTTCTCAGGAGATTATTAACAAGGTCCCACATCACACATCAAGCACCATCGTCGGAGGTATCTCCGTGAGGGGCCTTTCGAAAGCTGCTCGACAAAGATACATGAAGCATGTGCTCACTGCGAACATCATATCCCCTAGACATCAACCCTTATGACAATAATCCCTTGGTCATCACTGTCCAACACGATAACTGGGATATAATGTGCGTCTTGATAGACCCGGGAAGCTCAGCTGATGACCTGTTCTAGGATGCATTCTAGAAGCTAAAACTAAATAGACGACATACAAAGTTCCATAGGCTCCTTAAAAGGATTTTAGGGGCAACTGATATAGATAATTGGCCATGTGTCCCTGAAAAACACTTACGGCGAGCGAAATCATGCCAAAACCATCAACGTCAAGTACCTCATCATGGATGTGATGTTGTGGATCTATGTGCTTTCAGGTAATAAAGATCGACATCTGAAGTGTTAATGATAATAACGCGTGACAAATAGCTTGTCAACACTAATGATAACCAAAGCATAATATAAGAAAACTCAAGATCAAGTGCCTATACAAAATGATATTGTCCAACAAATCTTGAAGCTAGTCTGGTTAATAGTGTGAAAGCTCGTCAGGTCATGTTTGTCTGTTAGTCCGAGTGAACTGAATACTGTAAAAGTAAGGTAGTAACTTAATAGTACCAAGGAAACTCACGCACAAACTTCAAGAAGTTTTCAATTAATTTTTCTAAGCCAAAACAGGTAATAGTCAGTAAACAACAAAACTTATAACAAAGGTACAATACAATCAAAAAAATTGATTTGATACATCATCCTTTGCACGTCTTGAGAGAAATTCTCGAACATTCCTTAACAAGATATCTAATGAAGTGGAATGACATGTATTCTGATTATCTTTATTTGTGTCTTCTTATTCAGAAATGATTAGCCAGTTCGTTGCTTGAACTTATGCTTTGATCAACTTGGATGATTTATTCAACATTTGACAGAGATTTAACTCACTCAAAATTTATTGCTTTGAGTTTTCTCATATATTTGTTGAACGATTAACGAACACACCAACATCTTCATAAAAACTAACTTGTGATTCAAGACACGCACAAGATTTTGACTTTGGATTCAAATCTTATTTAATGAATGTGAGGATGACTCGAGGTATTGTTTTAATCAAATAAGCGAATTCCACAAATTGAAATAATAGCTAATCAAATTAGAAGTCACGTAAATTAAACAAAACATAAAAATAAGAATGATACTAACTGAACTATTTCATCATACTTTGAATCAAATTAACAATGAATTCTCTATATTTCATTTCTAAAAACATGTTTTGGATCAACATTATCCTTGATTCAAATAATGAGGTTTATTTCCCTAAATAATTTAATTCCATAAACATGGTTTTAATCATGTATCTATATTATTTGAATCATGAACGTAATTCTTTTTAAAATTTCAAGCTCTTAAATCATGATCGAAATAAAATAAAATGTATGAATGAATTGAATCACATGGCTCAAATCATGTAACCTTAAAACATTTATATTTTAGTTTTTTTTAGGCCAATTGTAAAAAGGGTCATTATTTTCATTTGAACTTGTTATAACTTTTACCTTTTTTCAAAAATTAAGTTAAAAATTTATTTAAGAAAAAAGAAAAATAATATTGTGAGAACATAAATCTTATCACACACAAAAAAATGAAAATAACCAATTAAGTCATTAAATTATATGTTACCTATCTCTTGATTGAGTATTAAGTTATTGAATTTTTTTTTTATATTGTTTCTACCATTATCTTAGAGAATATTTTTGTAAAATAATATTCAGTTGCCTAAAATGATTTTATTTAAATTTAATAGTTTTTGTTATTTTTTATAATTATTTAAATTTTGATATAAATTTTGGTTTCTTTAAATTCTTTGTATACATTAAAAGAAAGACTTTCTTTAAAAAAATTGTGGAAACAAAATTTAGTTTCAAAATTTTTGGTTCAATGCTACCATAAAATATAAAAACATAAAATCTGCTAAAAAATTTATATGGTTATGCTGACAACTAAAATTTGCTTAAAAGATATAAAAATTGTCATTTACACATCATTTCATAGCTATTGAAAAAATTGAACATATCATTTCACTTCAAATAAATTTACTTTAAAATAGTTATCATAAAATTCTATAATAGTATATTATTTTATTAAACTATATAGATAAATTAATAATGTTAATCTAAAGATAATAATTACTACTATTTTACAGTATTTTATATTCGGATGTTATCGTTATCGAGGATAATTTAAATTTTAATATTAGTCATAACTTAGAGATATTGACGATTTAACAGTATACAAATGTTAAAGAAATTAAACCTAAGATAATATTGATTAGAAAGATATTGCTTTGCTATTTAAAAAAATACTAATTAGATAGATAAGTGATAGGTACTAGATTTATGCACAAGTGAAAATCATTTGACTACATATTTATGATTTATAAAATTTTAAATGTATTGTAGTTTGTTCCTTTGAATAATTTTTATTTCACTATATATGTTTAATGTTTTATAGATAGATAGAAATTATAGAAATCATCTTGCCATAAATTGATGAATATATAGTCAATTATTCCTTTGAAATGATTTGACTACATATTCAATTATTTGACTGTAAATAATTTATAAATCATTTGACTACATTGAATATATAATCAGATAAATATTATTTTATATTCAATTCACATGTAAAATAAGTAATACTTAATATGGTTATTATTATTATATAACTATTTAAATATTATGTTTATTAAATATAACAGATTGAGTAAAAAAATATAATTATATAATATAAAAGTTATTATTAAAAATATATTAATAAAATTTTTGCATAGTTTCTAGATGAAATACAAACTTATTTTTTAAAGTTGCAATATCAAACTTCGAATATCACAACAATTCATTGTTTATGTACATAATTTAGGTTAAATATTATGAAAATTTTATTATTTAAATTTTATTAAAATAAATAAATTTCGTTAAATATATTTAAGTTTAAACCTCGTGGATTATTTTCAAAATAATTTCTAAATCTAATTTTTAAATAAATTAATATCATTACACTAATTCCTTTTTATAAAAAAACGAAACATGTCTAATAAGGTTCATTGTTTCCAATCTATATAAAGTAACTTATATTTTCAAAAAATATTTATAAAGTACTAACATTTTAGTTTTCTAAATTCCAATATGATTCACTGAATTCTATAAATTTTTCTGGTTACATTGAATTGAATCGAAGAACAATTTTAACAACAAAGAAAAAACATTTATTACTTTTGAATACATTCTCTTTTATAAATCTTTTCTTTGGAATGAAAATAGTATTTATATCTTGCTTTTGTGCAATAACAATACTCATCAAAACTTGTTTTTATGCAATACCTGATTCAGTCCCTTCATGCATCCATATAAATTATTTATATAACTTGCTCTTGCTCTTGTAATTTCAACTTACATCAAAACTATCATTACTTTACAAACCTTTTCTGAACCTATTCCAATGGCAGCAATCACCACTCCTAGCCTTCCTTTTTGCCCTCCACCAAAGGACCAGAAAGGTGAAAATAAGGTCGAATTTTTCGACTTCACTTCATTGGCAAAAGAAGGAAAAGTACCGAAAGAGTTCATTTGGCCTACTGAGAATTGGGTCAAAAGCAGTGGAGAAATCATTGAACTACCACTCATTGACATTGGCCTCATCAAGAATGATGAATCTGCAATGGCCAAAGCTGCAGAGATTGTGAGAGAGGCATGCATAAAGCACGGTGCCTTTGAAGTCACCAACATTGGTGTGGATGTAGATTTCAACAATCTTGTTCTTCAAGAAACCGGTAACATTTTCAAGCTTCCGTTGGACGAGAAAATCAAAGCTATAGCGAAAGATTCTGGTTTCTCAGTTGCTCATGCAGAGAGGTATACTACTGTTTTGCCATGGAAAGAGACATTCACTTTCATGTACAATCACAACAGCAAAAATGAGACTCAGGTTATTGATGTTGTTGATTCTCTCTTAGGGCAAACGTTTCAACAAACTGGGTAAGAACTGTGAAACTCACTCCATCAAGTTCTATATTTTTGTTTTTTGAAAAATAGGCTCATTGTTTATATTTTGATTTTTGAATAGGTTGGTGTATCAGAAATATTGTGATGCAATGAATGAGTTAACCAAAGTGCTTTTTGAGCTATTGGCTATTAGTCTGGGTGTGGATCGGAACCATTATCAAAGCTTTTTCGAAGATGCTGTGTCAATGATGAGATGCAACTTTTATCCACCTTGCAGTGCAAACCTTAGTGGTGCACTTGGAAATGGCCCTCATTGTGATCCAATCTCTCTCACTCTTCTCCTTCAAGATCAAGTTGGAGGGTTAGAAGTTTTTGCTGACAACAAATGGCTTGCTGTTCCACCAAAACCTAACACCCTTGTCATCAACATAGGTGACACTTTCATGGTACGTAATATTACATCACATCATTATATTTTCTTAGTTGAAAGTAACACGCATTTACACATTCGAGGTGTTCGAGATATCAGTGACCGTTCAATCAGGATCTGATCTGATAGTCCAACAAAATTTAAATTTTATGTATTTCCTTGACTACAAGAAAACCGGTTATACATTTTATGTATGTAAACTTATTAATTATGTGTTTGTTGTTTATTTTAGGCATTGACCAATGGATTGTACAAGAGTTGTCTCCATAGGGTTTTTGTTAGCAACAAGGTGGAGAGGAAGTCCTTGACTTTCTTTGTGAATCCAAGAGGAGACAAAATTGTGAGTCCTCCAGATGAGCTTTTGGGAAAAGAAGAGTCAAGAAAATATCCTGATTACACATGGAATGAATTGTATCAGTTTACACAGAAGACTCGAAGAGTTGATGCTCACACACTTGACAGTTTTGTAGCTTGGCAAAGCTCTTCTGAGGCATCCAACTGATATTTGATGCTAATGAATAATAGATAATAAGACTTGTTGTGTCAACCATAGTTCAATATGGTTTGTATAATGGTCAATTAATAAATTATGTACCTCGGTTATTAGTCACCATCTTATATTATTTTCTCAAGTACTATAGAAAAATATTGGGTTTCAATTTTCAAGATAATTTAATTTGTTGTATGGACTGTGATGGAGCACAAACTAAATGAGTACGTTTTTCTTAGAATTATGTTATGTTGATCAATAATATTATTTGGAAAAAAATTTGACTGAGAAGTGTTTTGGCTCGACCGTTATAAAGATAGAAGTTTAATCATCAACTTTGATCACTCCACTGAAAACATTAAGGGTATAAAGCAATCATACTTACTTTGGTCAAAGGGAATTTCGAGGACATTATCGCTAATAAGGTATCATTCTCTTTAAATAATGGCTTCTCCGTTTCTTTTTGGCATTCTTCTTAGTTGGCTTGTGGACGCTTGCGGGTTATTTTTCCTTCTTTATTTTCAGCATCCATTTTGAAAGATGCTTCGGTGGGAAGTATGGGGGGTTGGGTGAATGAGGTGTGGCCGTGTGGGAGTGGGGAGACTTCGGAATTTCAAATTCGAACAGCCCCGGGTTAGCCGATGATTTGATTATTTTACGTGGCAAGTTGAACCTTTTTTCTCCGAGTTTGGATGGAAAAGATAAGGTGGTTTAGAACGATAGTGCGGAGAATTCCTTTTCGGTTAGGGGTTGTTGTGATTTCCTCTCTTCTTCTTTTGTTCCTTTTGGTCCGGCGAATATTTTTGATAAGGCTTTTAGTCTTATATGGAAGATGCATGTTCCTCTCAAAATTAAAGCGTTTGGATAGCGGTAATTTCTTGACAAAATTCCTACTAAAGATTCTCTTGCTATTCGAGGTATTCTCCATGATTCTTTTTCTTGTGTTTTATGTGGAATTGCCCCCGAATCCTCTTTTCATTTGTTATTGGGATGTCAAGTTGCCGCTTTAGTTTGGAAGGAAGTGGCCGGTTGGATTGATTTTGGAGGTTATGAAACGGTTGATCTCTTGGATAGTTTCTTGAGGTGGAGTGGTTTTTGTAAAGGAAAGCGGGTCAAAAAAGGAAAAGAAGGAGTTATTTGGTTAGCAACAATTTGGTGTTTATAGAACATTAGGAATGGAGTTGTTTTTAGAGAGGACGTGTGGAGCGTTATGGATGTTGTTTGGAACATCAAAACTATATTTTGGAGGTGGTCTTTTATCGCGAATATTACACAAACCAAATGTAATTTTTACGAGTTTTGTAAAAACCCTTTGTTTTATATCTCTTAGGTTTCATTTGGTGTGTAATCTTTTCTTTTCCGAGTGTTTCTCCCTCGGTCTTTTGTAATCGGGTTCGAGAATGTTTGTTCTCTTTTAATGAAGCTTGCTTACAAAAAAAAAGATTTTAGAACATTAACCTTGCAGGTTTATTAAGCATTGTCATGACGTAGATTCGATTCACCGCATTAAGACATTTTTCCACCATTTCATCGAGCATTTTTAATTTTCTAGTGGAACAGTGGGATTGTCTGTTGGAATCAACTTATGATCCCTAAAATTTTCCACAATCATATTCCTTTTGATCCAAAGTCACAAATCACAACAACATTTGTGCTTAGACGTAGAACATGACTCTCGATCAAGTCGTAGAAAAAGCCATAGCTCTTCCAACATCCAGATCTTCCTATACTTTGTTAGTGATTCAATCAGTTTTGGATCTTTTGAAAATTTATTCCAATCATCAGGATCAATCCAAAAATAAAAGGAAGATAGACATATTCCAAGGTTTTGAGACCACGAGAAGTTGAATGGAATTCCTAATGCAACTCTTCCACTAGTCATAATTGTCGTCGTAGCCAATCACTCGGTATCAAGGGTTCTCATCAAAGATAGAAGTTCATGCGATCGAATATACCTATGGGTCTTCAAGAAGTTTGAACATCGTGTGAAATATTTGAAGTCGTGCGAATAGATCTACCAATCCATGTGGAGCTATATATCTACCAGTCTCATTTAGAGAAAGCATAAACAAGAGAACCACGAAAGTATGTTTCCTTGTCATCCCTGCGAAAATGTCTACAACAATTTCCTAGGAAGTTTATTTTTTACGACATTTGACATAGTGGCCTACTGTTAGTTACCAATTTGTGTAAATATCTTAGGTAATTTTTGGTAACTCTCAAGTCTTTTTGTGGTTAATAGTAGTATTTCATTGTCATTTGGTATATATTTATTCTTATATTTATATTAGTGTTGAATAGTTCTTATCTTTGCAATCTATGTTGGATTTTGTAGTTTTTATAGATAATTGGAAGCTGGGACCATGGAAAAAGCACTTTGAAGATGTTCCTAGACCAAAGCCAAGGATTGCTGAAAAGAGGTAGCGCGCTAAGCGAGGTTGAGCCCGCTAAGCGCGCTTTTGAAGAAAAGAAGGAAGTTCTGGCAGAGAGTTCCGCGCTAAGCGAGGTCTGGAGCCCGCTTAGCGCGGTTGGGCGGTTTAAGCAATTATTGATAGCGCGCTTAGCGGGCTGCACCGCGCTAAGCGCGGTCTGCGAAACTTTGTTTATTTGTTTATGGGCCAGATCACTTTTGTGGGAGTTGGAGATATTTTAGAGAGAAACAAGAGCAATATACACTGTAGCAAATATAGAGTTGAAGATTGGAAGCCTTGATCGTCGATTAATCGCCATTTGATGCTTGTTGATCTTCATCCTTACCTTCTTGTGCAAGCTACCATTCTCATGGATAGCTAAACCACTTTTGTATCAAGATAAGATGTAATCTTCCTAGCCTTTTGTATGTTTTTCTTGTGAGTATATGTGTATGAACAAGTGATGATCAATATAGATGGTTTAGTTTGTTTATTAAAGCTTTTCCTTTGGTATAAACGTTTGAGACATCAATGTTTGTATCTAGACCTAACTAATCATCTTTCAAACTATAAGTTGCAGACATGGATTTAGAGTTTGATGTTTACTAAGTATCGGTTCTTAAAACGTTATTTGTATTGTTTAAACGGTGGAGAAATCGTCGGTTAAACAATACGGTAAATCTAACTATATCGTTGCGGACACGGACGATATAGGTGTCGATACGTAATTATATTGATCGTTAGCAAGTTCATAAGCATCTATTTATAAGGAAACATACAAATTTAGGTCGATGAAATCGAATCTTGATACATTTTCTTTAACTTAGAACTTTCATTAATTTACTCTTTGCTACTAAAAGAATTGAATGATCTTTTGCAAACCTAAAACTAAAGTAACATTAACTCAAGACAAAATAGGCTATAGAACGGCGGTGATATCGCAATAATCCCTGTGGATACGATATAAACGAAAAGTACACCACAATACTCTTTCAACAAAATGGCGCCGTTGCCGGGGATTGTTGTTTAGATATTGCAAGCATTGCAATAGTTTGTTTTGTATTGAGTCTTATAATTAATATCTTGTTTCTAAATTTATTTTCCTTGTGTTTGTTAATTTGCTTGGTTAGTTTTTCAGATTACAGTTTATGCGAGGACGTGTACCTGCAGATCAACTCCTTTTTGATCCTGAGATTGAGAGGACTGCTCGTAGAGAGAATAGCAAAACTCGTAGGAGGAGACAACTAGCTAGGGAAAGAAGACAGCAACAAGAGGCATCTTCTTCTTCAACTCCGGTTGAAAACTTAGTTGAGGAAGAAATGGCAGGAGAGATCCCTAATGTTCCAGCTCGAGGGCCTTGTGTTAATAGCCCTCGACTCAATGCACAATTTGCTCGTGATCAGGCCAATGGAAGAAACTCCGAGATGAAGACGGGGTTACTTCAATTATTATACCAAAATCCGTTCACAGGGGCAGATCACGAGGATCCATTTACTCATCTAACCAAGTTCTACGAGATCGCCGGAACAATTGGTGCTCCGGAAGACCAAGAAGAACAGGTGTTCAGGAGACTTTTTCCTCATTCCTTAATTGGAAAAGCTAAGGAATGGTACATTGATCAACCTAATAATGTCATGACAAATTGGAACGAGTTAGAAGAGAAGTTCTTGGATCGGTTCTTTCCTCACAATAGGTTCATGGAAGCGAAAACTTCTATTGCGGTGTTCTCTCAAGGGTCGAATGAATCTCTCAATGAAGCATGGGAGAGGTTCAAGTCCATGGTTAGAAAGTGCAAAGGTCATGGGTTTGATGAATTGTCTCAAATCCATATCTTTAGAAATGGACTCCAACCTCAACCAAAAACTCTTTTAGATGCTACCGCGGGTGGTTCGTTGATGTCAAAAACTGCTGCAGAAGCGATTGCTATCATTGATAGAATGGCTTTGAACGATCATCAAGGGCAACACAACCGTAGTGCATTGCAAAGAAAACCGGGAGTTCTTGAATTGAATACTAGTGATGCAATACTTGCTCAAAACAAGTTATTGACACAACAAGTAGAATTGCTCACTCAACAAATGTCAAAACTCCCTCAACAAATCAAAGAGATAAATGGGAGCCCTTCTAAAAATCAACATGTGATGTGTTGTGAATTGTGTAGGGGTGACCATCAAACAGGTTTTTGTCCTCCACCGGGTGAAGAGGTGAATTATGTGTCTAATCCTAATCAAGGATATGGTGGAAGACAACAACAACCTTACAACAATAACCAAGGTTACCAACAAAGAGGTAATCAAGGTTATCAACAAGGATGGAGGCCGGAAGCGGGCCCATCGAATCGTCAAAATCCTTATCAAGGCGGTTACAATCAACAACCTCAACAAACAAAGCTTTCTATCGAGGACACTCTTAGCCAATTCATGCAATTGCAAATTGCAAGCCAAAAGAGTACGGATGCCGCAATTAAGAACCTTGAAACTCAAGTCGGGCAATTGTCAAAGCAACTTGCCGATCAAAACAAAGGTCCTTTTCCGGCTACTACACAAGAAAATCCTCGTGAGCATTGTAAGTCAATTCTAACTCGTAGCGGTAGAAAAATTGATATGGGTGTAGGAGAAATAGTTGAGGAGGAAATTGTTGAGAAAGAAAAAGATAGGGTGGTTGAAGTAGAAAAAAATGTTGAGGGTGATTTAGTTGAAAATGAGAAAGAGAAAGAATTAGTGGAAAAAGAAACTCTTGAGAAAGTTGTAGAAAAAGAGAGAAAAAAATTGAGTGTGAGTGAAAAGGGAAAGAAGAAGGTGGATGATTCTATACAAGTGAAGAAATTACCTTACCCTCCCGGTCCGTCAAAGAAAGAAGATGCAAAGCACTATGCTCGGTTCTTGGACATTTTTAGCAAGTTGCAAATCAATGTCCCTTTTTCCGAAGCATTAGAGCAAATGCCGATGTATGCAAAATTCATCAAAGACATCATCACTAAGAAGAGAAGATTCTTGGATCCGGAGGTAGTAACGGTGAGCTCTTGTTGTAATGCGTTAATTCAACGCACTACTCCGATAAAATCAAATGATCCTGGGCGGGTAACCTTACCGGTGTCTATTGGAAATGTTCACATAGGCAAAGGTTTGGTAGATACCGGTTCTAGCATTAATTTGATCCCATTGTCTATGGTGAGAAGATTAGGAATCAATGATTTGAAGCCGACAAGAATGACGTTATCATTAGCAGATAAATCCACAGCTCATCCTCATGGAGTTGCGGAAGACTTGCTTGTCAAGGTTGACAAATTTTGGTATCCTGTTGATTTTATTGTCATAGACATGGAAGAAGATCCTGAGATTCCATTGATCTTAGGAAGGCCTTTTATGAAGACGGCCCGAATGATGATCGATATTGATGATGGCTTAATGAAATTAAGGTACCAAGATGAAGAATTATGTCTTGATCTCTTTGAAGCCATCAAGCATCCTAATGATGAGGATGATTGTTTTAGAATCGATGCTACCGAAAGGGCTATTATGAAAGTGGAGAATCAAATGCACTTGTCGAATCCTCTTGAGAAGACTTTAATGGAAGCTCTCGAAGTTCTCACCAAAGATCAAGAGAAGGAAATTGAAGATTGCTTGAGAAATTTAGAGGCTTGTGAGGAGATGAATCCATTTGAAACTCAAATTGAAGAGTTGAAGGATGAACCTAAAGTTGAAGAGCAAAATGTGGAGTTGAATGTGTTACCATCTCACTTGAAATACGTGTTTCTCGGTGACAATTCTACTAAGCCGGTTATCATTAATAGTGGTTTGTCTAACAAGGAAGAGCATCGATTGAAGGAAGTGTTGACAAAGAATCAAGAAGCAATAGGATGGGTTTTATCCGACTTGAAGGGTATTAGTCCGGCCTATTGTATGCATAAGATTATGTTAGAAGATGATTTTCGGCCCGTGGCACAACCTCAAAGGCGATTGAATCCAACCATGAAAGAAGTTGTTAGAAAAGAGGTTGTGAAGTTATTAGAGGCGGGGATGATTTATCCCATCTCCGATAGCGAATGGGTGAGCCCGGTGCACGTGGTTCCTAAGAAGGGTGGATTGACAGTTGTGAGAAATGAGAAAAACGAGTTGATTCCTTCGAGAGCGGTGACCGGGTGGCGAATGTGTATTGATTATAGGAGGTTGAACCAAGCAACAAGAAAAGATCACTTTCCATTACCTTTTATGGATCAAATGTTAGAGAGGTTAGCCGGAAGAAATTTCTATTGTTTCTTGGATGGTTATTCGGGATACAATCAAATATCAGTGAATCCGGCGGACCACGAGAAAACTGCTTTTACATGTCCTTTTGGCGTTTTTGCATACCGAAGAATGCCATTTGGACTATGTAATGCTCCTGCAACATTTCAAAGGTGCATGCAAGCTATCTTCTCAGATTTGATCGAAAAAAGCATTGAGGTGTTCATGGATGATTTTTCTGTGTACGGGTCATCATTTGACTTGTGCTTGAAGAACCTTGATGTGGTGATGGAGAGATGCATTGAAACAAATTTGGTTCTCAACTGGGAGAAATGCACTTTCATGGTGACGGATGGGATTGTTCTTGGCCACAAGGTTTCTTCAAAGGGGCTTGAGGTCGATCCGGCAAAAATTGAAGTTATTGAAAAGCTTCCCCCTCCGGTGAATGTGAAAGGCATAAGGAGCTTCTTGGGACATGCTGGGTTCTATAGAAGATTCATCAAGGATTTTTCCAAGGTTGCAAAGCCTTTGAGTAATTTGCTCAACAAAGGTATGGAATTTAATTTTGATGAATCATGTCTAAAAGCTTTCCTAGAACTTAAAGCAAATTTGACTACCACACCCATAATTGTTGCTCCTAATTGGTCGCTTGAGTTTGAACTCATGTGCGATGCGAGTGACTATGCGGTTGGTGCAGTCTTAGGCCAAAGGAAGAACAAACAATTCCATGCTATTCATTATGCGAGCAAAGTTTTAAATGAGGCACAGGTTAACTATGCCACTACCGAAAAAGAATTGCTCGCAATTGTATTTGCATTGGAAAAGTTTCGCTCTTACCTCATTGGTTCTAAAGTGGTGTGTTATACTGATCATGCCGCAATCAAATATCTTCTCACCAAGCCTGATTCAAAACAGAGGCTTATTCGGTGGATTCTTTTGCTTCAAGAGTTTGATCTTGAAGTGAAAGATAAGAAAGGTACAGAAAATTTGATTGCGGATCATTTGTCTCGGTTAGTGAATACCGAGGTGACAAACAAAGAAAAAGAAGTGAGGGAAGAATTCCCCGATGAAAAACTGTACATGGTACAAGAAGTTAGACCCTGGTTCGCAGATATGGCTAATCACAAAGCATCTGGCTGGATACCGGAGGATCTAACTTGGAATCAAAGAAAAAAGTTTTTAAACGATGCTAATTTTTATGTTTGGGATGATCCTCACTTGTTTAAGTTGAGTAGTGACAATCTTTTGAGAAGATGTGTCGCGGATGAGGAGACAAAAAGCATTTTGTGGCATTGCCACAATTCGCCTTATGGTGGTCATTTTAATGGTTTGCGTACGGCCACAAAAGTCCTTCAATCGGGATTTTGGTGGCCTACTTTGTTCAAAGATGCTTACCACCATGTTGCCTCATGCGACAGTTGTCAACGAACTGGTGGAATAGGGAAAAGAGAGGAAATGCCCCTCCAAAGTATTGTAGAAGTAGAAGTATTTGATTGTTGGGGCATTGATTTTGTTGGACCCTTCCCTTCCTCAATGTCAAATGAATACATCTTGGTAGCTGTGGATTACGTGTCTAAGTGGGTGGAAGCGATTGCTTCACCCAAAGCGGATGGTAAGACCGTGATAAAGTTTTTGAAGAAAAATATATTTTCGCGGTTTGGCTCGCCAAGAGTATTAATTAGTGATGGTGGATCTCATTTCTGTAATGCTCCGCTTGAAAAAGTGTTGGAGCAATATGGAGTAAAGCACAAGGTAGCTACTCCATATCATCCACAAACTAATGGGCAAGTTGAGAGGACCAATCGAGAGATTAAGAGAATTCTTGAGAAAACTGTGTCTAGTTCTAGGAAGGATTGGTCAATGAAGTTAGATGAAACCTTGTGGGCGTATCGGACCGCTTTTAAAGCACCGATCGGTCTTACACCATTCCAAATGGTGTATGGTAAAAGTTGCCACCTTCCCGTAGAATTAGAACATAAGGCATATTGGGCCTTGAAGCTTTTGAATTTTGACCACAAGTTGTGTGGAGAGAGAAGAAAAATCCAACTTAATGAGTTGGAAGAGATGAGATTGCATGCCTATAAGTCTAATTCGATTTACAAGGAAAAGACCAAATTCTATCATGATAGTAAGGTTAGAATGAAGGACTTTAAGGTAGGGCAATTAGTTTTACTTTTCAATTCCCGGTTAAGACTTTTTCCGGGAAAGTTGAAGTCTAAATGGTCCGGACCGTTTTTGGTCAAAGAGGTTAGAAGCCATGGGGCTATTGTGATAGAGGACCAAAAATCAAAGCAAGAATGGGTAGTTAATGGTCAGAGGTTGAAGGTTTATCGAGGATGTGATTTTAATCGTGAAACTTGTGTTTTATCGTTTGGTGATCCTTGATTGCCTTTGACCGTCGAGCTGACCGACGTTAAACAAAGCGCTTATTGGGAGGCACCCCAATTTGTATATATTCAGCTTGTTTTATGTGTTTTTTACCGTTTATGTTTTTTGCGTTCTGGTCGAGCCAAAATCAGTCTACCGGTAAAGTTTCACATGCTGGTAGAAAGAAAAAATTTTCTGTGTTCTGTCAAGGGCGCTTAGCGCGCTCCTAGCCCGCTTAGCGCGCTTTTGAAATTTTGGAACCCTTCGTTCCAGAGACTTGCGCGCTTAGCGCGCTTCATACCCCGCTTAGCGCGGGTTGGTTTTCAGAAAAAAAAAAAATTTTTGATTTTGGGCCCTTTGACTTTGACCCGGCCCAGCGCGTTTTCTGAAGGGAAAATAGGGTTTTGAGGTCTTTGTGCCTCATTTTCCCCATTTTTGCTCTTCTAAGCTTGCTTTCTCTTTGCTTCTCCATTTTAGTCTTTGCTCTTTCTTCATCTTCATCATCACCAAGGTAAGCAGCTTCTTCTCCATTTCCTTTTCTATTTCTTTATGCTTGTTTTATATCTTAGGGTTTAATTGTAGATTAGGAATAGAAATTTTGTGGTTAGGGTTTGTGTTTTGAAAACTTAGTGATATAATCTGATTTCCAGTGCCTTGTACATGTTTAGAATAGAATTTGGGTGCTGGAAATGTTTGGTTGCAACCCTGGTTCGCAGGGAATTTTTCTGCAAATCGCAGAGCCCGCTTAGCGCGGTAGGCGCGCTTAGCGCGGTCTGGGGATTTCAGAAAAATTCCCTCTTCTGCCTGTTTTTGTTTGATGCAGGGGGAGTGTTCTATTGCTTTGATTCTGATTGTAGCTGTTTATTTTTGTTATTTTTATGTTAACATGTTGGTTTTGTGTTGCCATTTCTGTAATTATTTCAGATGGGACCGAAATTCTTAGGCTCTAAGAAGCGAAAGACCGGAACCGAAGGTGGCAGTTCTTCTCAAGCACCTAGGGCTATTCCGTTTAATCAAAACCGGTTCAAGAGTCATGTCCAAGAGGAGAGGTACAAGAAGTTAGAGGTTAGGACATGGTGGCCAGAGAGAATTGTGAGGATCAATCCTGAGGGAACCTATGGGTGGTGTCATCACACCATTGAGGAGTATGGTTGGCTTAGACTTTGTGAGCCTGCACCTAAGTTTCATTTGGAGATTGTAAGAGAGTTCTATGCTAATGCCGTTCCAAATGAAGAATTTCCGGTTGAAGGTGTTCCCTTTGAGTTCAAAACTTGGGTGCGTGGTAAGGAGATCGATTTTTCTCGTCAGGCTATCCGTGAGTTTCTTGGAACTCAATTACCTTTTGAGGATGGTGAGCTGTGTGGGTATCATGTGCAACTAGCAAGGGGTAATTTCGATTGGGAGCATTTGAGGGAGGTCTTGTGTTCGGCTGGGCAGTCTTATGATCTTAATCCTTCACAACAGCCCCAGAAATTCTCTAGGAAGTCGTTGTCTACTAATGCTCAGATTCTCATGTCTGTGGTCCTTCATAATTTGAGGCCTAGGAGTCACACTTCTTCTTTACCTGCTGAGTCTGCTGCTTTGGTTGCTCGTATGATTGAGCATGAGCCGATTGATATTACTCGCATTATTGCGAATGAGCTGAAGAGGGTTGCTTTGAGTGGAACTCGCCATGGTGATCGTGCTCCCTGCAAGTTGATATTCCCGGGTTTGATCATGAATCTGTGCAGGAAAGCTAGAGTGCAGATTCCTTCTGAGGGGCTTATGTCCATTGACACTTTTATTGATGATACTTTTATTGAGCGTTATTGTTTATCCAGGTTAACTGCTGTTCCTGTTGCTGCTGCTCGCCCTGCTCGCCGCCGTAGTGATCCTGATAGAGAGGAGAACTTGGCATTTCATATGGCACATCAGAGAGCATTCATGTTTATGCATGACGCTATGTCTCAGCTGAGGTTGCAGATGATGGAGCCCCATGTGGCTCATCCGTGGAGTTCTCGCCAAGATTTGGTGGATTATGCTAATTGGCCTGAGGTCAGTCCATTTCCTGAGGAGGAGGGAGATGGTGGCGAGAATGAGAATGTGGAAGATGATGATGAGGATGAGTAGTTCTTTTTAGTTGATACTTAGTATGTTTAGTTAGTATGTTTAGTGCTAGTTTTTTTTTATTTTTGACTTAAGCTTTGTAGTTTTTGTTCCGTCCTTTTATAGGATGAGGTATTTTGAACCTTAGGCATTGCTATGCCTTTTTGGATATTTTGACACCTGTTGGTGTTTGTTTTTAATTTATTAAGTTTTTAGTTTAATTACTTTTATTTCTATATACATATGCAATTGTGTTTTTAAATTTTTGTTGTTGTTCTTGTGAAAGTGCTTCCTTTGATGAAGCAAGCTTTTACAACCAATTGGGGCGGTGATGATATAGTGTGAAATTAGTACGTGCAAGGTACATTTCTACCGTTCCTTTAATATACCATGAATGAGATGCTTGTAATTGTACAAATGAGATGTCATATTTTCTTTAACAAATATAGTTCAATAATGAATCATTTTAGTTCTAAAACTAGTGTGAGGAGCCTTTCCATTGTACATATATATATATATATTATTTTGTGGTTACCAACAATGTGCGTTTAACTCGTGTTTATTATGTTTAATCTTGCGTTTTTTATTTTAATTGTGTAAAGCATGAAAGTGATCAAAGCATTTTGTTTCGCATTACGAGTATAACTTCTCTTCCAAATATAACCTACCCGGTGAGTGTGTGAGTATTTGCTAACCACTTTGAGCCATTTTGCCAAGATTCAATCGGTATCATGTCATGCTTTATAATTGCCGATTTTTGATTTGAATCTTGATGACTTTCTTTGAACCTTGAAAAGTACCATGAAATGTGGTTAGGATTGATTCCTTTTCGCCTTAGAATAGGGAGCATTCGTGATTATGTGGTGGTAATATTCAAGTTGGGGAGAATAAATTTTGATCTTGGTTGTATTGGTGTGTAGAAGAAAATAAATAATTGCTCAAGAGAGAAAAAGAAAAAAAAAAAAAAAAAAAAAATGAATGAAAAGAAAAAGAAAAAGAGAAGAGCTTTGTATATAGCTAGTTCTTTTAAAATAAAAAGATGAACTCTTGAGCAATAAAATTGTGTGATCGGTTGATAAGGATGTGTGGATATAATCATGATTTGAATGCTCTCTTAGGAATTGACCCCTTTTGTTTCAATGGCCTTGAGAAATGACACTTCCTTGTTAACCAACCCAAGTTTCAACCCTTAAGTCTTTGTGATTCTTGCTTTTACGCTTTTTATATAAATGTTGTGTAGATGATTGCATAATTAATTCTGGATGTTGGCGACATTGTTGTGTGAGTGTTAGGTCCTCAATTTTGTCTCTTACTAGAGAAGTGTGTAGGTTGTGATTCAATTTTGAACTTATTTTGTTTTAGGAGCTGTTTACATCAATTGTGTATTTAGTATTAGTATCTCAAGCATGGTATTATTATTTGAGCAAGGGTGAGATGTTGCTTGTGTGCTTATGGAATTTGAACCACCCATTTGTTCTTGTCTTAGCTTGTGCTCTCTTGGTTTTGCTTGTTGATTGTTTTTGTGTTTGTTTTCGTTTGAGGACAAACAAAGGTTTAGTTGGGGAGAGTTGTTAGTTACCAATTTGTGTAAATATCTTAGGTAATTTTTGGTAACTCTCAAGTCTTTTTGTGGTTAATAGTAGTATTTCATTGTCATTTGGTATATATTTATTCTTATATTTATATTAGTGTTGAATAGTTCTTATCTTTGCAATCTATGTTGGATTTTGTAGTTTTTATAGATAATTGGAAGCTGGGACCATGGAAAAAGCACTTTGAAGATGTTCCTAGACCAAAGCCAAGGATTGCTGAAAAGAGGTAGCGCGCTAAGCGAGGTTGAGCCCGCTAAGCGCGCTTTTGAAGAAAAGAAGGAAGTTCTGGCAGAGAGTTCCGCGCTAAGCGAGGTCTGGAGCCCGCTTAGCGCGGTTGGGCGGTTTAAGCAATTATTGATAGCGCGCTTAGCGGGCTGCACCGCGCTAAGCGCGGTCTGCGAAACTTTGTTTATTTGTTTATGGGCCAGATCACTTTTGTGGGAGTTGGAGATATTTTAGAGAGAAACAAGAGCAATATACACTGTAGCAAATATAGAGTTGAAGATTGGAAGCCTTGATCGTCGATTAATCGCCATTTGATGCTTGTTGATCTTCATCCTTACCTTCTTGTGCAAGCTACCATTCTCATGGATAGCTAAACCACTTTTGTATCAAGATAAGATGTAATCTTCCTAGCCTTTTGTATGTTTTTCTTGTGAATATATGTGTATGAACAAGTGATGATCAATATAGATGGTTTAGTTTGTTTATTAAAGCTTTTCCTTTGGTATAAATGTTTGAGACATCAATGTTTGTATCTAGACCTAACTAATCATCTTTCAAACTATAAGTTGCAGACATGGATTTAGAGTTTGATGTTTACTAAGTATCGGTTCTTAAAACGTTATTTGTATTGTTTAAACGGTGGAGAAATCGTCGGTTAAACAATACGGTAAATCTAACTATATCGTTGCGGACACGGACGATATAGGTGTCGATACGTAATTATATTGATCGTTAGCAAGTTCATAAGCATCTATTTATAAGGAAACATACAAATTTAGGTCGATGAAATCGAATCTTGATACATTTTCTTTAACTTAGAACTTTCATTAATTTACTCTTTGCTACTAAAAGAATTGAATGATCTTTTGCAAACCTAAAACTAAAGTAACATTAACTCAAGACAAAATAGGCTATAGAACGGCGGTGATATCGCAATAATCCCTGTGGATACGATATAAACGAAAAGTACACCACAATACTCTTTCAACACCTACACGGTCTATTTGAAGATGAAATATCACAAGCCAGGTGAGTCGGTCGTTATTATAACTAATTTAAATGAAGCTCCCCTTATACACAATATGGTATTCAATAACCCCCTCATGACCCTCATCGTTGTTTAGAGGGGAGGGAAGAATGCCTATGAAGCAGTTGGTGTGGTCGATCTTTACGTGCGAGAAAATAAAATCTTTTAGGATGATTAAGGTAGTATGTCAGTAGGACCTTAAGTCTAGTCCTGTATGACGAGTTCAAAATTATCCAACAGGATGATAACCCACCCTTGGTTGATTTCTATAGGCAATGACTTGTTGTCCGCAGAGAACAAGAGCCTCGTTGAATGTCACAACGCCAATGTTTTTCTTAATGCAATCTTACCCACCAAGATATTAGGAATAGATATGGGAGTAGCTTACCATCAGTTCCCAACAAAGAAGGTGGTTATCCCCCGAGAAAGCTGAAGCAACCATGAAGACAATCTAGGGCTTGCTCGATGTTAAATTTATCTCCGAGGTAAGATAAATTAGTTGGCTCTCCAAAGTCGTATTTATCAAGAAATCCCCTGAGAAGTTGAGAATGTGTGTTGATTATACTGACCTTAGTCACGCATGCCCTAAAAGATTCATATCCAATTCTAAACATGGACAAGTTGGTGGATAGCTTACTTGGATATAAACTCTTACCGTTCATAGGTGTATACTCTCATTATGACTATGGATGTAAATGGATATCCCTGGGGGAAAGTGGTATGATATATGCGTCCTCCTGATCGATCACCATTTGTACTTGGTTTTCATCAACCATTCGGCTAAAATCTATCGTTTTGGTAACACAATGTTTTATCTTTTTTCGTTTTTTCGTTTTTTGTTTCAGTTTTCGTGTTTGGTTGTTTTGCATTGCTTTGAATTTCATGTCAATTAGGGGGTTTTGATGCTTGGTTTGGTAGTGTTAGTGTTTAAGGTACAAGCGAACAAGTCCAAAAAAAATGATGTTAAGCCGAAGGTCATTGTGCCGAAGCTAGAGGTGAGATTTCTCATTAACAAAAGCGTGGCAATGGTGCCTATGTCACCTAACACGGCCCGTGTCAGGATGGAGCTAAGCGCACAAGAAAAAGGAAAAATAGAGGGCTGACATGGGTGCCCGTGTCATTTGACACGACCCATGTCAGTAAGCCTGGAACAATGAAGTGAAAAGGACAGGGTCAGTGGGCCAACACAGGTGCCCGTGTTGCCTGACACAGCTCGTGTTGGCAGGCTCGAGAATAAAAATGTGTTTTCAAATTCTTAATTGCCTTGGTTCATTAAGGGTACTTTGGACTTTCTGTATTGTTGTTTGGTGACCTGAGGCTACTTAGACCTAGTTTTTGAAAACATTTGGCATCTTTGATCATACTGGAAAATTACACAAGAGCGGAGAGTTAGCAAGGGTTTCGAAGAACAACGATCTTCAAGGGCAACCGCAATTGAAGATCAATAGAATCAATAATCTTTATAATGTCTACACTTTATTTTGTAATGCTTTTGAATATTATGGGTAGCTAAACACCCAATTGTTAGGGGGTCTCCCTGAATTGTGAATGTTATGAACCAAATTTCCATTGTTTTTATGTTATTGATGTTTTTATGTATCTAATTTATTGTGCAATGATATTAATGCTTTTTCTATTGGACCAATAGTTCTTGATTTATGGTTAAGGTTTAGGTCGGACAAACCACCTTAACGTTGTTTGCACAATAATACAACGGTGAAATTGCTTAGGAATGAGGATTTAACCGTAGTAACCGTTAAATTCTTGGTAAACAATTCAAATTGCTTGATATCACCATTAATAGCTAAGGAATTAGGATTAAGGATGAATATCAAAGGTTTCAGTTAAAGAATTAAGGAAAACAAATCTTAAGATTTGATATTGGTTCATTCGAATATTATGTCATAAAACATGGATGAAAGGTTTTCACAAAGCAATTCACACACCTAACCTTATAATACTTTCTCATATCTTCCATTTTATGCTTATTTTAATTTGTTACAGTTTCATTCTAATTCTCAACAAACCACTAACCCCCATGATATTTTATTCAATTGAATAATTCTAGAGCTTATATTTTCTACGCAATCATCGAGATCGATACTTGGGATTGACCCCTATTATTGCACGTCTTGAGAAAATTCTCAAACCTTACTTAACAAGATATCTAATGAAGTGACACTTATTCTCATTATCTTTATTTGTATCTTCTTATTCGGAAATGATTGGCCAGTTCGTTGCTTGAACTTATGCTTTGATGCAACTTGGATGATTTATTCAACATTTGATAGAGATTTAGCTCACTCAAAATTTATTGCTTTTAGTTTTCTCATATGTTTGTTGAACAATTAACGAACACATCAATATCTTCGTAGAAACTAACTTGTGATTCAAGACACACACAAGATGTTGACTTTGAGCAACTTTATAAAGCTTAAAAAACATACTATCATAGATTCAAATCTTATTTAATGAATGTGAGGATGACTGAAAGTATTGTTTTAATCAAATAAGCGAATTACATAAATTGAAATAATAGCTAATCAAATTAGAAGTCACGTAAATTGAACAAAACATCAAAATAAGAATGATACTAACCGAACAATTTCATCATACTTCGAATCAAATTAACAATGAATTCTCTAGATTTCATTTCAAAAAACATGTTTTGGATCATCATTATCTTGATTCAAATAATGAGGTTTATTTTCCTAAATAATTTGATTCCATAAACATGATTTTAATCATGTATCTATATTATTTGAATCATGAGCGTAATTTTTTTAAAAAAAAATTTCAAGCTCTTAAATCGTGATCTAAATAAAATAAAATGTCTGAATGATTTGAATCAAATGGCTCAAATCATGTAACCTTAAAACATTTATATTTTAGTTTTTTTAGGCCAATTGTAAAAAGGGTCATTATTTTCATTTGAACTTGTTAAAACTTTTACCTTTTTTCAAAAATTAAGTTAAAAATTTATTTAAGAAAATAGAAAAATAATATTGTGGGAACATAAATCTTATACACGCACACAAAAAAAACACAAAAATAACCAATTAAATCATCAAATTATATGTTACCTATCTTTTGATTGAGTATTATTATAAACTAAATGAAACTATACAGAGATCAAAAGATAGAAAGAGAAGAGAACAAACAACATTGTATTATATTCTTCTCAAGGGTGAACTTTACATTGTAATATGGGTCTTATTTATAGGACCCAAGGGAGGTAGAAAATCATGTACATGAAAGTGGAATAGGAAGACGAACAAAAAGAAGAGGGATGGACATCCACTAATATAAATGTTTATAACACTCTCCCTTGGATGTCCATTGAGGATGCCTCGTTAAAACCTTACTAGAAAAAACCCAGTGGGAAAAAAATCTAGTGAAGGAAAAAGAGTACAATATCCTTTCATTTTGGCCAGTCCTCACTTTGTCTACAAATTTTGATAGACGTTGGTTCCTCATCCTCTTTGCCATTTATCTCATTTAGCGCTATATTGTATGCCAAAACATCATCAATGTCGACTTCGTTTCAATTCCATTGTATTCCATTTTGGACATAATTTATCGAGATCTCTTTATTTTCATGAGTTTCAGGTACCTGATCAATCTCTTCTAGAGATGAAATGTCTATTATGTCTGAGTATTCTTTTAGATTTTCTATATGCTCATTTGGGTCACCTTTATTCTTAGCTCCCTTTCTTGTTCGAGGATTTTTATCTTTGGAACCGATTGGTCTACCACGCTTTGGGCGTGGTTGAGACTCATTAGATTGTCCAACAGGGATATCAATTTTTATTGGAGCATTTGCAGCTGGTATATATGACTTAGTCACACCTTTTGGATCAGTGAACGCATTTGGCAATTGATTTTCTAAGTTTTGCAGGTGAATTATCTTTTGAACTTCTAGTTCACATTGTTTTGTTCGAGGATCAAGATGAGATAATGATAATTCATTCCAACTGATATCTTTTTCCAGCTTCTTATTCTCTCCCCCTAATGCTGGAAAATTTGATTCATCAAAATGACAATCAGCAAAACGAGCAGTGAATAAATCTCCTGTTGTTGGTTCAAGGTACTTTATAATAGACAGAGATTCATATCCAACATATATTCCCATTCTCCTTTAAAGACCCATCTTATTGCGATGTGGTAGAGAAATTGGAACATACACCGCACATCCAAAAATTCTTAGATGGGAAATATTAGGTTCTTTACCAAAAACTAATTGTAAAGGGGGAGAGGTGTGGTAACTCGTTGGCCTGATGCGAATTAATGTTGCAGCATGCAAAATTGCATGTCCCCAAGCAGAAACTTGGAGCTTGCATCTCATAATCAGTGGTCTTGCAATTAATTTTATTCGTTTAATAAATGATTATGCAAGTCCATTTTGTGTATGAACATGTGCTACTGGGTGTTCAATGTCAATCCCAATAGACATACAATACTCATTAAATGCTTGAGATGAAAATTCTGCAGCATTATCAAGACGAATTTTCTTGACAGGATAATCAGGGAAATGAGCTCTTATTCGAATCAGTTGAGCTAGCAATCTCGCAAACGCCTGGTTACGAGTTGACAACAAATAAACATGTGACCATCTAGTTGATGCATCAATTAAAACCATAGAATATCTAAATGGTCCACATGATGGGTGTATTGGCCCACAAATATCACCATGTATACGCTCTAAAAAACTGATAGATTCATTTCCATTTTTTGTTGGTGATGACCGAATTATCAACTTCCCCTGTTAGCAAGAGCTGCATGAGAACTTATTCGATTGAATAATTTCCCTACTCATTAATTGATGACCTCATGAATTTTCAATTATTTTTCGCATCATTATATAACCGGGATGGCCCAACCGGTCATGCCAAATTAAAAATTTATCATTATTTGTAAACTTCTGGTTTACAGTTGCATGTGTTTCAGTTGTACTAATATAAGTGTAGTACAGGCCAGAGGATAAAGTCGATAGCTTTTCCATTACACATTTTGTGTCTGAATTGTGCTTTGTAATACACAGATGTTCAATCCTTCCATCATCTCCCGTTTCAATGTGGTATCCATTTAGGTGGATATCTTTGAAACTTAATAAATTTCTATGGGACTTGGGGGAATATAATGCATTATCAATGTGCAATATTGTTCCACCACGTAACAACATATGGGCTCTTCCAGAGCCTTCAATTATTTTTGAGGTGCCAGAAATAGTACTGACATCAGTTTTTCGATTCACTAAATTAGAGAAATATCTTTTATGCTTGAGAATTGTGTGGGTTGTTGCACTGTCAGCAAGGCACATATCTTCATTACTGGAGCTAGTGTCCATATTCATTCTAAGAACAATAATAAATTTTTTTCACAATAAGTTATAAGCGCGCATTAAAAACACAAATTATTTAAATAGTAAATTATGTAAACAAACAAGTGGAAAACACACTTTATTATTATTAGAAAATAAAATTCAAAACATCCATAAAACTTAAAAAGAAAATTTCCATAAATTTTATTTCTTGACACTTCCATCTCCAATAAGGTGATCAATTTTTCCTCTGGATCAGCAAAGAAGTCACCAATATCTAAATGGGTAACATCCATATTACCGTAATCTGGATCATCATCTTCATTAGCAAAGTGAGTCTCGATCCTTTCCTTTTTATTTTTCAGTGATTTTTGTTAAAGATCAACAAGCTGTTTTGGAGTACGACAAGTGCGACTCCAATGACCTTTTCCTCCATAACGATAGCAAATATTTTCATTTGTTTTGCTACTCTGAGCCTCTTTTTCACTCTTTTCAACATTTTTCCACTTCGGGTGGAAATATGTGTTTTTATGATTCCCATTGCGACCACGATCAAAACCAAGACCATGAGCATAATTACGACCACGTGCGTATGCACGACCGCGGCCGCGATTTTTCCTATAGTGGTCGTGCCTTGCCACATTCACTTCTGGGAATGGAGTTGTACCAGCGGGACGGGCCTCGTGATTTTTCATCAATAGTTCATTATTTTGCTCAGCCATAAGAAGACAAGATATTAGGTCAGAATATTTAATAAACCCATTTTCTCGATACTGCTGCTGTAGGAGCACATTGGATGCATGAAAAGTGGAAAATGTGTTTCCTAGCATATCTTCATCAGTTACTTTTTCTTCACATAATAATAACTTAGAAGTTATTCTAAATATTGCAGAATTATAATCACTTACACTTTTAAAATCCTGCAAACGTAAATACATCCATTCATATCGAGTTTTTAGTAGGATAACCGTTTTTTGATGATCATATGTATCATTCAAATTTTTCCACAAGACATGTGGGTCAGTTACGGTAAGATACTCATTTTTAAGATCCTCGTGATGGTGACGACGAAGGAATATCATGGTTTTTGCCTTTTGTTGATCAGATGATTTATTTTCTTCTTTAATAGTGTCACTGTGACCTTCTGCGCTTAAATGAATTTGGGCGTCTAGGGCCCATGTCAAATAGTTCTTTCCCAAAATATCAAGAGCCCCAAAATCCAATTTTGTAAGATTTGACATACTTAGTAGTTCTATCATAAAAATAAAAGAAATAAAAATATTATAATGAGATAATTATCATAAAGACAATATTAAATATTAGTATTTAAAATAATACTTTTGTAAATTCTAATATTTAGAAATAACACAATAGTAAACAAGATTGTCACATTAGTCTTGAAATTATCTGTTTTTTTTATATAAAAAAAATATCAATTTACTGACAAAATACATCTTACATATATAAAATAAAAATAAAAATAAAGCATTATGAGTTCTTCATGAACTATACAATGTTATTTCGCTATCCTTCAGGGATGCTTTGTTTTTGTTACAAACAATGATCTAAAAATTATAACCATTCTTATGGGATGCGTTAAAATTATAACCATCCTTCTGGGAAGCAAAAAGTTATTTCTTCTTTCTCTAATTCAATTCCACCGAATAAACAAAAATAATTCTTTCATGCTTTAAGCCAAATCCACATTTTAATCCTTTGACACAATTAAATTTATTTGTGCACTATCCATTAAAATGGGAATCATTGTAAAGCCACATGTGTTATCCACAACCTCAACAACATCAACCCATCTTACTTAAACTTGAGTTGCTACCTAAGATTTTCTTTATATAATATTCTTAAACATACATCAATTCTATTACAATAAAATTACATAATCTTAACCATAAAATTACAATAAAATCATAGAACAATAAAATTACAAAATTTTAAATGTCCTAATATGATTATATTTACTGAATATCATAAATATAAAAAAAACAATGATCTCCTCCAAATCATACCTGAGAGCGTCGTGCTGATAACGTATTATAAACTAAATGAAAATATATAGAGATCAAAAGATAGGAAGAGAAGAGAACAAGCAACATTGTATTATATTATTCTCAAGGGTGAACTTTACATTGTAATATGGGTCTTATTTATAGAACCTAAGGGAGGTAGAAAATCATGTACATTAAAGTGAAATAGGAAGATGAACAATAAGAAGAGGGATGAACATCCACTAGTACACTACAAGAAAACAGCTCCCTAGCGGCCTGAATTTGGGACGTGTTATTCACGTGGGAAAAAAAGGACTGTTGCGACGTGAAAACCACGTCAATATACTATTTTAATGATTAATAATAAGAATCACGTAATCACATGGGGAGTCAGAAAAAATAATTTAAAAAAAAAACTTGTGAAATGCTTTCCACGTCGCAACAAATAAATTAAATTTTCAACCATTGAAATCTGTAAAGTCATATGGTGGGAAAATAAAAATTTTCAAATTTTTAATTGTGAAGTGTTTATCACGTCGGAACTTTTCAACTCTGACTTTGAATGCACATGTGCAGGCTTTGGCAGGTGAGGACAGATGAGAAAATTAATGTTAATGACCGTTAGGTCATTAGCGACGTGCATTTAATGTGTGTAAATAGCGACGTGAAGTTAATGCCGGAACATCATTTGACCGTTGGATGCTTGCGACGTGTATTACACATCAGAAAATACCGACGTGCTATACACGTCGCTAATCTCTCCATATATTCGTTTCAAAAACGCTCTTCCCTTCTCACTTTAACGTCTCATTTTCTCTTCATCCCTTCCTCACTTTTCTCATTTTCTTCCTCTATTCTCTCAGCATTCACCACACCATTTCTCCATACAATTTCTCTCTTCCTCGTCTCACTCTCTTCCTCTTCTCATTCCAATTCAGATTCACCACACCACTTTTGAAGGTATATTTTTTATAATTGTATTTTATATTTAGTTTATTTATTATTTGTATTGATTATGATAATAATTTATGTTAATTTTTTTATTCAAGATTTTGAAGTATATTTTGAAGATTGAGGAGATATAAAAATTGAACTAGAAGATTGGAGGAGATTAGAAGATTGAGGTATTTCTATAATTTTAAATCTGATATATTAATTAGATTATTGGTAGATTTAAATTAGATTGTTTTTTCTATTATATTTGTGTTAACAGATAAATATTATATTTTTCAGTAATATTTGTGATATATTAATTAGAATATTGAATATTATTAGGTTAATGTAGTATGTAATATTTGTGATAATAGACAAATTTTATGTTTTTTCTGAAATATTTGTGATATATTAATTAAATTATTGAATGTTATTAGGTTTATGTAGTAATTTATGGTAAATAATAGATATATATTTGTTTATGTTTTTTAATAAAACATATTATATTTTTTATTATGTTTTTTATTAAAACAGATTATGTTTAATAGAGATATATTTGTTTAGTTTATGGTAAATATATATATTTTTAATAAAACAGATTATGTTTTTTATTTTTAAATCTATAATATTATTTTTAAAAAAATAATATAATTTAGTAAAACGAAATATATTTTTAAATTTATAATATTTAGATATGTTATATTTTTTTGTAAATAGATATAATATTATTAAACATAATTTATATATATGTAAGTTTTATAATATTATTAAACATGATTTATATATGTAAGTTATTATATATAATTAAACATAATTTATATATGTAAATTATATCGACAACATTTATACTATACAATTTTTTTAAAAGGTATATATTTATTATTTAATGAAAAATAGAGGTTTAATATGTATTAGAAAATAGAATATTTTTTAAAATGGTAATAAGAAAATTTATTATATATGTGTAAGTTAAAAAGGTAAAAAGAAAATTTAATATGTATATAGTATGTTATTATGTTAAAAAATGGTAAAAACAAATATAATATTATATTAATATGTATTGGAAAATAGAATATTTTTTAGAATGGTAAAAAGAAAATTTATCATATATGTGTATATGTTAAAAAGGTAAAAAGAAAATTTAATATGTATATAGTATGTTAAAAAATGGTAAAAAAAATATAATATTATATATATATATATATATATATATATATATATATATATATATATATATATATATATATATATATATATATATATATATATATATATATATATATATATATATATATATATATATATATATATATATATATATATATATATATATATATATATATATATATATATATATATAAAAAGTTATATTATATTAGGGTATAAAGACAATTTATATTATTTTTTTTTTCTTCTAAAAACATAATGTTTATACTTTTATATTAAAAACATGATTTATACATTCTATTTTTATTTATATTTATATGTAAGTTATTAAAAACATGATTTATACATTCTATTTTTTTTAAAAGAATAAAGTTTATATATTATGTGAGAATATGCTTGTTATATGTTATAGATTTTGTATAGCTATTATATGTGAGAATATGTTATATATTATGTGAGAATATGTTAAACAAAAAAAGTTATATAGTTTACATAAATATTATAGATTAATTAGTGTAATGATTGTACAAATATGCAGTATGGAATATTATCTGTACTATCGTAGTTGGATGTACGATAGATTGGAACCAGAAAGATGTGCACGTATACCAAATTTCATAGAAGGAGTTGATGGGTTTATCAAGTGGGCATTTGTTCAGGAATGTTGTCGAAGCGAAGGGGGGTTAGGTGTCCTTGTCTTAAATGTGAATGTAGACGTATAATTAGTGATCCAGAGGAAGTAACACGTCATTTGCATAGAAGGGGTTTTATTAAAAATTATTGGGTATGGACGTCTAATGGTGAAAAATTGCCGATGAACGTGCCAGAGACTAGCAATACTCATGCTTCAAGCAGTAGACCGACTATGGAATATGATGAAAACTTTAATATGATCGGTGACATGGTTGAGGATTCTTTTGGTGTGAACGTGACCTATGATCAACCTAAAGATTTTGATGGGGAAGAGTTGCCGAATGAGGAAGCGCGAAGATTTTATCATTTGTTGAATGAGATGAATATACTGTTGTTTGAGGGGTCGTCAGATTCAAAATTATCAATGTGTGTGAGATTATTGGCTGCCAAGGCAAATTGGAATGTTCTAGATCAATGTTTGGAATTCTTCACAAAAATTATGTTGGACTCAACTCCTATGAAAGACAACTTACCTACAACATTTAAAGATGCAAAGAAGTTGGTGTCGAAGTTGGGTTTAAATGTAAGAAAAATTGATTGTTGCATTAATGATTGCATGTTGTTTTATGACAATGAGTTTGGTACTAATGATGGATTGTTGGAGGAATGTAAGTTTTGTGAGAGTCCAAGATATCAAATTCAAAGTAAAGCTGTTAACCGTAAGCAAACATGTGTCGCAGTAAAGTCCATGTTTTATCTTTCGATTATACCAATGTTAAAAAGAATGTTTGCTTCAATGCATAGTGCACGTCACATAACATGGCATCATACAAACAAAACAAGTCCGAGAACTATGCGACATCCATCTGATGGCGAGGCTTGGAAGCACTTTGATCGAATACATCCTGATTTTGCCGCTGAACCTAGAAATGTCGGGCTTGGATTATGCTCTGATGGTTTTACTCCATATGTCCAAGGGTCGGGAACCGCGTATTCTTGTTGGCCAGTTATTGTAACCCCTTACAACCTCCCTCCTGAGATGTGCATGACAAAACTGTACATGTTTCTGACATGTATCATTCCAGAACCGTCGATGTGTACTTACAACCTCTAATTGATGATTTGAAAAGGTTGTGGATTGGAGTATGCACCTATGATATATCCCAAACAAAACTTTACTTTGCGAGCAACCTTGATGTGGATTGGAGTATGCACCTATGATATATCCCAATTGATGTGTACTTACAACCTCTAATTGATGATTTGAAAAGGTTGTGGATTGGAGTATGCACCTATGATATATCCCAAACAAAACTTTACTTTGCGAGCAACCTTGATGTGGACGATTAACGACTTTCCAGCATATGGTATGTTGTCTGGTTGGGGTACACATCGAAATATGGGTTGTCCGCATTACACGGGAAGTTCTACGGCGTTTACGTTAGAGAAAGGGGGGAAGAGCTCGTGGTTTGACTGTCATCGCACATTCCTACCAATAAATCATACCTATATAAGAAATAAGACAAATTTCAAAAAAGACGAAGTGGTAAAAGATCTTCCTCCGCCTCGATTGTCACCGGGTGCAGTATGGGACCAAGTTTGTCACCTACCAAAATTCACAGATACGGGTAAAGCATGTAGAATTCCATGATACGGGGTCGAACACAATTGGACAAAAAGAAGTATATTTTGGGACCTCCTGTATTGGAAAGATAATTTGTTATGCCATAATCTGGATGTTATGCACATTGAGAAGAATTTTTTTGATAATATATTTAACACAGTGATGGATGTTAAAGACAAAACAAAGGATAATGAGAAGGCGAGACATGACATGAAAAAATGGTGTAATCGAAAAGAGTTGGAGTTAAAGCCTCAACCGAATGGAAAATTATTAAAACCCAAGGCTAGTTACACTTTGATTTCACAAGAAGCTAAAGCAGTTTGTAGATGGTTAAAAGAATTGAGAATGCCCGACGGGTATTCTTCAAACTTAGCAAGGTGTGCCGACGCTAACACAGGAAAGTTGCATGGCATGAAAAGTCATGATTGCCACATATTTATGGAACAATTGCTGCCAATTGCGTTTGGTTCTCTACCAAAACACGTGCTTAATCCACTGACTGAAATTAGTCAATTTTTTAGAGATATTTGTGCCTCAACTTTAAGAGTTGATGATATCATTAAGTTGGACCAAAATATTACAGTCATTCTCTGTAAGTTGGAACAAATATTTCCACCTGGATTTTTTGACTCCATAGAACATCTACTTGTGCATCTTGCATACGAAGATGCAAGCAGAGATGCAACAGCAAATGCGGTTATTTATGCAGTCTCAACAAATAAGTGGTAGTCAATCGTCTGGAGGAAATGTGGGAGTGGCTGGAACTGAGCGGGAGAATGATGATGTTTTCAACCTTGATAATTATCCCGATCCAGATGATTATTTAGGATAAATTTTATTTTATTTTAATTTGAAATTGTTTGGGATAATAAAATTTTACTTATTATATTTTAGTATTTTGATTATTATACTATAAATTTAATATATTTTAGTAGTTTAATATATTTTTGTATTTTGTTTATTATTATTAATTTAACTAAATAAATATTTTTATTAATATTTATTAATTTCCAACAAATAATATTAATAATTAAACTATTTTTATAATAATAATAATCAGATTTTAAAAATAAAAAAAAAATTAACGTTTGTGGCGTGTTTTACATGTCACTGATTTGTGGAATGTAAAACACGTCGCAACTTTCAAAATTAAATTTGAAAATTAGCGACGTGATGTCCACATCAGAATATTGTGTCATGATAATCACGCCACAACTATTATTGTGCAACACTAGCGGCGTGTTTTCCATGTCAGAAAGTTGTGACGTGATAAACACTACACAATAAAGTTCTCACGCACTCCCAGCGACGTATGCCATTATGTCGCTAATATTTTTCTGTGACGTGATTTTTCATGTTGTGTCATGAAATTCATGTCGCTATAGACCTTATTTTTTATAGTGTTATAAATGTTTATAACAAGTACTCCCTCCGTTCCTTTTTAAGTGTCGTTTTAGAAGAATTTTTTTGTTCCTATTTAAGTGTCGTTTTATAATTTAATGTTATAATTTGTCATTTATACCCTTATTTTTTCAATAATTCCACCTCAAAATTTTCAATTAGTTATTGAAAAGAGAGAGTATATGATTGAATTTATTTAGAAAGAGAAAAATAAATAAGGGTATAATAGAAAAAGTAACTCTAATAATCCACTATCTTGGTGGAAGAGCTTTTTGCTAAAACGACACTTAAAAAGGAACGGAGGGAGTATTAAGTAATTGAATTTTCTTTTATATTTTTTCTACCATATTTTTGTCAAATAATACTCAGTTGCCTAAAATGATTTTATTTAAATTTAATAGTTTTTGTTATTTCTTATAATTATTTAAATTTTGATATAAGTTTTGGTTTCTTTAAATTCTTTGTATACATTAAAAGAGAGACTTTCTTTAAAAATTGTGGAAACAAAATTTAGTTTCAAAATTTTTGGTTCAATGCTACCATAAAATATAAAAACATAAAATCTGCTAAAAAATTTATATGGTTATGCTGACAACTAAAATTTGCTTAAAAGATATAAAAATTGTCATTTACACATCATTTCATAGCTATTGAAAAAATTGAACATATCATTTCACTTCAAATAAGTTTACTTTAAAATAGTTGTCAGTATATTAATTTAATTTATTTTATTAAACTATATAAATAGATTAATAATGTTAATCTAAAGATATTAATTATTTTACAGTATTTTATATTCCGATTATCATTGTCGAGGATAATTTAAATTTTACTCCCTCCGTTTTTTATTATAAGTCGTTTTGGGGAAAAAATTGTATTTAAATATAAGCCGCTTTACAATTCCAATGAATAATTAATGCTATTTTTTCTATTATATCCTTAAATATTTATTATTCTCTCTCTTTTCAATTATATAAATTTATGTTCCACCTGTCATTAATGAAGGATAATTTTGTAAAAACCTTCATAATTTCTCATTTTCATACAACAATTATTATTTTTTTTAATCTGTGTGAAAAGTCTAAAACGACATATAATAAAAAACGGAGGGAGTAATATTAGTCATAATTTAGAGATATTGACGATTTAACAGTATACAAATGTTAAAGAAATTAAACCTAAGATAAATATTGATTAGAAAGATATTGCTTTGCTATTTAAAAAATATTAATTAGATAGATAAGTGATAGGTACTAGATTTATGCACAAATGAAAATCATTTGACTACATATTTATGATTTATAAAATTTTAAATGTATTGTATTTTGTTCCTTTGAATAATTTTTATTTCACTATATATGTTCAATGTTTTATAGATAGATAGAAATTATCGAAATCATCTTGCCATAAATTGATGAATATATAGTCAATTATTCCTTTGAAATGATTTGACTACATATTCAATTATTTGACTGTAAATAATTTACAAATCATTTGACTACATTGAATATATAATCAGATAAATATTATTTTATATTTAATATATTGACATGTAAAATAAGTAATACTTAATATGGTTATTATTATTATATACGTAACTATATTTAAATACTATGTTTATTAAATATAACAGATTGAGTAAAAAAAATATAACATATAATTATATAATATAAAAGTTACTCTTAAAAACGGTAATGTTAATAAAAAAATTGCAAATGTTTTGAAGTTACAATGTCAAACTTCGAATATCGAAAAAAAATTTAAATAACCATGTTTAAAAAAAATTATTTTTTCAGATTATTTACCAAAATGTCTAGGTTTGGGACCCCGAAAAGGTGAATGCGCCAAATGAAATGGCCCATAAGTGTTTTTATGGGTGTATGCGTCAAATCAATTGGCTAGCCCTAATTTTTTAAATGTTTGTGCCAAATGGAATGACTCATTAGGGCTATTTTTTCCCTTTAAGCCAAACCATTTGGCGCCTAAGACCAATGTTTTTTTTTTAGTTTTTATAATTATCATTTAGAAACCCCTGTTAGGGAACAACATGTCTATATTAAAAAACCGGAAATAGCAAATTTCATTAATTTTAGGGAAACGATACATCGATAACAACTGATTAAAGAAAACATAACAAAATGCCTAATGGTGCCCATCGCCGAGATAACCATTTGTTCCGCACGAAGGTCTTGTTACCGGACGTCTAGCGCGGTCGTTGACGCCGCCGCGAAGCCTAGCACCACCCCTACCCCTTCGTGCTTCTTGTTGTGTCTGTGTAGCTGGGCCTGGAAGTGGGTTGTTCTGCTGGTCGCTGTCTATGAATTCGTCAACGCCACCATAATTTCCCAGAAACCGACTATCGTAAATTTGATTACCTAAGCCCTCAAAAGTGATAAATGGTGGTGGGGGAGTGGGTTGGGATACGACTTCCGGTACGTAGCACCCAGCAGCACTAGAACTACCTTGATAAAATCCAAATTGGTTCAACGGTGTTGCATTGCCAAATGGGGTGTCACAGTGAGATGATTACCATATGGACCATCGTCGGGACTTAGATGGAGGCTTGACGAACCCGGCTCATTTTTTTGGCCGAACAACCTTGTGGACCCTGTGTACGCTGCAAAGCCAAGTGGTTGTGAATGGGTGTGGTATTGGCTAGCGGACTGGTATTGGTCTTCAGCTTCCTGGAAAGGTTGAGACTGTGTTTGGAAGAGATTTTGCTGGCGGTAGTTGCAGTTGGAACGGGACAGAGTCTGGAACAGATTTTGATGTTGCTGGGTGTACTGATTTTGTTGTTGTTGTTGTTGATGATATTGTTGTTGTCGTTGTTGTTGTCGTTGTTGTTCCTCTTCAAGTTTTTGTTGTGGTAGGATATAGTTGTGAACACGGGGGTCTATCAAGTAAAACGGATTTGCAATAAATAAATTAGGGGTGGTAACGGTACGATACCAAGTCATGTATTGTGCGGACGATTTCATCTCACTATCACTCACGGGGAAGTTGAGGACATATTGGCGACGGTCTTTCCACATCTGGCGCCATTCAGGTACGAAATCCTTCCAGTTTTGATTATTCTACTGATGGTTTACTCGTTTGAGGTGCCACACTCTCAAGTCAATTGGAGGATCAGGTATACCTTGATGCATTCCGAACTGGAGTTTGACCCGGTCACTATGATGCATTTCGATGATGTTGTACCGGATCAGGCAAGTTTTTACAATCCAAATACCTGCATCTGCACCTCTTGGCTCATGGTCGCATTCTAGATACGGTCTCTAGATAAACTGCATGCATAAGAGTTATACATTATTTCGGTCAAATATTTATAAAAAAGACACTTATAAAAGAGGAAAATATTAGAGATAATACATCCTCGGGTTGTAAGTGATCAATCAGCTGGTGGTACATCGTGATATTTGACCGCAAATTTTTCGTGAAGTCCATCTTTTTCACGCAAAATCTAAAACACAAAATAAATGTGTCAGTTTGAGTAAATCATAATCAATTTATTTTGCATTAAATATATGAATTAAAAAGTTACCTCATTGGATATGGGAAGGTCCAGCTAGTTCTGTTAATCGGAGCCATTATAGGCATTTTCCACCACCCCCACACTTGCACCAACAGAGCGCATCCATAGAATGTACAAGAATCAGTTTTTGCGTTCTTGCACAGGGATTGGTACAACGTTGCCAGGACAGCAGACCCCCAACTATATAGACTCACTCTAGTAAAATCCATTAACAAACAATTCCCCCTACTCATGCATGCAATAGTAAGGGAAATCGTTTCAGGAATCTTATCAGGAATCGTTTCAGACGCATGCGCACTACACAGGAATCGTTCCAGACGCATGCAACACACAGAGATTATTAAGACGCAAACACGTGGGGACCAGGTGGGGACCACATGGCCCATATACTAATACGCCAATTGAAATGGCGCCTTCATCAAAAAAACAACACACACACACACATATATATAGATATGATAGTTTTGTCCTATGATTTGTCTTTTATTATTAATAATATATTTCTTGGCTTTGATATTTTGTTTTTACCTATGTGTCTTTGTTAACCAAGAAAATGTAAGTCAATGGCACACATATATAGATATAATAGTTTTGTCCTTTGATTTGTCTTTAATTATTAATAATACATTTCTTAGCTTTGATATTTTGTTTTTACCTATGTGTCATTGTCAACCAAGAAAATGTAAATCAATGGTACACACATATATATAATAATTTTGTCCTATGATTTGTCTTTTATTATTAATAATACATTTCTTGGCTTTGATATTTTGTTTTTACCTATGTGTCTTTGCTAACCAAGAAAATCTAAGTCAATGTCACACATATATAGATATGATAGTTTTGTCCTATGATTTGTCTTTTATTATTAATAGCACATTTCTTGGCTTTGATATTTTGTTTTTACCTATGAGTTTGTTAACCAAGAAAAATGAAAATAAATGGCATATATATATATATATATATATATATATATATATATATATATATATATATATATATATGTGTGTGTGTGTGTGTGTGTGTGTGTGTGTGTGTGTGTGTGTGTGTGTGTGTGTGTGTGTGTGTGTGTGTGTGTGTGTGATAGTTTTGTCCTATGATTTGTCTTTTATTAATAATAATTCATTTCTTGCCTTTAATATTTTGCATTTACCTATGTGTCTTTGTCAACCAAGAGAAATGTAAATCAATGGCGCACACACGTGCACACACACAACACACACACACACACACACACACACACACACACACACACACACACACACACACACACACACACACACACACACACACACACACACACACATATATATATATATATATATGATAGTTTTGTCCTATGATTTATACACACACACACACACACACACACACACACACACACACACACATATATATATATATATATATATATATATATATATATATATATATATATATATATGATAGTTTTGTCCTATGATTTATATATGATAGTTTTGTCTTGTAGCGAAGATGTCCCATACCGTTTGTGTTATGGACAGTAAGATAGGCGTGCGACCCTCTATAAATTAGGGTTTCTTATGTGCAAAAGACTACACACACGAATTAAGGATGAGATCTCGCATAAGGCCAGATAACACGCACCGGAGATCAGATCCTCCACCACCTGTGAAGCGGTTCGACTATCAACCGGAGTATCATCGAAGGAACGGGCATCTCATATTCTCTCCCGTCAAACCTCCCATGCCGGAATCTTAAGACAGCCATAGATCAACGTGCGTCTGTGTAGTCAAGTCATGTTGGAATCTTGAGATAGACATAGATCAGTGTGCATCTAAGTAGTCACATCATCCTGAGACAGCCATAAATCAGCGTGCGTCTGTGTAGTCAAGTCATGTTGGAATCCTGAAGCAGACATAGATCAGTGTGTGTCTGTGTAGTCATATCATCATGAGACAGCCATAGATCAGTGTGCGTCTGTGTAGTCAAGTCATGTTGGAATCCTGAGACTGACTCTATACTACACAATGCAAGGCTGTAAGCACTACAACACCCAAACACTAACCCGAAACAATATTTCTAATATGAGACAATAAATCCTATATAAATCCTATATAAGACATGCATTATTTCTAAACACTACAACACACACAAACAATATTGCCTATTATCACCTGATATTACAACACCCAAACACTAACCCGAAACAATGACTCCACCTCCCCAATACTTGGTAAATGCCCATCTAAACAGTGACACTTACATATCTGAAATAGTCGGTTTTCTGATGAGAAACACTCAAATTGTGTCATTTTTGTTAAGCAAAAGAGCCACCTTTACATCCTTCCATCAGCGACTTCAGGCTAAGATTGCAATGGGTCCTATTGCAAACATTGTCTACCAGTATCCTTCTTTCAATAACAACAACACCGTCAAGTTTTTTGAGATGGAGATTTCAAATGACGAAGACCTCCAGAATATTTTTGCTAACCACGAATATTCTAGCTTCGATGCCATCGAGTTGTACGTTACTATACAGGTTGAGACACAAGAACCTCATATTTGTTCAGTCTCAAATTATTGACCCACCGACGACATAGTCAACGAGGAATCCGAAGACGAACAACATATTTCGGTGCCTCCAGCTCATGTGTACGCACCTCTAGCACATATGAGTATCTTGAACTTGCAAGGTGACGAACCATCATCCGATATCTTCTTCACCCCGTACATCGAAAGTGACGATAATTTAAAGGAAGGAGACCAGTTTCCTTCTAAGGAGGCATGTCTTATAACAATTAAAAAATGGCACATGACGCACAACGTTGATTTTGAAGTAGACCGTTCAAACCTGGAACGGTATGTAATCACTTGTAAAATTCCAGAGTGTGGCTTCAGACTGTTGACTTCTTATAGGAAGAGAAGTAATGCATGGGTCATAGGGTCGATTACGCAACAACACACATGTGTCAACCCTAACACTTTCTAGGATCATACGAAACTCAGTGGCGATCTTATCTGTCAGGAGATCTTACCTCTCATAAGCTCTGATCCGTCTTTGAAGGTCAAAAATATTATCTCGCATATCGTTACAGCCTACAACTACACTCCATCTTACAGAAAGGCGTGGGTTGCAAAAACAAAGGCAATTGAAAAAGTCTACGGCAATTGGGAGGAGTCATACAAAAATCTTCCCTGCTACCTTACTGCGCTACAAACTTACGCACCTGACACTGTTTCTATTCTAGAGACACTGCCCGCACATGCCCCGGATGGGAACCCTGTCCAAGGAAATAGAATATTCCATCGCCTTTTTTGGGCATTCAAACTTTGCGTACGAGGATTTGCATATTGTAAACCCATACTTCAAATTGACGGAACATGGTTATACGGAAAATACAAGGGAACCATGCTTATGGCGGTTGCATAGGACGGGAACAACAATATATTTCCAGTGGTGTTCGCAATTGTTGAAGGTGAAACTACTGCGGCTTGGATTTTCTTTCTAAGAAATCTCCGAGAACATGTTGCTCCTCAGCCGGACCTCTGTTTAAACTCTGATAGGCACGCTTCCATTGAGAATGCTTATAACAATCCATCAAACGGATGACATGACCCACCATCAACCCACGTGTATTGTATTCGCCACATCGCCCAGAACTTCATGCGGGAGATCAAGGATAGGCAGCTCAGGAAGGCCCTGGTCAATGCTGGTTATGCATTAACCCAACCTACATTCCAGCATTATCGGGGTGAGATTGTAGTGACAAATCCAGATGCGGGAACTTGGATAGATAACATTTCTAAGGAGAAATGGACAATGGCTTATGACAATGGCGTGCGATAGGGACACATGACGACAAATCTGGTAGAACCCATGAATGGAGTTTTCAAAGGAATTCGTAATCTTCCTATCACTGCACTAGTGGAGGAGACCTACTTTAGGATGGCTCCGCTTTTCTCAACGAGAGGCAAAAAGTGGGGTGATGTTAGACAATCGGGTCAATTTTTTAGTGATAGTTGCATGAAATTTATGCAAGAGCAATCGGCAAAAGCAAACACTCATCAAGTAACTATTTTCGATCGATTCAACCGCATCTTCAGTGTTTGCGAAACAATTGACCACAATGAGGGTTTGCCAAGACAACAATATCGAGTTCTGCTAGACGACCATTGGTGCGACTGGGGAAAGTTTCAAGTTTTCTGTATGCCTTGCTCACATGTCATAGCAGTATGTGCATTTGCGCACCGCGACGCAATATCACTGCTGTCTCCAATTTACAAGGCTCAGACATTGCTTCGAGTTTACAGTGTTGTGTTTCCAGTGGTGGCCAAGGAGGATTACTGGCCTGAGTATGATGGGGAGGTAGTTTGGCATAATGACGCAATGCGGCGAAAGAAAAAGGGTCGCCCCAATAATACGCAGATTAGAACCGAAATGGACGTCCACGACAAAATGGAAAGAAAATGCAGCATTTGTCGTCAGGTGGGGCACAATAAAAAAAAGATGTCCTAGTCGTGGCTCGACCTCGTCGCAAGTTTAATCTACTTTGTATTTTTTTTATGACAATGTATCAATTTCTTTACCACCTCTTGTAACCTTTCCTTAGTCTTTCATCAATAAAGTGTGCTTTAGTAAAAAAAAAACCGAAATCGACAACATAAACATTATTTAGGGTTAATAGGAATTTTACGAACTCGATTTATCAGACGTTTTTACGAAAATAAAAGACCGGAATCAAAAACTTTGCGCGAAAATACATGAAAGGGATTATTTTAAAAAAAAAATACCCCAACACATAGGAGCCAAATGCGGCTGCCTTTTCAATCAATCTTCGGCCGCTTAGTGCCGCTATTGGTGCGAGTTGTAAGGAAGGAGTCTTGGTCTCGAGTCGAGCTGGGGCGTCATTTCATTCTCGTAACGGGAGTGAGTGCACCTCAGGATTAGACAAGTGACTCCCTCGCAGCGGTGGAAATGGCGCCTATGTGTTGGATCATGAACTCATGCGCCAATTCAATTGGCAAGAAATTTTTTGCCCTAAAATTTTAGTGTTTGCGCCAAACCATTTGGCTTGCAACACATTAATGTACCATTTTCCGGTGTCCCAAACCTATACATTTTGGTAAATAATCTGAAAATATGGTTTTTTTTGTATTTTTTTTTAAACATGGTTATTTAAATTTTTTTTCCTCGAATATTACTACAATTCATCTTGTATGTATCGATGACACAATTTAGGTTAAATATTATTTAAAAAATTATATTATTTAAATTTTATTAAAAAAATAAATTTCGTTAAATATATTTAATTTTAAACCTCCTGGATAATTTTCAAAATAATCTCAAAAATATAATTTTTAAATAAGTTAATATCATTACACTAATTCCTTTTTATAAAAAACGAAACATGTTTAAGGTTCATTGTGTCCAATCTATATAAAGTAACATATATTTATAAAGTACTAAAATTTTAGTTTTCCAAATTCCAATATGATTCACTGAATTCTATAAATTTTTCTTGTTACATTGAATTGAACCGAAGAACAATTTTATAAACAAAAAAATAATAATTAATAGTTTTGAATACATTCTCTTTTATATAACTTTTTTTTGGAATGAAAATAGTATTTATATCTTGCTTTTGTGCAATAACAATACTCATGAAAGCTTGTTTTTAATATAAATCAACCTCTCCTAATTTCAAACCAAAATGGCACCAATCGCTGCTACTGTTTCTCCAAATGAAAATGAGTTCAAAAGCGTTATTGACTTCAAGTCACTCCATAAGCAAGCAAATGTGCCAAAAGAATTCATTTGGTCTTCTGAGGATTTGCTTGAAACCAGCCAAGGAGATCTTGATGTGCCAATCATTGACTTAGGAGTAGTATCCAATGGTGATGCTGCTGCTTTGGAAGCTGTTGCAAAGGTTGTGAGAGATGCATGCATGAAGCATGGATTTTTCCAAGTCACCAACCATGGAGTTGCTCAAAAGTTGATTGATGCTACTAATCAAGAGTTTGTGTCCCTTTTTGAACTTCCTTTGGATAGGAAGGCTAATGCATATAAGGCTCCGTGGGGTTACTCATGTGCTCATGCATCAAGGTACTCTGCTAGTTTGCCATGGAAAGAGACTTTTACTTTCCAATACAAACATTATGATCCATCTGAGACACAAATTGTTGATTTCTTCACTTCTGTCCTAGGTGATGACCACCAACATGCTGGGTAAGAATCACTCTTTTATTTGCCCTATTTTTATTTTTATCCGTTTCTTATGCTAACCTATAAGCAGGGTTGTCTGGCTGTCTCTGAAGACGTGCAAGACAGACCACTGTACAGAGTCTAATTTTTTTTTTCTTCTTGATTGGAATAGGTTGGTTCTCCAGAACTACTGTGATGCCATGAAGAAGCTATCTGAAGTTATTTTGGAGTTGTTGGCGATTAGTTTGGGTGTGGATCGAATGTTTTACAAGAAGTTTTTTGAAGATGCTGAAACAATGATGAGGTGCAACTCTTATCCTCCCTGCAGTGGCATCCAAGCTGGAACCCTAGGCACTGGTCCTCATTGTGATCCCACCTCAATCACAATTCTTTTTCAGAACCTTGAAGGTCTTGAAGTTTTTGTCGATGACAAATGGCTCGGTGTTCGTCCTCAACCCAACACCTTTGTCATTAACATAGGTGACACTTTTAAGGTATGCATGTATTTATAAAGAGACTCTCATAAGAACAGTCTCATTTTAGGCTCTATATCTAAGGTTAATCTAAACTAAGGTTTTAGATCCAGTTTTCAATAACAGTTGCAGTCGCATAAAGGTTTTCGCGATTTAGATAAACAAACATTCATAATGATATTTTTTTTGTTGACTTAGGCATTGACTAATGGAGTATACAAGAGCTGTCTCCATAGGGTGTTGGCTAACAAGGAGAAGGACAGAAAGACTCTGGCTTTCTTCATAAATCCAAAATCAGACAAAATTGTGAGAGCGCCAGAGAACATCTTGGGAAGACAGGAGCCAAGGAAATATCCTGATTTCACATGGTCACAACTTTTCAAGTTTACACAAGAAAAGCATCGAGCCGATCCCAACACTCTTCCAGATTTCGTCTCTGAGATCAATGCCAAAGCATCAAACATCTAGTTACTTTCAGTTTGATGCTCAATAAAACTGTTTTTTTATATAATAATCGCTACAATTGTTGTTAGTCTTTTTACTATGTATGCATTTATATATTAAATGTACAACATAGAATAAGATATTAACATTCATATGGTTTATGTAGCTCATATGAGAATCCACTCTACTCAAATAATATGAATAATAAACTTTTTATCACTTAGTGTAACTTTATTTTTTGCAATTTATCATTTTCCTCATCAATCTTACATGACACAATCACAGATAAAAAACTCAAGAAAATTTATTTTGAAAAGTGAGACAAAAACCTTACATGCATGCATATTTAAATTATTATATTCTTATAGGCATATATATAAAAAGAACACTACATCTAAAATTACATTATAAATTGTTATATTGGTCTTACTCATTCATACCAATGGCCTAAGGAATCGATCTGATCTTGCGGCCGTAACTGTTTTTGAATCGAATTGGACGAGAAAGGTAACGGAAATGGTTGATCATTGGTGACATAAGAAGGTTGAGAAATGAGATTTGTTGAAGTATATACACTATTATTGAAATGTTGATTATTTAATTCATCTTGATTATGTTGTTGATGCTGTTGATGTTGATGTTGTTGATGTAGCCTTTGTTCAGATCTTTGTTGTTTAGGGACATTAACTTTCTCACCTTCGATATCTCTATATTTTTGAAGATAAGATTTTAACGGTTCAACGTAATCTTCAAACCCTAAAGTTGTAATAGCCCAAATGATATCATCACCATTGATAGTTTTTCTCTTTTCTCTTTGACATTTATCGGAGGCTTCTCCGGTGACGAAACTTATGAACTCGGAGACACATTCTTGAACTGTTTCTTTTGCGTCCTTTGAGATTTTGCCGTTTGCTGGAATCACTTTTTTCATTATTCTACCAACGTTTGCTATGGGAAGAAAACGGTCTTGTTCTTTATTGTTGGTGGTAGTGTTGTTGTTGTTATTATGATTGTTGATTGTTTTTAAAGATTGAGTTTCAGGAATTTCTGTGGTGAATCCATTTGGCAAAGTAGTATGAGTTTCATCATCCATTGGAAGTGATTTTAATTTTTTAATGAGGAATTAGATTATTATTATTAAATTTATATTTTACTTAATTGTATAGATAGATAAACTGAAAGTGAGGCATAAAAATAGGCAAGTAAGAAGGACCCTCAGACTCGCTCTTACTTGATGTAACTGCCAGGACCCAATCCAATTCCAACTTAGATAACACTATTATTGACCTCTTGGATTGCCACACTTAGTTAACTTTTTACTTTTTTATAATTATAATTATTATTCTTATTATTATTACTGTAAAAAGAATATTATATTATTATTATTACTTTTTGTTTTTTTATAATTATAATTATTATTCTTATTATTATTACTGTGAAAAGAATATTATTATTATTATTTTTATTTTATTTTTTTGGAGCAAATGAAGAATTATTATTGTAGTACCCTATAAGTTTTGTTTGTCTGTTTTGTGATTTTGTAGCTTGGATCCCTTGTGGATCAGCATGTACTTCATTGATTATTATTATTATTTAATATTGTAAAAAAACATTATTATTATTATTATTCTTTTTATAAACAAGTTTTATTATAAGAGAATAAAAATTCTCGAACCCGATTACAAAAACACCGAGAAACTACTCAGAAAAGAAAAGATTACACACCAAATGAAACCTAAAAGAGATAAAACAAAGGGTTTTTATGAAACTCATATAAGTTTAATTTGGTATGAATAATATTTTCGATAAAGGACCACCTCTATAACAAAGCTTTGATATTTCAAACAACATCCAAAATGTTCCAAACCTCCTCTCTAAAAATAATACCGTTCCTTAGTATTATTATTTAATACTGTAAAAATATTATTATTATTATTATAAAATTAAAGTTAATGCATTGACCGTATAATTCAATAGAATTTATTCATCAGTCGTGTCACATGGTTGTGATTGCAGTGTAAAATTAGTATCGTGACATATTTTTCTCTATTATTATTATTATTTAAGTGAACAAAATGTTCAATTAGAAAAAGAAAAAAAAGTTTGATTTGGGTAGGGGTGTTCAAAATCGAAGCGGCCCAACAGAAAACCGCAAAACTAAACCAAACCAAATCGAAACCGAAAAAAACCCGTTTGGTTCAGATGTGTTTGAGTCATTTTCTAATAGAACCGCGCGGTTCGGTTCGATTTGCGGTTTGTATTTTGCAAACCAAATCAAACCAAACCGAATTGCGTTACAAAATATTACTAACTAATATATATTTCTTTCATTCTTTAGAGAAATCAAAAAATATTGTATGTATACTTTATCATATTCTTTGTATGATATTTATTTTAATTTACATATTAACAAAAAAATAATAAAATATTATTCATTTATAAATACTATTTTGACAAAATATATTTTATCGTATTATTTGCATGATATTTATTTAAGAATGCAATTTCATGAATATCATTCTTTAGATTTAAGATAAACGTGTAAGACACAATTTTATGTATCAAATTTTAAACTTATTTTGATAATTACAAACCTTTTTTAGAAAAATCTATGAATGATAAAACACAAAGTTACATTTTCCTCTATATGTGTATAAATGGCTCAATAATTTTTTTGTAAAAAATCGAACCAACCAAACCAACTTAAACCGCATTAGATTGGTTTGGTTTGGTTCGATTTTATTTTTAAAAGTCAATAGAACCAAACCAAACCGCACGTTTTTTTCCCTTGCGGTTCGGATGATTTTTATATTTGGTATTGCTAACAAAATCTAACATTGACAGCCAAAAGGATCTTTAACTTTGTTGACACTTTATCTGCTTATTTATGACGATATGCACTCCAAAAAATTGGTTCTTTATAAAAATCATGACAATAACACGGGTAACAATTTCGGTCATAAATCCATCACTCATCCATTCATTAGTCCAAAAAACCTCATTAATAGATTGAATTAGTTTCGTAGTTGGAATCAGTGTTATCGATAATGAGGAGGTAAAGTTTCTTGCAGTGATAGATTGAATTTGTTTCATAGTTGGAATCAGAGTTGATCAGTGAATGAGGAGGTAGAGTTTTTTGCAATGGTCTTGAGTTTCTGATATGGTGGAGAGTGAGTTTAACTGCAAGGTTAATACTTTAACATTCAAGTCAGTATAAGAGTGATAAGTAATGTATGAATGAGAATGAATTTGAATATCAGAGAAATTGTGTGTTTTTCCTTTTAAATAGAATAAATGATTGACAACTAAAAATGCAGATCACGGGCAGCCGTCAGATTAATCTGAACGGCTAGCAAGGTTCTCGTGTGTAGAACCTATCTTTTTTACAGTTTATCCCTCTTACTTCGCCTTTAGGCCTTTACCCTTTTAGCCTTGGGGTGGCTTGTACCAACTGCCCCAGAATAACATGTTGATTGAACGCATGGGCAGAGCTATAGCCCAACGAGCTCGGGCACGCGCCCGGGCTCAATCCCTCCTATCGTTGTATACTCCCCACACTAATAGTCGATTTTTAGACAACATCATGGACAAAATTAGTAATTTTTAGACAAAATTAAGGGCAAAATTAATAAAAATAGGGTGTAAAATTTTTGGACAAAATCAAGGGCAAATTTTTTAGACTAAATCAAAGGCAAAATTAGTAGAAACAAGGTGTAAAATTAATAAAAACAGGGTGTAAAATTTTTGCCCAGGCTCCCTAAAATTTCTGGCTCTGCCACTAATTGAATGTAATGAAAGCTATAATTTATGAGGTATATCATTAAACAAACCTTAACAACAACATATCACTTTTATCAACAACAACATACCTTTACAACAACATTCACTTTTTATCAACATAAACAAAATCATCAACAACATACAACTTTTATCAACAACAATATACAACTTTTATCAACGATAACATACAACATCTATACACATAAACAGAATCATCAACTACATACAACTTTTATCAACAACATACCTTAACAAAAAATAAAACATATATTGACCAAAAAAATCATCAACAACATACAAATTTTATCAACAACAACGTACAAAATATATCAACAAAAATGAAATCATCAATAACATACAACTTTTATGAACATAAAAAAAAAATCATCAACAACATACAATTTTTATAAAAAACATACCTTAGCAACAATATACAAGATATATCAACATAAACAAAATCATCAATAACATACAACTTTTATCAACAACAACATACAACATATATCACCAAAAACAAAATAATCAACAACATATAACTTTTATCAACAACAACATACCTTAAACAACATGTAACATATATCAACAAAAATAAAATCAACAACAACATACAACTTTTATCAACAGCAACATACCTTAACAACAACATGCAATATATATCAACAACAACAAAATCATCAACAACATACAACTTTTATTAACAACATACCTTAAACAACATACAACATATATCAACAAAAACAAAACTATCAACAACATAAAATATGGAAACGTCTCACGTACATGAAATATTAAAAGGAAGTAAAAAAGTGTTTTGTGTAACATCATTCCTTGATCCATTAGAGTTGAAGAAGATGTGTTGGAGTTTTGTGGAGAATTGGTATGCAACCATTCATGGAATTTGCTTCTCTGAGTTTGATTCAAATTACAAAATTCCTTTATTCGAATCAAACATATTGCACAAAAAAAAGAATTTTCTTATGTCTGTGTGATTCGAATATACTTGACTCGAATTGAACACAAATAATAGATTTTTGTTTTTGGCTATGTGGATCTGATTCAAATCAGAAACTTTTTTTAACTTGAATTATAAAAGAGTTGATTTGAATTATGGGATCAGTTTTTCTTAGTTTTTGGATCTTGATTCAAATCATTTACTTTCTTGACTCGATTGATACTTCTTGTTTATGAATCGAATCAAATAGAAATTTTCTTAGGTCTGAAGAATGTGTCTTCAAAATTCCAAAACATTATGAACAATATATTTAATGATTATTCGCACTTCACCATAATTTATTTGGATGATATCCTAGTTTTTGCTGATTCTATTAATCAACACATTGACCATATGAATAAATTCTATGAAATAATTAAGTCTAATGGTCTAGTCCTATCTGAAAAGAAATTAAAAATATTTCAATCAAAGAAATAAAAGATAAAATCCAGTTACAAAAATTTCTAGGTTGTCTTAATTATGTCTCAGACTTCATTACCTACCTTAGAACTCTTTGTGCACAATTATTTAAACGTCTCAAAAAAAAATCTCCCTCTTGGGATGATTCTTTGTCTTAAAGTATTATTCATCTAAAGAAAATATTCAAAAAATTATCATGTCTAGGTATCCCATGTCTAGGGATGGCAACGGGTCGAATCGGGTGTGGGTTTTACACTACCCAAACCCGCACCCGAAATCGCTACACGAATCCGAAGACTTTTCGGGTGACAAAATAACACTCACGCCCGCACCCGTTGGGTTTGTGTTTTTTCACCCAAACCCACAGCAAAATATATAAAATACATTTTTCCTACAATTTTCCCCAAATAAATGAGAATGTATATAGAGGGCTTATCTAGTGAGAATGAATAATTTATATGAGAATGTGAGAATGAATCTGAACCATTAGATTTTAAAATAAATGGTGGAGATTAAATGTCAATATTTTTTTCTCTCTCCTCCATTATTAAAATAAATGATGGAGGAGAGAGAAAAAAATATTGACACTTAAATCCACCATTTATTTTAAAATTTAATGGTTCAAATTCATTCTCATATTCTCACATAAAAATGTCATTCTCATATATATATATATATATATATATATATATATATATATATATATATATATATATATATATATATATATATATATATATATATATATATATATATATATATATATATATATATATATATATATATATATATATATATTAGCGGGTGTAATTTCGGGTTTCACACCATCCAAAGCTGCACCTAAAATATCGGGTGGCACCCGAACCCAGTCAACTCGGGTTTTCACCCGTTGACTCGGGTTCGGGTGCAGGTGGACCCTGCGAGTTTGGGTCTGCTTGTCATCCCTACCCATGTTCTAGTGCCAAACTGATAGTTGAAACAGACAAGCTGTCTGATATTATTTTAGAACTTGATCTTCTGTCCAATTAAATTACAGCACTATTAAAACAGAAATTTTAACAATTGTTTTATGCATTATGAAATTTAAGATAATTTATTTTCAAAATAATTTTTATTAAAAAACTGATTGCAAATTTACAAAAAAAATGTTTAACAAAAGGATGTAAAAAATTTAGTTTCAAAACATATCTTGGCCAAATGACAATCTTTACTTGCATGTTTTGATTTTGAAATCATGCATATTTAAGGAATTAAGAACGCTTTGCCAGATTTTTTAACAAGAGGATTTCTGCAGCGTAACCATGAGCAACAAAAAGACAAACAGTAAAGCATCTTATGGTCCTCCATTACAAACAAATGATAAGCATATTATTTTGGGTTCGCCCACCTACTTATCAAAACTTAATCCTCCTAGTTCATCCTCTAAGGGGAATGGAGTCAAAAAGTTAATCCTCCTCCTATGAAGATGACAACTTTTATTTAAAAAAAAAAACTTTCATTGCCTATTATTCCTCTAGAATCACATTACTATCCTCAGGACTCTACTTTGGTACAAGTTATTACAAAAACATTTTCTCCTTGATTCTTCTTTTGCCAAAAGATACTTTAAAAACAAGATAATTTATGAGTTTATTCTAGTAGACTCGGATTTCATTACTTTCACTCATGAATATGAGAAATCAGTTATTAAATTTTCAAAGTTTAAAATTAATGAGGTATTATCACCCGCTGATTGTAATCTTCCTCAAACACTTATTAAATCATTTTCAAGAGAGTATATTTCTCAAAGTTATAGCTATCTTGATTATATGGATGTCTGGTCCAATTTTTTTGTGTAAACCTTTTGAACACACTTGGTTCATTTGATTTAATAAGAGTATTTCATTATCTATTCCTAACTAGTTTATAGAGTGGTTTAATGTGTATGGACTTAATGAAGATATATTTCCAACTATTCCACCAAAACTTATACAGAATTTACTTCCATCGTTACGTGCCCAAAGCACAAATATTTGCTGGCTTTTTATGTTGTCTTTGGCATTAATTGGATTACCTCTTGGACTTTCTCTTCCAAATAAATTTGGCCGGAATGACTAGCCCGACAATTAGTTAAGAGGATATCTATTAAATGGTGGGTTAGATTTAACCCTGAATTATTATCAAAAACAATATCAGGGAATTGGTTTAAAGATCATCTAAAACTTTGCAAGACTTCGTCTGCTTCCAAAGATCCAATTTTTTTGGCAGATAAATCTAAATTCATAGTCGCGCTATCTTCTGCCGTGGATCCCAAAGAGTTCATAGAAAAATTAAAAGATGTTATGTCAGCTTTTTTCCAAAAGTGATAGTGCCTCCATCACATTCGACCTTACATTGAAAAATGAAGACGACTATTACGATAGTCCAGATCTCTAAAGATAGAGATCTATCATGTATCATGATATTATTAAATTGCAAGATAAGAGTTGTTCCTATCAACATTAAAGCTAATTTGACTTTTGTGTCAACTATTATTAAAGTTACTTTGGCTTTTGTGCCTAAAAGATAAGTATAAAATTATTGTTATCTTTACGGTTCAAAAGGATTCTCTACATCACTCATCTTGGTATTATTAAGTGTACTATTGTTAGCTACTTTACTTTTGCTTTTTGCTTTGGTCATATGCGATAACATGAGCAAGCTAACCGTGTGAGAGAAGAGCGAAACAACCACTTTCAAGCGGCACTGAACAGAGACTAACCATGAGGAGAAAACACACAACGGCCGCCGCGTGAAACTCATCGACGAAATACTCTCAAGAAACACGGAGGCGTAGAGGAAGATCCTGATCACACCACCGACCAACTTGGTTACATGCTGAAGTCGAAAATTTGGATTTTTGGAGAGAAATAATGGCGGCGCTGAAAAGATTTTGCTAGATGAGAGGAAAGAGAATGTAACGTATCACAGTAATATATAGAGACACAGAAAGAGTAAGTCCGATAATACCTCCCATTAATACTTTTAAAAGTTGGAGTTTTTTAGGTGATTGGAAAGTGAGTGTTGAAGTAAGAATTGCTTGTAGTACTACTTGTAGATACTACAATGATTATTAGTTAAAACTAAAATGAAATTATTCAATAAATACTAAATTGCATACGCTTTTCTCCCTTTTGGTTTTCGTTCAATTATTTTTATAATTTTAAGTGAATTTCTCATTACACCTGTAAAGTGTGAAAAACATCCCTGAAAAACCTCAAAATACCCTTCGGATATGCATATTCGAAAACACCCTTTTTATATTTTAAGATGTTTCGGATATGCATATCTGAAAACACTCTTCTTAAAACGTTTTTTATTTAAATATTGGATTTAAAATGTCAGAGATTTTTTCGGATATGCATATCCGAAAAGATCCTTTATATACGAAAGCATAGAAAGCTACAATTTGAGATAAAATTTTCTCATCTTATCTCTTATTTGCTTGCATTGGTGCTGATTTGTGGAGGAAGAAAACTGCGTTACTTCGGATATGCATCGTTCACCTTCACTTGACGCCGAATGAAACATCAAGTTCACCTCATTTGAGCTCAAGAACGACGACGATTTAGAAGTTATGTGGACAACTTTTCAACAATATTCTTTGAAGGGTCCGATCGAATTGAATGCGAAACTTCAAAGATCGGGAGAAGATGTTATCAAAATGTTGTGTCGTCCCCAACTACCCGCTTAAAACAAACGACGACGATTTAGAGGTTATGTGGACAATTTTTCAACAATATTCTTCGAAGGGTCCGATCGAATTGAATGTGAAACTTCAAAGATCAGGAGAAGATGTTATCAAAATGTTGTGTCGTCCCCACCCACTTAAAACAATATGTAACTTTAAATTTTTGTTCAATTATTTATGGTAAATCTATGCTTTGTTGCTTTGTTGTAGTGAATTATGTCCCAGACATGTTTTTGAATATGCATATCCAAATTAACCTTATCTTTAAAAATAGGTGACTTCAGATATGTATTTTGCGAAAAATATCTTTTAAAAAAAATGTGACTTTGGGGATGCATATCCGATCACATTTTTTATTTTAAAAAATTTACTTCGGAGATGCATATCTAAAAATATAAAATACTTTGGAATTTTCACCGAGGATTTGTGACTGAAGAAGCATATGGGTGTAATGAGAATTTCCCTAATTTTAATTTAAAAGTTTGATTAAAAATTGTAAAATAATTTAAAGACCTACAGGGTAAATAAATAAACCTAGATAAAATCATTTCACTCTTAGACTTGGGTAGAAGCTATCTACACAGCACTTCATTGCACCATGTAAAATAAGTGACTGTAACCTATATATTAGACTGCTTCAGGTAAAAATAAGTGATTATAAATTGTAATCAATATGAGACGCATAGCTGGAACACGTTACAAGACCTCTCCAGCTCTCTTTTTTTCATTAATAATAAAAACAAGTAAACGAAACAGATTTTTGTTTTCAAATAATAGATTTACAAGACACCGAGTATTAGTATTAGTATACTGTTTTTGTTCTTGTCCAAATATTCAATTACAAAACTAATACCAAATTTTGGTGGACTTCTCACTAAATTTTTCCAGAATCGTAACTATCAAGTATCCAAGGCCTCTACAATTGCAAGAATTTGATCAGAATTCCTTCACTATGGCGCCATGTTACAGCAAAATAAACAGATCTCCAAACAGTGGTGATCAAAATAAATTACCAAAAGAAAAAAAAATAAATGCCTAACTTAACAATACATGAATAATGGCAGAAACACACTTACACAAGAATTTTGAGCAACTAAAACCAAAAAACACCTAACTCCTGTTGGCATATCGACCATGCTTAGGCAATAGCATACTCTACTGTTTCCAATTCTGTAGGCCGCCACATGGACTTTTGGACGTATAAAAAGCCCTCTGTTTCTTTCGAGTAAGTCATACGAACCTCCCACTGCATAGACTTCAGCAAGCCCTGAAGCTCATTAATGATCTCAGCAGTGTCTCGGACAATAAGCTTTCCCTCAGGCCTGAGAATTCTATCAACCTCAGCCACTACAGCTTCAAACTTGCATCTGTTTGACCAATAAACATTTCAAAATGAGATGAACATACAGATTGTTTCTTTTCTGAAAACCAAGGTTTGCAGGTAATGATCAAGAAATGAAATAGGCATTAGTACCTTTTCTTAAGCTTTGAAAACAAATGATCTGCGTGAAGTAAATCATAGGATCTGGGATATGTGCTAAATGATTCACACCAATCATGATATATGCCAAACAGCCCCCGTTCATAAATAATAGGAAGTGTGTCTGGTGAGTCTACCGGGACCACATTCATTACCCAAATTTTCAAATCTCTCAAAGCTGCTGCAAGCCTGGAATCCAAAAACAAGAGGAAAGTTTCAGAAACATGAGACAATAATCGCATGTCAATATAATTCAGAGTATCATTGGAAACAACAATTTTTGCTTACCCTCCATAGACGGATCTCATGTCCATGACATTGCGCACATTAGACCACTGAATGCCCATCCCATTTAGATAAGTCTTGGACACTACGCGTTTCCAGTATTCATAATCAGCTGCAAAATCTTCGGGAGCAGGCTTTCCATAAACTCCAACTTCAGAGTTTGATAACCAGTAAGGTGATTGGCCGAGTCTTGCTGGCCATTTGCCTGGCCACTGTGACCCACGTTCTGTCGAACTCACTGGCACTTTGTGCATGCATGATTGCAATGTAATGTTCCTGTGAGGAAAGAGGCCATCAGCCACATATTACAGACAGAGATATTTATCTCCTAATTTTGTTTTTAATTTAAAACATGCTAATGGCTCAGTCAGAGTAGAAATACCACGCAGCATTAGGATCATCAGAGTCTTGACATAGAGAAGGCTCATTCTTGGTACGTTTCTCATAACACTCATTAGAAGTTGGCTTCCTGTATACAGCTATACCAACTCCATTAACTTTATCCTTGCTGATATTTACCACTTCCCAGCACATGGCTTTAGTTAGTGCCTTCATTTCTGTAAATTTAACTCAAAATGTCAAACTAATATATCAAATTTTAAATGCTTGAAAGAAGCAGATAATAGTGGGCGCTATCATTTACCCTTCCATATTTCTACATCTTCAGCAAGCTTCTGATAAATAGGAGTAGCAGACCATACAAAGAAACCACCAGGTCGCAATACTCTATTCAGCTCCAAGAGAAGTTTTCCACCTACACATGCACAAATATTGAGCTTCTATAATAAAAGCCAATTTACTAACATGTTTTATATATGCTCTAAATGCCCAAATGATGCAGGAGAAATATTAGAATGCTGCAAAAAATTTCAAGCTTGTATGACCAAAAATTCATCTAATCGCCACTATGAAGGTTAGGTTATTGACATGTTGAAATACCTTCTATATGCCATGGAACTCTACAGCGTGCACAATGGACTGCATCAAATACTCTAGCAGGGAAGGGAAGCCTCTTTGTGCCCATCACAGCAGATATAGCAGGAATTCCCCTTTCAAGTGCAAATTGTACCTGAGCTTCATGTTCATCTTTTGGTGCAAATGACATTGCAAGTACATCTCTTTCAAAGAGAAAGCCACCAAAACTGGCAACACCACATCCAACATCTAATATCACACGTGTTTGTTTGCCCCAAGCAATATCAGGTACGGACTGCATCATCAATATTCATTATAAGTAAAATACTTAGCAGCATCACGAAAATATATTAAGTATCTGCAATTCTGCATAGCAATTCTAGGATGAAAACATTAAAATTATCATTTATATGTCCTCCAACAACCTAAATGAAATCTTTCGGTAAAAAATTTCAAATGAAGATGATATCTCCTAGTGCGCAATAAGTGCATAGTTCCTGACTGCCTGATTTTTGCTATACAGGCACGAGAAAAACAATCTGTGATTAGTTGTCACCTGTAACAAAATATATTTACCTGTTGTATAGTGTCGATGTAATGAAGTGCACCATGTTTGAATTGGGTTCCACCACCAGGAAAAGTAAGATACTCGCCTGTAACTTTTACCCAATTCTGGTGCCCCTTATATTCAGCAAGCTTACTGTGTGGAACATTGGAATACCATATCTAAAAGAAAACAGAAAATTATTATTTTTTAAATAACAAAAATGATAAATTAAGAATGAAAATTGACATGCATTCTAGTTTATTTTTACCTTCTCTCTGCTTTTGGGCCACTCAATTGGGCGTTTATATCCTTCAGGAATAGGGACAAGGCAGGTAGGAGGATCTTGAGGACATTGCCTTTCTCTGTGTTCATAGTGTTTAGTAGTTCGAAGGCTTTTAATTGCCTTCAAGTTGTCAAGGCATGGAATGTAATCAGGGCCAGCAGTGACATTGCATAGTTTCCAATTGAACCCAGTAAACTCTTTGGAGGATTTTTGATACTCCTTTTCATTCTTTGACTCTGCTGCCTGAGTTGAAAAAGAACCATTTTGAGTTGTACTTTCATTCAGAAGCTCGGACTGGGCCCCAGAAGGGAGTACCTCATTAGAGCCCTGGTTGTTGGTATTTTCTTCAGTTTTCTTCTCGTTAGAGCTTTCATCAGAGCCCTGGTTATCATTTTGATCTACCTTTCCTTCTGTTTTATTATCTGTTGTTTCATTGGAGTCATCAGTTTTATTTCCACTTTCATCTGAACCAGGGTTATTCCCCTTTTCATCTGAATCAGATTGTCCGTTGCTATTTGATTCAGATTTCTTCTCACTCTCAACAGAATCGGATTTATTTTCACTCTCAACAGAATCATACTTCTTCTCACTCTCATCAGAATCAGACTTCTTACTCTCAACAGAATCAGACTTCTTTTCGCTCTCATCAGAATCAGATTTCTTGTTGCCCTCGTCAAAAACAGGTTTGTTATTACTCTCATCCGAATCAGAAGGCTTCACGTACTGAGTTGCATCAGTATAAACCAGCTTGGTATCTTCAGGAGCCTTATCAGAAACAACTACCTGTTTTGCTGGAATAACAGGATTGTTTTCGGATGTAACACTGCTATCCATTTTGGTTGCATCCTGAGGCAGATCTCCCTGTTTATCTTCAAACTTCTGAGCATTGTTATTACTGGTATCACTAGTGGCTTCACTTACCCGATCCTTCAGTTCACTCTGTTCTTTCACCTCATTCTTATTATTCACCGAAGACTCATCTACATTTTGCACAGGAACTACAGAATACGATGTCATCATCCATAGCCCAACCAAGCATAGAGCCACAAACACAACAATAGTCACAGTCGAACAGTACCCCGACGGAGACCGTTTGTTATCTATTCTAGAATATTTCGCTTGCGCCATGTTGCCACGTGTCAGCAGATGGAGTGTTTTACAGCTAGTTTAGACCTGATCATCATCATACAGACAACAATTAAACAACATCCACATTTTTCATCTTGTATAGTAATAATATTCAATTCCCAAAATACATAACATGAATTACCAAATCACAGATAAAATCAAATCTGCTAGTACAAAAACTAATTAAGATAATCAAATTTAGAATACTTAAAAATATTGGATTATATTATCTATAAGAGCTTCCAATCCAACCACATCATATACAATGTAATATAAGGTTTTTTAATTCTCTTATTTTGCTTCATTAACAACATTTCCAAATTATGATATTATTTATAAAGAAAAACAGTAAATAGACAATTATTAATATATATCATTTCTCTCAGGTAAAATGAAATCATCGAATTATTAAAGAAAACTAACAGATCTAATAGATTCATCAAATACACGTGAGATAGAAAATCAAAACAACGGCATAAAAAGCGTATGAGAACATTTTCAACATGGAATAACCAAACAATCAGTGAAATTCAATATCGAAGACTGTGACACGTACAGTTATTACCGCAAATTTCAGATCAACGACAATTTTGAACAATTCAACAATTGACAATGGAAGAATACAAAAGGAAAACAGCGTGAATTGAATGCGAGAATTCTGTGAGTGTGTGAGTGTAACGGAATGCGAAAATTAATTAGACGTTACCTTAGACTATTCGGAAAGAATCAGATCTGAGAGAGAGGGAGAGAATCGCTATCTCCGCATTGTGTTACGCATGAGGGAGGAATGAAGGAAGAAAGAAAAGGATGAGAAATGAAATCGACGTGAGGGAAAGAAGAGTGAGAGAGGTGTTATATATATGAAAGGGAAAATGTTACGATTTGGGGCGGTGGGGTAGAGTTGATAAGGAAAAGAATATTGAATTGAATTGAATGTGGGTTAAGGGAAAGGAGAAAGGAAAAAAAGAAAAGTAAAAAGAGAGAGTTGAAGTGAAACAGAGACCAAAGGATGGAAACGGAAAAACAGTGACTACGAGAGAGTGACGGCCGCATGAAATCCGTGAAACCAGTGTGAATCAGCATGCGTGAGTCCGCTAAATTAAGACCCGAATTGCATTAATTTCGCTTACCATTTTTCTTACATCTAAATATCTGTCAACAAAACTAACCAAGCTTTCCTTCTCTTTTTTGGTAACAACTTTTTTTAAGTAAGATAATTTCATTAAAATAAGTCTAAGGTAATTTCATTAACAGCTAAATAATGGAAAGCTTGGTCTTAAAACAAAATTAAAGGTAAGATTTTTAAAAATAATCAAAAATGTAATTCGATCTGAGTAGTTTTCAAAATTCAAACACGTAGAAATAGAACTATGCGATTTTTTCTAGTTTTGAATCGATTTACTAATTTAATTTAAATCTGTTTAATTTAAGTTTTGAATTATGAAATGTTTTGAATGTTATAAAGTTATTTTCACTGTATCTTTTAAATGCTAAAATGAGAAATATATTAACGATCAAAATAATTCATTTCAACACAAGATATATCGAAGATGACAAGAAAGAATCTAAAATTACAATACAATATTCTAGGGAAAAAAATAGCACAAGGCGGTCTACGTAAAAGTTGATAAGCAAGTTAAAGGATTAATTTATAGAATTGATAATCATAATCAAAAGTAAGATATTTCAACTTTAACAACCAAAAAGACTAAAATTTTACCCTTTCAGATACCGCACGCAAGTGATCCATTTTATTATGAGAAATATGAATGTTTCGCTCTTTCCAAATAACTCAAATCATAGAGAGCCAAATAGTATTAGAAGCAACCGATCTTTTTTCGAAAAACCACCTGGCCCGTCAAACTGTAAGAGATGATCTAATAACTTTCCTTGAAATGTCGTTGACAACTTTAGCCAATTAGAAATAATAGGCCAGAGTTTACCAATAAAATCACATTTTACAAATAAATTATCCACGTCTTCATCCACGCCACAATTTGCCACACATCTTTGTTCGTTCATAGCAAGAATATCTTGTCTAGCCAAATTGTCGTTTGTCGTAGTATGATGCAGAAACAACCGCCCGACAAAAATAGAAACCTTAAGTGGCATAATCTTCAACCACGAAATTTGAGAGTTGGCCTGATTGTTATTGCCGTCAACTTCAGACAAATTTTAATAAGCACTGTTGACCGTGTAGCAAGAAAGGGTGTAAATTTTATACCAACGATCTTCTGCGTCCACCTCCAAAACAACTAAAGTTAACTGCTCAATACACTCTCCCACTAAATCCTCCTCTCACGCAAGCAACCTCCTACATCACTTCCATGCCTAAGCATTCTCCCCTACCCCTAACTTGTTCATTTCTACGACTGACGCTGTCCTATTCTCTGCTAAATCAAACAACCTACTAAATCTTACCTTAAAAAGAATACCATTATGCCCAAGGATCATTCCAAAACAGAGTAGAAGCTCCATCTTCTATCTTTCAATCAATGTTATCGAGGAATCGCTATCCATTTACCAAATTAGCGCTCTCCCTTATGTTTTTAAAATTACTCAACCAAACAGATCCACCACATCCCCAAAACATAATCGCCTCCTCCTCACCATACCGAACATACAATACCTATACCAAAGACTTCCCGTCTCATTTAGAATCCTCCAACACCATTTGTTAAGTAAGACTAGTTAAACGTTTTTCAACCTCCTAACCTCCATTTTGTTTTTTCAAACAAATAGTATTCCATTTAATCCATGAAAATTTTCTCACCCCTCCCCCTTAGAAAAATGCATTAAAAATATATTCAAATGACGATATGATATTTGGGGGCGCCTTGAAGAAGAAAGGAAAGTAAACTGGAATGGACGACAAGACAAACCTAATGAGAATTAGATGACCCCTCATAGAGAGAAAGCGACTTTTACACCCCGATAGTCTTCTTTTGATACGATCAATTAGAGAATATAAAAAATTAAGCTTCCAAGAATCACCACCAATAGGATGCCCTAAATACAGAAAAGGTAGGCGGCGGTGTGTCACGGAGCAAAAAATTGCCTAAGCGTATCGAACGTTCGAAATACAACATAGTCGCCGCCGAAGTTTATTTATTCTATAAGAAAAGGGAAAATATCGATAAAACCCTAAATGAACAAAAATATGGTCGTGCCCCAACTAAATACGGTTGATTTTAGTGAACAATGTTTATGTTGCATTCTCGCAGTTAACCATTGCTTGTATGCTCACGCATGAGAGACTTAAGTGCCTCTTTGTATTGCGATAGAATGGATAAAACAACATTCTTTTATGAAAAAAGTTGGTGGTCGCGCTAAGGCAGACAATGATAGTTTGATTAATTGGATTGTTTTTAAGCGAAAGATAAATGCTCATTTGGACCGAGGAGTGCGCCTCGGATCCGATTATTTGGGAATCAAAAGGATGTTCATCCGATTGTCTATTTTCATCCATGTTTTATTTATTAAAATTGTCTTTGTGGAATAAGAGTAATCGATTGGAACAAAGTGTACACTTTGCATCCTATTACTCAAGGATCCAAAGGATGTGCATCCAGTTTTCCTTTATGATCCAAGTCTAATTATGTGTTTCGACAGAAGACAAGTAATCATTTTGAACAAAGCATATACTTTGCGCCCAATATGTTTTCAATTGCCTTTTCTTGCATTTGTTTATGATATAAACAAAAAAAAAAGTTAGATAAATAATTTTATATTTAAATGAATATTTAAGAACACAAACCTTAAACCCAAATAATTTTCTGCTCCTGCAATCCATTATAGAGAACTCTTCATGACAAAGACTCTTGCAAATCTTAAAGTAGAGAATAGGTTCAAGCATTTCATGATGTTGTATTATCAATTTTTGATATTTAGATTTTTTGTATAATGAAAGTTATTTAGGTTTCACGCGGATCACTAATGGTAGTGTCTTGAGCGTTGATGCTGTGAGAAAAATATCCAAGTTGCATTAGGCTTAGTGAAATTAACAAAAGCATAACCTTTATTCAGTCTAGTTACAACAAATCTTTATTCTTTTGAATGAATATCTTTGCTGAAGAGAGCTTCCTTCATTGTCTCCTTGAAGAAAGAATGAATAAATGGTTTACAACAAAAAGAGAAGGGAGCTTCCTTCATTGTCTCTTTGAAGGAAGAGTTTTCTGCACTTGCAATCTATCAAATGAGCAAAAGTACAACAACAACACCAACAACAACAATAACATCAACAACAAAAATAACAACAACACCACCACCAACAACAACAACAACAACATTATGTGAGATAAATTGCAAGAGAAAAAATATTTTGTTCTATAGGAAAATTGAATTTTTTTTTGTCTTGCAATCCATCCCAAAGAATGATGCTAGCGAGTTTGAGGCGGCTACAAATAAGCAAGGAATAGGGTAAAATATGTTGCTTTTATAGTGAAATTTGAATATTTGATCCCTCAATTATATTGAATTTGATCTCTTGATTATATCGAGAAACCGAAGAGTTAGTTGTTTTAGTTTACAATTATAATCAAATAAAACAAACTCCAAAAAGCAAGGATTTAAAGCGTGTCCTGATTAATGTTTAGAAACTGAGGTAAGTTGTTACTTTTATTATTATAATAAAAAAACATGGTGGGCCTAGGCTTAACACCTCGTTTTTTATTTCTAGTTTACGTGAAAGCTTCGTCATGAAAAGCGTTATTTGTTGTAGTGATTCAAAATTTTGTTCATAAAACCAGATACACAACAATGGTAGTAATAACATTCAAATTCTTACTTATTCATTATACATAAATTTTAGCAATATTCATAGCACGAATTTACACATCAAGCATGGCAATTATCGTTGACTATACATAATTATATTCAAGAACTCATAAAATGTAACAATAGATAAAATCTGGAGGAGGGTGGGGATCCCTCTCTACCCTTCATGCAATACATATATATTCAAGTAGTCCCTCCTACCTTAATTTCCAAAGCTAATCAAGGTCTTTGGCTATGGTGTTCTTATCCTTCTTCCTGAAAGCCTTGTTTTTTTCTCAAATTCACAACTTCTATGACTTACAAGTTTGCCTCCCCTCACTTTACTATTTATTTTAACCTAAAATATAATTAACTTTCTTTTCGCACTTTTACCGTTCAAACTATCTTTACTTTCACCATTTATCCTTATTTTTCTAATAATTATAATTTCTGCCTCAATATCACTATTTCTCTTATTCTATTATTATTCTGTTATTTTAATTAAATAAAACTCCACAGACTTCAAATAAACCCTCGAAAATCACATAACACGTGCTATCACCAAAATAAATAATTAAAACTAAATTAAATTACTCTAATAATCAAATAAAAAATAAAAAACCAATTAAATATATTAATCATATTTGAGAATTGAGATGTTACCCATAGTATTCTGAATGAAAAACTAAAACACGAGGCACGTAAGCGGACTGTTTTAAATAATGATAATAACATTACAATAAAATATTGTTTATTTTATTAAGTTTATTTAAAAAAATAAGAGAATTTCTACCTAGACCCATTATCACACACCAGGGCCAGTCCAACCCGTTTAGAGGCCTAAAGCAAATTTTAAAGTGACGTCTTTAAAATGTATTTTAAAATATTAATTTTGTGGTTGCTAAGAGTTGAACTAAATATCAATAGAAAAATAGGCCTATATATTAACAATTCAACTAAAATAATATATGTACTTCAAATGTCATTATATGTTTTTATATCTAAATAGAAAAAATCGAGGTCTTTTTAAGCCCAAACTTTTGAGACCTAAAACCCTAGTATTAGGGGCTTGGCCCTTGGGCTGGCCCTGTCACACACTTGCGAATTTGTGAAATTATCCTCCTACTTATAGATGTATTTTCGGAAGCATTTTTAAAAATAAAAAAATTGATTTTTTACGTAGATGTATCTACATAAACGTTAAACCATAGTTAAACTTGAAAAAATTTCAAATTATGAAATCTTCTGTAGCTACATCTACGGAAGTTTTTGAAATATTATTAATTATAGTAAATTAAAGTAATTGAATAATCAAAATTGCATTACCGAATACTCTATTTTAGATACAAAAGATTTCATGAATTTAAATTTTTTTAAATTTTTTTAAAAAAATACTTTCAAAAATACATTTACGAAAATATCATATAGTTAGTTATAAACGAAATTTCGCATAGCGTATTTGAAAAAACCTAAAAATAAAATGTATGGTTAGACCTTCATATCAATATTTCTTTCATAAAAAGAATAGTAAAGATTTGTTATCTATTTTAATTATTTATTCTCTTCATAAATATTCCTTGTACGTACATCGACCGACCTGAGTATACATTATCTAAAACGTGGTACCCACCACCACATTTATAGGGATGTTTGTGATCTAAAATATTCTTCTTTATTATTCTTATCTCTCACTTTCATTCATAATAATAACAGAATGAAATTGAACTCAAACAAGAACAGAGGAATATAATGCATGCATGATGTCGCACATCGCGGATCGGTAGCAGAACGCGTTTAATAGAAGGGAACATGAATGATGATAGGTTGGCTTGGCTTGGAGACCCACTGTCATATCCGCGGTCCAGGACAGTCACAAGCTGGTTTGTTTGTATGATGTATTTGTTTGGTGAACAAAGTGGCGTCTAAACTTTAAACTAGTACTGTAAAAACTAGTTTGTTTGTATTTTCCTGGGATCAATTTATATTGAATTAATTTTACTTTTAAAAAAATTAACCTTTATTAACTATTTGTTGGGAGAGTTTTTTACTAGAAAACATAGATACATAATGTTGGACTATGCACCTTTGTGAGAGACACACCACTTATTTACCCAAAATCTTAAGGTGATAGGTGAGTGGGTTCTCCCACCTAAAAATATTTAAGTCACCATATTCCTATTCAATGTGGGATTATTTCCCCCACACTACTCACACTTGCTATATATTCTCGACACTCCCTCTCAAGTGTGAGTCCACAATGATTCCCCTCAAGTGAAAGTTCTTTCTTGCACATTCACTTGTACCGCACGGAACATTTCTTACTCACCACTTTTGTGACATCGTTGACATGGAACGTTTCTTACTCACCACCTTTGTGGCGCCGTTAATTTTTTGATACAAGTAAGTCGATCCCTTTCTCGAACCAAAGGCTCGTGATACCATTTGTTGGGAGAGTTTTTCACTAGGGAGCATCGATATATAGTGTAGGACTAGGCATCTTTATGGGAGACACACCACTTATTCACCCAAAACCTTAAGGTGTGTATGTGGTTTGTCTCTCACAAATGAGTGTCCCAAGTGTAAAATGATCTCTCATGTTGACCCCCGAATTGCCTCTAATAAAAATCCTTTATCCAAAACATATTTTTGACACTAGATGTATTGGACCAAAAGGTGAGTAATCCGATTGTATATCCTATTGACATAAAAATTATAGCTTCCTTAAATTTGATCATTCTCGTTTTAATTGATTGAGTAATTTATCTTCATATTCTTAAGTTTATTCCTTCCTTCATTGTCTCTACCACTATTAGATAACATATTTCAAACACGGTCTTCTTAAACATCAATCAAATGCAAATTCAATTGTTACCATCGAAACTTGGGCTTCAGCTTGTACGACATCATATTGGCCAGATGTCTCCCAATTCGTTCTCGCAACAATACAATTGTATTTGTTGTTTTTGGATTTTGAAAATAGCCACAAAAGATGTTAGCAAGGTGAATTGTAGAACAATTCGCTCTCTTTAAGGCATTTCGCAACACTGTCCAATAATATGCAAAACAATCTAATTACCATGACGCCTCTAAGATAAAACAGTCCAGTTCAATTATACGAGCACTACTTGCACGGTATGAGATTATTCTAGAGATACATCTTCTGATGGTGTTAAATCACTCGATGATGGTGTCAAAATCACTCGTAATATTTGAATACACCAGTCGGAGATGGCGCAAAACAAGCCAATCGAAAAACAGAAAAATATTTTTTTTAAAAGAAGTGAATATGGGAAAGAAGAGAGAGATTTCGGATTGTGAAACCAGGTGTGAGAAATCGAGTTTGGGAAGCCTCTATTTATAGGCGATGATCTGAAAGAAGTGGGAGAAAACCATGGGATAGAGTTGAACTGACCCAGTCAAAAAATAGGTAGCGACTAGCCTTTTTTTACTTGGTTTGTAAGTCACACGCTTACTCTTATAGGGCATAATTTCCACCAGATTAATTAATTAATAATAATTGATTTCCATCGGATTAATTAATTAATAGTAATTAATTTCCATCAAATTAATTAAATTCCGATTAATTAATTTTTTACCAATTTGAGTTTTAAAAACTAAATGGTCAAGGCCCGAGTCCAAAATCGACGGAGCTGGCCGAACAGACGACTGCGATGATGCACGCGTTGTGAAGGTGACTTGGCGGTGTATCCTCACTCCTTTACAAAATTGGGTACCCCTTGGGATCTAACCCATTTTTCCCATTTGAAATATATATGCAGTACTAATATGTGTTATCTTTCCTATGTGAGACAAAAATGAATCTTTTCAATTACCAACAAGTCATCGACATATAAGAAGATGATTGTTATATCTTGTGCCACAACTTGTACATAAACATCATATTCATATTTCCATTTGACAAATCGCAATTCGACTAAGTATGAGTCGATTTTCTTGTTCCATACCCTAGGTGCCTGCTTGAGGCCATAGAGCGTTTTGTGCAACTTGAATACCTTCCTTGCTTCCTCGTGAATCACAAACCCAAGAGATCGTGTAAGGCGATTCAAAGGGGTCAACACGAGGGATCATTATAACTTGGCTTATTTTCGTTAGGAGCAATACATTTTTTCTCTTCTTTGTCTTTCTGGTAGGTGTTTCCTTCTCCCTTGTTCAAGGATTTAGAAGCCCTATGATCGACCTTGTTTATGTGAGGGTTCGACTAAGACTTCTTACTTTGAGTCTTATCTCATTTGCCTTTGAACTTGTTGGAACCACCATGTTTCTTCCATGCTCGAGCTTGCAGTGCTTGAATCGAATCTTGAATCCATTTCCTTTCGACAATCATAATCTCATGCACCTCCAAAGAACCAACCAAATCTTCCAATTTTAGGATTTCAAGATTGTTGGATTCTTGAATAGCTATGATAACGTGACCAAAGTGAGAGGTCAACGTACGCATTAACTTTTCAACTATCGTCTTCTCAATTAGGGTTTCGCTATAATCCTTCATGAGATGGACGAGATTTTGCAACTTCGACACATAGTCTGCAATTTAACGACTTTGACTTTCTCACCTCCTTTGTAGTACTTGACAATAATATACCATGCCTTCTTTGTCGATTTAGCATGAGAGATCTTGTCAAAATTTTCCGAATCTACTGCTGATTGAATGCATTACACAATCTTGCAATATTTCTTCTTCGCCTCATTGTGTGTAGTTGTTTGCGGGTTACATCCTGAGCAAGCTCAGGAATTCCGTTTTCGACAATTTCTAGGGTTTTATGAAAACCGAACAAGAACTTCATCTGCTTGCTCAATCGGTTCCAATTTTTACCGTCAAGAATTCGAAGAGAATTCAAAATGCCATTAGTGTCATTCATCTTTGCTGCGATTGATTCACATTCCCTGAAAACACACCACCAACGTGAAATTCTTGAAAACACGATCAAGAACAGGAACCAGAAACTTTAGATACCATTTTATTAATGCGTGAAAAAAAGATAGAGCGAATAAAGAAATAAGGATTTCTATTATTGAATCATTCTAACTGAATTACAAACTATGTCGTTTCTCCCCAGACCAAAACCATTTATACCAACATTACTATCACCTTTCCACAATCATAACTTCCTCTTCCACCCCAAAATTAACAATTTTTGAACATTAAAAGAATAGAAAACAATTTGGAATCTCAAAGAATTACACATTTATGTTCTTTCTCTTGCCGGATGAAAGTAGAATGAAGAGGAAGTATTGAGAGTCGATTTTCCATTTCAATAACAAATTACTCTTAGAGAGAGTTATTGAGATCTTCCAAAAAAAATTAAATGAATTAAAGAATGCCAATCACAGCATAGAAAAAAAGTGTTCACTCATACCATATACAGATATAATCTCATATATAAGAAAATGAAGAATAATTGGTTGATTAATAAAAATGAATACAACAACTTGTAATTGTACACTATCAAATATCAATACAATAACAGAATCTAACAAACTAATAGTTATCAACGAACTAACTACTGGTTAGCTATTAATAATTAATTAATATTTGATTTTTATCAAATAATTGGTTAGTTTCTGAAACAAGTTTACTGGTTATTAATTGATCCTATAACTTTAGAAAACCTTAACAATATATATTTGACGCGATTTAAATAATTTAGGGTTAAATATACTTCACCCCTTGCCAATATAGCGAGTTTCGGTTTGGGCCCCCTGAAAGTTTTTTTTTACCAAACGCCCCTTATAAAACCCAAAACTTGGATTTACCACTCCTTCTTACCACACTTGCTGACTGGTCAATGGGTTAGTGGACACGTTAGCAATGACTAGGATCCCTCTTTTTCCACCCTCATAAAATTAGGGTTCATCTTTCTCTCTTTCTCCACTGTGAATCATTCCTCTGCTTCTCTTTCTCACCGTCGTTGATCTATTGTCGTCCTTCCTCCACCGTCGTGATTCTAGATTCATCTTCGTCATTCATGGCCGAAAGCAACTCGTATGGTAGCAGTGTAAATTCGTTTCCAGATTTACCCAGATGTGGTTGTGACAGACCAATGAAGATGTGGGTGGCCAACACGGTTCAAAACCGCAATAGAAAGTTCTGGAAATGCCGCAATGCCGGGGTAAGTATGCTTCTGTGTTACCAACGTCAATTCATGTATTTCATAACGGTTATCTGGAAATTTGGCCAATTTCATGTTATCTGGAAATTTGTTTATTATTAAACATAACTTCATTGTGTTTTGTAGACTGGAAATAGCTGTGAACTGTTCTTGTGGGATGATGAAATCAGAGACTATATCAATGGGCATAGGATGAATCTACCAGAATGTAAGAGTTGTGATATACTACCATATCAATAGTTTAACATGAAGTTGTTTGACATTGTGTATTTGGGTAGCATTTGGATGTAAAACCTTGTTGATTTTATGTCAATAAAATGAGTTATGTTTATGTCCAATTATTCTTGTGTATTTTATCTCAATGAAATGAATATTATCATTGTAACCTTCCTGTTAAATAAAGTGACACTAGTGCAGAAAGTACTTTTTACATCGGGCGAAAAGTACTTTTTACATCGGGTCTGTGTCCGATGTAAAGCCAGGCGATATAATAAGTTAAAGACATTTTACATCGGGCCAAGGCCCGATGTGAAAAATTAACATACCACATCGGTTGAATTCAAACGTCTGATGTGAAAATTAATGCAATTTTTAATAAAAAAAATATATACGCCATATTTTACATCGGTTTTCCTGACCGCCGATGTAATAGATAGTTTTTACATCGGCTGTCCACTGTACCCGATGTAATAGATAAGTTCTTACATCGGTTTTCATTTTTTGCCCGATGTAATATGTTTTCTGCTTTTAAGCTTTTTTCTATTTTAACCGGTAATTTTATTGTACCTAATTTTCCATATAACTTTCAAATACCACACAGACAAAAGTTAGATCGCTATTTTGCACATTTTTTCCACAACACACAGACCATATTTAGGTCACTATTTTCATATTTTTCTAACCAATGAAAGAAAAATTAGGATATTTTTTAACAGAATCAAGTTATTGGGTTGTACTTACTTATTGAACCAATTGAAATTCTAAACATTTTATAAAACAAAATTAATATTAGGCTTTAATTAACAATGATACTAAAATGAATAGTAAAATACTATACACAATTAAGTTTAAATGATTCCCCATAATTTTGAATCATTCCAAGATTAAACATATTACTTGGACAATACAAACAAAAACCAAATTACACAACTTTAACCATGAAAATTAATGTAAGCATTTGAATTCTTCAGATGGATGACTCTGCCGCTCTCTGAAAAAATATAAATAGTTAGTCCATAATTGAAATATTAACAATATTAATAAGTACATATCAATATATACCTTATACATGAGATTCAGTATATAAGCATATGAATTTAGAGAACTCTGGAAAATATAAATAGTTAAAAAATAAGGCAAATAATTAATTATTAATATTAATAAGGAGTACATCTTAGTATAGTATAGATTTAATATATAATTTCATATACATCCAATTGTATGAGTTTACATGGTATTTTGTTTAATATGCACAGATGCAATTAAGCAAGAACAAAAGGAAATAATATTATACCATGTCCATGTGGTTCAGAAGAGAATAGCATTATTCTTGTTATATCAGAAGAATAAGGAACTAAACCTGTTTCTAATGATGCAACAGTAGGATCTAAAATAATCATAGCATGTTCACATTTCTTGATAGCTTGATGAAGTTACTCCAAATGAACATATTTTAGCTTTCTTAACAAACCTGAAATAAGTTTTAAGCAATCAAACATGTATGCCTAGCTTTCTACCATCATACTTCATAAGACAAACAATAGATATAATCTAACTCATTGGAAATCCATATTCAAAAACAAATATCTATTTAGAAATCGAATTAATTATCTCTAAAAATATAATATAACTCATTCATTATACATTTAATGACCTAAAATTCAGACTCCAAAATCACTTCAACTAAGTTAACTTCAACTACTAGGTTAACTTCAACTAAGCTTTTTCCTTTATTTTGAATGTCAGCAATAACATACATTATCCTCACCTGGCTTTGTTTCAAATATGTTTTAAATATGAAAATCAAAACAAAAAAAAGTGAAACCACAAAAATGATATTACCATACCATAAATCTGAGGCTGATATCAAATATGTGTTTACAATAACTTCATCCAAGACTGAAAAGGAAACGTACCATATTCCACATCCTCCAATATTGATGACAGCAACAGCATAAATGCATTCAACAAAAACGGGTCATGGATTCTCTTCATGGAAGTATTGTAACTAAAAATACCCAATAATAAAACAGAACAAAAAGCCTACCTCTTAAACTGTTTAGGCATTCCACCAATCTTTGTAAAACTCACGATCACCAAACCGAAGAAGCTCCGCAAGTATATACTAAAAAATGAATTATTTTTGGGGTTTCTTTAATATCCATAATGAGATCAATGATATTTCAAAGGGAAAAAATGAGAGAAAAAAGAGAGTAGAAATTCTAGGAAACTAAAGCTGGCTGAAAGAGCCACACAAGGGTCTAGTATTTTCTTCCCTTTAATAGAATAACCATTGAAAAGAATGCTGAAATAACCATTGAAAAAGAATATATCATGCCCAAGAATCAAAATACAGTGCTCTTTTATTCACAGTGCAAATTAGTTCAAATTAGTCCCTTCTATTTGACCATTGATTATCAGATAGGTCACGTCATTCCTATGGCAAGTTAGTGAGTCACTTCACTATAACTATCAACATTGTCAAATAATATAAACTAACAAAAACATCAAACCACGACAGTTACCATCAGAAGTCATACACCAGGAACATTTTACTCCCAACTAAATTAAAATATACAGCATATATAGAGAGAATTTCCAAACACATGTATATCAAATAATAACTCATGCCACTGCTATGTAGTTTGTAAATAAACAACATTAAAAATTAAAGAATCTAGAGGTATGTTGGACAATGACAACTACAAGAAAGCAAATGACAAACAGGTATAAAGGATTATGTAAACGCAATAACCATCTACATTCAACTTTAACTAATACACATACAAGGACAATGTGGAATACTACAAAGGATTAAAATATAGATTATTATGTTGAGCAAGGACAAGTTCAAGGAAATAACAAACACAGTAACCATCTACATTCAACTTTAATAAAAACACATACAAGGAGAGGGTATAATACTAGTAAGAATATTACAAAGATTACTTTGTATTGGTGAAGAATTATTTTTTAGAATATATTCATAAACTAAAAGAAAGGTTACACAAAAGTAAGAAATTGATCATTTACTCATAAGCTAACTTTTAAAAAATTAAATATTCTTAAGAAAAGAATTTGATGACAAACAGAGTCAGTAAAAAGCATTACCACGCATAAGGAAAAAAAAAGAGAATACTATATAGGTTTAAACTCCAAACTCCATAGTCGAAACACTAAAAAATACTGGTAAAATCATTTGATTTGGTGTTAACACTTTCTGAGCAAAATTACAGAGTATTACAATAGCATCTCCAAACACGGTCCAATCATTACCAAAAAAATCAAACCCAAACATTAAAAGATGCAAATCACAGAAAATGATAATCGAGAATTTACCTTGTTGATAGCAAGGATTTGACCATTGCTCTTCTTCACCTTCTTCAGCTTCCTCAAGAAATACCTAATCAAAATAAAAATAAAAATCCAAAATTTTATACCAAAAACATTCGACTACAAGTTCATGATTCTAGAAAACTATAAATCGGTTGAAATCTCACATCATTTTCAAGATCTAGCTAAAATGAACGGATATTATACATGAATGAAAACTCGAAACCTAAGTTAAAGCGGAATGAGATTAATCTCCTTTACCTGAACTTGGACTTGGCGCAAACTTCATTGGTAGCCCAAAGCTTCATACGACAAATCTTCCAACCACCTGGTACTGATGAAACTGCAAAACCAAAAACACAATATTGATAACACAATAATCAATTACACTTCATAAATCACAATGCAAGTAATCTTACTCATATTAGAAGAGAAGAAGGAGTCAAGAATTTGTAGAAGAAGGGTGGTGACGGCCATGATGGGTCTTCGGATTTGGATTTAGCGCGAGTGGGTGGTGACGACTAGGATGGGTGGTCGGAGGAGGAGGTCGGAGAACGGAGGAAGGCGAACGGAGTGGGTGGTGACGGCTAGGATGGGTGGTCGGCGGTTTCGGCGGAAGAAATAGCGTTTCAGCCGAAGAAGAAAAGAGAAAATATTGTTGTGTGTAAAGGACTAGGGTTTTAGTAAAAAAAAATGTGAGTAACATTTTCCATCGGGTTTTAATTGGACCGATGTAAGGGGCCACTGTACGTAACATTTCCCATCGAATTTTTATTTGCCTGATGTAAAGGCTCATTGTCCGTAACATTTCTTATTGGGTATTATTTAGACCCGATGTAAAATTCTTTATAACAAGATTTTCATTTTATTTACAATTCTGCCACCGCCTGATTTTTTCTTCATTTTATTTACAATACTGCCATTGTGTAATACATTTTCCATTTTTTATATATTTTTTATATCATTGGAAATAAATGTCAGATGTAAAATCTTTTGACAAACATTTTTCACATCATATATTTTGATACCTGATGTAAAATTCTTTAATCAAATGTCATATTTTTAGTAGTGTGAAGTGAATCAATGTATTTCAATTGATATATAAAAGGTTGCAAGATTTAATGAACTAAAACTCAACTGTTACATAACAAGTGCACCAAAACATGGGCATAATTCAAAATACCTTACAAAATAAGCATGTACTAGCAGTAAGAATTACATAAGTGCACCAAAACATGGGCATAATTCAAAACACACTACAAAATAAAATTGTCTTAGTAGTAAGCATAAGTATTACATAAGTGCACCAAACATGTGCTACTCAAAATAAACATCAAGGTCTAAAAACAGCAGTGAATACATAAGCTAAATTCAATTCTTCTTTTTTGGAGTTCCCTTCTTTGGAGTAGTCTTTTTTGGAGTACCCTTCGATGCCTTCTTTGGAGTACCCTTTGATGCCTTCTTTGGAGTAGTCTTGGATGCCTTCTTTGGAGTATTCTTTGAAGCTTCCTCTTCTTCAATGTCCATACAAATTGGTTGCTCAGGGTCAGAACCTGGACCATTGAATGGTTTAGGTTTTTTGAACCAGTTCTCCTTTATCCTCCCACTTACCCTTCTCCTTACAATTGGCTTGTCAAACATCTTTCCCTTACCCTTGATATTGTTACTTCTTGAGGCCTGAGAATGGATGTCTGGTAGGCTGCTAATCATTTCATCAGTTATATCTCCGAACAATGAATCAGTCTTGGTTTCTTCATTTTCTTCATTGTTTGTAGCAGACTGGCTTCCAACATTGTTAGTACCTTCTTCACTTGCATTTGGTCTCATTTTCTTCTGCATTTAAAAAACCAGTTACATTATAAATCAAATAAACTACATTATATACAAAACTAGTTACATCTAAGTACTAGTGACATTACCTTTCTTTTCATTGCACTTTGATTTTGTCTTTTGCTCTTACATGTCTTTACATTGTGTCCCACCTTGTCACACTTAGTGCATCTATAAGATACACCAGGTAACCTTCTTCTAGCTCCTTCTTCTCCACTTTCCCTTATTCTTAGCTTCCTAGGCATACCAGGTCCCTTTTTGTAATTAGGAGGCATGAGTTCTTCACTTTCAACCTCAGGCCACATGTCAGTGCCATTAATTGGACTAATAGCAAATCTATAGCACATGACATACATGTATCTAGTGTAATACTCATGAACAAAATCCTCTGGGTTCTGCTGTCTAAACCCTAATGCAGCAACAACATGTCTACATGGAATACCTACTAGTTCCCAAAAATTACATGTGCAATTCTTTTTAGCAATGTCAACCATGAACTCTTGTCTGTTATAAGCATGAGTGACCTGACATTTCTCTTCCATAGCCTAGGTTGGCAACCAATGTCCACTCATAGCTACCTCATTGTCTAATCTTTTCCAAGGAATAGGCATCACTTTATGTGGCCACTTGTTTAGTTTCAAAGTAGAAGTACTACACCTATTCATCAGATATTTTCTAATCCATTCGCACATGGTCAATATAGGTTTATCTCTAGCACACAAAATAGTGGCATTGAATGACTCAGCTATGTTATTCATGCTTACACCAAGACTTTGTAGGAACTGCCATAAGCCATGTCCAAGCCTTTGGATCTACAGCCTTCAACTCATTCATCTTCAGTGTCCATGCTTGTTGGTAGGTTGCCTTGGCTGCTCCCATCATCAAGTCTCTTATCAATGCTCCTCCACCAAACTTCTTCTTAAAATTCGCATATAAGTGCCTCAAGCATATCCTATATTCAATTCTTTCAAACAATTCTTCAAAAATTGCAACCAGTCCCTGAAACAAATGAAGAAACAATCATTAGAAACAAGGATTGAAAGAGAATGCGGCTAAATCATAAGCATCAGAATCTTGTTCAACAAACAATTTCCCATCTACTCTCATCGAACAGGCAAGCGCAGCTAAATCATAAGCATCAGAATCACTATTAATCTGGAAATAGTTAGGATCTATTTCAGGAATTTTCGTCCATAACCTAAACGACCCAACTACATAACCCCACCCACTTACTATCTTTTGAATGTTACTCTGAGTCCAGGTTTCAATGTGTACCCCAGTAATAAGCGTCGTAACCCCGCCTCTGTAAATCATCTCACCGTCGCGAGGCTTCATGAATTCTCCTCCATGGTGAAACAAACAGTCAAACCTGACATTCAACTGCAAACAAAACGTAATGTAAGACAAAAGAAAACACACACTACCGGTGTCCCAAAAGAAATGAGCACTTACCTCAGCCGATTCCACCGTTTCGCCACCGTCTGCAGCCATCGTTCGTCTTCTCCTTCTCGCTTCCAAATTTGCCAAAAACCCTAATCTGGAAATGTTTGTTTTTGGGGGTAAACATAACTTAATCACGAAATTCTTTTCAAAATTTCCAACTCAGCCATAACAATTTGCCAACGTGTCCACTAACCCATTGACCAGTCAGCAAGTGTGGTAAAAAAGAGTGATAAATTCAGGTTTTGGGTTTTATAAGGGGTGTTTGGTAAAAAAAAAACTTTCAGGGGGGTCAAACCGAAATTCGCTATATTAACAGAGGATGAAGTATATTTAACCCAATAATTTAAATAGATTTTATATCATTCACAAAAATAACGTCATATAAACATTTTACAAATTAGCTTATAAAAAAAGCACTATAATATAATTTGAATAAATACATGCATAAAAGAAATTATAATTAACCTTAAACTAAAAATCCACTTTTTTTTTTATAATTATTTTAAAGTTGGTTTCAAGATTCAAACTTAACTTATTCCTGTTGTACATCCACCGCATAAGCCATTGTTTTGTTTCTAATTGTATCGTCACGCCACTTAACAGGAGTGAAAATGGTTATCATCAGAAACTACAATAATACCCTTGACCGTTTGCTTACATGACCAATATATCCCTCCAGGTGAAACGTGCCATCCTCTAATTGGAACCCTGTCGGTGCTGTCAAAAGGGCCAAACCATCCAAAAATAGAGCATCATCGTCATCTCCTCTCGCACTCCTTCTCCTTCAAACCTCAAGGCTAACTTCGTCCTTTCCCTCTCTGGCCACACTGGATCTGCAATTGGGAACAAACCAACACAACCCGATTCAGCAACTTAAAGCAACGAATTGCAACAACAAGGGGATTCTAATCAAGGTTCTTAATCACACCATTATTACTGCTTTGTTTTAACTTGCATTCGTGGCACACATTTTTCTCATCAATTTTTATCGTAAATTTTAATGGATCATTAGAAATTCGGAATTGCGATGTATGTTTATGTACTCTTAACATGCGGAAACAGCTGATTTGGCTATATGAATGGTATGGAATTTGAATGTGTATGTATAAATTGGATTATTGGATATTTATTTGGGATAATCGAAGATCTTGTTAACAAAAACATTGCTTAATGATGATTAATGATTCTATATAATGTCTATTTTGTTGTTGTAATTCAAGTGGGAGTGATTAGTCTATGAGTTAAATGAACATTGTAAAAGATATGTGAATCTTATACTCAATACCTTTAAATTTTGAGACTCAGCCTTAACCTTCATTCATAGTTGTTTTTGCACTTCAAGATTCATTTGTGCTTTGATTTATGAATATTTTATGAGTTGAGTTATTTGTTTAATTTTACATTAAATATATGTTCATAATTATTATATGTAATTTGTCCAAAAAATGATCAAATAGAGCGGTCATCCCGTTATATGCTATCCCACTATCCCACTTTTGGGGTCAGTCGCTCCGCACCACTATCTGGGGAATGACTACTTTGATGACAATTGAATTCTGTTTTTATGGGAACTTTAGACCCAGCTCAATAAGCAACTGTTTGTTTGCTGCTTAAGATTAATTTGCACGACAGAGGTGTGTGTCGGGGATTGTTATTTTTAAGGTGAACATGTTAGTGGAAGATTATATGTGATTAATTTGTCGAGTGTACATCACTGTAACATGGCTGTGCATATTAATATTGGCATGAATGGCCAGACATATAGATTTCTTTTCCAGGAGACTTGAGTCCAGCTCAATAAGTTTTATTTGGCATTTATTTATTTGTGTCTGATCGCTTCATTCTTACACCTGTACAGATAAAGCCTCAACAATAACAAGAATTGTCGATGATGTTTTTTTGATGGATTTGTCTTGAATGTATAGACAAGTCAAGTATCTGTAATTGTTGTAATGTGTAAGCACAGATGAAAGGAGGAAATATTTATAGCTTCAAAGGCAGACCTATTTCTGTAGCATTAGCCTTAGTTGTTCTTGTTCTTTTTAGCACATTACTATGGACTTGGGAAACAAATCCAATTGCCACCACTTTTAGATCAGCTCAAGAATGGTACCACTTACCTTCAGGTTTGTACCCCAGTCAGAAATATCTTAATGCTTGTGTATTAGTATTTATCTGATTTTTTTTTTTTCATTAACCTCACATTTATTGTTACCGAAACTATGCCAAGGATTTTTATTTTTTCTGTAATTGCATCTGCTTAGATTTTCATATGGAAGTCCCAATTCATTCAGCGGGAACTCCAAAGCCGAAAAAAGGCGTGGAAAAATCCTTAACCCCCTCCCGAGTAAATGAAACAAAATTGCCGCTTGGTATCAAGGGTGCAGCAGCTGTAGATTCTATACGTCCCCAATCTCCGGATTTTATATACAAAAAAGGTTTGAAGTCTTCTTCCAGAAATGAAGGTAGAATTTTTTTTTTCTCATTAATTTCATCACAACTAACTGTTTTTTGCTAATCTATAAATGCACCTCTATCAAATTAACTTTTCTGCAACTAGTTTTTTTGGCATACACATCCATCTTAGAGTTAATAAGCATGCTGATTGGTTTCAGTTCTCATTTTGTCTAGCTATTTCTGGTTACATAGTGTTTTCTTTAGCCATTTCATTATTATTCTTTGTTACATAGATACGGATACGGTACCGACATTGGGTACAAGTACGTGATACGGGATTTTTAGAAAAACTAAAGTATGAATACGATTAAAATATACCATAAAACATTTCATATGAATGACATTTAACAAAAAAATACAAGTATATTTTATAGTTGACTACATCTCAAATCAAAATAGTATTAGGAAGTTAATATACAGAGTCTAGAAAACTAGGATAGCAAGAGGATATTTATATAACAGGAGGAGTTGGAGTAATATTATTTATATCGTAAAAAAACAGGGAAATAATATACAATATAGTAGAAAAAAGTATCAACTCCATAAAAGAAGAATGAAAAAAATCTAATTTATAATTTTTGCAGTAAAAGACAAATATATATTTAGTTATTGGGCCGTGGGCACGTACTCAAAAAGTACACATATATAGCCCAATGGATTACCCCTTTTTTTAAATTATAAATATATCATTGGAACGTACTCGATACTTATGTGTGAATAACGCGTACGTCATGGATTTTGGAGTACCCATGGGGCCATCCTTCAGAGCTATTATTACTTGCTTACATATCATTCAAGTTGCGGATATTAATGTTTGGAGCAAAGGAAGAAGAAAAATGAATTAACCAAAGAATCTTAATCATTATGTGATTGAATGGAACAGGTTGTAAAACATCTTTCAAGGGTTGTCCCATATAACTGATTTTTCTCAGTCACGCTCACGCAAATATAACCACCATCCATGCACTTTAACCTCCCATCAGCCCTTTAAAAAACTGATAACCAACCTCTAGCTCTCTACTACTTGTTTCTGCTGGTATAACCCTCTAATCCAGGTTCTGGCTCGTGCCTAACAACTAAAAACGTAAGATAATTTCTCTTCAATCATTCTTGCGTCCTCTTTGAGTTTACTCTTCTGAATGAATTGTTTCCTCGTGAATCAAAAGCCAGCTTACTAGAGCAATTTGTTTCTCTTCTTTCCCTTGCTCAAACTATGTAAGAATTAAGAGGTACTATTTCCGCTATCATGTGCACTCCCCTTACAACTACACAGTTGACCTTCATGAGTTCATGCAACCTTAGCCTAGAAGTAAAAGTTAGCTCTCAAATGTTCAACTTATTAATAGAAATTTATACAAATTCAGTATTTGGAGGTGTTTAATCAGCATGTCCATCAGTGCAATTTAGAATCTAGACTATCTAACAAGTGACCCCGTGCATGGAAAATGGCCACAGGGCTCCAACTACTACTGTACCAGAAAATTAGCAAATGCTCTGCATGTTATATGTTTTTTCCCGGTTTGCATTTGCTTAAGGCTCGTTTCTTCATTCTTCAAATAAGTTTGTTGGGCAGGTTTAACGTTTATTGGATTTATGCTTTGCAGCTTGTAATTACGCAAATGGTAAGTGGGTTGCAGATAGCAGGAGACCACTCTATTCTGGTTTCAACTGTAAGCAATGGTTATCATCAATGTGGTCCTGTAGAATGACACAACGACCAGATTTCTCATTTGAGGGATACCGCTGGCAGCCAAAAAATTGTGATATGCAAGAGTTTGAGCGGTCTAAGTTCTTGAGAAAGTAGGTATAATTCTTTCTTTTTCTTTGATCTGGTTTTTATTAACACATCTTAACAGGATTATTTTCTGGCTGTATATTTATTAGTTTTTTGTCTGGTACCATGCTATGAAGTCTTCTGGTTTGATTTTGTTGATTATTGGAAATAAAAACCTCAGTTCCAATCTGCTTTGGAACCTTTATTTCTTGTAAATAAGAAGAATGTATTTATTTCTCAAAGTGTATATAATCTCATCTAATCATGCTAGTCCTTTCCTGACTCAAGCAATTCATCCAAAATTTTGTCTTCTACAATTCATAATTGTTGACATAAATAAATTATGCCACATCGCTTTAGTTTTTAAATCTTTTTACATGTGTTATTCTAATTACTAAACCGGGAATTTTATAATTGGTACATTTGTATTTTGTTAAATCAGTACTTCATTTTCTTCTGCTTTACGTTTAATTGATAAAGATCAGAACTACATATATATTTATTTAATGTTAGTTTGTGAGCAGAGTTTAATGCCTAATGTGTAATGTAGGATGAAGGACAAAACAATTGCATTCATAGGTGACTCATTGGGCCGTCAACAATTTCAATCTCTGATGTGTATGGCCACTGGTGGAGAAGAGAGTCCAGAAGTTGAAAACGTGGGGTGGGAGTATGGTCTTGTAAAACACCGGGGAGCTATACGTCCTGATGGATGGGCTTACAGATTTCCCAAGACAAATACCACCATCCTATATTATTGGTCAGCTAGCTTATGTGATCTTGTGCCTCTAAACATCAACGACAAACATACAAACATTGCCATGCATTTAGACCGTCCACCCGCATTCATGAGACAGTTCCTCCATCGCTTTAATGTTTTGGTTCTCAATACAGGACACCATTGGAACCGTGGGAAGCTCAACGGAAACAGGTGGGTAATGCATGTTAATGGAAAGCAAAACGAAGACAAAAAGATAGAAGAAATTGCCAATGCCAAAAACTTAGCAATCAAAAGTGTAGTCAGATGGCTTGATTTGCAACTTGTTTCGCATCCCCAGCTCAAAGTTTTCTTCAGGACTTTATCACCTAGGCATTTCTTCAACGGAGATTGGAATACCGGTGGGAGCTGTGATAATACTATCCCATTATCAAAAGGCAGGGAAGTCTCGCAGGAAGGATCCAGTGATCCAGTTATAGAGGGTGCACTAAAGGGTACAAAGATTAAGATATTGGATATAACCCCTCTTTCGCAATTGAGAGACGAGGCTCACATGTCCCGCTACACTCTTAGAGGAATTGTTAATGCTAGTGACTGTTTGCATTGGTGCTTGCCTGGAATTCCAGATACATGGAATGAACTCCTAGTTACTCAGCTATAGTGAGTGTGTCACAGTTTAGTGAAAACCCCTTCCTTTTTCTGATAGGGTTATTTGGGGAACTGGAGTCTGTCTATTCTTTGTGGTCTAGGAATACCTGACCAAGTATTCTTGAGCCAAATGTATTTCACAGTTTACTCTCACTAAGCAGTGAATATGATTAAAGGGAGATAACATTGTTTCACTCATTTTCAGTCTGAACATATGTCAAAATTGATATGGTTTGAACCAAGAGACTAGTAAAGAGTCATAGGACATAATTTGGAGGCATAATTTGGTAATAAGCTGTATCAATGTATATGTGTGATAATTAGTTTCAATAAGAAATGGTCTGCACAAATTCTGCTTGCTAGTGATCCAATTTGAGTATCAGAATTGTCTTCCCAGGAGTTTATGCACTGCATTTGTTTAACAAATTTCCACTCTAACTATGAATTTTAAATAGTTGGTTGATTTTGAAGAAGTTCACACACTTCAAATACAAATTTCCACTCTAACTATGAATTTTAAATAGTTGGTTGATTTTGAAGAAGTTCACACACTTCAAATGCCACACAGCATTTTAACATAACATGAATTTTGGCAAAAGGCATAACGGAGACGTGACTAAGAAAACAATCTGTCATTTACCGATTAATTGAATTTTTTTCCATAAACTTAACTCATTTCATTTAATAATTGTTGCTTATTACACGGAGGGATAAAATGAAAAACATGGCGCCGAGACCAAAAATTGATTCATTTAGCTAACAAATGAGCAATCATATTTGTTTGGCGCTTGACAAACTTCATCTCGAAGTTGGAAATACGATAGTAATAAGTTCTTAATATTAGAAATAATTAAATTAAATTCAAAAGTTCCACCTTTGTTCGCGTGAATAGTTTGGACCACCACATGAGAATAACTCTCAAATATGATATGATTGAATTGCAAATAAATTGCTCTCTGAATAGCTTCTTTTAAAGCCAAAGCTTCAACTTTAATGACAGAACATGCACCACTATCCCAAGCGGCTCCAACAACGAGGAACCTATCATAGTTATCACGAACACATCAACCCCTACTGGTAGTTTTATTAATGTTATCAAAACCCGCATCCACATTACACTTCATCCACTCTTCACGCCGTAGTTACCACACATGATTAAGATTAACATTCTCGGTATCATCGTAACTATTTTGATCTAGGAACCAGTCATTCCAACTATAAAACGCCTGAAGGCTTAATTGATTGCCTCTAATTTTTCATTATTTCAAATCCAATTGTTCCTATTATTCCAAAGCATCCACAACATTGTTGCCACTCTACCTGCAATCTTCATATCCTCCTTACTACAAATATCAAGAATTAAAGTCTTCGAATCATTGAATCTTTGAATTCTAGGAAGAATGATAGATTCACCTTCAGTAAGCGTTGATGTATTCTTTTGTTTTCTTACCTTCAGTAAACAATGATAGTTCACCTTCAATAAGCGTTGGTGTATTCTTTTATCTTCCTACCTTCAGTAAACATCGGTAGTTCAACTTCAATAAGCGTTGGTGTATTCTTTTGCCTTCCTACCTTCAGTAAATGTCGGTAGTTCACCTTCAGTATGCGTTGGTGTATTATTTTGTCTTCCTACCTTTAGTAAACATCGGTAGTTCACCTTCAGTAAGCGTTGGTGTATTCTTTTGTCTTCCTATCTTCAGTAAACGTCGGTAGTTCACCTTCAGTAATAGTTGGTGTATTCTTGTGTCTGCCTACCTTTAGTAAACGTCGGTAGTTCACCTTCAGTAAGCATTGGTGTATTATTTGTTTCTTCACCTTCAGTAAAAGTTGGTGTTTTTCTTCATCTGTTTACTTTCAGTAAAAGTTGGTAGCTCTTGCCATCGATTATGTCTCAGTGATGATTTACCCTTTTTCATATGAAGCGTTTCCCTAGTGGAGTCTTCTTCCCTGGTAGAATTTTGGCTTCCCCAGTGGAGTCCTTTATTTTCCCCAATGATGATGTATTCCTTTCTATTTAATAACCATAATCATTACATTCATAAGCATCGCATGGCATCTTAAGTCCAAAAATTGCGTGTTTTATATTTAAGTCTCTTTAATCGCGTCGAAACGAAAATTTCAATCTTCATATCTCCGAAGAAGAAACTTAAATAAACGCATCTGTCACACCCCAATTTTTGACCCTAATATTCCCCAATCATTTGCATCTTTGCTACTAATCAAGATCACAATCTTGAGGTTCAACTATATCTTTGTGTCCATCTTTCCTTTAGGAGAACCACCAAGCACCCATGTTTGTTTAATTTGTGAAAATTTCTTTGCTATGTTATTTTAACCAAAATACAAAAATATGTCTTTTTCTTGTTCTTTCAAAAGCTTTGTGTATTGTAGGAGATTGAATCAATAACATCTACACTCTCTCCTAAAGCTAGGGTTTTGAGGGTCGGCCTTTAATCAATTGATCATTCATGGAAGCTAAATGACTTAAGATTTCAAGTGAGATATTCTTATCATCAAGTTTCATATTTTAAGCATCTCGTCACTTCATGGGATCAAATTCATCTCAAGATTATGTGGCTTGGTTCTTCAAGAAACTCCATAGGTTCATGTGTTTATTTCCACACCTTCTTCAACAAGTTTCCTCAGGCCATGAGCCTTACAATCAAGTGTACTTCAAGAAAATATCATTTCAAGATCTTATTTACCTCCTCGTGTTTTATGATGCAAGGAAAATTCAAGAGATTTAAAGTTGGTTCAAGGTGTTTGACCTAATTTGACAAGTTTTTGACTATATGATCACAAGACCATAACTCCCTCAATTTTCAACATTTTTTAGTGTTTTTTTTTTGCAAATTATTCTCCTCTACATCATCAAAAACTTCTTTTCACAAGTCAAGAGTAAATTTTGTGAAGAAAGTTATCAAAAGTGAGAAGACATTATAGGTCCTCCATTGAAAGTTCAAGGAATGGTGTGCCCACTTCAAAGGATCATAACTTGGTCAATTTTTATCATTTTGAGCCCATTCTTTTTGCTTAGTGATCTTGAGTAAGTCTACTTCAATCCATATTTGAAGATCAAGAGCAAATTTTTGGTGGAAGATCATGAAAAAAGAAGACACATTATAGGTCACTTAGTGAAATTTCAAGTATAGCATGCCTATCTTCAATAGTGCATAACTCTCTCGTTTTTTATAATTTATGGGCGATTCGTTTTTCCAAATGTCCATATTGAATAGAAGAATGTTTCATCTTCAAAGTTCTAAGCTAAATTCATGCTATAAGGCATTCAAAAATCCAAGGCCCTTTGTGCACAAAACTTGGGCATAACCTGTTTGATGCAAGGCATAGCTCAAATTTTTAGGTCTTGACCCCAAATCCTTAAGGTCATATCTTCCTCCTCAATCATCCAATTGGTTCCTTTCTTTTTGCATAGTGTTCTTTATGACAAGGAGAGTATTTGGCTCAAGGAAAATTGAAAAATGCATGAGCCAATTTCAAATGGCCTTGGTATGAACATGGTACCTTGAAACTGAAGTAAGTGCATAATTAATTTGGCCAATCTTCAAATTAATTGAAATTAAACCAATGTGGCTCACATTTTTGCTCCTAAACATGATTAGCAACCTTCTAAAAGTTGTTTAGTGCATTGAAACACAGGTTTTGGCTGAGTTTTGAAGGAATTGCAAGTCACTCTTCTCGTGCTTCGACCTTCACACAAATTCAAGGAATTTCTCATTATTTCACACGTATGAACACTCCATGAGCTCAGCTATAAATAGAGGATCGTATTTCATTCATTTCATAAGCTTTTGAGAGTAAAAAAACCTATTAGGATCCCATACGAACTCTGAATTTGTATTTTTGTTTTAGTCATTACTTACCCTAATTCACTAAAATCTCCATTCAGTTAGCTTCATTGAATTTCTCTGAAGCTAACCAGACTCTTATAAGCAAGAATCATACACTGCATTAAGAGGTGGAACTCTATTTTTAGAGCTGTTAAGTTGAACTTCGTTTAGGTAGAAATCTCGTCCAAATCAACTCAAACTTATGGCTAACATGAAGCTCCTGATTCACTGAAACTCACTGCATAGTTAATTTTAAGGTTTGATTTTATTTAATGCATTTGTTCTTGAGATTTTCATATTTTAACTTGTCTGGGTTTTTTTTTTTCAAATCGACTATGTTGTAGTTTGAATAAATATTTTGCGAGGATATGATTGAGATCGTCTTGATGAGACGAGTCAAATGATACCATTATGAGCACTTGATTTTACACTTCGATTGATCCTCGTTTTTCTGCAAATTCCTTCAGATTTTGAAGCTTGAGGTTGAAGATGATGAGGGTCATCATCCAGCCACTGATAGCGCGCCAATTGAAATATTTTCATTAGCTCTTTTAATCACTTTGCACGCGTTTTGACTAAGGTTTATCATGGAAGCACATCTTAGAGCCATTAGATCAGCCAAATCATTTAATGAGCTCTCAATCCAACTCCTCATATATTTATGATTTTATTTCTTTTTCTTTTTATTTTATTTTAATTCAAATACTTTAAATTATTTCAAGTATTAAAATCATTTCAAATACTTTATAATTATTAAAATGAAGGCCTAAAAAATTATTTAAAAAATTTACTAAAAATACTTTAAATGATTTCTGATTTTATGACTATTTTTCCATATGTTTATTTTATCATTTAATATTTTTAATATCTTCTCCCATTTTCCTTAGATTTTAATTGGTTTTAAAATGTTTTTGAGCTTTATAAAATTTTGAAAAAATTTAGAAATGATCTTATGATGGTCCCTGACCTATGGTGATCTTTGGTTTGAATTTATTTGATGTTTAGATGTTTGATTTGTTTTGTGCTTCCTATTTTCTATTTTAAAAATCTTTTAAAATTTGTTTAATATTTGATTTCATTTTCTCTCCCTCCATCTCTTTTCTTTTGAGTTGTGGGTGAGTCTTGAGGTATCTATTATGTAGAGGTTATGATTTTTCTGATGGATCATGAAGGTGAAATCCCGTAAAGTCAAAAAAATTCATCTAGACACCTTGATTTTACTTTGATCAATTCTCATCCCTCTTCATCTTAATCCCTTCTTGTTTTTGTTTGTAATTTTACATGTGTTGTAAATTTTAGGAGAATGATTTACATATCATTTCTCTAATTTATTTTTAAACACATAAAATTATTATTGACTGGCCTCGTTGTAGGGTGACTTCTTCTATATATTCGTTGTAGGGTGACTTCTTCTATATTTTTGAATTTATTTGATGTTTAGATGTTTGATTTGTTTTGTGCTTCCTATTTTCTATTTTAAAAATCTTTTAAAATTTGTTTAATATTTGATTTCATTTTCTCTCCCTCCATCTCTTTTCTTTTGAGTTGTGGGTGAGTCTTGAGGTATCCATTATGTAGAGGTTATGATTTTATCATTCTTCTGATGGATCATGAAGGTGAAATCCCGTAAAGTAAAAAAAAATTCATCTAGACACCTTGATTTTACTTTGATCAATTCTCATCCATCTTCATCTTAATCCCTTCTTGTTTTTGTTTGATATTTTACCTGTGTTGTAAATTTTAGGAGAATGATTTACATATCATTTCTCTAATTTATTTTTAAACACATAAAATTGTTATTGACTGGTATCGTTGTAGGGTGACTTCTTCTATATAAGTTACTTGGCGATTGCTTAACATAGCGCTAAATTTGACCCGTATCGGAAAATGGTTGATTATTTGACAATTGGTTCAAGACCTTTGAAAACTTGTTGTGTAGAGGTTTTGATTCTATCAATTATGTGATGAGTTTTCATTAACTCTTGCCTAAGTTCATTATTCAACCCTTATTGATCATTAAATTTGAGGATTAACTTCTAATCATTGACTTCTAACTTAATTTTATGCTTCTTTTACCATTTTGTGCTTTATTTTATTATGCCTTATCCATTATCATGTTTATGTTTATATTTCCGAAATATAGAGGTATTTTGAGGTTTTCATCACAGGTTCCTAAGAAGACATGAGGTCTATAAAGAAATTGTCTTATTGAATAATGAATTTAAGTTGGATAGGTAGGGGTGGCAAAACGGGTCCGACTCGTTGGACATGTTCGTTTTATCCGCACTTTTGTGCGAGACGGACTAAGGTTTTAGGCCCTTACCCTCTAGTTTGATCGACTCGCCCTGTCCCATTTTTTTATGAGTGCTTTTGGGGACATGTGCATTAACATAAATTATATATTTTTAGACTTAAAAAGTGCAATACCCGCGGGCTTAGCCCGCTCCACCCTCATTTTTTTACGGGGTGGGTTAAGGTTTTAGGTCCATACCCTCAACTATGACCGCCCCGTTTTCTTACAAGCTTTTGCGGAACAGACATAAATGAGACGGACATGCTCGTTTGTCACCCTGGATACAAATTGTATTAAATTTTTTATTTATTTCTAATAAAATAAAATAATAAAGACCTTACATTGAATCCTAATATTTGAATTAGTTGAGAATGCTGAGGGGGCTTGACCCACTTGATGCCAGAGCTGTTCCCCCGAACCGGACTAAACCGGTGGTTATAAACAAAAAAAAAAAGAATGCTGATATCTATGACATGTTGGCCAAGATTAATACGATAGATTTTCCCATCTCCCATATTGATAAGGAAGGTAATCAGTGTGCGGATCTCCTTACTCTTCTAAGGCTTCAGTTTCTTTTTCCCACTTAATTTGGCATTCGTCGCCCAATTTTCTGCTACCTTTGTTAAACCACAATTAGTTAGATTTGTTTAACTTTCGTTTTGACGGCCCCACTTTTTCCTTTCATCTTTTAATATTATTCGGTAATTGCATAAATAAATAAAAGTTACTGATACTCAAATAAATTGAATCTCCGTTTGATAAACGCTACCATACATACCCATCTTCATCTCAAAACTCCCACTCTCCGCCGCTTTTTCACCACACCACCATCCATCTTCTCAACAGCCGCCATCTCTCCCTCCCGCCCTAGCCATCCATCTTCTCAACAGCCGCCATCTCTCCCTCCCGCCCTAACCAACCTAGGGTTCTCTCCTCGTTCTATTCCATCGCTCTTTAACAATGACTTTCGGAGCTTCCACTGAACTTTCAAATTACCTTGCACTACCATCAGTTAGACCTAATTCTCGCAAATGTCAATGCACCGCCGGAGTCACCTTCACTTTGCACAATGCAACAGCCGCTTACAACGGCGTATTATCAAATTTGAAGTCGAATAGGAACGATAACAGAGTTGTTTCTGTTAGGGCTGACGGTAAAGGTAAAGGACTTACGTATAAAGACGCCGGTGTTGACATTGATGCCGGTTCTGAACTTGTTCGAAGAATTGCCAAGATGGCGCCAGGGATTGGAGGCTTCGGTGGTTTATTCCCCCTCGGTAACCCTTTTTTATATTCGACAAAATTTGATTTTTTTTATTTATATAAATTGTTTACTTTGTTGAGTTAGTAAAAATTGATTTGTCTCTAGAGATAATTATTGCCTCAAGCTAAATTTTGGAGATTTTGCATATATAATGATTAAGCATCAATGTGCATGCGTTCATTTTAGGATATGTTTGGATTGACTTATTCTGGTTTATTCACTGACAAAGACCCTTGCAAGTTGCAAGACTATTTGAGGTGTTTATAGAAACAAATTATGAGATGTTCATAAGTAATTTTCAGTTTATTTCTGTAAACCCAGGGTTAAAGATAACTTATAACTTAGGCAAATATATTGACTTTTTGTTATTATAGAAATGGCTTATATATAAGCACGAAGGCGATAAGCCCTTAATTTAGTTGTTAATTCAAACGGGGCCTTAATCATAAATAATTTTAATGCCTTTAAATTCAATTTTCGCCACCATGGAAGTAACCAAGCTCTCGATCACTTTTATTTGTTTAGTTTCTTTTTGTTGGATATTGATTTGGCTTGTTTTGATTTTGAGCAGGTGATTCATATCTCGTTGCTGGTACTGATGGTGTGGGGACAAAGTTGATGCTTGCTTTTGAAACTGGCATTCATGACACTATCGGGATTGATCTGGTAAACTTTTTGGAATGCTGATTTTTTTTGTTTTATATACTGGAATTGTATTTCTGTTGCTTAGGGAACAAGATTAATTGTTGTTTTCTGTTTAGGTTGCAATGAGCGTCAATGACATTGTTACTTCAGGGGCAAAGCCTTTGTTTTTCCTTGATTACTTTGCTACTGGCCACCTTGATGTGGATGTTGCTGAGCAGGTAATGGGTGTGCTTCTTGCTAATCTGTTTTGTTTCAATTTGAAGTTTCATTGTGTCATAAAAATGCTTATTCCTTATTTAATTTCCACCTTTTCAGGTTATAAAAGGAATCGTCAATGGTTGTAAGCAATCTGATTGTGCTCTTCTAGGTGGAGAGGTATTGAAATATTTGTGCTTTTTTCATTATCAGTATATAATTGGATATCCTGTAGTGTAGTTTTGCCAAGCCTCAGTCTCTGACCATTAAAGTTCTTGTTTTTTGTAAGCAATCTAGTTAGGTGCTTCTTCTTTTATTGTGCATTACTTATAAGACATGTTCAATTGGTTCTTCTTGTTTTATTTCCTGCTTCTGGAATCTAGATTTATTCTAATTGACATTTTGTTCAATCCATGTTACATTATTGCAATCTTACATTGCCATAAAATATATTAAGCTCACAATTAGCTACACAATCTCTTATCTCACATCCTCAGCTGCGTGTCAGTATAAATATGGATGAAGATAGTGTACTTTTCACATATCTCCTCTCGACTTTCATTTATTCCGTGATCTTCTCAGACTGCAGAAATGCCTGGTCTATATAAAGAAGGCGAGTATGATCTCAGCGGCTGTGCTGTTGGCATTGTAAAGAAGGAGAATGTAATCAATGGGAAGAACATTGCCGTTGGTGACATTATTATTGGTTTGCCATCCAGTGGAGTTCATTCTAATGGCTTCTCACTTGTAAGAAGGTTGGTTTTCTCGTATGAAATCTATCAAATTTTATAAAATTATTAGTTTTTGAAATGTACTAATATTAATATCTCAACAGAGTGCTTGCTCAAAGCGGGCTTCAATTGAAAGATAAACTTCCCGGCGGTGACATTACAATTGCTGAAGCTTTGATGGCTCCAACTACTATCTATGTCAAACAGGTCATTTATCGTTCTTTTGGCTTTCTTTACCTTTTTTTAACTCCCTTCCCTTTTGATCGGTAAGACAACTTTTATTCTTGAAACAGGTGCTTGACATAATCAGCAAGGGAGGGGTAAAGGGAATTGCCCACATCACCGGTGGTGGTTTTACAGATAACATACCTCGAGTTTTTCCCGAAGGCCTTGGGGCTCTTATATATGAAAACTCATGGGATATGCCTGCAGTGTTCAAATGGCTTAAGGAGGTAATTCATATTTCTTACTTTGCCTGAAAAAAACAAGTTAGCAGAGTTAACAGCAAAGACTTTGTTCTTAATTTTTTTTTTGGTCAACAGTAATATATTTTAAATTGATCTGCAAATATTTTGGAGACAATATTGCACATAACTAATAACCTCTCACATTAGGCTGGGAAGATTGAAGATTCTGAGATGATGCGAACTTTTAATATGGGCATCGGGATGGTCCTTGTAGTTAGTCCAGCGGCAGCGAATGAAATTCTTGAAAACAGAGTTGAAGCTGGTAAAGCTTACCGCATTGGTGAAGTTATAAGCGGAAATGGTGTAACCTACAGTTAATTCAGTATAAGATTTAATTATGTTGTACTATCTAATACTTTTGTAGAAATTTTCTGGTCAGAGATATGAGAATTTTATAATTCATGTTGGTTTATCTGGACCTTAATAACTTTCCGTACATAAATGTTAGTTACAGAACTAGCAGCAATTTTGTGGTTTTGCAGGTAGTTGAGTTGTTAGTGAAACATTTTTGTTTTGCTTAAGTGAAATTCATTCAGGTTTAATGCTCTCATATTATGTGTGTATGTAAACCTAAATTGGAGGTTTTTTTCTCTTCCAATTCTAGTTAGTACTCTTATTAATAATTAGAAAACTGCTACAATGTTTTTGCACTGTTTTCTATTTTTAAGAATATGTAATTTTCTTGATTCCTATTTGTGCTATATGTCCCAATGAGAACAGTGATAATAACCTCATTTGTTGTGTAAATAACATTTAATGTATTTGGTTCAATTTATGGATCTAATAAGTACTTGATTCCTATTTGTGCTATATGTCCCAATGAGTACTCATATTTTTGTATAAATGATCCTTCACAAAGCTTCTTGGTTCACTCATTCATCACTTAGGTGACTCATTTTGAATAACATCTCAAATGAGGGTATTATTAATCATTCTATAATAAGATAAACTTGTATTTTATTTTTCTCTCAATTGAAGGAATTTGATGCAACAATACGGGTTTAGTAGAATTTAATGAAATTTCAATTAAATGAAGTATAAATATTGTTATTTTAATCAGTCACCTATCAATATATAAAAAGAAGAATAATAATTTATAACAAAGAAAATTCTTAATATTGAATCCAAATCGAAGAAATAGAAAAATACACAATAAAATATTGAAAATAAATAAAGTAAAGTATATTAAATATCGTTAACATAATGAAATCAGTATTTTTATATGAGTTTAAAGGTAGTGCACTGACAGTGTAAACAAACTTTACACATTCGTCCAATCAAACTCTTTACACTTGCCATGTCATATTAATTTTTTTTAATTAAAATTGTGTTTTAATTGGATACATGGTTGTGATTGGTTGACAGTGTAAAAATATTTTACACTGTCAGTGCATATCCCTTTTTCTCTTTTTATGGCTCTGTTTGGCATGCCACTTTTTGAGCTTATGTCTTATAGCTTATAGCTTATAAGCTCATATAACAATAAAAGACCTGTTTGGTAACCGTCTTTTCATTACGAGCTTATAGCTTATTTTACTAGCTTATAGCTTATTTTTCAGACGCTATTTCAAATAGCGTTTTAGCTTATAGCTTATAGCTTATCATTTTTTCTTCCATTTTTACCCTTATTATTTTAATTAAAATCCACTTTTACCCTCTATAATTTATTTTAATTTAAAATAAAATAATTATATATTAAATGTCCTTTATGTCATTTTAATTAATCAACTAATTGAACCGCTAATTTTACCAAACACTTCAATCAACTTATCAGCTATAAGTCATCAGTCATCAGCTATAAGCTATAAGCTATCAGTCATCAGCCATCAGCCATAAGCTATCAGCTATCAGCTAGCTTATCAGTCAACCGCTATTTTTACCAAACAGAGCCTATATCGTTTTCTCGGGAATTTTAATGCGACAATACAATTTAAAAGCAATTGTTATTATTTTAAGTAAATGAGGTTTTAAAATTGTTCTGAAAGTTGTTTCATAAGGTAAAAACGATATCAAAGTAAAATGTATTATAGCCGTCATAAAATGATTAGTTATACACATTTTATTAATCATTTCATATTATTACATATCCCTCAATAACATTATCCATGTTTAAAATAATTTTGTGATATTAAGGTACTCTTATTATTTATTCAACGATCTCTCAATTTAATAAACAATGTGATTACATTATAATTTGACTGTATGTAAATATCAAATCTAATATTATCTCTAAAATTTAGCTTTTAATAGATGATCTTCTAGGTCTAAATGTTAAAAGTGATTCTCACCTGCGTCTATGTTCACAAATTATGTTATAAACGATCAAGACATATTTTAGCATAAATATATATTTTTGGTCTAAACCTAAGAGTGCTTCTCAACATAAGATTAGATTGACAACCATGATCAAGACATAACCGACAATATACACAAGTATAAAGATCGATATGATTGAATAACTAAAATAGGTATAACGACACGATCATAAATAATACATATATATCATAATAATATACAAATCTAACTACAATAAAAAAAAAGCTTAACTACTTATAACAATGATAAAATACAGAAGGAGTAGAAGTAGAACGATATCATATAATCTCTCAATCTTTTCCTGAATCCATTTCAACATGCCTTCGGCATTACAAGTGATTTAGAGATATGAAATATCTTCAAGTTTGTTCTTTCGTTCTCTTCAAAGTGGGAGAATCTTAAAATGATCTTGTTTTTTTGAGGTAAAACACTTGATAAGGATTACATTCAAAAAACTCTAGTTAATTCTCTAACAAGTTCTTGTTTAAATGTTTAGTCCATTTGTCTATTTTTCATTAATAATTTGTTTTAAGAAATGAAATGTTTTAGCAAAATGACGCAAGACCAAAATAAAGGGGGTGCAAAGAAATATCAAAACCCAAAGTCTCCCAAGGCCCAAACATACCAAGAAAGCTGAAAAAGCACCATTTAGTCGATTAAACCTAAAAGGTTAATCATGTAATCCTTTTAAAATTCAAAGAGTGAAGACCCATTTTGGTCCCTCACAAATATTACACGAGTCAAATTAGTCCTTCACAATAAAGTAGACCCAATTTAATCCCTTATAAAATTTAACCAGATCATATAAGTCCTTCTGGAATATTTTTTCAAATCGGTTTTTTCCTAGTTTTAAATTGTGACTGAATTGCCACGTTGGGTTTTATTTTATTTTCATTTTTAAAATTTTTATTTTTAATTTCATTTTTAAACAATTATAAATTAATAATATAAAAAAGTTAAAATTGTTTCTTATAAGGAGTTGAACTCAGGCCCATGTGGTTAATCTTAAACAATTCTAAATTTAAAATAAAAAATACAAAATTTGTATCAATATGGTCTCGAACCTAAGTCTCTTCAGATTAAATGACGGTCAATTTAATAGAGTAGAAATTGATTTGTCTATTTGTAAATGATAGTCACTTTACTAACAATAGAAATTGATTTGTCTAATTGTTATTGATAGTCACTTTACTAACCGTAGAAATTGATTTGTCTTGTAAATGATAATCACTTTATTAACAATAGAAATTGATTTATCTAGTTGTAAATGATAGTCACTTTACTAACAATAGAAATTGATTTGTCTTGTTGTAAATAATAGTCACTTTACTAACAATAGAAATTGATTTTTCTAGTTGTAAATGATAGTCACTTTATTAACGATAGAAATTGATCGGTCTAGTTGTAAAGTGAAAATCATTTAACTTGAAGGGACTTAGATTTGAGATCTCATAGATAAAAATTTATGTATAAAATTTGTTAATATTAGTAGAAATCATGAAAATTACTTATTTAAAAATTACTTTATAAGAAATAATTTTGGCTTTTTTATATTATTAATTGATAACTGTTTAAAAATGAAATTAAAAATAAAAATTAATTTTGTATCTAAAAAAAAAATCCAACGTGTCATTCCAGTCACGGTTTAAAAGTATGAAAAGAACCGGTTTAGAAGAAGGAAAAAACCGATTTGAGAAAAATATTAGCAGAAGGACTAATATGATCCGATTAAATTTTGTAAGGGATTAAGTTGGGTCAATTTTTTTGTGAGGGACTAATTTGACTCGTGTAATATTTGTGAGAGACCAAAATGGGTCTTCACTCAAATTCAAATTTTGTACCAAGTAATTGATTAGTAACTCATAATCGATTGACATTAATGCCTTAATTGATTAAAATCCCATTTAGTCGATTAAAACTAGTCTATAAATAGGTGAGCCAAATTCTCTTCTTCTTACCCTATATCAAACCTTCTTTTCATTTATTCATTGTCTTCTTTCTTTGCGTTCTTATGTTCTTTGGCGTTGTTGAGTACTGTTTTAGTGTTTTTCATCATCATCACTATAATGGCACCAAAGAGAAATTGAACCTCTGACAGGTCCTCAGACCCATCCTACGTCTCAAATGATTTATCCTTTTCAAGTGCAAGAAGAAAGGTTTCTCAGAAAATTTGATGCTAAGAATCTCACTCCAACTCACTTTGTGGATGAGAGTTTCGATGAAAATTTCAAAATTTTCAATGCTTTTGTTCAAGCAAACTTGAAGAAATTCATCTATAATAAGCCCAAATATATGTTTCTAGAGCTGACAAAAATATTCTACACGCATCTAAGATACAAAGATGGAATCATTCGAACTGGGGTATATAAGCAAGAAATCACTCTTTTTATGGAACAATTTTATACTATTTGTGATCTTTTTTGCTCCAACTCTTTCTACAAGCCAGAGGTTCCAAAATTAGTTAAATATTTTGACTACCCTTTCTCCTATCAATATCTTTTATCAAATTCAAATGAGGGCCACAAATTTCCCCTCGACCTGTATTCTCATCTAAAGAAAATTTAATCTTGGGCAAGTCTTAAAAAATGATGTTATTTAGACTAGGCTTCTAGAAAAACATGTTAAAGCTAATGGGCTAGCCGGTTAATCTATCATATGGTAGAGAGCTGAAGAAAAGGGAAGGTATGGTTGTCATACGATCACTTGATTACCAAAATTTTGGAGCATTTTAGATTTGATCTAGAATAGGAAAAGTCGATGGAAAATGCAATCAAAATAGGAAGTCACTACCTAGGGAAGATGCCATATGATCACCACAATAGAGTCCTAGTGCAGAGGGGCATTAGAGAATAAGGAGGTACGCAAAGTCAACAAGCTCCAACTCAGGAACTAGTGCCCCGACAAGGAGGACTTTCAAATTTGGAGGATTTCAATTATGAGCTCCCTTGAGCTCCACCTACTGAGTCTCTCCTCAACACCAACATCCAGAATCAACAGGCTCGCACTAGATTGCAAAATTGTACAAATGCCACTATTGATTACATGTCTTTTAAGCTTGTTGAAAGCATAATGCCTTTGCTTACTGAACTGTTTACTGATGATGATGAGGACTTTGAGTAATAGTTATCTATTGTGCTTGTGTTGTTTGCATTGTTTCCTTCTTCTCTTTCTTTTGTTTTCGCTTTCAATACTTTCCTTTTGTAACTTTTTTCTTTTCCTTAACGAATGATGCATTCTTTTGAACCTACTTTCCCAATGAAATTAATATTGATTTATCTCTTAAATGATTAATTTTGATCCATGTACTTACTCTTTTTATATCTTTTTGTTTTCCCACCTTTTTGATGATGTCATAAGGTAAAGGTATACTCTTTGAGGGAGTAAAATATATTTTCTTTATTTGAGAAAAGAGTTTAATCACTCTAATATTTTATGCATCTACTTTCTATTTTACAACCTTTCAGAAAGATGCATTATTAGATGGTCTTGTTGGTTTTGATGATAACAACACCTTATGTCAAACGAAACTCAGTGAAGTCTTTATCCATCAAAATGATTCAACGATCAAGATATTCTTTACGAGGTTAAAATCCAATCCACCTCGATGATGATCATACCTTATGTCAAACAAAAATCGGTGAAGTATTTGGTAACAATTGTCCAACAATATATGATGATGGCATCCAATCAAGAAGTTATCTCATGGATCATCAGTTATAAAAGCAAAGTTCCTTTAAAGTATTAAGTCATTTATAAATCTAGCAAAGGTATTTGAAGCTCCAAAGGTGTGAAAGAGAGAAAATTTCAAATCTCGCCTGATCCTACGCTTAGCCCGTGTTTGATTGATCACTTAAATGTAAAGGTATAAAATTAATTCTCAAAATACTAAGGTAGCCTATACACACATACACTCAAAGACTTTTTAAAGCCTATCTTATTTTACAAAAACACATGAAAACCTTTTTATACGCTTGCTTAATTGATTAAGGACTTGTTTAATCAATTAAGAGTGTTTTTTTTACACTGGTTAATTGATTATTATATTAGGGTTAGTCAATTAACACATTTGTAATGCCTCTAATTGATTAGATAAGCCTTTAATCGATTAATGACGGTGGAATTAAAAAACTTTCCATATTTGACTTGTCTAATCAATTACTAGTTAGGGTTATTCAATTAGAACATAAAAATCCCATGTATAATTTCCTTTTTGAGCAAAATATTTTCCCATAATAATGAGGTTTATCATCATTTCAATTTACACAAAAATTAGAATTTGAAATCTTTTTTTCTCACTTTCTACTCCCTACGCCTACTTTTTCTATTCTTTCATCAAAGTTGCCTTAGTACCGAGAGGTTGAAAAATAATTGTGAGAATCTTGTTGCATTTGTGTTGTACTAATACAATATTATACTCAAGAGGATATTTTATCTTGATTGAATTAGATAAACAGGTTATTGTGTTTCTTGTCTTTTATTTTCTTTTGTCAAGTTAAGTTCTTGACTTATTGCATAGAGAGGTATTTTTGCTGAAGATCATTTATTTTTGTTGCCATTATTATTTGTCTCCACACATCAAATTTCTTGATGTGATTGAGCCTTTCAATTTCACAGCAAGTTGCACCCACTGAGGGGCAAAGAGATTTTGTTTTCAAGTGAGTACCATGGATTCTAAATGGCAGATTGAGAAGTTTTCTGGAGACAAATTTTTTGGGTTGTGAAAAGTGAAGATACAGACCATTTTAACTCAAGAAAAGTGTATCGAAGCATTAAAGGGTGGGACATCGACGCCAACATATCTAACATAAGCTGAGAATACCGAGATGGTGGACAAGGTCATAAGTACCATTATATTGTGCTTTGGGGATAAAGTTCTGAGGGAAGTTTCCAAGGAGAAGACATCGACTTCGATGAGGCCAAAACTTGAATAATTGTATATGACCAAGTCTTTTGCTCATACGTTGTGTCTGAAATGACAACTCTACTCATTTAGAATGATATTTAACGTTTCAATAGTGAAACACTTGGCAAAATTTCACAAGATCATTGATAATATAGAGAATGTTGAAGTGAAAATTAAAGATGTGGATAATGCTATACTTTGTTGAACATATTACCCATATACTTTTAACACTTCAAAGATGTCATTCTTTATGTTAATTAAAGTACTATTACTTTGGATAAATTCTATACGACTGTGAGATCCAAATAATTTTCAAATGTGAGAGATTTGAAAATTGATAATAATGATGGAGGCTCGTGTCTTAAGAGGAGGACAAGAACATATAAAGATGTCCAAGTTAAAGAGGCTTGACAAGTCAAGGTTAGAATGCTTTATTTGTCAGAAACCCACCACTTCGAGAGGGATTGTTCTGAAAGGGAGGAAAATAAATATTTTGTTCTGATTGATGTTGCCTTTGATGAGGATAGTTATGCGAGCATTGGTGCATCAATGGTGTCAAGTTTGGAGACTAAAAATGGTTGGGTAATGGGCTCATGTTACTCTTGTCACATGTCTCAAAGAAAATAATACTTTGAGACTTTGAAGTTGTAGGGAGACAGAGTAGTTCACCTTGGTAACAATAAGACTTGCAAAGTTCATGTTATTGGTATAATTAGACTTAAAATGTTCGATGGTTATGAGTTTCTTCTTTACAACATGAAATATGTTCCAGAGCTCTCGAAAAATATTTTTACCCATTAGTATGTTTGATGATCTAGGCTATTACATTAGAGTTGAACATGTGGCATCGAAGATTTCACATGGTGAAATGATAATAGTTAAAGGCTCTAAAATATGTGGCTTATATATTTTATAAGGTTCCAATATTGTTGTTCATTCATCATCAGCTAATGAAGACTTTTATGAAAAGAACAAGCTATGTGATTTGAGGTCAAGGCATGGTGGATGCCTAAAGGTTGTTTCAAATAACTTTAATGAGTTTTTGCATAAGGCAATGGATAAAAATGCATTTTACCATTGAGTTGTCATGCATTTTCTAGGGTAAGGCTGATGACAAAGCAACTTGCCTAAGCGACACATATTCATTAATAGGAGCAGTGTTTGAAATACCTATGGATGTTTGGAGTAGGAAGACTATTAAAACTTGTTATGTTTTGAAGGTTGTTAAATCTTTGTTTATTGATCAAATCAAGCCAATTCATCTTGATGGTAGAGTTTTGGATAGTGTCTTCAACGAATATTCAAGAGGTAGAAAATGTTATGAGCTGTTAGAAATGGAGCTTGAAAGAATGAAGTTAATCAATCATAGATGTATTACGTTTAGCGATTCCCGCGAGGAGAAGATGAGTAAAGACATGAGGATGTAGCTTTTAGAAACTATGGTGGAGAAGACTCATTTTGAGGCGAAGGTTCCTACTATAGATACTAGTAATAGAGAGAAAATATTATAGAGACCTCTGGTTATCATTTGACTATTGATAAACTAATGAGGTATATGTACCATCTAAAAGAGAAGAACAAGCTGACCTTGAGTGTTATGCTTTGAATGTGGCTGAAGAGTTGTAAAACTAAAAAATAGAGAGGTTTAAGGAGGCATTAAAAAACAAGTGGAGTCAAAGATGGTTGAAGAATCATACTTGTGGGTTTGTTAGACTTCTAAAGCAGAAAATGGTAATTGAAAGCAAATGGATGCAAGTGGCAAAATCAAGGTTCAAGCAAGGGTTGAACTTGATATAAATTATTCAATAGATGTTGAATTAGTCGATAACAGCAAGATGGTTGATGAGTAAATTAACATCCTCACAGTTTGAAGTCATAGTGAAGATTGTTGAAGTATGCCTCAAAACCTTTCGCGATGAAGAGAAATCAAACACGTTTCGAGATTGCATAAACTAAAAATTAGTTTGGAAGTCGACAAAGACGACATAACCCCAAGAGAGGATGATGGCGGAGCCACACCATCAAGGTGGTCGCTGGTAGCAGCGCGTCAATGGGTTCGGGTCCGACAGAGCTCAAGTCCGGTTGTCTTTCATGTGTATTAGACTCATTATTTTGTTTCAGAGATCCGTTCGTTAATGAGTTATGTTTTAGACGTGTTATGGATATATTAGATTTCAACAGTTATAACTATGTATCTCTATCCTTTTTTATTTTAAAAATCTTCAGAACTTTAGAGCCTAAAATATGAAAAAGAGTTTAGAAATCTTAATGGTAATTTTAGAAAGACTGATAAATTTTTTGTTTGGATTGATACAATATGATGAAATGAAACAGAAGGAAATGGAATATAGTTATGTTTCATTGTTTAGATTGATTAAAAAATGATGAAATTATGTGGTATCATATGAAATGCATTCCACTTTATTCTATTCCATCACTTTTCATCATTTTTGTACCCTTCGATTTGAGCAGAACGACATCTTTATTTCATTCAACTCCGTACCGCTCCGTTTCATCCCGCTCCGCTCTATTTTGCTCCGTTCTTTTTTTACGTATGTATGGCCTTAAGAGTGTATTATTAAAATTTGGAAAAAGTAACTATATTGAAAAATACTTCTTAATTTCATTGAATAGATTCAGAAATAAAGTAAAAAATATTTGTTTATGGAATTAGGATAATAATATTCTTGTAAATCGTAATTTTTTTTAACAACTTTTAAAACTTTTAAAAGTATATATAAGTAAGGTCTACTCATCTTCCGGCTTCTTCCCTCCTCGAATCGTACTGTACATCATTACCTTCCCCAATTTGTGTTTTCTCACCTTAACACTAAACTATTAACATCGGTAAGCCAATTATAACTTATTATTACGAGAATCAAAACCCTAGATTTTTATTTTTCGATTCATTTCATATGTTACCAACTTCAACATGAAGCTTTTTTCTTGTTTCTGTTACAGTGGAACAATCTCTAGTAGCCAGCTAATGAATCTTCACTGCATCAATTTATCTGGCAATGCCGTTTCAACACTTTGAACCAATCTTTGCCGAACCCAAACTGGAGTTGAAACCTCACACTTCTTCCCCTTTGCGTCCTTTTTTGTTCCATGCTTATGCTCCTGATTCTTCCCACTTAGTAATTCATGTCACTGATTTCCACTCTCATACTTGGGAAGCTCATCTTTCTGTTTCATTGCTTGAGGACATTGTGAGTATATTCTATCACCATTTCTTCATCTATTTGGTTATACTGTGCCAAAACTTTATTTTTATTCAAATTCAATGCATTTTGTATAATTGATTTTAACTATAATTTGTGAAAGATCTCATTTTTATTCGTAGTAGTAGTCACCTTTTGACCTTTTTGCAGAGGGATATTATTGGAATCGGGGGCTCTTGGTCAGAGTTTATTGATTATTTTGTAACTTCTCTCAAGTCAGAAGATCTCAAGCTGGTTCTTGAGGCAGATTCAAATTCTGATGGTAAACAATACTCTTATCACTTCTGCTTTTTGCTTCTATCTGATGAAATTTTTTAAGTCAAAATGATGTTTTGTAAGTGTGAATGAATTGACTTTCTTCGGAGAAGTTTGAATAGGAATTATGAATTGATGAATACTATGAGTTGAAATTTGAATTAATTAAAATTTGCTGTATAACCTCTTGTGGAATGCATGGAGTTGGCTGTACTCGTTGAGTTGTCTATATGACAGTTGCATCTTTGTGGCTCTTATGGAGATGGTTTTGATGACATTAATTTGAGACCAGTTTCAACGAACAGCTTAACTAACGCTTATAGCAAAAACAGTTATCGTATAAGTGTTTATGTACAAGCTATTTCTATAGCAAAAGATAAAATAAAGTCAAGTTGTTTTCATAGGCTGTCCTTGAGAGCTTATGGACGTGTCACAAGTTGTTACTATAAATTCTATCAAGTTGTCTCACAAGTGTTTATATGTTAGTAGATAAGCTCAAATAAGTCAATCCAAATAGACTCTTGCTAATTGCTTATTGAATCTATAGTGTTGGGTTAAAGATATTATAATGTCCTCATCAACTTATTTTGGTACAAATATCTTATGTGGACGGGCCTCTTTGATATATTGCAATTTATAAATTTTGTGATGCTTGCCATACTATTTGTTTTGAGGAATCATTTTAGGGAAGCGTACTGATTGTTCACTCCCATTTATTTTGTGTTACTTATTTCAGGCGTTAGTTCTGCTAAATTAATTGCTCAAAAATCAAAAGGAATGCCTCTTATTACCATTCCTCTCACCAAACTTGTGGACTCCAGTGCTAGTGAAGCTGTATCAAATTTATCCTTGGGCCTCTTTAAGGCATTCAAAAGTATAAAATGTTCTCTTGTAGATGGTTAGATCCTCCTCCTTATATTATGTCAATCTTTTAAATCTTACGAAATGTCTTGATTTCTGTTTGGTTCTTTCTAACTATGTTCAAAAAGTGAAATTTTATTAAGTTGAATTACTAGGCTCTATCTTTAGATGAGCCTTCCACAGACGTGTGCAACTAATATATAACTTCAATTGGATCTAAATGGCCCTATGCCGGTTTTAACTGTTGCATCTTTTTGTGCCACCAGTACAAGAACGCTCTGTCCAGTTGACAAACATGATGGCGGCTGAGAAGGTACAATATCCAAATTGAGTTGAACTATTATGCTTGGGGTATTTATTTTTATTTGGTTGATTTCTCAAATCATAATTTTTTGGTAGGGATTCCTGGGAGTTTATATGCTATTTTACTTCTTTTGAGTTACTCCCACCATTATCTTATTATGAGCACTCTTTTTCGCTCTACCAGGAAAGAAATGAAACCACACAACTGGATCGACGACAAAAGTTTCAAAAAATTAGCGACTCAGAGAAAGCAGGTGTTTATAATAATGGGGCGCAAAACTCTCCAGGTGTGTTATGTATTATGTCATTCAGAGGGTTTAAGATTTTACTGATATTCTGTGGTATATGTGGTAAATCTATATTATGAATTTTGTTCACAAAACCAAGAGTGTGTGAAAGAGATACCATATTTTACAATCTCTTCAAAATAGGGAAGAAATAGAGAAGAAATGCTATTTGGTTACTAATTTTTCATTTGTGCCCCTTGTTTGCTTTTAATTTAGTGCTATGTTAAGGGGCATTCTTGTACTTTAGAAAATAATCAACATTTCCCGCTTCACTATTTCTTTTCTTTTTCTCCTATATCAAACAATGCCTCAAATTTTCTTTATTTCTCACATATCTCTTATCACACTCTCCCTACTTAGTTCTCTCTTCACTTCCTCTTTACAACCAACCATTCCGTAATTAACATATTTAAACTATCGAATTTGTCCACCATTTTCTAGATCTGCATCTATTTCTGCGTTTAAGAAAATGATGACTACATTAGGTCTATCTATTGTGTGTGAAGAAAACACTAACCAAAGGTTAACCGGAAAAAAAGAAGAAATGCTACTTCTAGCACCATTTTGAATATATTGTAACATGAAAAATAATATCCGAGCTTCTGCTTCTGTTTTATTGGAGCTTCTGCTTATATTTTAGTGTTGTTCGTTAAGCAGAACTCTCTAATATGTGTTAAACATTTTGCTTCACCACTTTATATTTTCAAGGGTTAATGAATTTATATTTTTTCATGTTTCTGTTGACTTGCAGGTAAGCAAACAGCTCGGGATACAGGTGCTGCAAAAGTTAAGAATCGTGCAATGCCAGCATATCGTAGGCAAGTGTTCTTACTATCTTGCAAATCATAATTCTGGTAACACATTGCGGCTATTATGATAGTATACTCACTCTCACTTTTTTCTTTGCAGGGCCAAAGTAAGAGGGGCTGTCTTGCGCGATAGTGATCCTGAGTCTTAGTCCTTAATTTAAACCTGCTGTTCTATAGGAAGTTGAAAGTTTGTCAAGACTCTATGTTTATTTCCTTTTCAATCTATTACCTTGTACTATTTATTGTATAGAATGGAAATGACATATTACTAGTTAGTCCGGTCACATAAATTTCACTTTTTCATTCTCTTGTCAATTATGCAAATGAAAATTGCTCATTTGATGTTTGTTCCCCTCTCTGCCTGTTTTGGTTTTGGGTAATCCTAAATTCTCCAACTACTGAAGACAATTTTGTTTATGGAGTCGTTGGACACTAAATATACACACCTCTTCAAACGAAGATTCAAACGAAGATTCAAATCATTGTTCGTTGCATTTGGAAAGATTGGTCCCGTCTGCCTGACTCAAACTCCTTTGGTAAATCTAAACTAATCTTACATTATGATGATGAGCTCGTTTTAGTTGAAGCTATTGACACAAATATTTTTCAATTAAAAATTAATGCTTTGTTTGTTCAGTTTGAGTATATGATAAATCTTGTTTCTTAAAATATGGGAGAAGGTAGAAATTTGTAATAAGCAGTACTCCACCCTAACTTTTAAAAAAAATCAGAATTAAAAAAATATTTCTGGTTATCTTGAGAAGTTATCACTTAAAATAAAATACTTATTCTAACTATAAACCACTACAAAAACTAATTCCTATTTTAAATAAAACCCCTAAAAAATAAATTACTTTTCTATACCATGTTACATGTAGTCACATTTTCAGTATAATGGCAAAATCACATTTTAACTGTTCTTTTTTGAGAACAAAGCTGGTGAATTGCCAACTAGCCTGAAGTGAAAAAGAAAATTAGGAGGGCTGAGATGAAGGAATCTTGATTTAGAAGAGAAAGATAATAATGTGAATTAAAGAAATCATATAAAAACAAAAATCCAACACAATAATATCATGTTAGTACAATTTGTTGACACTGGCAGAATCTACAATTCTTTACACTTTTTTTGGTTGATATTATCTTCTTTGGTTGCTATCATAGGTAAAATCCAAGACATGTGAACTCCATAGAGAGAGAAAATGAGAAAGAGAGAGAAGGAGTAACAACAATTCACAAACTCACCATAGCCTCTAGACCCTTCTCTCTGAGCATTTGTATCTCAGAATAACATAAGAAATGAATCTGTAAACCATGATGAAGCCAACAGTGACACCAACATTCTTCCATCTGCTACCTTCCCCTCCATACCCTTCTTCTTTAAGCACATCCTCTCCCTTCATCACACATGTACCAAACATGTACTCCAAACACTTTTTTGAATTGGAGAACTCATTGATCAGAAACCCTTCAAAGGGATACTTAAAAAGTGATATATAATGCATGAAAATCCAGTAATTAGGAATCTCATGGTTTGATATGAAGTAACCAGAGAACAAAAAGAAAGAACCTATAACACCATTAATCACTGAATTTCCAACAATGAAATTAGGCACAAGAGCACTGAAACACACCACAACTGAATTAGCTGTATAAAGAATAAGCCATATCAGTAACAGAAAGTGCAGAAAAGCAGTGAAGTTTGTGTTGAGACCAACAAGCCAGTATAAAGGAACTGTGAACAAAATGGCTAGGATTAGAAGAAATGGCAAGTAAACTAGTCCATTTGCAATAGCATAAGACGACACGCGGTAGCTTCCGCAAGATGTTTCTTTCATGAGAATTTCCCTTTCTTGTAGAAAAATTGGTAGAGCTTCTATGCTGCTTGATAACAGAAAGGTTAATATGAAAGCAAATAGACCAACCTTTTCTTCTGTTCCTTTTAGATCATCTTTGAGGTTACAAAAGATTGATCCTAAAACTAGTCCTGAAATTAGCATCTGAATCGTCCTACATGCAAATAGCTCTCTTGTACGAAATATGTTTTTGGAGAATCTATGAGTTAGAATCATAGTTTCTCTCAATCTAGAATTCGCAAAATCATAAGTGAAATCCACTCCAGTTCCTTTATTATTGATGGTATCTTCATCAATTACTTTAGATTGTTGAAATAGCTGCTGCAAAGTGAACTTACCAATTTTACTCTCACCTGGTTGTTGTTCATTATCAGCACCTTTCTTCTGTTGCATTGTCCCTTGCAATAGCCTCGGTGTTTCGGTTTCCACCTGACATTGTTGTTGCTGCTGAATTATATCAATGGAATCAATAGCAAATTCAACTACATTAACATGAAGAGGAAGCTCTAGACCCATTAATCTCAAATTCAAACTCAGTAAATCAGCACTTCCATGATGTAGCACAGAACCATTAGCCAACAACAACAATGAATTGAACAGCTTCACAATTCTGAAACCAGGTTGGTGAATACTTAGTATTATAGTTCTTCCCCTAGTTTCAGCCATAACCTTAAGCATATCAATAATTTGCAAAGCTGAAGTACTATCAAGCCCAGAAGTTGGTTCATCAAGAATCAAAACTTTTGGATCATGCACGATTTCTACACCAATAGAAACTCTGCGCCTTTCCCCGCCTGATATACCTCGAACTCGATCGTCGCCAATTCTAGTCCCAGCAACATGATCAAGTCCAAGCTCTTGAATCAGTAACTTGACCCTTGAACATAATTGTTGTTGAGGAAGTTTCAGCCTTAGCCTTGCACTGAACATCATGGTTTCTTCAACCGTAAGTAAGGGAAACAAGGTATCCTTTTGAGTAACATAACCTGATAGCTTTCTGAACTGAGATTTTTCAACAGGTTTCTGGTTCAACAACACTGACCCTTTTTGTGGAGTGTGTTTACCTGCTAAGATCTCAAGTAGTGATGACTTCCCAGCTCCACTTGGTCCAACAATTGCCAGAATCTCCCATGGTTTTGCATGAAAACTCACATTCTTGAGTACACGCCTCACTCCACTGCAACTTTTTTCACCTCTTGTTCCTTCTTCCTCATCTTCTGTTTCTTGGCCATTAGTATTATCTAGCTGTGGTGATTTGCTGAAGATTTTAAAAGGATGTTCTGTTTTGTTTGTGTGGATCTTGTAGTTTATGCCAATGGCTTCAACCTCACAACCTTGCACCTTCATTTGTTTCACAGGTTGTTTTTTGTTTCTTCTTTCTCTCTACAATGGTTGGTTTGGTTTGCAATGACACTGAGGTCCTCGAAGTTTGTATATAAAAGTTCACGTGCATTTCTTGCTGTTTCTCTACCAATTTTATATATTTTGACACAACACAAGGATGCTTGTGTAAATTTACTAATTACTATCAATAATAACTATTACATACTAACAAAAATAAATAAAGGATAGTCAATACTATGAGTGATAATTTTTTGTTGTTTATTGGAGTATTTTACATTAATCAGAACAGTTTAAGGATACTAAATCAGCACTGTAAATGGTTTTGGTGTCATGAGAGAATAGTAACATTAGATACTGATGTGAAGTTAGGATTCACTCATAGCACTATTCTTCACCTATGTCTAGGTGTCTCTGAATTTTTTTTTATAATCAATTCAGAGTTGCTATTCATACACTTAAAAACTGACATCGTATCCTACACCACCCAAAATACATTAAGCATGTGTATTTGTTTGTAACAAGAAAAAGGAAAAATTAATTAAGAAACATGATGAAAAAACAAAACCGTATATTTATACGGTGTAGGTGTCAATTAACAATGTAAGAATAACATTTCTCTAATCAATTTCATCCCATGTCGGCATGTTCAAGTTCAAGTACAATTTTTTGTTAAATATTTTACCAAGTACAGATTTTTGGTTTACTGCATGAAAAATGATTACTCCATTGTATTGAATGTAGAGATTAGAAAACTAGGAAAAGCTAAATCATGTACTCCAATTCTTCTTAGAGTCACAAGTATGGAGAGTGAGAAGGATTTGGGAACTTGTGAAGTGGTGGTGGTCCCTTGGTTTCTCTAGAGGGGAATCAAAACCCTGTTAAACTATGAAATTTGATAAGTTCATCAAGTATCATCTTTGTCTTCAAGTTCAAGGATCAACTACATGCAATCACATCTTCTGCCAGACACATGTTTTTATTTTGGACTTCTTGATAAAATCATTTTCACAATAATACTAGTATGATCGCGCGCACAAATACAAATGTCTATCATATTTCATCACGGAGATACACACAGGAGTAATAACTAGAGATCCTGAATTCAAATTCTATAAACTAACCCGATTCACCGAATAAATTCGAACAAAACATAGTAATAAAATTAGCCAATTAATAAGATAATAATGGTGATAAGGATGAAAAATCCACACAAAAAGTTAAAAGAACCCGTGAGTTATTTCTGTGGTGAATATTATAGACCCCAAAGTTCTCATTTTCCATTTGCCAACAACTTATTATCACATATAGTATAGTATTACTAAAATTGATAACAAACAAAATCTAGTTTGATAGATAAAAGTGATTGAAGAAAAAAACACACTAAGCTAGCCCGTGAACTCTTTCATCTTTCACAATTCAATTATTCAACACCTCCAAAGAAAAAAAAGTCTTCACAATAAATGTCTCATCCATTCTAAATTACTTAATAGTATTGTATTTGAGTTTTGTTTTTTATTCATTAAGGAAGTTTGTTTAGTTGTGCATTGATGGTCCAAATGAATCTTCCTGTCTTTAGTAATATCTTTTTATGATTTCTCCTTTTCGCTTTCCTTTCTCTTCCAATGATGGGAAAATGCTTTGGCCTTTTCTCTTGTCTTTTAGTGAGAAAAATGTGTCATGCTTTTCCTATGTAGGATGTGATTCTCAATACGATTAATCTACTACGATTTCCCTTATTCACATGATCCGATTTAAATCAAGAGTGCAAGCAAATGTTTCTAGATGCATTATGTCCTTTTTTTTCTTCTTAGTGAAACATTTCACTATATGAATAATCAATAGGGCGAAACATCTCAGCAGTGAATTCATTTGTTGTTTGTTTATCTCTTAGTCCGGGGACTAAAATTTCATTTCTTAAAAGTGGGCAAGTAAAATGATGTGGATTCGAACTCGCGTTTTCGCGTTTTTGCAGTCGGATGTCCTTACATAAAAGTAAATTCATTTGGTGTTTTTTTAAGCAAAAAATTTAATATAAAAAAATATTTTTTTGTTAGAAATTTTTTTAATTAATTAATTATAGATGAACATAATCACTTATTTATAAGCTTTTCTTATAAATAAATTGGTCATTATGATAACTCAACAATATATTGGTTGAAAACCTAGATAGGTCAATCTCTTATCTTTGTTCTTTAATTGATACCATATTTGGTCAATCACATAATAACGGTTATGATTTTTCTCAATCTTAACAAATAAATTAGATGATTAACCTAGAATCTTTTATTATTAAGGGTGTGTTTGGTTTAGAAGAGAAGTTGTAAAGAGAGAAGTAGGTAAGAGAGAGTGAGAGAAGAGAGAAAAATGTGTGAAATAGAGTAGATTTTAAGGTTTGTTTGGTATAAGAGAAATATAAGAGAAATAGAAGAGAGAGAAGTGTACTTATTTTTGAAAAGACATAAATAGCCTTAAATAAAAAATAAAAAAATAAAAAATAATAATGGTAAAGATAAGACAAGGGGATAAATAAGGAAAAAGAGAAGTATGTTAGGCTTTGTTTGGATTGATGGAATCGGATGGAGCGGAGCGGAATGGAATGGAATAAAATGATATTCCGTTGTTTGGATAATTTAAAAACGGATGGAGCGGAGCGGAAAGGAGTGGTATGGATTCCATTCCATTCCATCACTTACCACCATATTCCTTCCCCTCTGATTTGGGCGGAATGAATAATTTGTCTTATTCCGTTCTAAAATTTCCAAACAATGGAATAGTACATTCGTTCCGCTCCGTTCCACTCCGCTCCATCCCGCTCCGCTCCATTCCATTCCGCTCCGTTCATTTCGTGATATCCAAACATACCCTTAGTGTTTTCTCCAATTTCTTCTCACTTTTGGGGTGTGTTTGTTTGGAGAGAAGTTGTGAAGAGAGAGTTTGAAAAGAGAGAAGTAGGAGAGAAATGTTAAAGTTATGTTGTTTGGAATGCAGAGAAATAGGAGAGAGAAACCAGAAAAACGTGGGTCCCACTCCTTTTTCTAATCTCTTCTCTTGTGTAGAGAAATAGGAGAGATACTCTATCTTACCATTTATACCCTTTATCCTTATGTTTTGTATTATGAGTGGTAATGACCAATTGAGACTAAGATGCACTAAAAAATTAATAATGTGATAGCGAAACCATTGAAAACAATCTTTAATTTTAACAAAAAATATACCGAAACCACCACTTTAACATAATCAAAATATTAATTAATTAATTAATTAAAAATAAAATATTACAACAACTCCATAAAGTAATAATATAATTAATAAATAAAATTATTATAACAAACATTTTTAGTATTTGTTTTTTTTTTATTATAAAGAATAAATTTTTGAAAAGGGTGTTTTTGTCAAATCATAAAATCTTTAAACTTCTCTCTTCTCTATTTCTCTAATCTTTCTCTTATACCAAACAATACTTTAAATCTTCTCTATTTCTCATATATTTCTTTCTTCTCTTACTCTCTCTTATCTATTTCTCTCTTCTCTATTTCTCTTTACAACCAAACACGCCCTTAGAGAGAGAAGTTAAAATGGATGGGTCCTACGTGAATTTAATCACTCTTCCTTCTTTCTCTGCTCCACCAAACAGGAGAAGTGTGACACACTTCTTTTCTTACTCTGTCGCTCATATCTCTCTTGCCTCTATTTCTTCTGTTCCAAACAAAGGCTAAGAGTCCCCGGTCGTCAGGTTTTAATGTTAAAGTTTAAAATTTATATAAGAAACATAAGAATTAATGTCTAAATATGTGTAAGTAAAAGGAACACCATTGCACCTTGTGTATTATTGATTAAGTGTCTCAAATTTGAGCACCGATAGAAAATACAACTAAGCTATTATTTTCAAGAATAAGCTTTACTAGAGGTTTTTAGAGAAACAAATTTAGAGAGAATAACAACTTAATTTTCTTATAAAGGATTAAAATCGTTGAGTTTTAAGTTTGAAGTTGATCAGATGAACTTGATGGCTTTTTACTATAGATGGTAGCATTAAGCATGTACTAACAAGTATCAAAGCAAATCTTCAAAGATGTGAGCTCAAATGATGCTTCAATAGGTGTAGTACAAAGTATTTAACGATCAGCGTGTTAAATGAAAATTTTCATATTCATATAGACCAGAGGATCTTTACTCTTTATAGAGGACATATTTTCTTTAATATTTATAAAAAAAAAATTCTACACATGTAACAAGCATTAAACAATAAAATTATTCTCTTACATTTTGTTATCATCAAAATCAAATTTAAGAATATTATTCTTCAAATTAATATTGGTTCAACAATCTCCCCCATTTTTTAACCTTTTAAGAGAAGGTAAAAATTCCAGAGACTCATACCAACAATCTCCTTCTAATACTATGTCATTGAAATAAAAGTAAAATGTTTATGTAATAATAATATTTTCCTTATAAGCACTTAAAGACAATCTCTTAAAAATACATTTAAAATGTAAACAGCTAAACACACATTTAACAATTTACTTGGAGAAAATTATTTCTCCATTTCATCAAATGCTTTTCTCCCACTTTTATCTAAGATAAAAAGTGTGTAAAAGATATTTGAGAAAGTTACTTAGATCTATTATATTAAGTTAAATACAAAAAACCATAGAAAAAAAACTTGACACAAAATAAGAAACCCAACAGAAAAACAGGGGAAAAAGTTTAATTAAAAAAGATAAAAAATCAACTTAGGATAACATATGTACTTAAATAAATGAAATGATAAAATAGATGAAACAATGGGTATCCTCTATGCTTGAAGATTTTTTTTAGGTTGAAGTTGAGTGACAATTTTGTTGATCAAGTGACTCCAAATATAAGAGAAAAAATTGTGATATTTGAAATTCATGATTAATTCATAAAAAAAATTATTATTAAAAACATTTATGTTAGTTTCGAAAAAACATAAAGAAGTGACAATAGAATGATATAAAGAAAACGTAAATGAAAATAGATACACAACAAAAATAAAGGAAATAATGAAAAATAAATATATAGGAGATATAGAAAGTGACCCACAAATTTATAGAGGTTTGACCTAACTATTATGCTTATTATTCTTGTCACTTAGAGTTCCCTCTTACTGAAATCAAACTTGAGCATTTGCACGATAAACTCATGAAACTTTAATACAAACACAACGCTTTACACTGACTTATCTTATCAATCTTCTCCATAGCTTTTTTCAGATTTAACTTGCAACCTTTAAATCTTTTACAAAAATAATTTACAAATGAATCACACTCTTGAATAAAGAAAATTAAGCACAACACCAATTACCTTACAACTCTCACAAGAGTTTTTTCGGTCTTTTAGCTCTATGACAATTTTCGTGAAAAAGCAATTTAAAAATAAAAAGAGATTAAAATAAAAATAGAGAGATTTCTATTCATAAATTTGGTGTGTAATGTCACGAGGAGAAACCTCCTTTACATAAAAAATTGTTTGGCTCAAAAAGAAAATAATCCATAAGTCAAATTAATTGATTTAATCAATTAAACCTAATTGGTGTTAGACGATAGGACGGATCTAGAAGAGGGAGGTTGAATAGATCCCTTATTTAATTTGGGCTTTTAAAGAAAATGTTTTTAAATAGTGCGAAAGCTCCCGGAATCAAACTCGTCTAAAACGATCCGTTATTGGAAGAATCGGATATGCGACACCGAATGGAGTAAAATTGATGAGATTGAATCAATACAATATCTACTTAATCAAATGCTTAAACAATATCACTAAGTACTTATTACTTCCAATGACTTGTTTAAGATAAACTCAATAGTTTGTGTGTTTGTCAATTTATCAAACACTTGGTGTGCAAAATCCACCAAGTCCAGTTTTACTTAATTGATAGTGATGATATGAACTAGATAAGAATCAAAATGAATGTTGTGAATTTTTGAAATTCTTTTCAATCACTATAAGTATAGTAAAACATATTTAACAAGCTCAACCACACAAACTTTAGCAGTTGAAAATAAAATTGCCGAAAAGAAAAATAACACATGATTTGTTTTGGCAGTTCCCCTTGTCGTCCTCGCGTAGGGTACGTCTGCCCCCAATTCTAGAATATAGGATTAGGATATATGATATTAAGTTGCAAAGTTTTACAAGATAAGAAATAGTCACCAATACTCAATTTACAATTGATGAATTATGAAACTATCCTCTTCTCTCCCCTAGATTTAAGATGAACCAAGTGTGCCAAACTCTTCGAACAAACCTCCGGTTACCGCTACTTGTTTGCATGAACACAATGTTCCACAAACCTTTCACTCGAATGATTTTGAAATTTAGGAGTCAGTGAGTCGAGAAAAAGTTTATCGACGTGCTCACAATAAGAAGAAGCTCGTGTAGTCGAGTTGCTATTCAGTGTAGGCTTAACTTTCTTTGGAGCACCCTTTGGCTTTACCGCTTGAGAAGGCGGCTTCATGTTGGTTGTTTTATGATATCCAATCTTCCATAATTGTTCTTTGATGTGGAGTTTTATGTTGTCATCGGCCTTCGAAAACCTCTCTTGTATCGCTTCTAATTCCGAAGTAATAGAGATATTCGATTTTTCTCCTTCAATGCAACCATCATCATCAAAACTAAGTTTTTTCCAATGAGAAATAACGTCGTCTATTCTTATTGGCTCACCTAGTTTCATCTTCTTAGCAATAACACAAGCACACAGGAGGCCATATGTTTTAGAAATAGTGCAAAAACATTTTGCGCTATTGGAACCTACGGTTTCACCTCGTTTGGCCTCGTGGAAAATATAGTTCAATCCGGCCCGAGACACATTGCCGATCAAATGAGAATAAAAAAATGTTGTCCTTAAAATGATGTTACAACACCATAATGCTCAGACCAAATGTGGTTTGTATCTCATTGTGTTAGTTTTTAATCATGAGATTTACTGTGTCCCAATCTCGACACAAGTCACCCTTACTATTAGCCAACTAATTTTTCAAAATAGCACGTGCCGTCTCAACTCTGTTGGTGGTTGTATTCTCAAGGTGTCAGACATTATCAGTCTACGCACAGGCAAACTTTTCCTTCATCTTATCAAGAATGATGCTTTCAACATATTTCACTAAATCAGGATACTTTTCACACACTTTCCGAAATTGAATGACGGAATCGGCGTATAATTCTTTTGTCGAAGCATTTACAATACGAATCCATGCATATATTATTTGCTCAACAATCACACCGGACTTCACCGATTTTCCATCTTTGGTCTCTACTTGTTTCGTCCCTACCGCATGTTTAACCTTACTTCTCACATTATATGTTATGTGATATCGAAAAAATAATGCATTAGAAGAAGGAAATACCTTTGCCACCGCATTCATGAACGCGGTATCGCTGCCCGTAACAATTTCCTTAGCCATCTCGACTTGTTTCTTCAAAAGTGACCGACACACCTCTAATGCCCATGTAAAATTATCCTTTTTTTCGCACTCCAAAAAAGCAAAACCAATCGCATATGTCTTCTTGGTGGATATAACACCGACCATCTCAAATAACAGAAGTCTATACTTGTTGGTCTTGTAGGTAGAATCGAGAATGAGCACTATCGAAAATGTGTTGAACAACTTTATCGAATTCGGATGAGTCCATAAAATATCTCGGACCGTAACTCCATCGTTGCAAGTTCTGTACCGTGACACGTATTTGTTATCTTCCAACAATTTCAACAGTTGTTGCATCTCACTTCGCCTTATTATTACGATACTGAATGGTATACACTTGCCTTATATTTGATACGTTGTCGGGTTCCTTCCGTTTCAATATGGCAAGTATATTTTTCGGATGGACAAGATTCAAGGACATGTCACTAATACATGCCTTCTCTTCCGGTTTGAGCCGACATACACTAGGATGACCTTGTAAATTTGTGCACAAATCATGGTTATGCTAACCACAAATAACACTAAATTTCCACTTCTTGCTAGCCAACATATAACCACGGATTTTAAAAGGACACTCACATTTTCTAGTACCCGTGTCGTCTCTTTTAAACTTCCTTAAAGGAGTATGGTATTGTCGCTTCTTTCGCGCAACATTTTTACAAATGGGTTTCTTATTTATGTATCATTATCATATCTTCCTATCACCACACCAAAACCAAGGTAGTTGCATTCCTGCGAATCCATGTGAGCATGCTTTCACGATCATCAAATTCTTGCTTGTTATTAAAGTCAACGCCGACATCTACCGCCTTTACGACGACCCTTTCAACATTCGGAGAAACATCGACTAAAGGAACTAATTATCTTGAGATATTATCTGGGTGCACCATACCTATTTGTAAACAATAGCACAAATAGTACAAAATCACAAGACTGCTAAAAAAACAGCACATACATGTTCCGTAGATGCATCTCCGGAACGTATTCATCTTTAACGCGTTCCATAGATGTACATATAGAAGCAACATTACATATTTTGACTTAAACTTGATGCATAATATGAGCAATGCAATGGACAAAGATGAATATTTACCTGAAATTCAGTCTTCTCTTGCTCTCTTTGATTTATTGCACCAAAAAGTTGGAGTTTTGGAGTCAAATATGATATTGATGATGTAGGATTTTTAGATTGTGGAGATGTTAGTGTTGAAGAAGAAAATCAACAATGAGAGAGTGATCATGTTGGTTCAAACTATATCAAATACTTCCGTAAATACATCTACGGAAAATTCTGGCGCTAAGCCATTCCATAGATGTACCTACAGAAAAATTCCTGAACTAAATTAATTTGAAATTTTCCTAACGTTCATTAGTTTAAAATACTTCCGTATATATACCTTCGAAAAATTTAAATTTTTAACAAAAAAAAAAAAAAAACCTTCGAATGGGTATCTACAAAAACATGAGACATTATAATTTCTCTAAACTAATTTGACACTTACTACTCTTTTCCTTAATTTGCATTTGGATAATCCACAGTTTATGCGCGCCTTAAAAATAATAACAAAAAAGAAGAAATTTGTTTTTGCGCTGGCTGAAATTGTGGTTAACTGAACTCACTCATCTCTTCTCCTCCGCCATGCACCTCCACAGCCTTCCTCGCTCTCCTCCTTTCTCCACCGGTACTCTCTTCTCTTTCTCTCTCTGAACTCGCAGTTTTTTTTCTTACTATTCTATTACACAGACGAGGGTTTTTACTTTTCATAACGCCAATTTCGCATTCCGCATACTACATCAAAATTAATATCATGCTAAACGAATTTATCATTACCAAAATCTGAAATTGTTCTTGCGGTATGATTTATCAGGGAAAGCTATCTTTCTCCTTGGTCATCATGGAAGCAGATGGAAGAGTAATTATAATGGATGTGAATTGGAAACAAGACTCTTCCGCAATAATCGTAGAGACAAAGGCGCGAAGAAATGTTTAGGAGCGTCTATATACTGTTCTAGCGATGTTCCGAATGGTTCTTCTCTACCTTCTATTGAGCAATTGAGTAATGCTCGAGTTATATATTCCGTTGCTCCATCCATGGGCCACAACCAGGTTATATGCACTTTTTTGACCTCTATTTGTATTGATATTGTTTTTGAATTCGAAATAACTAAGTTGTTTTCCCCAAATTCTTTTAGATCACTTGATTTTTTATGTTTTTGCATACTTCATACTTAGCACTACTGATACTTAAGAGTGAAGTAACAAGCCGACGTCGTGTCTGGTTTTCATATTTTTGTCAGTGTTCATAAGTTTGTTTATATGGGAATCGTGCATTTCTACTATAGTACTCATATTTGCTACTGATGTGTTAATAACTGTGCACTGCTATGGAGATATTTAAAAGGAAATAAAATTGAAGGGCTGATGATGATTGATAACTTATCATGTGTATTGAGATTTGTTGGAGAGATCTCAAGCAAAAACTTTGCTCAAATGTAAGCTTGAGGTCTGTCCAAACGATTTCAAAACAGACAGTTAGTCTTAGAAACAATTTTTTTTAAGATAAATGAGAATGCATAGCATGGCTATGGGGTGGGAGCGGAGGAATTGTTTGTATAGGCTGTGGAGATTAAGTGCCTTCCTAATGGCAAAAGAATGATGAAAGAAAAAGAAGCAGAAGTAAAGAACATCAGCTTGACTGAGCTCTTAATGTCTTTGCATGTCTGGCCAAGATAATCCACTTAAAAGTATCATGAATACAAAGCGACATAGAAGCCAGGAGCATCTTTGAGACTTTGACTTTTTCTCAATTGTCATTGCTGATGATATATATGGCGGCATTATCCATTGCAAATAAATTGTGCAAAACTCCCTAACTTCAATACTAGTGCTAATTTCATCTACAGGCAAACACAACACATGCACCCATTTCTGGGATTCCTTTGTTACACTTTGCTTTTATGAATCACAGCTCTCTAAATATAATACAGCTGATTATTTATGCTGTGAAATTATCTTATTCTTTTTGCTTCTTTTGGTTAGAAGTACTATCTAAGAGTATACATGTTGTCACTTGTTTCTATGTCATATCATATTATGGTGATTGGTAATATTAATATAGCTATTCTACTTATGACAGGAGTCTCATCCAGAATCACATTTTAGAGTTCCTGCAATTGTGAAAGCTTTGGAAGAAATGAAACTCACTTCCAAGGTACTAAAACTCAAAGGACAATGTTTTTATATGTTTTGGTGACATGTTCTTACGGTGTTATTTTTCTAATTTTAATATTATATATAGGCATTGGCATTTGGTAACTTATTTATGTCTAAAATTCACTAAAAAAAGAACTGTTGCATTCAAATATTGGTTTCAAATTTGAACACACTAAAAGAAAGAATTCACTAAATAGATTACAAATTTTCCCAGTTCAAACATAAGCTATTTTATTGTCCAGAATATATCACAATATCCTTCTTTTTTTTTTAATTTGAAATATTTTATATTTGTTTGAAAGACAAATCAACCTTCATGAGCAATCTGTGGCTATAGGTTAATGCACATGATTCAGTAAGAAAAAGCTTGCCAGTTTTAGAAAAAGACCATCTTATTTGGACAATTTGTGTTGCTGTATTATGATTAAACCATACTTTAGGGTTACTAAATAGTAATTAGTAAATATTTTCATTTCCATAATATTTTTTTAATGATTCAGTTCCGTGGCTCCGAGGTCATTGAACTTCAACATTTTGAGCCTGCTTCGACCGATGACATTGCAAGTGTGCATGCAAGAGCCTATGTTTATGGGCTTGAAAAGGTAACGTTTTTTGTTAAACAAATTTCTCTGCTTCATTCATTTCATGTTGAGTGGCTGCGTTTTGTAAATTATGGTATTTTTTAATTATATATTATTCTTTATAAATTGTGCTTAGCAAAATTGTTATTTTAGGCAAAATTACTCCGAAGGTCCCATAATCTCGCGCTTCCTTTAATGCCCCACATTTCTATCCAATTCGCTGTTGTACTTCCAGCAATACACAATACTTCAGAAGAATTAGTTGGTTAAAGAAAAGAGAAATAATGGTAACAGAGAAAGAAAGAGCCGCACAAAAGTGCGGCAGCTTGGAAAAGTTGACGAGAAGTGAAGAGGCCGTCTGCAGCATCTTTCTTTCTGGTTTTCGATATTGGTTATCAAAACCATTAACCATTTTTTCCTTTTGTGTATTGGTAGTCTGGTTCCGGTACATGCCTTATAGTGTACCCGTATCATCCACCTAATTACTGATTCCAATGGGGATGGGATGATTACTCTTTGCAGAACTAAGGATGGACCCAAGGAGTTAAGTGGGTCTAACCTTATTAGTTTGTCTTTATTGTTCATAAAATCTATTAATCAGGGTTGCATATGTTTCTTTAGGAGAAATAAGAATGAGCCCCAAATAATATAGTGGGTTAGGCCTTATATTTAGTTTTGGTTAGGGTATATAGTTAGAGAAAAAATATAATGAGTGGAGGAATTTCAGTTATCATATTAAAGGAGAGGCATGCCTCTTAAATACCAGGTGATTCCTTTCTTTTTTTCCTCTGCTTTAGCAGTAAATTTTCCTATATTCTTTCTACAATTCTAGGGTCTGAACCATTGGCTATCAACTCTATTTTTCCTATAACGTTTGCTTCTGAATCAGTTTCTAACAATTCTTTTACTCCATGCATGGTTTAATTATGATTTAGTGCACAGTGATGTTAAAACATCAAAGGCCAGTGTAGTTATGCTTAAACACTACTAATGTCTTCTAAGTGCTGGCTAATTTTTCCTTAAGTATCCTTGTTTAGTTCAAAGTTTCACATCACTAGCCATTCATTATTTGTATATTAATCCGATTTTACCATGACACTGAATTCATGTTTTGAAGTTTGACATTTTCCTCTTCTGAATCTTTACAGGTTATGGATCAAGCTTTGGAGAAGGGCCTTATTCTCATTGAAGGTTCTGGACCAACATATGCTACTTCCACTGTTAGTACTACAAGCTTTTTCTTGCTTTCCCAAGCTCAATATCAGCAGAAAGTTATTCTATTCTAGTAACTTTGTATTAGTTCGTCATGGTAGAAAATACAATTATTAAGTGGACTAATCGTAATAATTCCCATGTTTTTGCATGCTTATTGTGGTATTCATGGTGCAGACCTTCCAGGAGTCAATAGTAGCAGCTGGTGCTGGATTAGCCTTAGTCGACTCAGTGGTGATCTCTCAACCTGGCATATCCATCTCTTCGTGATAATCTATGTGTTTGTTTTGGGTTGGGGTAAGTGAGTGGGGACGGATATGTACAACATATCTGCTTCTAGTAACTATGTGCATATTGGAAACTATTTTTGTTCTCGGTTAGAAATTTGGGTGTTCGGTTTCACAGAATATTGACTGAAAATGCTTGGTGGCAGTGGGGAGTCGCCAATAAAACAAATTTTTGAAAAACAATTGTGTATTTAGCTTTTTAAATGTCAATACATTCTGAGTTGTTTGAGATTTAAAATAATTATCGAGGTACTTTTAAGCTTAAGTTTTAGAAACATGGTATCAATACCTCTATAACCAAGTGTTCAAGAGTTTGCTTCTTGCTGCCCTATTCATCGTAATTAAATTGTATTTTAGCACAAGGTGAAGGTCATGTATATTGGCCAGACTTCAATCCCAAACTGTTTTCCTGTGACACAAATGTCTTAAGAGATATGAACACATTCCAAGGCCTCCACCTAATAGCTTAAGCTTTTAGGATTGTCGGTCTTTGACATAAATGTTTCGAGAATTGTACAAAACTAGAGATTACACTCATTATTATGATATAAATTTCTCTTATTCAATTTCACACGTTCAGGTTGCAGCTTCAAAGACAACGAAAGATCCACCTACTGGTTTTGCTTTGATAAGACCACCTGGGCATCACGCTGTTCCAAAAGGACCTATGGGATTTTGCATTTTTGGAAATGTGGCCATTGCAGCTCGTCATGCTCAGCGTGTTCATGGACTGAAGCGCGTGTTTATAATTGACTTTGATGTTCATCATGGGAATGGAACAAATGATGCTTTCTATGATGATCCAGACGTATTTTTCCTCTCCTTCCATCAAGTAAGCTACAAGTTTTGTTAATAGCTCTGATTATATTTTCTTGTGTTTCTTCATTGGTGTTCTTAAAAACCATTCACAAAAGGGAAATAACAGAAAAAAGGTAGATGGTTTAATATCCCGGATTCTTTGAGAGGTCTGTGTGTACTTCACAAAACTCTACTCAAAGCATTTCTCTCCTTATTCTTCCCTTCTTCCCCTCTATATTCTCACTCTTCTCTGTAGAACTCACTTCTTTCCCACTTCCTCTTGCAAGCTCAGCATTTTGTATAGGCTCAAACGTTCAAACCCACGGCATCCATATTTTCTTCAATTTTCAACATATAGATAATTTTCTTCATTTTCCCTTATTATATCCATGTTATTGTAACATCTCCCTCATATTTGATTTAACTTTAAGCATATATCATATACTAATATACTCAGAAGTGTACTAAGAAAATAGTAAGGAAAACATTCACACAGTCAGACAACATAAACTAGCATTCATAAATTACATTACGTAGAGAAGACTTAATCAAGTATCTTAGCGTCTCTATTCCTTGCACCAAATTCTTGCCTATTAGCATGTAGAATAAAAATCAGACACATTACCCCCTCCACACTATTTGCACTAGCACATACCACTACCAGCATACAAAATGATAATATAACCAGGCTTACGACATTTGGAAGTTCTGTTTTTTCAAAATGGTCCGTATAAGAGATTATGTGAATAAATACATCAGTTATAAGTGTGCTAAATATAAAATGATAATGTAACCAGGCACATAACATTTTGAAGTTCTGTTTTTTCAAAATGGTCCTGTGTGGGAAGGGGGTTGGGTAATTGTGCAGGGAAGTAGATTATGTGAAGAAATACATGAGTTATTTGTGTGCAAAATACATTTGAGCCTTGTTATATTTAATTACTTTAATTTAATTGCTCAGGATGGAAGCTATCCAGGTACTGGTAAATTTGATGAGGTGGGATCTGGGGATGGTGAAGGAACCACACTTAACCTGCCTCTTCCTGGAGGTTCAGGCGATACCACTATTAGAACTGTGTTCGAAGAAGTTATTGTACCTTGTGCTCAAAGATTTAAGCCAGACATCATTCTTGTGTCTGCGGGGTGAGTTTTCTTTGAATCATTGTCATCAAAGCAAAGATGGAATAAACAATTTCCCAAGCACATAAGTTCTTGCCAATGTTGTTTTTACATTTCAGACTTTCATGCGATTCTGTTTGTCAGGTATGATGGCCACGTGTTAGATCCACTAGCTAATCTTCAACTAACAACAGGAACGTATTACATGCTTGCGTCCAGTATTAAACAACTAGCAAAAGACTTATGTGGTGGTCGATGTGTATTTTTCTTGGAAGGAGGATATAATCTCAAGTCACTTTCATACTCAGTGGCAGACACATTTCGTGCTCTTCTTGGGGACAAAAGCTTAGCATCTGAGTTTGATAACCCAAACATTTTGTATGAAGAGCCAACAAAAAGGGTTAAGCAAGCACTTCAAAGGATAAAACACCTTCATTCCCTGTGATGTAGAAAATCAAAACCTTACATTAAAAATATTATTTTATGTGGGTTCCATCCCAAGTTGATGTCTATTTTCCTTGTGAGTGCATTGTCCCACTTGTCACATAGTGACATAGTTGAATCAAATCCATCATTCAAGATTGCTGTGGTTCTTGAATAAGAACTTCACTCTTTCCATAACACTTTTCAATATAACCTTATTTTGTTAAATGATTATGACAAATTCTTTATCTGAAAACCAATTTTCTTATATTTCATTGTTATTAAGTCAAAGGATATTCTCATTCCAAAAACACTTGAGAATTTTATACTTGAAATGTATCATTTTTTTTCTTTCTTAAAGCCTTGCACATCCAAAAGTTATTAGAGTATGTTTGTTTCAAGTATGCATTAACATGTTTATTTCAAGTATTTAAAAGTTACTCCTTAATACATTTTATTCTGATAAATTTTATTCACACTTGGTTTCCTATATTTATTGATCATTTTAATTTCTCTTACCATATTTTTAAGTTTTCTATATCTGATTATGACTCCCACCATTTTGCATGAAAGAGCCAACAATAAATAGTGAGCAAGCATTGCAGATAAAACAGGTTCATTCCATGTGAATTGTGATGTTGAAAATAAAAACCTGTGATGTCAACTTTGTCTACCATTAAAATTTTTATTGGGGTCCCTGCAAAGTATATGAATTATTGTTGTTAGTATCGGAAATGATTCAAGTCTAATTCTTTTAGAGTGTATTTGGATGAGGTAATTGTGAATTTTTAAGGAATTTAAAATTCTAAGCAATTTAAATGATTTAATTGAAATCCATTTAATTTTAAATTCTTTTGATTGGATGGAGTATTAAAATGATTCATTGTTAAATTTTTTAGATCACTTTTATAAATTTTAAAACTTTTGGGTTAAATTTAAAATATAAAAATAGGGACTAATTTGCAATTTTTGAAAATTTCAAGGGACCAATTTGAAAATTATTAGAGATTTATTTGCAATTTTTGAAAATTCTGGGGGTGAATTAAAATTCTTCATAACATATAAGGACCATCTTGCAAAATTTAAAAAATATTATCATAACAATTTAACATATAAGTTATGGAGCAATTTCAAATTCTTTATTTTTTAGTATCATTTAAACTTTCTTAAATTTAACGAATAAAATATTTCATAAATTTACATCATTTTAACAAAATTCATATTTGTTATCCAAACTATGGATTTTGATCAAGTCATTTTAAATTCCTTCAAAAAATTATTTTTCCTCAGTAAAATGTTTTATCCAAACACACTCTTAGTCTCTATTCGAATTATTTATAGACATTTTCTTAATTTAAATTCGACTCATTTTAAGGATTGCTCAATTCACAAATAAATAGAAGTCAACTTATTTTTAGATATTTGATTTTTAATTTTTTAATTTTTTTAAAATATAAAGATTGAATTGTATTAAAAATTATTCCAAATATCAATGTTTAAATGATAGACATTTTAAGGGTATATATTAGCTTTCTTGAAACCTTTTGGCTCTGTTTGGTATGACGTGTTTTCGAGCTTATAGCTTATGTCTTATGTCTTATAAGTTCATATGATAATTTAGACCTGTTTGGTAACAGTCTTTTCATCACGAGCTTATAGCTTATTTTACTAGCTTATAGCTTATTTTCCAGACGCTATTTCAAATAGCGTTTTAGCTTATGTCTTATAGCTTATTATTTTTTCTTCCTTTTTTATCCTTATTATTTTAATTAAAATCCATTTTTAACCTTATAATTTATTTTAATTTAAAATCAAATAATTATATATTAAATATTTTTTATGTCATTTTACATTTATAAGTTAATTGAACCGCTAATTTTACCAAACACTTCAATTAGCTTATAAGCTATCAGTCTCAACCATCCGCTATAAGCTATAAGTCACCAGCCATCAGCCATCAGTCATAAGCTATAAGCTATCAGCTAGCTTATCAATCAACCGCTATTTTTACCGAACAGACCTTTGTCTATGCATATATACGTGGTTCAAAAATTTAATTGCCTTCATTTATACTATCAAGCTTGTAGTTTTATGACAAATCCAAGTAATTTCGTCTCTCCTTTTTACAAGGTTAAATATTTTTCTAACCAATCGTTAGTTGGTCCAGTGGTGATTGGCGCTGGACTTGGTAGGGAGAACCACGGTTCGATCCCCCGCAACTGCGATCGTGCCAGAACTCAAAAGCATAATTCAAGGAATTTTACATCAGGTTTTAAAATAAATTGATGTGAAAAAATTTTGATTTTGGGATTTTACATCAGATATTTAATGGAGTTGATGGGAAAAATAACTCAAAAATTAAAAAACCACTACACGGTGACATTACCGTAAATAAAGTAAAATATTTTATAAGGGAAAAGTCTTTTTAAATGGGCTTTTCCATCGGTCCAATTAATACCCGATGGGAAACGTCTTTTTGAAAGGGCTTTTCCGTCAGCCCAAGTAAAACCCGATGGGAAAAGTATCCCACTTTTTCCACTATTTCCAACTCGTTTTTCCACAGCGTCGTCCTCCTTCCCCGTCCTCAACCGTACCTCCGCTCCGACCTCCCTCCGCCATCGTCTACCGAACCAACCACCGCCTGCCTGTTGCCCCCTCGACTGAACCACCGTCAACGTCGCTCGACCGGACCGTGCGCGACCAAGACCACCGTCAACACGTTCAGCCGGACGGCGCGCGAACCAAGACCGCCGTCAACGCGTCTTCAACATTTTCCAGCCAGCCACCATTCCCATTCCAGGTATCGTATTCAACTCAATATGCAGCACCTTATTCACGTCACAACCACGCCTACAACCATCATAATAAATCAACACCGAGCAGCTTCAACGCTACAAACGTCAACAAACCCAACATCGAACACCGAACGTAGTGACACCGCGATTCAACTGCTCGCAACATACATCAACGAAACTGTTTTTTCTGAATCAGATATGAGATGAAGTAGAAAAAGAGAGAGGACCGAATTTGTGCGTACCTGGTATTTTTAGCCTCGCCAGAAAACCGTCGGACGTAGCTCCGACGAGGTCAGTACTTTTTGTTCAACATTTGGTTTGATATCATTGTGTTCCTTACAAATTACTGAGTAATAACCCCTTATTAATTGTATGAAACCTTTACTGTACACCATTTAATTTCAAATCTGAAGTTTAGGGTTTATAAGTTTAAATGTAAATTGATTGATGTTGATGTGTTGTTTGAATTTTGTTGATATAATCATGGTAAGGACCTGAGAACGATTCAGATTTTGTTTTGTTCTCGTAGAGGCTGAGAGAATTGAATCGAGTGAAAGAGAGGAAGCAGGGAAACAAATTCTCTTTCGTTGAAATTTATTGTCAACTGCAGTCATTCATCTTTATTTAGGGCTTCAAATGGTGTTTCTAGTAGCATTGAGAATTGTGGAGGATATTATGGTTTTACTTGCGACTTTGGTACAATGTCTAGCTCTCATAAAAGCTTAAGTTTTGAGTTAAAGTCAGGAATGGTTTTATAAATTTCTATAAACATCCTTTTGTTTGAGCTCTCTCTTCCTTTAAAAATTATGCTTCTTATCATTGTGTCTTTCCTTTCATATTTTTTCTTCTATTATTTGTTTGAAAGAAGATTTTTGCTAATGACATGTTACCTATTAGGTGAAGTATCTGTGGCTCCTTTTTGATTTGGTTGTGGGTCCTGATAAACTTATGGAAAATGGGCCTTACAAGTGAGTAGGCTTATATATTTACAATTTAGTGGCTGGTCTTTTTATGCTATAAAATTAGTTGCTTCTTTTTCTGTTTGTTGTGAAACAGGTATGTATTCAGCACTGAAGGTCATTTATTGCCTACTACTCCTCAAATCTTTCTTGTGAGGGAACATTGTTTATACTATGGGGCTTATTGTAGAAGTGGTGATTTGAGACAAACTTAATTTGTGTTCGAGACAGAGAGAGAAAAGCATGAATCAGATGATAGTAGATTTTATGGGAGCTGGACTAAATCTTCATACTCCTCAGACTACACTACTTCTGAAGCAAGTGCTTCTTCTAGTTTGATCAAGGTACTCTATACTATTTTCTCCCATCATTGTCTCTCACGGATTCATGTTCACTTCACTTGGACCTTATATTTCTCTCCTTTCACATTATTCATCTTATTCATTAGCAAGCAAAGTAAGACCAATTTCAACTACTTGATTGTACTTTCTCTTAAATACTCAATTATGTACGTGGTTCACAAGAAACAAGTTCAAATGATGAAGTATTAGACATTGATTTCGAAGTAAAGAACAATTGTCTTTCTCGATTCGGTTTCTTTGATTTTGATGACCAACTCGTTCTCTTTTAACCGCTAAGTTGAATTTCATCTTTGAAGAAGGAGCCAATTCGATCCCGACATAGATTTCTCTGGATTTTTTCCATACTTTATCGATTCAATCCTTGGTCAACTCAGTATGATGTTTGAATCAAAATACACGTTCATTTTTTTACTATGTTTTTAAACTTCCCTTCATGATGCTTTGCAAATTAGGTGGAATGATATTTTGCTCATAGGGCTCTGTCTCAATCAAGTAAGTTAATCACAAAATCTATCTCTATAAAAAATTTAGGATTTGAGATTATGATTTATTGTATTTTAATTTAATATTTTTTGTTAGTTGTTTGTTTCTGTAGCAGCTGGTATTGTGAGTTGTTTTCTTTCTTATTCATCGTAGGTACTAGAAATTTTCATTGTTTTTAGTTTAAGTTTGATGTGATTAGCTTCCCACATGCTCTAATTTCAGTTTGAATTGTTATTATTATTTTTTTCAATTGTTATATTTCTAAATATTTAACTTGCAGATTTATAAAAGAATAAAAGAAATGGATATGCTGGTTTGGATGCTAGTTTAATTGACGATGATGCTTTCAAATTGGAAACTACATAAGATACATATGATATATGCATAGTAAGGCTTATAATAACTTGCTGCAACAATTATTTCATATATCTTCTCTATTTCATTCTTTCTCAAATTTTTGTAATTTGAATTGTAAAAGTTGTTGACTAAATTAAATCAAGCCTAGAAGATATGGTGCTATTCTTCATGATTAAGAAAATGCTTCCATTGGACCCTTAAAAAATAATATTGAGATCTATCTTAGTCTTATATGATAAGACTAAGCATATACTTAGCTAATAAGATAGAGTTAGCTAGTATCACCACCACTGTTTATTTTAAACCGCCATTTAGTTACTTAATTTACAAGGATTTGTTTTTTTTTTAAGCCTATATAAATCGACATCCAAACAAGATATAGTGATATCAGAAACTTGAATAATATTAGTAGCGAGTTATTCATTCTGTTCATTCTCTTTAGTGTGCAAAAGAGTTTTTATTATATGTCCCATTAGATATCAAAAGTGAAAAGTATTCATTTCTCACATGTATATTTCAGGTGATAAAGTTGTGAGGCTTACTAAACTTGCGAAACTTTCGTGTTTATATCACTGAAGAAGTCAACGAAGGGGGAAAATAAATTTTTGTTTCGAGCTAGTCTTTTAACTTTGGTGTTGTCTGCTGATGTTAATTAGTGTTATTGTTTATTCTCAGCAAATGTAATTTTGGTGTTGTCTTCAGAAGCTACAACTCGTCTTCTCGTGGATTCATGTTGGTATTTCAAGTGCGCTAAAGGACCTAAATGTTTGGATATTTGTTTTGTTATTTTGTAATAATCCACCGTGTGTAAACTTTCTTATAATTTTGTATACTTGTGTATCTTAGTAAAATTTGAAGAATATATATATATATATATCTTAGCTATTTGGTGCAATGAAATTATACCTGGTTAGAAAAATATGAAAATAGTGACCTAAATGTGATCGGTTAAAATAGGAAAAATAGTTATTATACGCTTTAAAGAAGGAAACATATTACATCGGGCAAAATAGAAAATTGATGTAAAAACTTATCTATTACATCGGGCAAAGTGGAAAACCGATGTAAAAACTATCTATTACATCGGGCGGACAGGACAACCGATGTAAAATATGGCATATATTTTTTTTATAAAATAATTGCATTATTTTTCACATCAGACATCTGAATTCAACCGATGTGGTATGTTAATTTTTCACATCGGGTCTTGACCCGATGTAAAATGTCTTTGACTTATTACATCGCCTGGCTTTACATCGGGCCCAGGCCCGATGTAAAAAGTACTTTATGCACTAGTGCCAAAAAAAAAAAAAAGTTTAAATATTTTTCTAAGTGTGATTTTTTTAGTTCGACTATTGGACATAACCCCTGTTATGTGTGATAAAGTATTCGGAGTTTGAAATTTGTGGTTCGAAGTGGATATAAATGGAGTATTGAATTGGGAGAGAATATTTCATATATCTGTTGTATGATAGTACAACATTGGATAATCCTTGACCAACTTAAAAGTGAATAATCTAAAAGTTTCATCTATGTTGGTTAGTAATGTCAAACAACAAAACTTAAATTTGATTTATATTCTATTTGGGGGCGGAGAAGCGACGAAAGTTCTTAATACTCTCTTGTTTGAAGTTATTTAGGTAGATAAGTTTGTGTGGAAGTTTGAAAAGAATAAAAGGTTTCTAGTGCGTAATGTATAAAATATGCTATTTATATTTCACATCTAAAGATCGGTGAGAAGTGAAAGATTTTTTGAAAAATTAAGACTCCTCAGAGAGTTAAAAAAAAATTGTGGCGTTTATGTAGGAATTGTGTATAAACTAGAATGTGTTTACAAAGGTGTTTAGTGTCCTATTTATTGTGGTGTATGTGGAGAAGGAGTTGAAGATGTTAAAGCATCTATTTTTACATTTATCCAAGAGTATTGAATGCTGGGAGAAAATGGAACTATGACTTATGTTGCAGCAGCTGCTAAATGATAACGTCTCTCTTGCCACGATATTATTTTTCCCGTTTTTGCAAGTCTTAAATCAAGATCAACAGACCATTTTGTGGAGTATCTGAAATGGTTGGAACAATTAAATCTGGAGCTACATAGAAGACTATCCAAACACTATTTGTAATCATGCTTCTTATTTGTTATTAGGAAGGAGGAATGTCCAACAATTTTGATCGAGCAATATCATCCAAAGTCAAAGATTTATGTATATTATTTGGAGTGAACCTTCGGCTGGACGTCTCAAATGAAATTGATGCTTCATTTTCTAATTATTGTAACAAGGTAGGAATAAGTGTTTGCATAGATGGTGAGGACAACTTGTTGCAACTTGAATGGAATAGTTTTCACATATTACCAAGGTTGATATATGGGAAGTTTTACACTTTCTGTCATCTACCAAATGAATACATGATCTTGATTTTGATGAAGTGGATTTCGAACAGAATACTAAAAACGCATTAAAAAGTGTGAATAAATTAATGATGTTAGTTCATACTTTGGCATAGATGATCTCATCTCATCTCTTATTAGTTTTCACAATTTTATTAATTTATCAACATATATTATCGTATTAGTAATAATGAAATAAATCTTTTCCCTCAAAGAAAAAAATAACAGACAGAAATACAAAGCATGACCTCACCATTTTGGATGAAAAGCCAACAAGAAAGGGTTATACAAGCCGCATAGTGAACGACTAATAAGTATATGTAGCTTTTTCTCTCACATTTTTAAATTACGTCCTCCGAAATTTCACTTTTAATGTTTTTAATTTATATGTGGATTATAAGGCTTATACAAGCCGCATAGTGAACGACTAATAAGTATATGTAGCTTTTTCTCTCACATTTTTAAATTACGTCCTCCGAAATTTCACTTTTAATGTTTTTAATTTATATGTGGATTAGATACATTAATAGTCAAATAGTCAAATGTGCTATAAAAAATAAAATTTGTTTATAATAATGATAAAAAAATGTACATTGTTTAAATTTTACGATCTAGGGAGTGTTTTTAATGTTTGATTTTTGTGTTTTTATTTTATCAATTATTAAAAAACTCAAAGTCCTTTAAATTTGAAATCTACTAAATTGTGTTCTTTTCGTATCAACTTCGTTAAATCTATTATATTTTTCAAGTTTCCAACTATTAAGCATTAATTAAGTTAATATATAATTGTTAGAATCTTGATTTTTTTTTTCTTTTCTACTATTCGTGTTCAAATTTTGGAATTCAATTTTTTTTATAAACAACAAATATATTGAAACGAGTACAAGAGATACTCAATCCGATTATAAAAGAAAATTGATTTATAACAGCACACGTAAAGGGTTAACCATTCAAGTAGCTACAGACAAGTTAAACTGATCCGAATAACCGGTATAAAACCAATCCCATGCCAATGATTTTGCCACAAAAACTATCTCCCGACTCCCCTCCAGTGAACAATATATCGTTTCTTACTAACCAAATAATCCGTACAACATACAACCAAATGATTTTACTACAAATATTATTTCTATCCCATCTATTTATGACCGAATAAAACCATAAAATATGATGAGAGATGGAAGAAATAGTAGGAAACAAATTTACCCGTACCCATTCCATGATGAATTTTCAAACTTTCACAACAACATAACAAGATGAAAATAGATGAATGTGAGTTTTTTCTAGACCCGAACATAAGGGACAAACAAGATTAAGTCCACCTGATAAAAAACCTCTCTTAGCCACCTCATCCCTTGTTTGGAGTCTATTATGAATCAGCCTCCAACCAAAAACTTGAATCTTTGACGACGTCTTTGATTTCCAAATAAGCTTCAGAGCTTCTAAATTTCTAGCACTTAAGACTAAGACCTGATCCAGCCCATTAGATAACCTTTCGAAGGCCGATTTAACTGAAAAACCTGCTGCTAAAGGCCACCAAACAAACGCACCTTGTAACAATGAGTTAGGCGATGTATGCTGCAAGATGGTATGCAAGCACAAATCTGTCAACGAAACAGAGTTGTCACAGAATGACCAAACCTATGAATTCTTGTCCATAAAACCTGCTTATGAAATCCTCACAAACAGTTCCTGCAATGCCTTAAATAACTGAGTAAATTGGTTATGCAATGGTTCGTTACCTATCCAACGATCCCTCCAAAAATCAGTATCGGTACCATGATCAAACTTGCACGATAAGCACATACGAAACCAATTGGCTCTGACTCCCCAAACTCCTAACATAATACATAAGTCCCTCCACCACAATGAGTGTTTTGAGTTTACGCTAGAGGAGTCGTCGGCCCAGATTTATAACTTTATGTCTCCATATTTGAAAGTTAAAACGTTATGCCATGAAGATCCCTTCTCGACCAAAATCCTCTAGCCCCATTTACTCATTAGAGCTCTATTGAATAACTCGCAATGCTTCACGCCAAGACCACCCACATATTTGACATACAAATAGTCGACCAAGCCACCCAATTTATCCTTCTTAAGTTTTCTTGACCGTTCTTTAAAAAAGAACGTTGAATGTTAATGAGTTCTTGAATAATAACTTTAGGCGCCTTGTAGAACGAGCAGGTAAATAGTGGAATCAAATTTAGAACCGAATTGAGCGAAGATACTTGGCCTCCAAGATTTAAATGTTTGCCTTTCCATGATACCAATTTGCTCCTTAACTATGCCAAAATCAATGCTTAGGAGGATCGTCCTCTTGGGTTACATTCTATTTGAATATACCAAGAAAACAAAATGTAGGTGGACTGATAACGCAATTCAAAAAATCAGAAGCCGCCTGCAGAAAGTTATGTGCAACATTAATGCTGATTTCTGCTCTTGCTAAAATTAACTTATAAGCCAGAACAAAGCTCGAAACCATGGAGCAACGATTTAATCGTCTCCAAATTCACTTAAATTGGCTGTCCTAAAAGATTCAAATAATATGCTCCACGTACTTTTAGATTTTAAAATCTAAAATATGTTAAGTGTGTATGTGTGTACTTTTCTTTAATCTCCACCGGTTTAGTTCGGTTCAGGGGTCAGTTCTGACATCAAGTGGTTCCAGTCCCCTCCCGATCGCAGTTTGCGGAGGATCGAACCGTGGTTCTCCTTACCAAGTTCAGCGTCAATCATCACTAAATCAACTAACGATTGATCATGTATTCACTTTTAGAAAGATGAGATTCTAACTATTAGACTATTGGAAGAAAAAATCAAATTAATTATAACTTTAAAATATCATTATGATTAATAAATAAATTTTAGTAAATAATAGTACTAATTTTACTATTATAATCAATTTAATTAATAATAAAAATATTATAAACAACATATAATTTAACTGTGACATTTAGTCTTTGTTGGATAAAAATAATTAATAATTAATAAATTCGTTGATAGTTTATAGTTGATGATTGATAGTAAGTAGTTTATAGATGACGAGTGATAAATTGTAGTTAATGACTTATATTTTATAATAAGTTAATTTGAGTGTTTGATAAGTTGACGGTTACAACCGTTAAATATAAAATATTTTCTCAGTTGATAAAAATATATATATATATATATATATATATATATATATATATATATATATATATATATATATATATATATATATATATATATATATATATATATATATATATATATATATATAAATAATATCATTGTAATTTTTTTGTAAAATTTAATTTGATATTAATCCAAAATAATTAATAATAAAAATAAGTTTATTAAATGTGTGGAATGGGTGTGTGTCCCTATATATATACAAAAGTGTCCCATTTCCTATATATGAATCTCCATGCAAAGGAAAACCTACATGTTATGGATTATGCAAAGCTAGACCTATAGGCAAAGGGGTGAAGAAATTATTGACCGTTAAAGGAAAAGTAGGAATCATACATTAATGTCGCAGATAAGCTCAATCCTTGTTAGCTTAAATAGTCATAACAACAATAAATTTGATGTTAACTTAAATGATGAATTACATCTTAGCTTCAATTGTTGGCTTCCTTTCTTGGACAGCTGCTTTCTTTGACGGCCCCACTTTCTTGTAGTGGTATTCCACGCAACGCAGATTTTCTTTCGCCAACTCAATTCTTTTTATGAATCATAATCTCTATCTCTCTAATATTGCTATATATATAAGCTGTGATTATGGGAATTCTCCAAGAACCACATATTCATATTCATTACAGTGAAAAACATAGTCAAACTATATATACGAAAATATGATGGGGAGTGAAAGTAGTGTGAAGCTTCCACCTGGGTTTTACTTTTCTCCAACAGATGAAGAACTAGTCCTTCATTTTCTATATTCCAAGGCTTCTTTACCATATCATCCTAACATCATACCTCAACTTCACTTGTCTCAATATCATCCTTGGGACCTATACGGTATGTCTTACCAATAGATAGTATATATCTCATCACTTGATAATATATGTTAGCCATATGCATCCATAGATATATTTACTAATAAAAAATTAAGTTCATAATGTCTCTCTTTATATTTAAAATATTTGTAATTTAGCATGCATGTCTTATATATCTAGATATTTATGACCATATATAATACAGGTAAAGCATTATCAAGTGGAAATCAACACTACTTTTTCACCGAAGAGAAGGAAAATAGAAGCACTGAAAATGGATATTGGAAGGAAATTGGAGTCACAAAACCTATAAGTAAATTGGGAATAAAGAAGTATCTTGTGTTCAACCTTGACCAAGGAAGTGAAACCAGTTGGGTAATGGAAGAGTATCATATTTCTGAATCTGAATCTTGGGAAAGACCAAATCATGTAAGTGATTGTGTTTAACTTATTAATTACCTATTCAAAAATAGAGAAAAACTTCAATTAATTTGTATTAACTTTATGATTGTGTGAGACAGGATGAGAGTTGGAGCAAATGGGTTTTATGCAAAGTGTATGAAAAGAATATGTCACAACAAGGTGCAAGCTGTTGTCATAGCGATGATGATAATGAATCAGAGGTGTCATGGCTAGATCAAGTTTTTATGTCGTTAGATGATGATGATTTTGATCAAACAAACCTACATAATTAATTAACTAATTAGCTTCAATATATTGTATATATTACTTGATATTAATATTAAAGATTAAATATCTTTTTGTTCTCCATAAATATTTTATTTAACTTTTTTAGTTTTTTTCTTTATAGATTTTGGTTTCAAGAAATTTTCTGTCACAACTTGTGTTTAATAGAATTATTTACAAGATATATTATTTAGTTTTAAATATGAATATCTTAATTTTTTTTTAAAAAACCTTTCTTAAAAAGATTGATTTTAATTTGGCCAGTTTTAAAAATATAGATAAAGTTAAGATTTAAGGGAAAGAGATAAAATAGAGAAAAAGAAAGTAGAAAATTTAAAAAAACACATCAAAATTTATATTTATTTGACTTTAATTACGCAATCTAATCTATTTCTTTACTTTTTATATTTTATTTTTCACTACTTAATATCTTATTTCTTAAAATAAACAACCTAAAATCAATTGTTTTATGAAATTTTTAAAAAATTAAATAAGTTCACCCCATTTTATGTTTGAAGTCACTTAATTAACAAGTGGTATCAGAGTTTAACTCTCGCAATTCTCGTAATAAAACTAATCATCTAAAGAGATATGAATGACTTCAAACTATTTACTAAACAAACTTTCATCCTTTCTTCAAAGACATGTTTATTGGAAAACGAAGATAAATATTTTTATAGAGAGGATGAATTGGATATCTGAATTGTTTTAAGAAATAGTATGTTTGTCCCTACTCATCTAGCTGGTGGTGCCATGAAAAACAAATCTAAAGAAATTTGGACCGAAAGGATAAATAAAATGTATAACATAATTTTAAAAGCAAAAACTATATATTGGCACTACCGCTCTCAATATTGATGGATTTTTTTCCGAATTTCTTACTATAACTTTGTAAGAGAAATATGGGATACCTTCAAATCACTTATAAAGTTACAATCGAGATAAAAAGTGCTAGAATGAATATATTGACTCATGAGTATGAATAATTTTTAAAATAAAACCTCGGGAAAATATTTAGGACATGAAAAAAAAATTATTCATATTGAAAATCATTTGAGAACTTTAGGAAAAACTTTTTTAAATGAAGATTTAATTAACAAAATTGTTAGATGCCTAAATTGCGGCCAAAAACCTAAAATGTTTGAATATAAAGACTTGTCTTCTATGTGGATTTGTTTCTCTTGTTTGGAAAATTGTAGAAACATAAAATGCAACTATAACTTTTAAAGGTGTGTCCTTGCCTTAGTACCTCAAGCATTATTCTTGCTTATTTTACATTCTACTGATAAAAAAGTAAAACTTTAAAGTGTGAGATCAAATGAGTTTTCACATCTTCAGTTCCTTTAATGTTGTTATTTAAATTTGATTTCACATATTTTTGCTCTCTACATTAGAATTGAACTAGTTTCTCTTTTATAATTTCTATATGATGATGCTTATGATTAATCTACCTTTAATCTTTTGTGATAATCAAAATCACACAAGTCTTTATAACTTGCATAAGACATAGAACTGAGTATATTATTTTTGTATCTACTAATGCTAAGCTCTACCAAAAAATTTATAAGTTAATGCTTGATCAATTTGAAATGAGAATGATGTGAGAACTCAAATTTTTTCGTTAACCTAAATCAACTAGCATAATGATGGAGTTTATAATTTTAAAACTAACTAATTCACAAGAATTTCACAAAAAAGAATTTAATAAAAAAAATGATGATGGATGAAGAAAGAGATTAACAAATATATTTGGCTAAAAGAGCATTGAGATCAAAACTTTGTGTATTATATAAAATGGATATCAACACTTTTGAAAAAGTGATAATAAAGTTTAATTGTTATGTTTCATTACAATTTGAATTATTGCTACATTTTGATGTTATCCATGAGATAATGGGAAGGAGATTGATATATCAAATGTGAGTATGAATCTTATATTAGAAGAAAAAGTAAATGTTTAATATTTTATAAACGAGAGGATTAATAAACCTAATGTTTTAAGGTTTTAGGTTAATATATGATATTCAACTCATTTAAAATGAATGTTGAAAGTCTGATGTATAATGAGCATTGACCCCCTCATAATCCAATAGTCATATTAGAGCCTAGTTCGACCAAGACTCCTCGTATTAAAATTCTTTTTGACCAAGATGTTCAGGCGGCGTGTTTCTTTGAATACAATCAACGACAATGCAAGTAGATATGGATGAAACAATTAAATTGCATTTGAAGGGAAAATACTCATAAAAATGGATGGACTCCCACCTGAGCATAAAATATTATTGGTATATCAAATATGAGTATGAGTCCCAGATTTAACACTTTATAAACGAGAATATTCATAAACCTAATAAGTTAAATTTTTTGGTTAATATGTAGTGTCTAACACATTTAAAAGAAGTGTTTAAAGTTTGATGTGATGATCACTACACTCCCTCGAGACCAAATAATAATTTCAAAAATCATTATTAAAGTTCCTTGAGAAGACTAATTTTGACAACCTATAACATAAATATACATTACTAAAACTACAAAAAAACTGCAATTAGCCAGGTGAATTTCACCTTGCAAAAGCTAAAATCACCCTGCAATGCAACAATTGCGGGGTTGACCAAATACCCCGCAAAAACGTTAGTCGCAACTTGTTGCAAGGTGATTATTAATTTGCAACTTTGCCAGGTGACTATCACTTCGCAACTTTGCCAGGTGAATTTCACCTCACAACACCTGTACCAGAATTGAGCAGAGCAAAGCACACGCGTCAGAGTAGAGCAGAGCACGATGTTCAAAAAAATAAAAAGAAAGTTGCGAGGTAAATTTCACCTGACAAATTTTGAATAGATAGAAAGTTGCTGAGTGAGTTTCACCTGGCAAGGTTTTTAATATTTATAATAATATAATATATATTTATATATATATATTTATATATATATATATATATATATATATATATATATATTTATATATATATATATATATATATATATATATATATATATATATATCATATTTATTATAATATATTTTTGTTTTACAAAAAATAGTAAACTAAAATCTATTATATTATTTATTTATTTATGAAAAAACAAAAAAAACTGTATACCTAATTCTAAAAATTTCACCTACAGGTTTCTAACAATTTAACATACACATATTCTAACAGTTTAACATAATTATACACAAAATCATATCAATTTTATCAAAAAATTTCTAAAATATTATACACAAATCTAACCATCACTACTTACATGATACAAACTTCAATAAAAAATGCATAATTTAAACCAGTTCATATAATCCAATATAAAATAACAAAAAATTTAATTCATATGTGTGCCTTAAATAATGGATTTGATGAAAAAACTAAAAAGAACTTTGAAACTAGCAAGTAATTTGAGTCTTGAATGTGTTGATTCGTGTTAAAAATGAAAGCTTTGAGAGATTTTGAGGGTTTTGAAATGTGGAACCATGGCTAGGAGAAAGAGAGAATGAATGAATGAAATTTGTTGAATCTGGAATGTGAGAAAGGAAATTGAAGTTGTGGTGTTTAAAGAAAACTTGCAAGGTGAAAAACACCCCGCAACTTTTAGAATCGTTGAGACTTACTAGGTGATTTTCACCTCGCAATGTTTGTGTCAGTCAAACGCCCACCTGCCACACTGTGCCATCAGTAATTGCTAGACATAATTTCCCCCCAATTTTATTAAAATATAGTTACGGGGTGTTTTTTACCTAGCAACTTTTGTGGGGTGTTTTTCACCTAGCAACTTCATTTTCAAAAATTTCAAATTGCGCCATCAGTAAATACTAAACATAATTTCCCTCCAATTTTTTTAAAACATAGTTGCGGGGTGTTTTTCACCTAGCAACTTTCTTTTCAAAAATTTCAAACTTTCAACCGTCTTTTGCGAGATGGAAAAATATTTATTTATTTGTGAGGTGAAATACACCCCCCGCAAGTGCATAAATTTGCGAGATGACTAACACTTGGCAAACTCACCCTGCTAATATGATGTTTTCTTGTAGTAAAGTTTGATGTGATGATCATTACACTCCCTTGAGAAGACTAATTTTGACAACCTATAACATAAATATACATTATTAAAGTTCAAAACATAGTCAAAGTCACAATTTTATATAAAAAAATGTATCTCAAAAATGATTTTTATGAAAATCTATTTAAAATAGTTTCAAATTTAATTTTTTTTTAAATTTATTATTCAATAAAATGTCTAAAATAACACTTTAAGAATAACTATTTAAACCAATTTTTTATTTGATGCTTTTTAAAAAAAAAATTTAAAATTTTTTCATCAAAAACATTTATACTATAAACTTTTTTAAGCATATATATTCGAAAAATTAAGATTATTTAGAAATAGCATGCAAACATGCTGCACCACTGCCTTTTTTGGATGGCAAAATCAGTCCTCTTAAAAATTACATTCATTGTCCTATGTGAGATAACATTGTTATACATGAGCCTTTGCACTCTCAATAAAAGATCCACTGCTTTTGGTGCTAGAAAATTAAAAGTGTAAAAGACAAATAGTATGAAAGCATGTTCATTGTCGAAACACACTTTCTCATGCTTGACCACTTTACTTGAAGCGGCTTTGAGAGCTGCTTGTCCCACAGTAAAACCTGCAGTCCTTAGTCCCACCAATGGGGAAACTCCGATCAAGTCTACACATGCATGTTTCTCTCCTACCCACTCATACACTAGATAATCGACTGACATAAGAGTCGATCTCCCCTCTTGTGAGTTAGTCAAGAAACTCACAAGCACCTCTTTCTTCACAGATATCCTGACACGCTTAAATATATCAAATATGGTATTCCTAACAAAGTTATGTCGGTATTTGAATCCTGGAAACTCCTTGCAATGAATAGCCTATTCCCCAAATGTATTTGAGGATCCCTTGCAACAAACAGGGCAAACCTCATCAACAGGAAATAAGAAAATCATAAGTCAGTATTTAAGGATGGTATGGTACTCTACTGGAGACATATGTTGACCTATATCATTAATAGGAATAGCAAGGAGAAAATCTTGAGCATGTGCTACTTGCAAACAACCAAAGACTGTTTTTTGCCTTATGATCATGTCAAACTTTACATCCATGTCCTAAATACTTTTAATAAAAAGGGCACTCGCCAAAACATGTTATGCTTTAGGGGGGGCGGTGTCCTTTCTAGTAAAACCACTAAGGTCAAAATCTTGAATCACATCAATAGGACCATTCAAATCTCTGTCGAAATTAAGGACCATCCAAGACTAGGCCTTAGAAGCTACAAACGTGTATGAGGCGTCTCTACTTTTGAGTGCAAACTCAACCCCCCAACTCTAATAGGCAAAGAAGCCACGGTCCATTGAAGGTTCCCAAAAAAGGACCTTCATCAAGGTACCAGACATGAAGAATAAGTGGGTGTAATACATAGGTAAAAAGGAGCGGCCCTAACGAATCACCTTGCTTCACTCCAGTGGGTGACATAATATGCTCATCCCCAAAGTATAATCTTGCTGCCTGACCATGGAGAAACTCAACCCACAAGAAAATAGATGAGCATCTCACCCTCAACTCTCGCAGAAAAAACTGAAACAAACAAACCATATATTATCTATTAAACAAACACTTTAACTCCGATAAATATAACATTAGAATAAATTTAATCTCACTTTTTGTTATGCGACAAAATGTGAGTTAAGTTAGTTAGATTTTTTTGTTGTTTTATAAATAAATATTTACAAAAGAAAATAGAAACATAATAACTCGAACTCAAAATCAAAATTTTATATAAAATATCTTCATAATCAACCAATATGACAACAAAGACTATTAATATAACAATTGAGTACATTCTTCAAACATATTTTTTATAATTAAAATACAGATTTTCTATAAAAAAGAATGTATAATAACACACACCAAATGGAATAAATCCCAATCCCACAAGTAAGAATTAGTGAATTGCAAATTAGGATACACTTCCCAATTGTGCCTCCACTAATTAACTAGCATTATTCATTAATCAATTGTTCTTAAAATAGAGATCAATATGCACCACATAAGCCATAGAAATCAACTAGAGTTTCCATTTGGAGTGGACAACCACCAAAACAAAACCAACATCTACTTTTCCTTTTCCAAGAAAAAAACACAAAATTTTCTTTTCATTCTTGCATTCTCTCAATTTCCAACTTTCATATTCATCTTTCAACTTCCACGCAAAATTCGTTGACAATATTGCATGCATAATATTCAACTTGTTTATGCCTTGCTAACAATAAGGCAATGCATATTTTGAATCATATCAAAAAAATCTTGAACATATACAATGGAACTAAATAATAGAAGAAGTGAACAGTGATGACAAAATATAGATCTATATAGATACATATACAATAAGTGATTGGATTGAGAGGGAAAAAGAACAGAAAAATGGCAATTTTAAAGAACTTAACCGTAGATGAAATGGTGTGCTATTCACCAACTATGATAACAACAAATGGGATATGGCAAGGAGATAACCCTTTGGATTATGCTCTTCCTCTCTTCATCCTTCAAGTTATTTTAGTTGTTGTTGCCACGCGAATCTTCGTCTTCGTACTCAAGCCTATTCGCCAACCACGCGTCATAGCAGAAATCTTGGTTAGTTTTTTTCTATCTATGTACCATGCACCGTCAGTGTAAAAAGTTTACGATGAATCATATTCACACTAAGAAGTTATTTTTGTTACATATATGTATATGTTATGTTGTGTATGCAGGGAGGGATAGTGTTAGGTCCTTCTGTTCTTGGAAGAAACAAAACATTTGCTGATGCAGTTTTTCCTCTAAGAAGTGTGATGGTGATTGAAACAATGGCGAATGTTGGTCTTTTATATTTTCTATTCTTGGTTGGAGTAGGGATGGATGCATCTGCAATAAGAAGAATGGGTAGAAAATCACTCACCATAGCAGTTTCTGGTATGGTGTTACCATTCGGAACGGGAGCGCTATTTTCGATCTTTTTGATGAAAGACGGTGAGAAAGCCACAAATGGAAGTGCTTTTGTGTTAATTCTCGGCGTTGTTCTTTCTGTCACTGCATTTCCTGTTCTTGCTAGGATCCTTGCAGAGTTAAAACTGATCAACTCAGAGTTGGGAAGGGTTGCTCTTTCAGCTGCAATCATCAATGATGTTCTGTCATGGATGCTTCTGGCTATAGCCATTGCTTTGGCAGAAGATGAGAGAATTTCTGTGGCTTCTGTAATGGTTGTTTTGTCAAGTGCTGCATTTGTCGCCTTTAATGCTTTTGTCGTACGGCCGATAATCATGTGGATAATAAGGAAAACGCCAGAAGGCGAATCGTTTAGCGATTTCTATATATGTTTGATACTAGCAGGTGTGATGATATCAGGTTTCATCACAGATGCTATTGGAACTCATTCTGTTTTCGGTGCTTTTGTATTCGGTTTGATTATTCCAACCGGTCCACTTGGTTTCGCTCTTATTGAAAAGCTTGAGGACTTTGTTTCGGGCCTTTTGCTTCCTCTCTTTTTCGCAATTAGTGGATTGAAGACTAATGTTGGTCTCATCACTGGTGTTACTAAATGGGCCGTTATAATCATTCTTGTTGTTTTGTCTTGTATCGGTAAAGTCGTTGGAACTTTGATTGTTTCTATTAGCTATCAAATGTCACTTTCTGAAGGTGCTGCTCTTGGCATGCTCATGAACACGAAAGGCCTAGTTGAAATTCTTGTTCTTAACATCGGTCGAGATCAAAAGGTATTTATTTATTGTTATCTCATTCGTTACGATATGTATAGCTGCTGGTTCAGGGTTCAATCTGTGTACTGCTCAGTGCATATGAATTGATTAATCTAAACTAACGAATCCGTCGCAGGTTTTGGACGAGGAAGCGTTTGCGACAATGGTGGTTATAACAGTACTAATGACTGGAATGATTGTGCCTGCAATATCAATTATATATAGACCATCAAGAGGGATGATATCTTACAAAAGAAGAACGATTCAAATGTCGAAAAAAGATGCAGAGTTTAGAGTACTAGTGTGTATTCATACCCCAAGAAATGTTCCAACTATGATAAACCTACTTGAAGCCTCAAATCCAACAAAGAAATCACCAATATGTATCTATGTGCTCCATTTGGTTGAGCTCACGGGTCGAACATCGGCGTTACTCATTGTTCATACATCGAAAAAATCAGATCATACTGCTCTCAACAGAACCGAAGCTCAATCCGATCATATAATCAACGCCTTTGATAACTACGAACAGCACGCAGAACATGTATCAGTCCAACCGTTAACAGCAATCTCCCCTTACTCCACAATGCATGAAGATATATGCAGTTTAGCTGAGGAAAAACGCGTCGCGTTTATAATCATCCCTTTTCATAAACAACAAACAGTCGACGGAGGAATGGAGGCAACAAACATGGCGTTTCGTACAGTTAACCAAAATGTGTTAGCGAATTCGCCTTGTTCAGTTGGAATTCTAGTAGATAGAGGCTTAAACAGTTCAAACCGTTTAGTTGCCGATCAAATGTCACATCATGTAGCAGTTTTGTTTTTCGGAGGACCAGACGATAGAGAAGCGTTAAGTTACGGTTGGAGAATGTCGGAACATTCAGGAATAAGCCTAACCGTTATGCGTTTTGTTGCTGGAGAAGACACGGCGATGAGCGAAAGCAGTACTAGTCATAACAACAATGCAGATAAACAAAGAGTTCTAACCGTTGAAACAGACGAAGACGGAGAAACTGATAAACAACTCGACGAGAGATTCTTACATTGGTTCATGATGAGTCATGTAAACGATGACTCAATTGCGTATATCGAAAAAGTAGTTAACAACGGGGAGGAAACGGTTGCGGCGATAAGGTCAATGGGAGATGTTTTTGGACTATTTATAGTTGGAAGAGGACAAGGAGTTATATCCCCACTGACTGCAGGACTTACTGATTGGAGTGAATGTCCTGAGTTAGGTGCAATTGGTGATTTGTTAGCATCTTCTGATTTTGCAACAGTTGCATCAGTTTTGGTGGTTCAACAATATGTTGGTGCTGGTTTAGAAGATGGATTGGGAACACCTGTGTTAAATGAAGAATATGGTGGTGGTGGAAATCAATCAAATTTCATGCAACCAAGGGGGAGTCAAACTGTTACTTCACCAAGGGGGCATCAATCTGTTTTTAGTACAGAAAGGTGTTGATTTCGATTTTGGTTATGTATTCTGGTGTGATAGAAGCATGGTCCTGGATAGAACATTACGGCAAAAGTTGATCTATGTAGCCGAGTCCATTTAATGGGATAAGGCTCGGTTATTGATGTATTCTGGTGTGATAACAAAATAGTTTCAACTAACTTTTTCTTTTTTTTTGAATTGGGTCTTCATGCTAGTAGTGGTTTACTTTTGAAACTTTTGTACAAAATGTACATAGATATGTACAATTTCATTGTTTAGCAGTATATTCTTTTAGGTGAGTATAAGTGAATTTCATGTAGTTATTGTCCAATAATTTATTTTGTTGTTTAAAGAACAGTTCCATGTGTAACTAATTACTATCATTAAAGGATATAGTCTTGTGCCTCAACATGAAATTAAGCATGAGTAGGTCATATTCCATTTGAGTTTGAACATGAAATAGTACTAACAAACAAATTTTGTATTATCTAATATTATCATGTATACTCATACATGATATGTATTACTGCTTTAATTAGCTGAACTCTGCCCATGATAAAGAGAGTAGTTCCCTTCCAAGTGGATAGTTCTAGCTTGATCTTGTCTACAATGGGCTGGAAGTGAACATCTTTTGGTTTGCTCTTGAATATTTGAAAGCCTAGGTAAGTGAATGGTATTTGACCCTGAGTGAAGTCTAGTAAGTTTTTACTTATTGCTCATATATAGAACTTGCTTTTGACTGTAATATCTTTTCTTCATGCTTCCCCATAATCCTTGAATATATGCATTATTTTGATAAGATTTAGATTTAGTACCTTGACCGAAAATCATACTGTCATTGACGCACAGTGCATGAGTGGGGATACGTATCTCTTTGTTGATAACTAATTAAGAAAGCAAAATCTCATTCTCTAATCAATTAGGTCTTGTATCTAATCAAATATGGAGCGAACTCGCAACCTAATCGATTAGGAACCTCTTAATCGATTATGCACCAAATCTAGATAATTTGCTTCCTAGTTAGCTAAGTCTAGTCGATTAGCACCGCGGGCTAAGAGAGCAGCATCGGCATATAGATTATTTCCTTTCTTAACCAAATTTCTTTTCCCCTATATAAAGGAGTCTTTCTGTTCTCTTAAAGATTTGTCCTTCTACTAATGAGTATGAGCAAAATTTCCTCTTTATATTTGTCGCTTCCATTTGATCTTTTGCGAGTTCCACAATCGTTATGTATTTTATTATCAGTGTCATCCAACTTAAGGTTAACTTCTCTTCTTCCATTGCGTTTATTTCTTCAGTTATATTCTTGGGCTGACCAACATTTTGTGTATGACAGTTTTATCGTGATCTCGCAATTGGAATGGGCCAGTTTCAACAATAGGTATGCTTGACCATTTTCTTCTCTTGAGACGTGATGTGTCTCTACCTTCTTGAATTTTGCCATACCAGTCAAACTGCGACAATTCTACAATCCACTCAGTCATTCTTCTTGCAATGTCTCGTTTGTGGAGTATTTGTCCGATGGAATACTTGGTCCTACTCCTCACCATAATGATGCGCGGGCGATGAAATAATCTACTATCTTCATAGTCGTTATCACAAGTGTCAAAGTGATCTTTTCTACCTTATGATATCACACTTCTAATTACAGTAACACCTTCTCGATGAAGTAGACAGTGTCTTGAGAGGAGTCGTTTTCTCTTACAGAAATGCTCCTATAGCTTTTGGGCATAGATAGATGTATACGAAAATGGGGTTCGCACTCTTTTGGGTGGACTAAACAAGTGATTATGATTACACTTCTTTAAGGGTCCGTTTGGTTCAACGGAGGGGAGGGGAGGGGAGGGGAGGGGAGGAAATTTAATCGAGGGGAGGGGAATGGAGGGGAAGGGAGGGGAGGGAATTTAACTAAATATATGTTTGGTTCAAAGAAGGGAAGGGGAGGGGAGGGATTTTTAACAACAAGTATGTTTGGTTCACAAGGGGAGGGGAGGGATTTTAAAATCAATTTACCTTTTTATCCTTATAAATATTATTATTTATTTTTAGTAAAAATAATCTACTATCTACTATCTACCCATTAATAAAATGTTTACCAAAATTATTTTTTTACCCTCCCAACCAAAATAATTTGCACTGCACAAAGGTTACAAAAGTAATTAACAAAAGAAAATATCAAACCCCCCATTTGTATGAATCTGATTGGTCTATTCCATAAAGTTAGTACTAACATTTGCCATTTGTATGAATCTGATTGGTCTATTCCATAAGGATAGTACTAACATTTGGACTCTTCTCATTGTCATTTCCCTCCCAAAAAATTTGATATCTTACTCCTCTGCTCCGCTCACTTTTCGTTTAGACAAAAGGACAAACCCAAAACCCAAAGCACAAACGTTACAATCCTCTGCTCTGCTCGGTTTAACTTTGTCCGCCGTTTCAATACTTCTCCGCGTGTTCCCTTCCTCTGGTACCATTTATTCAACCTTCTCTTACCTTTCGTTTGTCTGTTACAATTGTTTTTGAAGGAGAGTACAGCCGGTGTTTCTACAAAGAACATCATAGTTTTCCTTGCTCAAATGGTGTTTCTACTGCATTTCATTCTCCGAACATATATTTGATGCTACAACACATATTCCACTACTTTTATGTTTTATGTACTTTGTGTTTTATGTTTTATGGCTGCAAGATATAGTTTTTCTCTCATTTTATGTTTCGAAATCCTCTGAACTGGAAAAAAGTCTATAAACTATGCTCTGGAAGTTTTTCTTTTATCTCTTTTATCTCTTTTATCTTATACTTTCCATCTATGGCAGCGAAAATGTCAAGACCCCCCATTTTTATTCAAGATTTGGTGAAGGGAAATCAGGTCTGGAAAATGCACATTAGGGTGGTTGATTTGTGGGTTGTTAGTGAGAAAAATGGGAAACAACACCTTGAGGCAGTTATTGTGGATGAAAAGGTTGCATTTTTATCAACTTTTTAACATTTTCGGTATTTTAATGCCTTTTTTCATTTGCATCATTTTCTTAGTTCTTGCTAAAGTATTGTGCAACCTTTAAACAGGGTGACAAGATTCATGTCACCACTTGGGGGAGAGACTTCCAAGATTGGATTGAAGTGGTCAAGGAGCATGAAACGTATTACCTTTATAATGGAGAGCCAGTTGACAATGATGGCCCTTTCAAAGTCTGTTTTAACCCACTTAAACTCATTTTCAATGGAGGCACTACCATGTCAAAAGTGGATTTTGAAGGATAGAAAAACACTTAGAAAGGGGGGGATTGAATAAGTGTGACTTTAAATCTTGGACAATAAAAATAAAATGCACAATTATTTTTATCCTGGTTCGCTGTTAACGAAGCTACTCCAGTCCACCCCCGCAGAGATGATTTACCTCAACTGAGGATTTAATCCACTAATCGCACGGATTACAATGGTTTTCCACTTAGTCCGCAACTAAGTCTTCCAGAGTCTTCTGATCACACACTGATCACTCCAGGAACAACTGCTTAGTTCACTCCTAAGACTTTTCTAGAGTCTACTGATCAACACGATCACTCTAGGCTTAGTTCACTCCTAAGACTTCCCTAGAGTATTCTGATCAACACGATCACTCTAGTTACAAACTGCTCAGCCAACTGCCAAGACTTCCTAGAGTATACTGATCACACGATCACTCTAGTTCCTTACAACTTAATGTAATTCTAAGAGTATTACAAATGCTTCTTAAAAGCGATAATCACAAACTGTGATATTTCTCTTACAGTTTAAGCTTAATCTCACTAAGATATTACAACAGCAATGTAGTGAGCTTTGATGAAGATTCTGAGCTTTGATTGAATAGCGTTTCAGCAAGTTTATTTTCGTTCAGAGTTGTTAAGAATTGGTAACCTTGCTTCTCATCAGAACTTCATATTTATAGGCGTTGAGAAGATGACCGTTGAGTGCATTTAATGCTTTGCGTGTTCCGTACAGCATTGCATTTAATGTTATACGCTTTTGTCAACTACCTCGAGCCTTGTTCACGCTGTGTCTACTGACGTTGCCTTTAGTAGCTTTAACGTTCCTTTTGTCAGTCAGCGTAGTCTGCCACGTGTACTTCCTTCTGATCTGATGTTTGTGAATATAACATTTGAATATCATCAGAGTCAAACAGCTTGGTGCATAGCATCTTCTGATCTTCTGACCTTGAAGTGCTTCTGAGCGTGATACCATCTTCTGATCTTCAGTGCTTCTGATCTCATGTTCTTCTGATGCTTCCATAGACCCATGTTCTGATTCTACTTCGACCATCTTCTGATGTCTTGCCAGACCATGTTCTGATGTTGCATGCTGAACCATTTGAGACACAACTTCTGAGCGCTGAATTATGCGTACTCTTTATATATTTCCTGAAAGGGAAATTGCATTGGATTAGAGTACCATATTATCTTAAGCAAAATTCATATTATTGTTATCATCAAAACTAAGATAATTGATAAGAACAAATCTTGTTCTAACAATCTCCCCCTTTTTGATGATGACAAAAACATATATAAATGATATGAATTTGCGATCAGAAAGAGTAGACGGCAAAAGACAAATTACACAGCTATAGCATAAGCATATGAATATGTCTCCCCCTGAGATTAACAATCTCCCCCTGAGATAAATAATCTCCCCCTGAAATAAATACTCGAAGAACTTTAATAAAAGACTTCCCTGATTATTTCGGTAGAGACGATCATATAAGCTTCTGCCTTCAGAGAATTCATAGCTTCTGACTTCTGCTTCCATTGGACAGCTTCAGAACTTGAATTTCTTTAGATCCTTAGAACACTCACAGCTTCTGATTCCTGCTTCCATCGTGGACAGCTTCAGAACTTGAATTTCTTTGATCTTCAGAACATTCACAGCTTCTGACTTCTGCTTCCATTCAGGACAGCTTCAGAACTTGAGTTCTCTGGATCTTTTAGAGCATTCACATCTTCTGATTTCTGCTTCCCTCGGATAGCTTCAGAACTTTGAATGTCTACCAACATCACTTCATGCTAGATTTGTATCAGAACAATGTTGAATGTACCAGAGCCTCATCAGAGCATCTCTACATCCTGAAATGTTGCAGAACAAAAACTAAACGACAAAAGTCAGCATGAACGAGTTAGAACCTAAAATGTATATTCAAATACATAATATGTATCAGAGCCAAATGTATCAGAGCATTTAGGCTAAAAACGTGTATCAGAGCAAATAATGTATCAGAGCCATAACATTATATGTATCAGAGCAAATAGAATTTTGTCAGAACAGGATAGACAATGATATTCAAATTCTATTATCAGTGCTTCTGATCGTGCTTCTGATTCCTGAAGCTTGACAGCACTCAGCTTGCTTCAGTTTCCACGAGCTTATTCCTTTTACAGAATAACGCTTCTTATGGTTTTGCTTCTAGTGTTTGCTTCTGAAGATTCACTTCACTTCTCTGTACCTGCAAAACACTTAAACCATATAGAACTTGCAGTTCTTGTTAGTGAATGTGTGGGAGCTTTACCCAGCAACTGATAGATTTAATCAAATCATTTATCATTTATCTTCTCCCCCTTTTTGTCATAACATCAAAAAGAATATTTCAAAAGATTTAGATGCATAAAACGACAAATGAGGTGACTAGCACAGTTACCTATGGTCGGTGTCCCTTCAACTGCACGCACGTTTATCCACGAATAGTAATGACAGGTTTACTATCCCGAGATAAAAACGTAACAGCTGTTTTGCTTTAAAAGAGGTTCTGAATCAACTTAGACAATGAAACGTTAGTAATAACCGAATCATAATTTCTAAAAGATTTTAATCAGAACTTCTGATATATAAAAAATAATCCGAGTTCATTTCAGAAGTTACTCATACATAAGAACTTCTCATCTTCTCATTCTGGGCATAAATCCATACTGATGTTCTTCAGAATGAACTTAAACCTATCTTCAGCCAGGGGTTTTGTAAAGATATCAACCCATTGATGGTCTGTATCAACAAAGTTTAAAGATATAACACCCTTCTGAACATAGTCCCTTATGAAATGATGTTTAATCTCAATATGTTTAGCTTTTGAATGAAGAATAGGATTCTTAGATAAACATATAGCAGAAGTATTATCACAGAAAATAGGAATGTTACTCTCAAATATCTGATAATCTTCTAACTGACTCTTCATCCAGAGCATCTGTGTACTACAACCAGCAGCAGCGACATATTCTGCTTCTGTTGTTGATAGAGCAATAGTTGCTTGCTTCTTGCTATACCAAGAGATCAAATGACTTCCAAGAAATTGGCAACTTCCTGAAGTACTTTTTCTTTCAATTCTGTCTCCAGCATAATCAGCATCACAGAATCCTACTAAGTTGTATTCTTTAGATTTTCTGTAAACTAAACCAACATTAGTAGTACCTTTCAGATACCTTAGAATTCTCTTAACAGCAGTTAAATGAGATTCTCTAGGATCTGATTGGAATCTAGCACACAAACAAACACTGAACAGAATGTCAGGTCTAGAAGCAGTCAAATATAGAAGAGATCCAATCATACCTCTGTATAACTTCTGATCTACCTTCTTACTTACCTCATCCTTACCTAGGATGCATGTTGGATGCATAGGAGTTTTGGCTTCTTTGCAGTCTAGAAGATTAAACTTCTTCAGAAGTTCCTTCATATACTTGGTTTGATGAACATACGTTCCTTCTGATGTTTGATTTATTTGTATTCCAAGGAAATACTTGAGTTCTCCCATCATGCTCATTTCAAACTCAGCCTGCATAGACTTAGCAAACTCCTTTCCAAGTGTAGCATTAGATGTTCCAAAAATAATATCATCTACATATATTTGACAAATTAAAATATCCTTTTCAAAGGTTTTACAAAAGAGAGTAGTGTCCACTTTTCCTCTAGTGAAACCATTATCTAGAAGGAAAGAACTTAAGCGTTCATACCAAGCTCTGGGAGCTTGCTTCAATCCATATAATGATTTCTTTAGTTTAAACACATGATTCGGAGACATAGAGTCTTCAAAACCAGGAGGTTGATGGACATAAACTTCTTCATCTATATAACCGTTTAAGAAGGCACTCTTAACATCCATCTGATAAAGAGTGATGTTATGTTGAGTGGCAAATGAAATTAATAGACGAATAGACTCTAACCTGGCCACTGGTGCAAAGGTTTCTGTATAATCAATCCCTTCTTGCTGACTATAACCCTGAGCCACCAGTCTGGCTTTGTTCCTTACCACTTCACCTTTCTCACTGAGCTTGTTTCTGAAGACCCATTTTGTACCAATTATATTGAATCCATCTGGTCTAGGAACAAGATCCCAAACATCATTCCTTGTAAACTGATTCAGTTCTTCTTGCATAGCAATTATCCAGTCTGGATCTTCTAGAGCATGATCAACAGAAGTTGGCTCGATCAAAGATACAAGACCTAATTGACAGTCTGCATTGTTCTTAAGGAATGCTCTTGTTCTGATTGGATCATCCTTCTTTCCAAGAATGACATCTTCTGAATGACCAGAGATGAGTCTAGATGATCTTCTGACAAATGGTTCTTCAGAAATGCTTAGATCCTCCAGAGAAGCTGATACTTGATCTTCAGATTCTTTGCTTCTGAGAAGCTCTGCTTCTGATGCATTGCTTCTTGGCTCAACAACTTCTGATATGTCAATATCATAACCTGCAAAATTATCAACTTGCTTTGGTTTTTCAGAACCAAGCTTATCATCAAACCTGATATTGATTGATTCTTCTACAATCAATGTTTCAGTATTGTATACTCTGTAGCCTTTTGAGCGTTCAGAATATCCAAGAAGGAAACATTTCTGTGCTTTGGAATCAAACTTACCAAGATAATCTTTAGTGTTCAGAATAAAGCATACACATCCAAAAGGATGGAAATATGAAATGTTGGGCTTTCTATTCTTCCACAATTCATAGGGAGTCTTATTTAGAATAGGTCTGATAGAGATTCTATTCTGAATATAGCATGCAGTGTTTATTGCTTCTGCCCAGAAATGCTTAGCCATATTGGTTTCATTGATCATGGTTCTGGCCATTTCTTGCAGAGTCCTATTCTTTCGCTCTACAACTCCATTTTGCTGTGGAGTTCTAGGACAAGAGAAATCATGGGCAATACCATTTTCTTTGAAGAACTCTTCAAAGGATCTGTTCTCAAATTCACCACCATGATCACTTCTGACCTTTATGATTTTACACTCTTTTTCAGATTGAATCTGAATGCAGAAATCAAAGAACACTGAATGAGTCTCATCCTTGTGTTTCAAGAATTTTACCCACGTCCAGCGACTATAATCATCTACGATGACTAATCCATATTTCTTTCCTCTGACAGATGCTGTTTTGACTGGTCCAAACAGATCAATGTGCAAGAGTTCTAATGGCCTTGAGGTAGAAACAACATTCTTAGACTTGAATGCAGGTTTGGAGAACTTGCCTTTCTGACATGCTTCACAAAGAGCATCTGATTTGAATTTCAGATTAGGGAGTCCTCTGACAAGATTCAGTTTGTTAATCTGAGAGATCTTTCTCAAACTAGCATGACCTAATCTCCTGTGCCAGACCCACTGCTCTTCAGAAACAGACATAAGACAAGTCACCTTCTGACTCATAAGATCTTGCAGATCTGTCTTATAAATGTTGTTCTTCCTCTTGCCTGTAAATAGGATTGAGCCATCCTTCTGATTTACAGCCTTGCAAGACTTTTGATTGAAGATTATATCATAACCATTGTCACTTAATTGACTGATAGATAAGAGGTTATGAGTTAATCCTTCTACAAGAAGTACATTAGAAATGGAAGGAGAGTTACCAGACTTTATAGTTCCAGAGCCAATTATCTTGCCCTTCTGATCTCCTCCAAACTTGACTTCTCCTCCAGACTTAAGCACCAGGTCTTGGAACATAGACCTTCTTCCTGTCATGTGTCGAGAGCATCCAGAGTCCAGGTACCATGACATGTTGTGCTTTGTCCTTCTTGCAGCCAAGGATATCTGCAACAGGAATAATCTTATCCTTAGGTACCCACATTTTCTTGGGTCCTTTCTTGTTAGATTTTCTCAAGTTCTGATTGAACTTGGGTTTGACATTATAAGCAATAGGAGGAACAGCATGATAATTTTTAATATGAGTTTCATGATATTTCCTAGGTTGTGTCACATGCTTCTTGGTGTGTGTTATGTGAAAACTTTGTGCATGTGAAGTGTGCCTAATATCATGAGAGTGGCCATACTTGAACTGATCATACAATGGCTTGTATGTGATTTTCATTTCATCAACAGGTTCAAGTTTGTATGGGGTTTCACCCTCATAACCAATGCCAACTCTTTTGTTTCCAGACACAGCATATATCATAGAAGCTAGCTGACTTCTGCCAATACTTCTAGATAAGAACTTCCTGAAACTTAAATCATATTCTTTCAGAATATGGTTTAGACTAGGAGTGGATTTTTCTGAATTAGAAGGAGATCCAACATCATTGGATAATTTTAAAAGTTTATCTTTCAATTCAGAATTTTCCAATTCAAGCCTCTTTGTTTCAAATTCAAATATCTTTTTCAGCTTTTTGTATTTAATACAAATCTGAGACTTGGATTCCAGAAGTTCAGTTAATCCGGAAACTAACTCATCTCTAGTAAGTTCAGAAAATACCTCTTCAGAATCTGATTCTGATGTAGATTCTGATCCGTCATCTTCTGTCGCCATCAGCGCACAGTTAGCCTGCTCATCTTCTGAATCATCTTCTGACTCATCCCAGGTTGCCATAAGACCTTTCTTCTTATGAAACTTTTTCTTGGGACTTTCCTTCTGAAGATTTGGACATTCATTCTTGTAGTGTCCAGGCTCATTGCATTCATAGCACATGACTTTCTTCTTGTCAAATCTTCTGTCATCAGAAGATTCTCCACGTTCAAATTTCTTTGAACTTCTGAAGCCTCTGAACTTCCTTTGCTTGGTCTTCCAGAGTTGATTTAGCCTTCTGGAGATTAAGGACAGTTCATCTTCTTCTTCAGATTCTGATTCTTCAGGATCTTCTTCTCTAGCCTGAAAAGCGTTAGTGCATTTCTTGATATTGGATTTTAATGCAATAGACTTACCTTTCTTTTGAGGCTCATTTGCGTCCAGCTCTATTTCATGACTTCTCAAGGCACTGATGAGCTCTTCCAGAGAAACTTCATTCAGATTCTTCGCAATCTTGAATGCAGTCACCATAGGACCCCATCTTCTGGGTAAGCTTCTGATGATCTTCTTCACATGATCAGCCTTGGTGTATCCTTTGTCAAGAACTCTCAATCCAGCTGTCAGAGTTTGAAATCTCGAAAACATCTTTTCAATGTCTTCATCATCCTCCATCTTGAAGGCTTCATACTTCTGGATTAAGGCAAGAGCTTTTGTCTCCTTGACTTGAGCATTTCCTTCATGAGTCATTTTCAAGGACTCATATATATCATAGGCTGTTTCCCTGTTTGATATTTTCTCATACTCAACATGAGAAATAGCATTCAGCAAAACAGTTCTGCATTTATGATGATTCCTGAAATGCTTCTTTTGATCATCATTCATTTCTTGCCTTGTCAGCTTTACGCCTCTGGCATTTACTGGATGTTTGTAACCATCCATCAGAAGATCCCATAGATCACCATCTAGACCAAGAAAGTAACTTTCCAGTTTATCTTTCCAGTATTCAAAGTTTTCACCCTCAAATACCGGCGGTCTTGTATAACCATTGTTACCGTTGTATTGCTCAGCAGAGCCAGATGTAGATGCAGGTGGATTTGTCGGAGTTTCACCAGCCATCTTTTAAATGAAGCGTTTTTCTCTTCCTGAATCTTTTCTAAACACGGTTAAGTGCTTGCACCTTAGAACCGGCGCTCTGATGCCAATTGAAGGATAGAAAAACACTTAGAAAGGGGGGGATTGAATAAGTGTGACTTTAAATCTTGGACAATAAAAATAAAATGCACAATTATTTTTATCCTGGTTCGCTGTTAACGAAGCTACTCCAGTCCACCCCCGCAGAGATGATTTACCTCAACTGAGGATTTAATCCACTAATCGCACGGATTACAATGGTTTTCCACTTAGTCCGCAACTAAGTCTTCCAGAGTCTTCTGATCACACACTGATCACTCCAGGAACAACTGCTTAGTTCACTCCTAAGACTTTTCTAGAGTCTACTGATCAACACGATCACTCTAGGCTTAGTTCACTCCTAAGACTTCCCTAGAGTATTCTGATCAACACGATCACTCTAGTTACAAACTGCTCAGCCAACTGCCAAGACTTCCTAGAGTATACTGATCACACGATCACTCTAGTTCCTTACAACTTAATGTAATTCTAAGAGTATTACAAATGCTTCTTAAAAGCGATAATCACAAACTGTGATATTTCTCTTACAGTTTAAGCTTAATCTCACTAAGATATTACAACAGCAATGTAGTGAGCTTTGATGAAGATTCTGAGCTTTGATTGAATAGCGTTTCAGCAAGTTTATTTTCGTTCAGAGTTGTTAAGAATTGGTAACCTTGCTTCTCATCAGAACTTCATATTTATAGGCGTTGAGAAGATGACCGTTGAGTGCATTTAATGCTTTGCGTGTTCCGTACAGCATTGCATTTAATGTTATACGCTTTTGTCAACTACCTCGAGCCTTGTTCACGCTGTGTCTACTGACGTTGCCTTTAGTAGCTTTAACGTTCCTTTTGTCAGTCAGCGTAGTCTGCCACGTGTACTTCCTTCTGATCTGATGTTTGTGAATATAACGTTTGAATATCATCAGAGTCAAACAGCTTGGTGCATAGCATCTTCTGATCTTCTGACCTTGAAGTGCTTCTGAGCGTGATACCATCTTCTGATCTTCAGTGCTTCTGATCTCATGTTCTTCTGATGCTTCCATAGACCCATGTTCTGATTCTACTTCGACCATCTTCTGATGTCTTGCCAGACCATGTTCTGATGTTGCATGCTGAACCATTTGAGACACAACTTCTGAGCGCTGAATTATGCGTACTCTTTATATATTTCCTGAAAGGGAAATTGCATTGGATTAGAGTACCATATTATCTTAAGCAAAATTCATATTATTGTTATCATCAAAACTAAGATAATTGATAAGAACAAATCTTGTTCTAACAGATTTACCGGAAATACCATCTCACAGCTACACTTTTCACCCTATTGAGAGATTTCTCAAAGGAGACTTCAAGCATGACATGCTGTATGGTAGGATACCAATTTCAACTCTTTACTTTATGTTATTTACTTCAATCCATAGACATGAATTGGTTCACTTTGATTAAGAATGCATATTATACTTTTCAGATGTCATTGGTGTATTACAAGATGTTGTGAAAACCCAGCAAGGAGGTGGCGGTAGGAAATCTTGCGTCAATATCACTTTGCGTGATGTAGAAGGCAATGTGATTGAACTGGTGTTATGGGAGGATTACGCCAAACAGTTTGTAACCTACACTACCCCTAACAACTTTGCCGGTCCTACTATAATTGTTTTGACACATTCATGGTGCAAGACTAATGCAGGTATTATAAGTAGACTTTTTGTGTTAGGGGTATATAGTGGTTTTTTTTTTATTCCTTTATTGATGCATGTTGTTCCATATTTACAAATAATTTACAACACTTTATATTTCAGTTTCCGGTTTACCATGTCTTTCGAACGCATGGAGCGGTTCTAAACTTTACATCAACTTGGAACATCCACAAGTTGATGAATTCAAAGCTAGGTAATATGCTATTAATCCCCAAGAAAGATAGAACTATGTGCATTCTGTTACAACCATTAATCTTGCTTTCCTATCATGTTTCTTCAGTTTTGGATCCAACCTCCCTGTTGCTTCACAATCTCTCACTTGCGATTCATCTGGTCATTCTAACAACAATTTTTGGACCAAATTGTCTGAGGTCAAGAGTATCCGCGCAGTGTCTGACTTTGGAAGGGTGTGACTTCTAATACATTGTTTCAATAATTATTTCTATTTGTAGTGCTCTTCTATCACATAGCATTGTTTATAATGTTCCTTAGAATGTGTTTCCTGTTTTCTTTCTTCTAACAGGACTGCTTTGCAACCACCATTGGAACTACCACCTTTTTTAATGCCTCCAGGTTTGGATGGTATTTTGAATCAAGCGGAAAAACGGATGCTGAACGCGTTACTAAGTGAGTACCATATCTTGCCCTTCCATTAATTGTGTTACATTTCTATTGTAACATTGTATTCAAACTGATTATTACGCCGTCTTTTAGGTTCAAACTTGAAGTTGAGGTGCAGTACGACAACCACACGGGGGTCTTTGTTTTTTGGGATAAGGATGTTATTCCTTATACTAATCACACTGCTACCGAATTAAGAGAAATCATGAAGAAGGTTACAATCAGCTACGAGTTTTGCTTTGTATTGCATTATTTCACTAAACTATGAACATGTCTACTAATGCTTTGTTGTTTACTATAGGCTGGAGAGGACAATCCTAAGATTTGGCCTACTCACCTTGATGCCCTGTTGAATAGACAAATGGTGTTTCGTATCAAATATCAATCACAATTCCGGCGATTCTCTATTGTGAAGATACTGAACGAAGAGGGCCTTTACAATAAGTTTGACGCGTACCTCGCAGCGAATGAGGTTAGCAGCATAGTATTATGCATTCTTTCCACTATATCTCTAAAAATGTTTCCACAGTTCATGTGTTGCAGCCCTATGTTTGCCACATTATGTTTCTGATGAAATGTTCATTTCTTACACAGTGACTAAAATCATATTTATATGTACTCTTTTCCATTATGTCTTCATTAGGTAAAACCTGCTGCTGATTTGGAAATGGACACAACTTCGCCATCTCTTAATCCAAACCAAGTAGGTTTATGCCATTAGATGTACCTTATCTGATACTGCTTGGTAACTCCTTCGTAATACGGTTTTTTCTGCATATTTTAGGACACACAAACTTGCGAACAATCAAGCGTTGCTCAACCAGAATCTGCTGCTGACCATAAGGGGAGTCCAGAATCTGCTGCTGACCATAAGGGGAGTCCTTCCGCAAGCTGCAGTAGTACTCCTGCCAAGAGGGTCGCTACATCAACCTCGATCAATGATCTCATTCAGGCCGATGAGCTCACTCCTAAACAATCGGCCACTAAGTCCAAGAATGGAAAAAAGACAAAGCACCTCAAAAAGGACTAATATGGTGGGTTTAATATGGAAGTTTGCCTCTTTTTTGGATGCCTAACCAGCCTATAACTCTTTGTAATGTTACAAACCAACTGGTATAACAGTCTTTTGTTGGCCACTGTCAATTTGAATTAAAGCATGCCATGCCTAATGGTTCTAAACTCCTTAACTCTTATTTATGAAACTTTTGTAATGAATCTTATTTGTCTAATGCCTAATGTTATCTGCTATTTAATCCATGGTATTCTATTTATAATGCCTATTTGTATTACATTCTGTTTATAATCCACTACAATTTTAGACACTTCACCAACTTATTATAATCCACTACAATTTTAGACACTTCACTAACTTATTAATGCACCTACCATTATGAGGTTTATATTCCACTACATTCTGTTATATTCATGTTTATTGTTTGCTTAACAGAAGAGGTTTTTTATTGCTTCATAATCTTTATATACATGTTATACATATAATCTACATAGAATATAGATGGCAGCTCAATGCTTATTTTTTCGTATGTCCTATTTACCGATTTATGAGACGTAGAAGGTAGGATACAAGACTATACTGTGGCTGTATGCAATTGTACAATTATGCATTTTGTAAGAGATAGGTATCTTCATGCAATAGGACAACATGGATGAATAATAGGAAGATGCATTCCATACCTTATTTAATACTCTATACAGCTGCATACCTTTATGAAAAAAGGTATATTCTGCCCAAGTTAGAGACCCTTAGCAGCTGCATGCCCTCATTGTGATACCTTGCTTATGGCCGACCTACGAATTATGAGCATATCTTCATTAAGGGAATTCATTGTCACACAAGTGATAACAAGGCAGTGTTGATTTTGTTTCAATTTTTATAAGGGTGCTGCAAGTTCATAAACTACATTAATCATAGTTGTTCCCAACCATAAAATTGCAAATTTATAGCTATCAAATGGCATGCCATTGTTCTGCCTTATTGTTCACATTCAAAATGATGGAAGATACACTTATAAATTCATGTTAATGCATATTGATGCTTTTATCCCAACAGCCTAACCCTTTAGATATATCAAAAATGTAGGTGCCTCATAAAACACCACTACATCATAACCTTTAGACCAGCCCTTCAAAAAACATATATGCATGAAAGGTAATTTGGTGTGCAATTTTTCCATCTTTTATATTTAACTTTTTTATTAGACTATAACTATTTAACATTATGCCATTAAGATGTTGCTACTCTGTATACTTATGATCTACCAGTTGAAGGAAGTACCAAACTGAGCGGTTCTTGTCTTTGTCTTTTGTGTAAAACAGCCTTTGAGTCGTGTAGGGCCTGCACATTTCCTACTAGACTGATTGATATCTTGGGAACAGCCACCATCCCCTCCATTGTGTAGCTTGCTGCGACACAAAACCTGTGTCATTGTACAAATACCATCATTTAAGGTATAAATGGAGATTGTTGTCACTTCAACCATAAATGCTTGATGCTTCATTACACGGTAGGTCAATATGTATGCTTTAACTTTTGCTGAACATATCACTTTTACCATTTCCAATTTAATGTCTTGTCAGTTTTGCTTAGCATTTATTATGGTCTACTACTCATAGATGTTGACTAAACAAATACAATATCTCTGAGGTGCAGACTTACATTTTAGTAATGGAGCGGATTACACAGTCATTTTGGATTTTGTTATTTCTTTCTGATTAAGAACTTTTCATTTATTAGCATTAGTATTATAACAGATTAGCAATAAAAACCTAAAAAGATATGCCTGATAGGGAATACTTATGTGCAATTAAAAAACCATTTCACTTTTCATAGATGTTTTTTTATACTATGTGCAATTAAAAAAACATAATACAAAACACCATTTCACTTTACAAAGTTGCTGAAATGATGATGCTTATGGGATGCTTGTCTTCCATATGAGGACAGAATTCTCTTACTCTTGACTCCTAAACTAATCGGTTTGACAGGTAACAGTATTCTTTGATCTTAAAATATATGCAGCCAAGAACATCAATGGAACTTAATAACAGATTTGGATGTTTTGTCTATAACACCACATACTTGCATGACATTTCTAAGCAGAACAACTATGCATCCATTGTTATACAACAAATGAATCTACCAATTTCAACTGCCCAAATATAGGATGAGTCTTTAATTTGAAATTGATAAAAAAGTAATAGTGGTTGATTTACTCACCTTAGGCAGAAATGCAGAAAAGGGGCAGTTGCAGTGATGCTTATCTCATATCAGGATAACACTAAGAAGCAGATAAATGATAAGCATTCCTCTACAAATAGTCGATTTATATCGTTCTGTATATAGGTCCAACCTTACAATAAATTCAGTGGGTGTAACTCATTTATGATATTCCAACCACCAAATTAGGTGTGTTTAATTTTTAAGACAATGTGCCTGTCATGAAAAGGTTATATATATGACTCTGCATTAACTCCCTTGGAACAGCATATGCATGGTAATATGGTTTGCACTCCCACAATATGCTCATATTTATAGATTAATATCATGTGGATTTAAATTGCACCTACTAACTCTATTCAAATTAATTTTGGTTGACTGTTGTAGCTCTCTTTAGGTTCCAAATTATGGACCCGTTTGACAGAAAACGCAACGCGAAAATGGCACGATCAAGAAGGACAAGGCTTTTGAAAGAGAATCGTTCCAAACGTCAAAAATACAGCCCTCACCAACAGTTTCCTCTCGAGGCAACTATTAACACTACACTGTCATTCACGCCGAGGCAACCTCTGTCCGAATTGACTCCATCCTTTCAAAACAGTACTACAACAACGAGAATTGATGGACAGTCACAACATTTGAGTGTAGGTATTGAAGGTTCGGGACCGAGTGCAACAAGACACGCCTTTAAAACAAATATAAGGTCCCGAGGGATAGATACATTAGCAACAAATCTATTTTCAAAATTTGCATCCAGCTCTACGACGAGTGAAAATGCGGGATGTACTCCTTCCTCATTAAAAGCTAATAAAAAACGGTGTCCGGATGAAAACATCGTCGGTGAAGCTGGAGGTTCTTCTACGATACACATGTTAGTGCAATCGCTATGTATTTCACGCTAACTTATTTACCAACTTAGCATTGTCCCTTACTTGCTTATCAAGATAACACATTTAACAATTTATTTAACTGTGCTATTGATGTCTGTTCATATAACTTGTGTGACAAGGTAAGCTTCAAACAAATGACTCATGGTTCATATGTGGAACACATGCCCCATGGAAGTGGAAAGTTTTTTGGTTAACTACAATTGTTTACACTGGGCCTCAACATATACCACCATTGATTCAATGTGTGTAGGCCTAAGAATTACATCACTGTCGATTAGGTTAGCTTGCAAGTTGATTACATCACTGTTTTTATAAGGTTTCCATGTTGATTTTGTTAACAGATTACCACAAATTCCCAGACCGGTGAGAGGTAGGCCTAAGAATCACTACGGAGTTCCAAATATGGCTATGAACTTAACCAGAAAATTTCCTATACTTGAAAGAGAGGAAGGGCATCACACGGTGAATCTGAACCTTGGTTACACCGGTCAAATAAGGTACATAAGTAGCTTGACGTTTATAAAAGATGTTGCTTCCCACCTTACCTGAAGTAATATTAAACTTATTTCATAGTTTCACCTTAACATTATTTGTCTTTCATTGTTTAATCAATGCTCTTTTATATGAGGCAGTAATCAAACAACGGCTGAACAACAACCGTGCCATACAAACCACACGTCGCATGCAATAGCACAGCCGAGGTACGTGCATTTCGCAACACCTTCATGTTTACAACTATTTTTTAAGAGTTTTGGGCCAACAGAGTTATTTTTTTTCCAACTACCTGTTCATATTCAATAAATTAGGTATCCGAAATAGATAATAAGTTGTTGCTTGGTCTAGAGACACCTCATTTAATACTTGGTGCGATACTGCTTATAATTTCACTTGGTTTGGCTGAGTATAAATTCACAGATGTACCTGTCAAAATCACTAGGTAATCTTAATTAGTTCAAAACAATTATAACAGTGTATATAAAATTAGTTGACTATGAAGTTTCAGTTCATGCATGACAGTGAAGTAACACTGGAAAACATTTACATACCTCATGGTAGACTTCAATTTAAACAAGAACACATGTCTGAAAGGATGCCTGTTTGAGGTCTTGAATCCATATGAATTATGTGTAGGAATCCATTATATAATTCTGTTATTCAATAAGTTCTTAATCAGATATGATTATTATATGGATATGTGATGTTAAATCAAATTGCCCAATTCTTGGACTGGAAAAGTACCTAACTAAACTTGATATCAGTTGTGTTTATGCTCCAAAACGACGTAGAGGCAGGCCAAGAAAACATATGCGTGATCCAGAGTCAGGACTGAATTTGAATACACAGCGACCAACACAAACCAGTAGTCGCCTGCACCCCATTCCAAATGATGCACCCGGACCAAGGTACGAAACATAATGTCCTTCATTTTATACAATGCCTACTGTATAAGTATAACTGATGTATCCATTGTTTCGACAGTAATGTCATTAACACACCGCGCCCTGCTCGGCAAATAGGAGAGATATCCAAGAATCATGTTTCTCCCGAGGTCACGCAAATGTCACAGTCCACGCCCAATCACCATCGCAGAACCGAGCCAACATGTCCTATTTTTACACCTATGGTTAATATGGATTTTAATACTGACTCCGACGACGACAGCGACTACGACCCATTTGCAGGTATGCTTGATACGTGTTCTATCACTCTGATTGTAAAAGGTTAAGCCATTTAACCAAGTAACTGTGAATAGAAAGCCAATTTCAATTAAACGCCATTGTCTGTTTTTAATAATTTCTGCTGTATGTTTATTACAGCATACCTATCCGACGAGGAAAACTGTTCTGACTCAGAAGATCTTGAAGCGCCTTTTACAATCAATGACAATGCAACTGGACATTCAGAGGGTAAATTGACCTTCTCTGCCACATGTTTACCATTACTACCAAACATTACCCATTTATAATCCTTTTCTAACTTTCCCAAATTCTATGCTTATGTAGATTATTACGATATCGGTTCCCCTCTTATCGAATGTTGTTATTGCAAAGCAAGGATGTGGTATCAGGAAAGGATGCACAAAAGTACACATTCAGCTAACCCAAAGTTTATGATGTGTTGTGGTAACGGCAAGGTTGAATTACCAATGCTAAGACAACCTCCCGATATACTTGCAAAACTTTTATTTGATCACGACAGTATAGTTAGCCGGAAGTTTCAACAACAAATCCGACTATACAATATGATGTTTGCATTCACATCCCCGGGAGCAAAGATAGACAATCGTTTTAACAATGGTCGCGGCCCTCCAACAATGAGGATCCAAGGTCAAACGTGTCATCGGATTGGAAGTTTGCTCCCTCCTCAAGGGCAAAAGCCGAAATTTGCACAATTATATATATATGACACGGAAAATGAAGCCGAAAACCGTATGCATGGACTTAGGTAATTATCTATGAATACTCACTGTTACACATTTCTGCTTGAGTTAGGCTATTAGTTTCATTAATACTCACTGACACTTTTTTTTCATGAGCTATATAATCAGCCCTATGCATACTCATTATCATGTGTTTTACATTTGCGGTATCATTATGCTTATCAATGCTAACTCAAGCACGTTTCCTACCAGACGATCCAACACATGACAAATTTGATGTTTTATTGACAGGAACAAAGAGAACATTGATTCTGATGTAGTAAACCAGCTGTCCAAAATGCTGTACGAATACAATCCTCACGCAAAGAGCTTTCAGATGGCGAAACAATGGTTAGCCAATGGGGAAACTCAAAATCTCAAACTACGCCTCATTTCTAACCGATCGACCGATGGAAGGGTGTATAACCAACCTACTGTGTCTGAGGTCGCGGCCTTGGTCGTTGGTGATATTGACACGGCGGAAATGCGTGATATCATTATGCAAACAAGAGGTGGGGGACTTCAAAGAATCAACGAATTGCATGCAGCTTACATGGCATACCAGTATCCTTTGATTTTTCCTTATGGTGAGGACGGTTATAGACCTGATGTAGCTCACAGGGACTTGCCTGGCAACAATAACAGCATACGAAATAGGCTCACAATTCGGGAATTCTTGGCATACCGCATTCAAAGTAGGTCCAATGAAGCTAAGACTTTATTATCTTCTAGACGGTTGTTCCAGCAGTTTCTGGTCGATGGTTACACAATGTTAGAGTCTGAGAAACTAGAATGGTTACGTAAAAATCAACCAAAACTTCGAGTTTCCAAGTACAACTCTTTGAACGAGGAGGGAGACCAAAGTCAGGCCCAAGGGAACAGCATAGGCAAACGAGTGGTATTGCCTTCTTCCTTTGTTGGAGGACGTAGGTTTATGGATCAATTGTACTATGATGGAATGGCTATATGCAGTAAAGTTGGATTTCCTGATTTGTTTATAACCTTTACTTGTAATCCAAATTGGCCAGAGATTCAAAGAGTACTTAGACCTCTTCATTTGAAACCTCAAGATCGACCGGATATCATCTCAAGAGTCTTCAAAATCAAATTTGATCAATTGCTTACAGATTTAACCAAAAAAGGTGTTCTTGGCAAAGTACTTGCCTGTGAGTTTATTCTCCCCCTTAACTTTGATCACTTCATATTGTTTATCATTTATAACCGTAGTTCTGAGTTTTTTTGATTGTTTTTGCTTTTCCAATTGTAGATATGTACACCATTGAGTTTCAAAAGAGAGGATTGCCTCATGCCCATATATTGATCTTCTTGCATCCTTCAAACAAATATCCAGGTCCAGAAGACATTGACAAGATCATTAGTGTTGAAGTGCCCGATCCCGAAACACACCCTCGGTTGTACAGTTTGGTCAAAGCTCACATGGTTCATGGTCCTTGTGGTTTGGCAAATCCCAAAACACCTTGCACGAAAGACGGAAGGTGCACCAAGTTTTACCCTAAGAAATTTCAACCTACGACGATCGTGGACCAAGAAGGGTATCCTGTTTATAGGAGAAGAGACAACAAACACACCATTGAAAAAAATGGACTCATCTTTCATAGTGGTCATGTTGTTCCTCACAATCCAAGTTTGTTGTTGAAGTACGAAGCCCACATTAACATGGAATGGTGCAACCAAAGTACTTCTATCAAATACCTCTTCAAGTATATAAACAAAGGTTCTGATAGAATTTCTGCAATCATACAAGGCCAAGATAAAAACAACGTCGACGAAATCAAACAATATTTGGATTGTCGATACATCTCCCCAAGTGAAGCATGCTGGAGGATATTTTCCTATTCTATACATGGCAGAAAGCCAGCCGTAGAAAGATTGTTTTTCCACATGGAAGGTGAAAACTCTGTGTACTACAAAGACTATGAGCAGGTTGGTGATGTGTTGCTTAAACCAAGTGTAACAGAGTCTATGTTTACAGCATGGTTCGAAGCAAACAAGACTTATGAAGAAGCAAGATTACTAACTTATGGGGACTTTGTTTCTAAATTTGTTTATCATAAACGAAGTCGCTCTTGGAAACCAAGGAAACGAGGGTATACCATTGGTCGACTCATTTGGGTTCCTCAAAGCACTGGGGAGTTGTTTTATTTAAGGATGATGCTCAATTGCAAAAAAGGCCCTTTATCCTATCAAGACATCAAGACGGTTGACGGTAAGAAACTAAAAACATTTCGAGATGCATGCTTTGCAATGGGGTTTTTACAAGATGATCGCGAATTTGTCGAGGCCATCAAAGAGGCACATCAGTGGGGTTCAGGTCATTTTTTACGCAAGTTATTTGTTACCATGTTACTATCTTCATCGATGAATAGACCGGAACATGTTTGGAGAAAGACTTGGATGTATTTATCAGATGGCATTCTTTATGATCAACGAGTATTCGCAAGAGATCAAGGTATTTATTCTTTACTAAAAACATATTCGGTCTTTCGGTTTTTTTCATGGAGATCTATCTTCAGCCGTTTGCATATCTATTGGATTCCCGTTTTCTACTTATTACAGACTCTTATAAGTAGAATTGCCCAACTAGGTTGCCAAAGGGTATGTTTACTATACTGATTTTATTGTAGTTACATACTAAGAGAATAGGTAATTTCACATATTGACATTTCCAGTATCATTTGGGAATTAATAATACTCTATGATTAACACTGCCATAATATTGACACAGCTCAAAAGCACATTCTAAATGCATGGAACCTCACGACAATAGGTTCTTTCCATCTAAACTGGTAGTGGTTGCGGGAGTTTCACATATTGCAGCCACTGTTTCTTTAAAAGTTGGGACAATTGCAACTTGGCCCGTGTTTGGTTTATATCATATCTCATCTACGCAAATTTATGCATATAGTTCATGTTTACAATCACTATTGCTTTACCAAATTTTACAAGTATTATTTCCTTTATGTTAAATAATACAAAGGTATACAGTATATACAATGTTCATGATGTCTGTTCAGAAATTTATTCAGCATTGAAACTTTGTTTTTCATTATTCGGTATCATAGGTCTGACAATGTGTGATGCCGAGCTAAAAGAACGAACACTCATGGCTATTGAAACACTGTTGCAAAATAATAATCGAAGTTTGAAGGACTTCAAGACCATGCCATATCCTAAAGACTATGTCGAAACCTTTACAGGAAATCGACTCCTTTATGATGAACGGCAATACGATGTTCTTGCTCAACAACAACTGTTTGAAAGTCTCTACGCTTCTCTTACAGGTAATTGCATAGTGTGTTATTACATTTTAAAATTCATCAACGTCCTATAATCATTAACAACTCTCTTTGGAAATGTCTGTTTGATTTAGATGAACAAAGGAGCATCTTTGAGGAAATCATGGCTGCTGTAGAGAAGCAAGAAGGAGGAGTTTTTTTTTTATATGGCTACGGTGGCACTGGTAAGACCTTCATGTGGAACACTCTATCAGCAGCACTTAGGTCTAAGAAAAAAATTGTTTTGCCGGTTGCTTCAAGTGGGATTGCAAGTTTGTTGTTACCAGGTGGAAGAACTGCTCATTCTAGATTTAAAATTCCTGTCCCTACTTTGGAAAATTCCATATGCAACATTGAAAAACAAGATCACCTTGCTGAGCTTCTAAAGATGACAGATCTAATCATATGGGATGAGGCTCCTATGGCTAACAAGTTTTGCTTTGAATCACTTGACAAATCCTTGAGAGATATTATGAGTGCGGACACAAATGCATCTAAAAGAGTTTTTGGAGGAAAGGTTGTTGTCTTTGGAGGTGACTTCAGACAAATTCTCCCTGTTATACCGAGAGGTACTAGATCTGATATCATTCATGCAACAATCAATGCGTCTTACATTTGGGATCATTGTAAAGTCTTGAGGCTTACAAAGAACATGCGTTTGCAAGTTGGTCAACCTACTTCTACAAATGATGAGATAAGGAGTTTTTCTGAGTGGATTTTAAAAATTGGAGATGGTACCATGTGCGAGCCAAATGATGGCTATGCTGATATTTGTATTCCAGAAGAGTTCTTAATTTCCAACTTTTCAGATCCGATTAAGGGAATTGTTGAAGATACGTACCCTGATCTCATTCATAACTATCTTGATTCCACCTATCTTCAGAGTCGTGCAATCTTAGCTTCAACAATCGAAGTAGTCGATGATATCAACCAATATATAACAAACCTTCTTCCAGGTATTCAAGTTTTTTTTCCGTTAATAATACCAACTTTTTTAATTTCAAAATATAAACTACTGTTGGACATACATTTTATCTAAATATTCATCTTTTTCAATTGTTGTAGGAGAAGAGAAAGAATACTTTAGCAGTGATTCTATTGATAAATCTGATGCAAATAGCTTTGATGCATATGAGCACGTAACACCCGAGTTCCTAAATGCTCTTAAGACTTCGGGATTGCCTAACCATTCAATTAAGTTAAAAGTTGGTGCCACTATTATGTTAATGCGCAACCTAGACCAATCTGAAGGTTTGTGCAATGGTACCAGGCTAACTGTTACCAGGCTTGCTGCTCATGTCATTGAAGCTAAGATCATTTCTGGAAAAAATGTTGGTAACTTATTTTATATTCCTAGAATGTCTTTGTCCCCTTCACAGTCACCATGGCCATTTAAACTGGTGAGACGCCAATTTCCAATTATTGTTTCCTTTGCCATGACTATTAACAAGTCTCAAGGCCAATCGCTTGACAATGTTGGTTTGTACTTGCCAAAAGAAGTTTTTTGTCATGGGCAATTATATGTGGCTATCTCAAGAGTGAGATCCAAAAAGGGATTAAGGATTCTTATTCATGACAAAGATAAAGAACCTATGCTCTCTACCACCAATGTTGTATTCAAAGAAGTGTTCCATAACATTTGAAGGTATGTTTTTAAAAATATAAACTTATTCTCCCATGACAACAATGCCGAAATAATTTACTTCTTTACTTCCACAGTATATGATTTTTGTGTTTCCGTGCTATTTCAGGTCCATACATCCTACTCATTTTGGATAATCATGTTGCAGCTATGTTTCCCTTTGTATTATTCATTGCTAAATGTTTTGGAGATTCCTTTGCAGTTGTTTCTCGATTAATACATGCAAAAAAATTGTATAAACAATCAACTATCATTCATATGTTGCGACTTTATCAAAACTCATCATATTGGAACAACGTCTTAAGTTCATAAATGTTATTTTTTTTTATGTACAACTATATCATTTGAGGCTTTTTTTTTTTTCGACAAAAAATTAAATTATTACCCGTGCGACAGCACGGGTCTCTTACTAGTTCTAAATAACAATAGTAATGAGAAAATTTCACCAAATAAAAACTTGTTCATTCATAAACCATAATATAACCGTAAACAACAACACACATTAGTTGAACTATATATCTTCAACGCAAATCAAACCATTATCTGATCTTATGATTCATCTAACCCAATAAAACAATTTCTATAATTAAAAATAAATAAAATAAGATTAGAATATTAAAAAAAATAAACAGATAATATTTGAGTTAAAATTTTTATTTATAACATAAATATATTATATTTGCATATATTGTATATTGTTATTATTATTAATAGTATAATAAAAAAAGCCTTATTACTATCATATATAAGAACCGATATAACTATAAGTATGTTATTATTATAAAAAAAATAATAATATCAAAAAGAGAACTTCAACAAAATAAAAAGGAAACTATAATTCAGTATTTAATAATTCAGAGAAAAAAATAATACAGAGAAAAAATCTAGTATTTAATAATTCAATAAGGAAAATCTTGGAATTAAAAAAATAACAACCGCACAAATAACAACCGCACAATAGAAAAAAATAAACGTGAAATAATACATAGAAAAAATCTAGTATTTAATAATTCAATAAGGACAATCTTGAAATTAAAAAAATGATTGAGGTTAAAATAGGGAAAATAAAAAAATTATAATTACTAAATCTTCCCTCCCCTCCAAATCCCTCCAATTTGGAGGGGAGCAAAAAGTGAGCTTTGGAGGGATTTTGCTCCCCTTCCCTCCCCTCCCCTCCCCTCCCCTCCCTTTATAAAAAATGAACCAAACACATATTATTATAAATATCACCTCCCCTCCCCTCCCCTCCCCTCCATCTACTCCCAACCAAACAAACCCTAAGTTTTATGAATGTTGTGTCGCACTGGGTTGTTCACGTGAATGTCGCTTATTTCCTCAATAGTTTGTAAAACGGAAGCGCGTTATGGGCTCATTTGGAGATAAATAGATACAAAGCGACCAACATATCATTCATTTTTTGGATTCTCTTTTTGGTTTTTGGGGTTTCCATGTTACTACTACTTGGCATTTAGCCAAGTTCACTTCTATCCATATTTCTATCAGATGATACCCTAAAATTTTCCCAACCGTACTCAAAGGTGCATTTCTCGTGATTCAACCACATCCATGTTTTCTTACTTTCTTAAATATGTATTCTATGTGGGTTGTCTGCTCTTGTTTGTCTTCATACTTGACAATTATGTCTTCCATGTAAACATCCAACATATCTCTTATATGATCGTTGAATATCTTGTTCATCGTACACTTGTAAGTTGTCCAAACATTTTTAAGACTGAATGACATGACCTTCTAGCAAAAGTTTCTTTCGTCGATCGTGAAAGTTATCTTGCTTTTGTCAAGTGGATCCATGTATTTAGTTGTATCTCAAATAAGCATCCATAAAGAATAAATGTTTAAACTTATATGAGTTGTCAAGGAGTTTGTCTATGTTCGAAAACAGGTCAGAGTCATTTGGTCATGTCTTATTCAAAGTCAAAGTAATAAACGCCTATGGGCCAAATTGAGGGGGTGAATTACTTCGACATATACTCATTTGTGAAAAAGTTAACTACTTTTAGACTTGTCATATCTTTCACAGCCATAAATAATTGGTCCATCCATCAATTGGATGTTGTTTTGAGTTTACCAGAAGGTCCAGTAGGACCAATCTAGTGAAAGCAGTGACTCGTTTAAATCGCTTATATCCTAGGCGTATTGTAACACCCAAGGCCGAAGAGGGGAGTGTCCGCCGAACTCACATCGGAATGAGAGGAATCCTGAGGTTGTACAGGGATGAGACTGCATGGTTGAAGGAAAACTTATTGAAGGTAAAGAAAAACACAAGAAAGGGGGTTTGAATTGGATTTTCAACAAGATTTTTCTTCTTAGGAAAATTGTTCACTATAGTCAATAAGATAGTTAAGAGGGAGAAGAAAAAGAACATGTTTGGTTATCCAGATTCACCTTAGAAAAGGCTATTCCTATCGACCCGCCAAGGAGATTTCGCCCTAGAAAATGACTTAATCCACTAATCTTAAAAGATTACAAACAACCTTTAAGAGTCTAGAAAGACACCTTAGCCCTCTCAAGTATACAGACTAACAACTTAGTCACTTGAGGAATACAAATCTCAACATATTTACAAATGGTAATGTTTACAAGATATTGCTTCTAAAAAAGCAGATTGAAACATCAACTCTTAAGCTCAAATGTTAACACAATCTAATGAGCAACAAATCTTGTGTTCTAGAGATTCTTAGAAGCTAGATTTCCCACAATGGAGTGTTTAGTACAGTTTCTCTAAGATATTTCTTTCTCTTTTTCTTTTTGAAGTTCTTCTGCTGAGTTTGAAAATAAAGCTTTACAGCATTTTTATTCTTCGTGAATTAGCAGTTTCTTCAAAGGATGGTGTCTTATATATATATATATATATATATATATATATATATATATATATATATATAGTCCCGTGAAAAATATGATCGTTGAGAGAGCACAACATGTAGCTTTCCTTGATGTAACGACTCCAAAAAATTGTGGGGAACAAAGAGCAAGGCAGAATCGTACAATACATCTTACAATAGTGGAAATAGTGATATAGTGTTGTATCATGTTGCTCCTATTGCAAGTTTCTGATCATTCTTCTTTTTTAGATATACAGAGATCATGTAACATAGACTTTCCAAGAGAAAAATATTCTTCAGAGCTAGAAATAAGTCTTCAAAGTTGAAAGCAGCAGCCTATCTAAACGACGCATTCTGAATTCTGAGTTTGAAGAGTAACTTAACTTCAGAACGTTTGTAAATCCTTTTTATAATGAGTCATTCTACATTCTTCAGAACTGCTGATGTCACTTCAAAATTGAGATAAATAGTTCTTCTTATGTGTGATGACGCTGATTTTGATGATTTTCTGGACAACAATCCTAATCAACTAAAATAGTGAATATGCACTCTTAAGAAACTATTAGAGTACAAAGTTGTTGCATAAAAAAATATATGTATTGTTATCATCTTAACTTAAAGATTGGATGCATAACCAAATTTTGTTCTAACACTTATGAGGATTGATTGGTATTACCTATACCAACAAGATATGTTTTCTTTTCGGTAGCCTAACAAATAAGAACTTCATAGTTAAGGAGGCTTGACTTGGAGTAGTATTTGGATGGGTGACCTTCTAAGAAGTTTATCGGGAAGCGTGTGAGTGAGGACAAAGCATACTAAAAATACTCGTATTTGTTTGTGGGGTAAGTCGGTACTCCAGAAAACATTCTGAGGCATTACACGTACTACCATAGGGAAGAGCATATGATATCCAGGGCCAATATACATCTAACGAATCCTCGTGTTCATATGTTAAAGATAGTGGGATGTTACAATTGTTCCTCTATATAAATGTAAAGCATGTCATTCTGAGGTACATAATTTCAAATTCAAATGTCATCCATTCATCTCACTCACATACTTACTTGAATGTTGGAGTGCTAACCTTGGAGGTATGCCCCTCCTTCACCGCACCATAAGTTCAAGTCCTTTATTACGCATCACAGCCATCATTCTTTGATTAATTCCAGTTCCATAACAGAACAGTGGTGCCGCCTGTGGGAATTGACTTCTGATTCCCGTGTTTTCCCCGATCAAACATTCTCACTTTTGACCCATGGATTCGAAGATCTCCCAACCTATAAAATTAGAGTTCTTGAGATCGAACATTGGATCCACTATCCTCAAACTATTTTGGTAGCAGATGAACTTTGATTTTTTAGAATTTCCAAATCATTGATCTCTAAATCTTCCAACGATGGTTGGATCTAAATCCACTTGCTCATCCGCTCTATGCAAAGCAAGTGTTGCTGCAGTCGTCGTTTAAGGTGCGAGAAATCAGCCGCCTGCTCCTCAAGGCAATGTGGATCAAGTTGTTATAAACACTCGTTGCATCCAAATCTACTCCAACTTCTTCATATCGCAAGATTTGCTCTACAAATCCAACAAGACGAGCCTTCACTTTGGCCTCTAGTACCACCACAAGCCTCAAGGCCATAAGCATTGTCTAATTTTGATTTGTTGCAAGCTAACCTCAAAGTATAAGACCCTAATGAGTTTCTAAACAGTATGTATAACATAGTTCGACAATAAAACTTGCATGCGATAGAAAAAGATTGCTTCATACGAAAGAAAGATTACACAGTGTGTCTCCGAATGGGAACACCATGCAAAAAGTTGTTTCCAAGAGAAGTCAAATTATCGTTCCTGAGTCGGCCGCGTCACGTAGAGATGAAACTCCAAGTAAGCCATGTTCCTCTTCAAGAACATGTGGAGAAAATGCCAATGAAGAATATGCAAAGGCATCCTCCTTGCGACCGCATTTTATCCAGCCAATTACCAAAGTCAGTAAAGAAACATCCCAAACTGAAGAAGCACGACGGGAAACGAGATTCCAATTAGCACGAGCAATTCGTTGATGAACATTTGAACTACTTCCGCGCTGATAAAGCTGCCAAAGTGTAAATTATTTTTACTATTTGCATATTTTTATTGAGTTTTTTTATTCAATTAATCTTGTAGTCATTGCTTTGTATGTGTTGACGAGATCATATATCGAACCTACAATTGTAAGGATTCCTGATCCTAAATCTGTAATTCTGAACTCGATTAACCATTCGACTTAGTAATTGATTAGGAATAAGAAATTATAAGTTATAACTAGAGATTCAACGATTTAATTTGCCTGTTTTAATTTTGAATTGAACTAAAGAATTAGAGATTTGTAGTGTAAAATAGTGAGTTAGACTCCTAGAGATTTGGTATAACAACTTGTTTAATCCGTCATAATTTCTGAGTAATAAACTTATGAAAAATAGATGTTTGCATCAACAATGACATACATGGGGTTTGAAACAAAGGCTTATCGCCTTTAATCTGGTAAATTTTCCAATATTTTATTCACACATTTTATATTAATTCAAACCTTGAAAACTCCCAATTTTATTACTATAGCACTCTAATTGTTTTGTTAAAATAAAACAATTTTTGTGGATACGAATATTTTTTATTTCTCGCAACGAGATTTAGTATACTTGCTAAATATCTATCAAGTTTTTGGCGTCGTTGTCAGGGATTGCTGAATTATTTCAACAAGGTATTTTTGTGTTGTGCTTTTCATTTTTAAATTTATGTTTTTTTTTATTTTATTTCTACTCTTATTCAGTTTTTGTTTGGTGTTGTGCTACTAAGATATTTTATGAATGTTAATGTGAGGTTCAGGCTCGACATTGATACCGTTTGATACAGAAATTGATAAGATGGCAGGAGTAAATCGGAGAGCACCTAAAGCAAAACAGATAGCCAAAGAGAAACTAGAAGAAGAGAAAACATTTATTTCTTCTAATAACAAAAGCGATCAAGAGAAACAAAACATGGTTGTTCCATCAAGAGAAACAATAGGAGACTATTGCATGAGAACTGACGATGGACAAATTTCTTTAGGATTTCAACCTGATAACTTTATTACTTTTGGTATTAGAGTTATGTACTTTTGGGTTTGAGAGATAACTCGTTCGATGGACAGGCTATCAGAGACTCATGGGAGCATCTGGCTTGCTTTTATGAAACAAGTTCGATGTGCAAACTTGAGGAAGTAACCGGTGATCATATCAAATTGAGTTTGTTTGGATTTTTAAATATGTCTAACCTAATATGTCCGTAAATAGACTAGGCTATAGATCTATGTAGGTCGGTCTAACATACTCTCTTCCCTAACCACAAAGCAAGTGTATTACACTTGTGATGTATCACATTATTTAATATAACCAAATTTTTATTGGGTGAAATACGAGTGAATATGATAGTTCTAGGCCCACACGGATTAAACTCAGGCCCAAATGGTTACAAGACTTTGTTACAAATTGATAGTTTAATTTTATTATGTCTTCTTTATAATTTTAATTGTTGTTGGGCCAGGCCCATCTGTAATGATCCATTAGGTCAAGAACTCCTTCTTGTATTTAATGGGTAAATTGTTATTGAATGAAGTAGAGAAATTAACACAACTTTATTTCCTTTTATTTTCTTATGCAAAAGTAGTTTTGTTTCTATCCTTTGAAGAACCCTAGATCTAGAGATTAATAGTTGCTGAATTCACTCTATCAAATTGGTGCTTTCATCTTGAATCCATGGCACCACCCAATCCTAAAGAAATTGTTGAGGAAGCTGTCCAAACAGCCCACCATCACCTTGATAATGCTATGCAAGAAACTCAAAACCAAATGGATGAGAGGTTTCTCAAAACTCATACTGAAATGGACCAGCTACACACTCATATGGACAAAGAAAAACAAATATCTGAAGCTAGGTATGAAAACATCATCTCCTTGCTCACAAAGTTAGCCTCTCAAGTTGATAAACAACCTTCTGGTGCTGTTTCCGGCAGCGGCACTGTTCATGGCAGCGGTACTGTTCACGGCAGATTTGTGCCAACACCTACTGTAGCGTCCGCAGCTACTGTTCACAGCGGAACTGTTCATTCCGCCAGCTCATCAGGTACTGTTTTAAACCCTACTCTTGTGTCCACTCATACCTTTTCCGCACCTCATTCATCTCCTACTTCCATAAGAACACCTATACCCTCATCCTTATATACTACCAGCACCCATACCACATTGCCTCCCCCACTTTCAACCCCCTTCCAATCCAACCTACCTTCCCCATATCATAGACTGTTTTCCACCCAATCCTACATGGATCCCCCATTTTACCCTTCTACTTCTATTTTTAATACCATCCCTTCTTTTCCCAACCCCCAAATTTCCCATATACCATATCCCCAACAGCCCCAAAACCCTTCTATCCCCTCTTTCCGTACCCCAAAGTTAGAGCTTGCAATGTTTGATGGATCAAACCCATTGGAATGGCTATTCCAAGCCGATCAATTTTTTACATTCTATAATTTACCGGCATAAAATCGTTTAGCTATGATGTCATTCTATATGAAGGGAGAGGCATTGGCTTGGTTTAAATGGATGCACCAAAATCATGAACTAATTAATTGGCCTACTTTTACTAAAGCTTTGGAACTAAGATTTGGGCCTTCTACCTATGCTAATCACCAAGCTGAGTTATTCAAACTCAAACAAACTCATTCAGTTGTAGAATATCAAGCCCAATTTGAAAAGTTAGGCGATCAAGTGGTTGGCCTTTCTCGAGAAGCTATTCTTAATTGTTTTATTTCGGGCTTAAATCCGGATATTCAAAATGAATTAGCAATTCACAAACCAACTTCCATCTCTCAAGCAATTAGGCTTGCAAAACTTATTGAATCAAAAATTCGTGAGGCCAAGCCTAAATTTCAGAAATCCTTTCCCCCCTACACCCCCAAATCCACAACCCAAACCACTACTATTTCTGCCCCACCAGCAACCAAACCTTTTCCACCAGCCCAGCCCCCCAAGTTACCTATCCGAAAACTCTCAAGTGCTCAATTGCAAGAACGCAACGCTCAAGGCTTATGTTTCAATTGCGACGAAAAGTTTATTCCCGGCCACAAGTGCACCAATGGTAAATTTTTGTTACTCATCGAAGATGACGAATTGCCTACATTAGAACCAGCAGCTGAGTGTAATAATTTGGATAAACCTAAACCGGAGGACACGTATTTTCAACTTTCTCCTCAAGCTGCCAATGGGAAATTTTCCCCTAAGACTTTGAAATTCCAAGGTTCCATTAATGGTCTATCAGTGGCTGTTTTGATTGATACAGGTAGTACACATAATATCTTACAACCGCGAATTGCTCACCACCTTAAACTTCACACTCAGCCTATCCCCAACTTCTCGGTAATGGTGGGAAATGGATCAAGATTATCATGTTCAGGAATTTGTCCAAAGGTACCTATCAAACTCCAAAATAATTCATTTTCAATCCCTTTTCACTTATTTCCTATAGAAGGGGCAGACGTGGTACTTGGAATGGAATGGCTAAGGACTTTGGGCCCACTCATGGCTGACTTCTCAATACCTAAAATCTCTTTCACTCATAACAACAACGACATAACCATCACCGGCGATTGAAACACCCTCATATCCCCATCATCTTACAACAATGTTTGTCATCTCTTACAAACAGATTCCATTGCCTCACTACACCTTTTACTTTACCACCCTTATGAAGACCTTGACACAACTAAAACCGTTTCATATTCCAATTTCCTTGACCCACTTCCACAAACAAACCTTCCACACCAAATAATCTCCATCCTCAAAAACTATTCTACCATATTTAACCATCCTAAAGGCCTTCCCCCACGCCGCCCACATGACCACCAAATTCCCATTATTCCCAACACTGCACCAATAAATGTCAAACCTTATCGGTATCCGCACTCTCAAAAGGACGCTATGACCTCTATCATTCAGGAAATGCTGGCAGAAGGAATTATTAAACCAAGTAACAGCCCCTATTCTTCTCCTGTGTTATTGGTTCGAAAAAAAGATGGTTCATGGCGATTCTGCGTGGATTATAGAGCCCTAAATGCAGTTACTGTGCGTGATGTAACACCCCGAATTTAATTAAATTGGTTAATTAAATTATTGAAGGATTTAAATATTTGATTTAGTCGAATTTGGATTGTCGGTGTTATTTAAGGGCGTATTTTGAATTATATAAATTGAAGTCGGATAGTCAGGAAATAATATTAAGAATAATATTATTTATAAGTCGGAATTATTATATTGAAGAAATTATTATAAGTGATATAATTGATTATTTGAGTTATATCTCTTATTGGGCCTAAATTGATTTTTGGAGGATATTAAATTAAGAGAGGATTTAAGCACTAAGCCCAATTGGTTTTATATTAAGGTTTTAGAGATTTTAGAAAGGGGGAGTTGTCACAATGAAGAAACAAGAATAGAGGAGAAAGATTCAAGACTATGGAGAAGAAGAAGAAGCTTGAAGATTTTTCATCCATGGTGTCAAGTAAAGATGCAATTAGAGACCCATTGAGTTGCTTCCATTGATAAGGTAAGAGTGGGGTTCTCTTCCTATAATGGGGCTTATGAAACCTTGTATGTTGGGGATTAGGGATTTAAATTGTTGCTATTATTTGTGTTAATCAATTGCTTGAAGTAATTTTGCGGTTAAGTTATTTGAATGCTGTGTTCCTAAATCTCTATGGGTAAAGGAAATTTTATGTTGAAACTGTGCTGAAAAAGTTGGAAAACGAAATTGAAATATATATAAAAGATGCCCTCCCATTGTGGTATAATGCTCCCTCTCATTTAAATATGTCTTGAATTAATTGAGGGCAATCATATCATTAGTTATTGTATTTGGATATTGTATATGCTGTTTATGTTTTAGGGGTGTGACTGCGGTAATTCAAATGAACTGTGAGGTTTATATGATATAGTGCAGCTCTAACTGTGATATTATCTTTGTTTGTTCCAGTATGGTTTGTTGACTATTATTGTTTGTTTTATTCTAAGTTATAATGTTATTAAGTGTTTATAATGCTCACAGTAGATTGTGTTGGATGCTATGATCAATGTTTTAATTATTTTTGTATTAAGTACAATAATACAATATACAAGTTGAGTCTATGATCATTAACGTAGAAAGTTTTTGTATATTGTGTTAGAATTGGCACACTTGTGCCATTGAACAACTTGACACAAAATCTTATTTAAAAACACTCCCGTTCGACCGCAATAGCGGAATTAAACGGTATAATTAGTTGTCCGGAATTTGATGAAAATTTACGTGGTAGCTAAGTTTAATTAGTAGATCAACGTGGTGGTGTTATATTGTTGAAATTGTGATATTTTACGAATCGACCGAAATTGTGTTTGATTTAAATATTCTTTATAAATAAATTATAATAATTTAATAGAATTGTCGATAGAGTTGTTAGAGTTGTCAATAGAGTTGTTAGAGTTGACAATAAGTTGTTAGAGTTGTTTTGGGTTATTAAGAGTCATACTTTTATTTGTTTAGTGTAATTTTGACATGTTTAAAGTTGTTAGTGTATGATGTCGGTGTTTTCTTTTTCGTTGAAACTTTAACAATTCATATCTTTTGAACCGTAACTTCGTTTGAGTCTCCGTTCGAGGCGTTAGAAAGCTAGCGCGATATTCTTTTTAATAAAAATGGTCTTAAGCAATAGAATGCTAGAAATTTGAAATGGAGTAGAAATAAAAGTGAATTAAATTAATATAGTGTGATTATTAATCGGTTGATTAAATTAATAGTTGAATTAATTTTCAATGTGTTTAATTGATTGGAATACAATTTGGAATTAGATCAACTATTTGGTTTGTCGGTAAATTACGATATTTTGAGAATTTATCCGTGTATGTTGAGAAATATATATTATTATGTCAATGATGTTGTTTTGATATTGATTCTCTGTGGGTAGTTGGATAGCATTAATTTTAATGATTAATTGCTTGATTTTAAATGTGTATGTTCATATATAATTGGCAAAATGAGAATTAACATGAGATAGTATGGTTACTAGTGTTAATTGGATTTTGTGAATCGTAATTGATTAATTGACCTTTTATATGTGAATGATATGTATGTGTTGTGAATGTTGTGTACAATTGGTGGATAATTCATCGAGTTGAATTATTGTGATATGCTAAATATTAAGATGGTAGAGATGATCTTAATTGCATATGTATGTCAACATTGTACATGCATTCATGTCATGGTGTGCCTTGAAACAAAGGTGGTTTGCTTTGAAACAAAAGCGGGGCTTGAATTCTAGAGTGAATTCGGAAAGGGGTAAACTATATGTTTACATTTGGTGGCTTTGATCTTGTCCGGATCTGAAGCGTGGCTAGATTCTATATGAATCGGAAGCGGTGGAACTTTGGGTCCACATTGGGTACCACATGCATAGAGTCACATGTCTTGCATTGAGTCACATTGAGGTTAGGTGATGTTTGAATATATGCATTTATGTGATTGTCATGTGTACATGAGATGTGATAATTGAAATTGGTGATGTTTTGATATATAATTGGTTAAACGTGTGAATATGTGATAATGATGGATTGTGTATATATTTGGGATAATAGTATTGAATCTTTGAGTATTATACTATTGAATTTTGTGCTTACTTGAATATGTGAAATTTATTAGATGATACTATTTACATGATTATGACTTGTTGTGTGATGAAAAGTATGTGAGATTAATGAACTGTAGAAGTATGATGTGTATAGTAGCTATTGATACTTGTGATGTGATGATTTTATATGTCTGAATCCTAGCATGCAATTTATCATATGCCCACTTATATGATTTGATATCTCACCCTTTTCTCTTGTTTCGCCGTTGCCTTTATATTGGCAACGTGCAGGTATTCAAGTATGAAGATTTAGTTGTCGTTACTCGAGTCGGTTGTCGCTCTGATACGTAGCACTCTGGGGGGAACGATTTATATTATTATTGATGTTGCTATTTAATTGTTTCATTTTGGTTGGACAAAATGTTAAGTTAACTGAAGATATTTTATTGAATACATTCTTAAGTGATTCCGCTGTGTTTTAATAAAATAAGTTATTCTATTTCAAAGGTGCTATGTATCCGCTTTATGGGACGAGGTGATTTGTTTTGTTTAATTATGTGACGCCTCATTTGTTTATTGAGAAATTTTGAAAACTCTGATTTTTTTTATATATAATTTCCGGGTAGAAATGGGGTGTTACATTAGTGGTATCAGAGCCTGGTTGGTCCGTCTGGCCAAGTTGTCGAGTCTGTTGAGTTGTGCGACAATTGAATGGTGTCAGTGTTTTAGTCTTTAGTACATGACACGTGTGTGAAACAGTGTCCGTACTTGTTTGTTTTGTTGCAGGAATTGGTTTGTTTCCAAGTGGGGGAGAAGTTTTACTTCTCGATGATGTTTTTGTTGTAAAAGATGGTCCAGTATGCTGTCGACAAGCGACGATGCAAATGTTGTTGAGAGTTTTGGATGTCACCCGGATTCGGAAACGACGTGAAGTTAAGAATTATTTTGGAAGCCAGAATTTAGAAAGTGGCAATGTTCAGCACGGTTGAGGACAGTGAAGTTGTCGGTGCGTTTAACCTTTGTGTCTGATGCCGGTGTTTGACAAGTGTTAAAGTGATGAGGTTGCGGTAGACTTTATGATAGATTCGCATAAGTGATTAACGGACGTAGTCGATGTGTGAAGTGTTGTGAATCGCGAACCCTAGTTGGAACTCGAGAATGCGCGTAGCTTGAGTTTCGGATATCTGATTTGAACTCTGTTTGAAGCGTCAGAAAGATAACGAGATGAAATGTATTATAAGAATGATTGTCGCAGCCGTAATAGATTTGAGTTTGACGTGATGATGTTGGGATAGGGTGCAGTTGTTGTCGAAGTTATTTGAGGAGTTTGGGAGATAACATAAAAATTGTCGATGCTTGACGTCGATGTTTGCAATTTGGATAACGTCAGAGATTCGTATCTTGAGTTTCGAGTATCAATTGGACGTACCGTTTGAACCTACAAAGAGGTGAAGTTGTATTCTACCTTTATGGAAATGTGTAAGCCTGTTGAATAAGAATGGTTGTTATCGCAAATGTCTGAAGTGAAGTTAAGCAGAACTTGTTGTTGATGATTAAAATGAGAAGACGAGATGTTGGTATTAAAGATGTTTGACGATTGTGTGTTGCTAAGTAATTGTGAATCAGATTTGGTATTATGTTTGGACGTCGGTGTCTCATCGACAAGATCGATTGAGTAAGAAGTTATAGGAATTGTGAAAATCCAAAGTGAATTATTGGATTATGTCATGTTATTGGATTTAAGTGGAAATTCAAAAAAAAAAAACGCTCTTATGATGTAACAACGATTTATACTCCACTATGGTTGTCGGATACTAGTTGACAAATTGGAGAACTGATCACCCTCAATCTATTGTTAATGGTAAACGAAAATCGTGTTGGATGTTATAGATTTGTCTTGTTGTCCTAATAGGGTGGAAAGGATTTTTATATTTTTATCGTGAAGTTAGTCGCTCATCAGTTGGCGTAGCTTGGTAAGAGGAATCACTGAGTAAGAATTAGATGAGATTAACAATCGGTGTGGTACGTTTTATGCAAGCGAGTGTCGCAAAGTGAAAGATTGGAAATATCAAGTGAACAACGATGTGAGGATGAGTAATGAGGAAAGTCTGTATTGGATTGAGAATTGTGAACCATATAAGTTGACAGAATTATTATTTTTTTTAGGATAGTGATTTAAAAGAGAATTATCAGAGTTGAGCAACGGAAGCTTATGTGACACGGTTATTGTAAGACTTGAGGGAGTATGAAACTATATGCCAGAAGTCGGTAAAGATGAGTTATTTTGATGTTTGGATTGATGGACTGTTGGAATAAGTGTGATACGCCAGGAATACTGCATTAAGTCGTTGATTATTGCAAAACTGGTAAGAACTATAATGTGTTTGTGTTCATGAGAATCGTTGTTGTGACGAAGAGGTAGTGATCGAAGTGTTACCAAGCGCTATTTGGAGATTTGAGATTTGGATACGAGGTTTGTGTTTGGATGGTGTTGAGCGATTTTTCGAGGACGAAAATATTCTAAGTGGGGGAGAGTTGTAACACCCCGAATTTAATTAAATTGGTTAATTAAATTATTGAAGGATTTAAATATTTGATTTAGTCGAATTTGGATTGTCGGTGTTATTTAAGGGCGTATTTTGAATTATATAAATTGAAGTCGGATAGTCAGGAAATAATATTAAGAATAATATTATTTATAAGTCGGAATTATTATATTGAAGAAATTATTATAAGTGATATAATTGATTATTTGAGTTATATCTCTTATTGGGCCTAAATTGATTTTTGGAGGATATTAAATTAAGAGAGGATTTAAGCACTAAGCCCAATTGGTTTTATATTAGGGTTTTAGAGATTTTGGAAAGGGGGAGTTGTCACAATGAAGAAACAAGAATAGAGGAGAAAGATACAAGACTATGGAGAAGAAGAAGAAGCTTGAAGATTTTTCATCCATGGTGTCAAGTAAAGATGCAATTAGAGACCCATTGAGTTGCTTCCATTGATAAGGTAAGGGTGGGGTTCTCTTCCTATAATGGGGCTTATGAAACCTTGTATGTTGGGGATTAGGGATTTAAATTGTTGCTATTATTTGTGTTAATCAATTGCTTGAAGTAATTTTGCGGTTAAGTTATTTGAATGCTGTGTTCCTAAATCTCTATGGGTAAAGGAAATTTTATGTTGAAACTGTGCTGAAAAAGTTGGAAAACGAAATTGAAATATATATAAAAGATGCCCTCCCATTGTGGTATAATGCTCCCTCTCATTTAAATATGTCTTGAATTAATTGAGGGCAATCATATCATTAGTTATTGTATTTGGATATTGTATATGTTGTTTATGTTTTAGGGGTGTGACTGCGGTAATTCAAATGAACTGTGAGGTTTATATGATATAGTGCGGAATTTGATGAAAATTTACGTGGTAGCTAAGTTTAATTAGTAGATCAACGTGGTGGTGTTATTTTGTTGAAATTGTGATATTTTACGAATCGACCGAAATTGTGTTTGATTTAAATATTCTTTATAAATAAATTATAATAATTTAATAGAATTGTCAATAGAGTTGTTAGAGTTGTCAATAGAGTTGTTAGAGTTGACAATAAGTTGTTAGAGTTGTTTTGGGTTATTAAGAGTCATACTTTTATTTGTTTAGTGTAATTTTGACATGTTTAGAGTTGTTAGTGTATGATGTCGGTGTTTTCTTTTTCGTTGAAACTTTAACAATTCATATCTTTTGAACCGTAACTCCGTTTGAGTCTCCGTTCGAGGCGTTAGAAAGCTAGCGCGATATTCTTTTTAATAAAAATGGTCTTAAGCAATAGAATGCTAGAAATTGGAAATGGAGTAGAAATAAAAGTGAATTAAATTAATATAGTGTGATTATTAATCGGTTGATTAAATTAATAGTTGAATTAATTTTCAATGTGTTTAATTGATTGGAATACAATTTGGAATTAGATCAACTATTTGGTTTGTCGGTAAATTACGATATTTTGAGAATTTATCCGTGTATGTTAAGAAATATATATTATTATGTCAATGATGTTGTTTTGATATTGATTCTCTGTGGGTAGTTGGATAGCATTAATTTTAATGATTAATTGCTTGATTTTAAATGTGTATGTTCATATATAATTGGCAAAATGAGAATTAACATGAGATAGTATGGTTACTAGTGTTAATTGGATTTTGTGAATCGTAATTGATTAATTGACCTTTTATATGTGAATGATATGTATGTGTTGTGAATGTTGTGTACAATTGGTGGATAATTCATCGAGTTGAATTATTGTGATATGCTAAATATTAAGATGGTAGAGATGATCTTAATTGCATATGTATGTCAACATTGTACATGCATTCATGTCATGGTGTGCCTTGAAACAAAGGTGGTTTGCTTTGAAACAAAAGCGGGGCTTGAATTCTAGAGTGAATTCGGAAAGCGGTAAACTATATGTTTACATTTGGTGGCTTTGATCTTGTCCGGATCTGAAGCGTGGCTAGATTCTATATGAATCGGAAGCGGTGGAACTTTGGGTCCACATTGGGTACCACATGCATAGAGTCACATGTCTTGCATTGAGTCACATTGAGGTTAAGTGATGTTTGAATATATGCATTTATGTGATTGTCATGTGTACATGAGATGTGATAATTGAAATTGGTGATGTTTTGATATATAATTGGTTAAACGTGTGAATATGTGATAATGATGGATTGTGTATATATTTGGGATAATAGTATTGAATCTTTTGAGTATTATACTATTGAATTTTGTGCTTACTTGAATATGTGAAATTTATTAGATGATACTATTTACATGATTATGACTTGTTGTGTAATGAAAAGTATGTGAGATTAATGAACTGTAGAAGTATGATGTGTATAGTAGCTATTGATACTTGTGATGTGATGATTTTATATGTCTGAATCCTAGCATGCAATTTATCATATGCCCACTTATATGATTTGATATCTCACCCTTTTCTCTTGTTTCGCCGTTGCCTTTATATTGGCAACGTGCAGGTATTCAAGTATGAAGATTTAGTTGCCGTTACTCGAGTCGGTTGTCACTCTGATACGTAGCACTCTGGGGGGAACGATTTATATTATTATCGATGTTGCTATTTAATTGTTTCATTTTGGTTGGACAAAATGTTAAGTTAACTGAAGATATTTTATTGAATACATTCTTAAGTGATTCCGCTGTGTTTTAATAAAATAAGTTATTCTATTTCAAAGGTGCTATGTATCCGCTTTATGGGACGAGGTGATTTGTTTTGTTTAATTATGTGACGCCTCATTTGTTTATTGAGAAATTTTGAAAACTCTGATTTTTTTTATATATAATTTCCGAGTAGAAATAGGGTGTTACACGTGACCGTTTCCCTATACCTACAATCGATGAACTTTTTGATGAATTGGGTTCGGCAACTATTTTCTCTAAGATTGACCTACGATCTGGCTACCACCAGATTCGGGTGACTCCTAAGGATACTCACAAAACTGCGTTCAGGACGTTTGACGGGCACTATGAGTTTTTGGTAATGCCATTTGGCTTAACTAATGCTCCTAGTTCTTTTCAATCGGCTATGAACGATTTGCTAAGACCCTATCTTCGAAAGTTTGTGTTAGTTTTCTTTGATGACATCCTAATTTACAGTTCATCTCTTTCTGATCATGCGCATCATTTACAACTTATTTTAGATCTGCTTTTATCTAACCAGTTTTATGCAAAATTATCAAAATGTGTGTTTGCTGTCCCTAGTGTTGATTATTTAGGTCATATCATCTCAAGTGAAGGTGTAACCCCAGATCCAGCAAAAATTCAAGCTATCCAAGAATGGCCGAAGCCACGTTCACTCACGGCACTCAGGGGTTTTTTAGGCCTCACCGGCTTTTATAGAAGATTCGTGCGTCACAACGCCACTCTCGCCGCTCCTCTCACCGATTTATTACATTTCACTAAGTTACAATGGAATCCGGCAGCTGACTCAGCTTTTACAATTCTAAAACATAAAATGACAGAAACACCGGTACTTGCCCTTCCAGACTTCACTAAACCTTTTGTGCTTGAAACAGATGCTTCTGGTGTAGCGGTTGGTGCTGTTTTGTCCCAAGATAACCACCCAATCGCCTTCTTCAGCAAGAAGCTTTGCAACCGCCTACAGGCTTCCTCAGTGTACGTCCGCGAGATGTTTGCAATAACAGAGGCTGTCAAGAAATGGAGACAATATTTAATAGGCAGGAAATTTCATATCTTTACAGACCAAAAGAGCCTAAGGAACCTATTCACTCAAACAATACAAACACTTGAACAACAGAAGTGGGTATCTAAGCTACAAGGTTTTGAATTTGATATTCATTACAAACCTGGAAAAACAAATCAAGTGGCGGATGCGCTCAGTAGAATTCACCATGAAGAAGAAGCCTTGTTGTTGTCTATCTCCAGACCCGTTCCTCGTATCCTCGGTCAATTAAAACAGTTTTACAAATCAGACCATGAAGGAAAGAAAATCATGACAAAAGCCCATACTGATTTTTCACCACAGAACCATTTCAAAAGCAAAGATGGTTTACTCTATTTCAAAGAGAGGATTTTTATACCTGATGTTCATCAGCTGAGAAACCAAATCATTACTGAGTACCACTGCACCCCAGAGGGCGGTCATTCGGGCCTGAAACCAACACTAGCTCGATTAACTTCTTCGTTCCTGTGGCCTAGCATTTACAGAGATATCAAAGAATTTGTTAAGAGTTGCACAACATGCCAACAAAACAAATACATGACTACAAAAAGACAAGGGCTCATTCAACCACTACCAATACCTACTCAAGTATGGGCTGACTTAAGTATGGATTTTATTACGCACTTACCAAATTCTCACGGGCACACAGTGATCTGGGTTGTGTGCGACAGGTTGACCAAGTACTCCCATTTCATTCTCTTCCCTCTAGGTTCTCTGCTAAAGACATAGCGCTTCGTTTTTCTGTAGAAATCTGTCGCCTCCATGGAGTTCCAAAATCTATTGTCTCTGACCGCGACCCACTGTTTCTTAGTACTTTCTGGAGGGAGCTTTTTCGGGCTCAGGGCACGACTTTGAAATATAGTTCAGCATACCATCCTGAAACGGACGGACAGACAGAAGTGACAAACAGATGCTTAGAGACTTATTTACGTTGTTTTACTAGTGAAAACAAAAAAAAATGGTTTAACTACTTACACTTAGCTGAGCTTTGGCATAACACCAACCACCACTCGGCCATCAACATGTCTCCATTTGAAGCCCTTTACGGCCGTCCTCCGCCTTCTTTCCCTCCGTACACCGCGGGTTCCACTAGCATTGAGAGCTTGGACGAGACCTTGCAACATAGACAACAACTGTTAAACACCCTACAGAGTAACTTACACAAAAGCAGAAAACAGATGGAGATTCAAGGAAACCGAAATCGTAAAGACTGTACCTTCCAAGCAGGAGACCTTGTCTTATTGAAACTCAAACCCTATCGGCAACACTCAGTCCACCGCCGTTCCTCTGAAAAACTTTCGAAAAGGTATTTCGGACCTTTCAAGGTGCTCCACCGTATCGGCACCGTCGCATATCACTTAGAGCTACCATCGTCTTCCCGAATCCATCCGGTGATTCACGTCTCTCAGTTAAGGGCGTTCCACGGAAACCATCATACAGACGCCGTCGCGATTCCACCGGAGTTTCAACCACAAGATGAGATTTCCATATCCGAATCCCCTTTCGCAGATCTGCAGACAACACAAAAGCAAACATCAGTTCACTCGGATGTTTCCACGGATATGGGGGTGAACGAGTTCAAAGGAGACTTAGTTACTAGTACCATGCATGTTAATGGTGTATCGGCGTTGGAACAGAGAAGCGATGAGAAAGACAATTTAGTTTGTGAGAAGAAGGGAAAAGAGAGCGCAAAAGAAGTTGTTTCAAGTCTAAAGAAAGAGAAAAGTTTTAAGAAGGCAGAAGACAAAGTGGAAAAGGAAGTTGTCATACCCCAAATTTGTCCTACCCTTTAATTTCTAACTGGCTCTGACTTTTGCATTCATGTATATATCTTCCATTAGGTCATCTAACACTTTGCATTCATTCATCAAATAAACCTCTAAAGCGTGGGATCTAAGGTTTCACAACATCCAGGGTTTCTACATTATGCAAACTTGTTCACAAGAGAAGTTCATTGTTCATGGATTAAAGCACTCTCTGTATGCTTGGGATTATCAGATAAGTCCTGAGGTTTGGGCCTTATGATCGTCTGGGGGTTTTGCTAATCATTTGGGCTATTCATCATTTACGGAGTGGCTTCATTATTCATTGTAATACAATTCTTTCCATTGGGCTTCACTCGGATTCTTTGAACTTGGACACTCCCCGTTGATTGGGGATTGATGCTCACATCCTTGTGTTTGATCCTAGAATTCACTTTGATTATTTGTGTTACAAGCGAATTTTGTGCAAGATTCCAGTGAAACATGGTGGACTTTGTATGTCTTTATAAGTTTGAAAAACATAGGGTGAAGCTTGGATTTTTTGGCTAATATGGAAGGCTAACTCACTGACCAAAGGTTCACATTAAGTTTTTGTGGTTCCCCATCTCATGGATGCTAAGGCTCATTTAATATCACAAGTCGGAGAAAGGTTTGAAAATTCAAAAAAGATCATTGGAGGGAATTCTTCTCAAATACAAAGCCATTGAATCGCATGGAGACGGCACTTGGAATTCAAGAGAGTACAAAAGAACACAATTCAAATCCTTTGTTTTTTAAAGCATGTCTCAGACCCCATTATATCAATCCCATTTCAATATCCATTCATCACACATCTTACACATACCATGAGACTTAGAAGAAAATCATTTCTCTACATAACACTTCAAGTCATTCTAATACACCATCTACGTTACACATCAAAACCATATCCATTACAAAAATCAAACTACAAAAAGGATTACACAAAAATATTGTTAGCCTATTGTTCCTAATCTTAGGCCCCACTAATCTTCATTCATGATCAACTCCTTTCTATTAGCATCTTTAAACTCAGTACCAAAATCCAGCTTTAACCTCCACTTTTTCTTCATGAAACCTGCAGCATTATAACCATAACACCAATTCAGAATTAGCATAACAGAAAAACACGTTAATAACTAACCTCCTAACTGTGTTAACATCTCCTAATAGTTTCGAAACTAATATAACCAGAATCACTAACCATTCAATACACATCCCAATTCATTCCAAAACAGCCCCGTTAACATTCATCAACATAAACCATACATTCCCTATTCAAAACCAAATGACTAACCTTCAGCTCATATTTCACATTACAAACAAAACATAACAGGCTGTCAGTCTAAACATCCATACCAAAAACAGTCCCTACACAATTACCATATAAACTCCTAACAGCTACAAATTTTATACCTCTATCCATTTCATATTCACATAGAAACAACCACAATAAACTCAAACCAAAAAATCACATAATAATATACCAATTCAGCCCTTCAAAACCATCACCCTACATACATAAAGACTCAGAACTTACACCATCCCTAACTAAAAAAAAACCAACATTCAATTTCAGTTCTAACCTAAACCAACAGTTTTAACTACTAAAATCTCGTAATGGGATTGCAACTCACCTTTGAAGCTAGCTCGAACATCGATCCAAGCTTCGCCGCTTTCATACATGCAACTGCCAGCTCATCATCTCGGGTTTCAGCAACTAGTACTACAGTAAGGCAGCCACACACATTTGTTCCACTCTTGAAGCAGCTCCCCGGCACCACAGTTTCTCCATATCCAGCCCCATTATGTTCACTTGAATTCAAATTCCCTGCATCACAAATAAACCAGCCCTGCACTCATTAACAAAACCGGTTCAGACAAAAAGAGATACAAAGCAAAATGAACTATCAACAAGACAAAACAGAAAATACCAATTCTAACTGTCAACTAGCTTGTAACCACCAAAATAGAACTAGCTAACAACCTCTAACCGAATCCCAAACTGACCTAACCAACTTGTCGCACCTATAACTAACTCCCCAATACTCAATAACTAACTCATAACTGACAGATCCTCACCCTCCAAAATCCTTAACAGAATTTCAATCCTAGGGCTACCAATCATTCTCCTCTAACTGATTCAATCTCAATCTCTAACTGACTCCTTCTCCCTCTCAGCCTATATAATGCCCCTTCCCTCATAATCACCTTTTAATCTGCAAATAACACAAAAAGAAACTAGCAGCAATCAGCTAGTGAGTCAACACCCATTCAGATTCAATAGTTCAGCCCAATTCAAAAGGATATCAAGCATCAATACCTAAAGTCAAGTTACAGCCCTACACCGGTTAAAAGAGTGGCAGCCCTGCATACACACAAGTGCGAAAACGCGTCAGTTCAAATTAGTTTCCAGCTTTCGACCAATACTAGTTACCAAACCTGCATAAACATACATACAAAATTAGAAATGAATACCCACCACTCAACACATAACTTGCAGCCCTGCAAACAAAACAATCCACACATTCAAAGCAAATTCAATAAAAGAAACCTACTGCCTTCTAACCAAGCTACCCAAGCATTTCCTAACAACCTCTTAACCTCCTAACCAACTCTATAACTGTCAACAACCACCAAAACAGAATATAACAACTCATTCTCAATCTCCAACTAACTTGAAACAGAAGTAACAAACTTCTAACCGCCAGATCCTCACCCTTCAATCCATAACAGGAAACTCTCATCCAAGGGCCCTCAATCCTCACTCTCTAACTGAAATCTCCTCCCTCTAACTAACTCTTCAGCCTTCAAACCTCTATATAATCCAATCATCACCTTAAGATCCTCTCTCTCTCGATCCACACCATTCATCCACCTTCCACTCTTCATTCTTCTCTCAACCTTCATCTCTCACACTCTGCTTTCTCTGCAACCTTCCTCCATAACGTTCACCACCTTCACTCTCATCCATCTCTCACCACTCCCTCACGCTCATTCACCCTTCATCACCACCATCACTCACCTATCGACTCTCACCATTCTTCAACCAACCTTCCTCACCACGCCAAATTCACAGAAATAACAGAAGAAGCAGATTCAGGACGTAACAGAAAATTGTGACAAGAAAACTCACCGCAAAGTCTTCATCGGAGTTCTTTCTTCAATCGCCAAGAATCGTTCTTCGTCACTCAATCTTCATCATCACGATTCATCATCGCGTCACAACCGCTTCATACAATCTTCAATAATCTTTCTGCAATTCCATTCATCAATACACAATCTCTGCAAATCACGCAACAACATCATCATCACTCTGCAATAACATCATCATCGCTCAGCATCAATAACTGCACCGCGCGATTGAGTTGAAAATTAAAATAGAAGAGGAAGAGAAACGCCAAGATCCGGAGATTTTTCGTACCTAAAGGATCAGAAGCATCATATCAGTATCTCTCTGTTTTTAGATGCACCGGATGGACTATGTTCGGTGAACATTCGTACGTATCAACTTCTATGCATTCAAAATTGAGTCGGAGAGGAGATGATGTTGAATCTGAGACGAGACGACTGAGAGCGTGAGGCGTGGTTCATGAGAGAAGAGGGAGGCCGAGCGAGGATTGACGCGGATTGAGATGAAAAAGAAGGAGATGTGTTCTACTCAGTAGTCCGTGGTGATGAATGAAGGTCTCCGCCGGAGAAATTGAGATCCGGCCGCCGCCGCCGTCAGGGTTGCTCGTGAGGAGAGTCTGAGAAAGAACTCCAAAGGTCACACAAGTCTTAAACCTAATCTCATTTCTTTTTTTATTTCTTTTTAATTTCTTTTCTTTTATCAATTAATTGTTTTTTTAATTAACATGATAATGGATCAATAATCATCTTGGGCTCAGCAAACTGAATCTGGCTTCACACCCCACCAGGCCCACGCACTCCCACTTTTCTGCACAAAAATGAGCAAAAACAATTATCATGGGCCTCTATGTGTGGGCCTGCGCCAGTTACGGACCTCACCACCATTTTCAGCATACACCCCCCTTGAGCCCATTCTTAATTGGCAGATTTTAGGTCTTTTTACTTAGTTTTTTTATATTTTTAGATAATAAAGAGACAATAAAATCAATAGAAAATTTGTTAGACTTTTAGATCATTTTTAGGAATTAATCTTGGTTCCTCTAATTGATAATTTTTCATATTAAAAAATTCATAAAAATAAGTAGATTTTAGGTTAATTTTGATATTAATCTTTTGAACTCATTTCTTTCATAAAAACTATAAAAATAATAGTACTTTTAATTCACTTTTGTGCTATATTTTGACTTGTTCTTTTTCACGCTATCTTCGCATATTCCACTTAGTGCTTTAATTTTCATGCTTCTTTTAAATCCTAACCTTAGGTAGAAACCATGATAATATTAGGTAGAAATTCCCTTCATACTTAGGCTAGTTTCTTTTCCTTTTTTAACATAAAACATCTAAAAATACTTGAATAAACTCCCATAAAAAACACCAAGAAAACTCATAAAAAATGACTAATAAATACTTTGACTAATAAAAAGGGAATGGAAGCTTGTAACTTCTCTTGCTTAAGGGATGTTCAAGTGCTTGGGGGCTCCCTTGCTTAAGGGTTCCATTCAGGCGTAAGTTCCCAACCTCTAAAAAACACAAACCAAAGAGTAACTCGAGTTTCCCTTGCTTAAGGGATTTCCTCGAAACACTCAAACTCTCTCTCTTCTCTCGCTTTCTTAAGGGCACCGTTATTTCCGCTCCATTGCATCCTAGGCTGTCCCCTTGTGCAAGAGCGCGAACGTTAACGCCGCCCAACTAAAAAACACAAAAAACAAACAGAAAATATGGAGCCGAACTACGGCGCTCTGATTCCTGAAAAGGATACGTAGGCATCAGGTCGCGGGGCTTGAACGAGCACACTTGTAAATATTCCTTCTTTTCCCCGTATTTCTTTTGCATTCATTCGCATATAGACATAGACATAGATACACCCTTTAGATAGAAACAAACATAGGTGGATACCATCGAGTACGATGGGCGCGAGGGGTGCTAATACCTTCCCCTCGCGTAACCGACTCCCGTACCTTGATTCTCTGGTCGCAAGACCTTGTTCCTTCCTTTGTTAGGTTTTCTGATATTCCTTTCCCTTATGGGATAAATATATTGGTGGCGACTCTGTTCATTTTTCGCGAGCGTGCGACAGCTGGCGACTCTGCTGGGGATTACCTAAGCAAGTCGATCCTAGCCTTTGTTTGTTTATTTTATTGGGTGTTTATTTGTTTTTATGTCTATATCTTGTATATATGTTTGCATGTTTATTTTTCCTGCTTGCATATCATGTTTATTTCTGTTCGCACATTATGCATATGGATTATATTTTGTGTTCCTTGGGGTCTTCTGTTCTGTTTTGCAGGTGGGGGGTTTGTGTGAGGTAAAAGGCCCACTACCCAGGCCAAGTGACACATAGGATTAGCGTGGATGCTCATGTTGACTACCGTAGCGCTTGCTATGGATGAGTTCAATATGGGGTACCACAACTGGGCGAGGTTCTTTCATGGAACACTGTGTCTGGCACGCTTGTTGCCTCAAACACTTTGTACCCCATGGGAACTGTAGACCCTAGTGACCATTAGGGACCACTTGTCCGTGTCTAGACTTCATACCCGTGAGATTGGGGTGGGACAGGAAACCTTGACTCCTACATACCATTACTTCTTCATACTCGAGGTTGGACCTTTATTTGGTCTATTCTCCTGGTGCTTGATATTCTGGTATTCCAAAAAGGCGTCGAACCTTTGATCCTGTGACATTTGGCCTGTACAGAGGTTTCATATCAGTTATTCAGAGGATTGTACAGTGGTTACTAAGATTATATGGACCTTGATCCCATGCCTTTGCATTGCATACCATCATTGTTTCATCCACTTCATTTGTGAGGGATCCTAAAGTCTATTTTCGAAAAAAGGAATGAAAAGAAAAAAAAAGAAATAGAAAAGCAAAAAAAAGGGGAAAGAAAAGAAAAGATATTCTATACAAAAAAAACAAAAAACAAAAAAACTTTGATTCCAAAAGAGAACAAAAAAATGTGAAAAGACTTTAGGATCTCTCATAAACGAAACATGCATTCATACTATCATGCATTTCATGGTTCTCTCAGATACTTATGGGACCCTTTCTCTTCAGATTTCAAGATCGACAACAAATTTGACTTCTCACCGCCACTACTCCAAAATCAACTATGGAACAACTCCGTGAGGAAATGGATGAGATGAGGGAACAAATGGGTCATCTTATGTTGGAGATGCAAGACTTGGTCCATAATCAGGATGCACTAAAGGAGGAAAATAGTCAGTTAAAGACTCAATTGAGCTTGGTCATGGAAGTTCTGAAGACGGTATTAAGGAAGGAAGGTGACGTTGTTCCTGTTGCTGCAACATAAGTTGTTGATTCCTTCTCCCCAATAGGATCTCTTTTCACTCATGGAATGCCTCAGGGAGCCCTCCCTCAATTTCAAGTGTCGTTACCTCCACGTCAATCTGTTCATGTCCCAAGAATGAATCAAGGAGGCCAAACGTGTGGGAAAAAGCCTAAGATACCTCAGAGGCTTATCAATCCAATCCCGATACCTTATGCTCAGTTACTTCCCCGTTTGTTGGAGCTTCAGTTGGTTGAGCTACGAGATTTGGCTACGCCTGAAAAGCTTCCTCCCAACTTTGATGTCAATGCTCGATGCGAGTTCCATTCTGGGGCACCTGGCCATGATGTTGAGAATTGTAGGGCACTGAAACATCAAGTCCAAGATCTCATTGAGTCAAGAGTGATTTTGTTCACCCCCGAGGGTATGATTGTTCAAGGAAATAGGGTTCCAAATGTGGTGGAAGGAAATGTTGGTTCATACTCCTATGCTGAATCTACTTCAAATCAGAAGCATAATGCACCATCTTGGGTTCCAGGTTTCCCACCTCATCAATCCCCATTTGTTTCACAGCCAGATCAAAAGAGGAAGACACCTGAACAGAATGGGTATTGGAATCATTGCCATCAGCAGGGTCCACAAATGCCAAGGAGACCACCAAGAAGGATTGACCCAATTCCTATGACCTATAGTCAGCTGCTTTCTCATTTGCTCAAGGATTCTTTGGTCCAACTAAAGGAGTTTAAGCCCCCTCCAACGTCGATTCCTCAAGGATATGACTTAAATGCAAGGTGTGAGTACCATTCTGGGACATCTGGACATTCAACTGAGAATTGTAATATTTTGAAACACAAAGTCCAAGATCTCGTTGACTCCAAAGTAATATCATTCACTCCAAATGGCCTGCGCATAAAACGAAGAGTTCATGCCTAAGTGAATGCCCGTATTCCAGAAAGTATCAAAAAAAAAAAAGAAGAATAAGCCCAGAAGGAGTCAAGTCTCCTCAACTATGGCAATCATCATTTCCTTTCTGTGTTCTCATTTCAAGTATTTCCTGTTTTGTAGAAGGCTACTTCCTTGTTTGAACTCGTTGGTATGATAATAATGAAAACACCACAAATTCTCGAGCAACTTTGTCAGAATCTTTTTCAAAAAGTAATCAAGAATGTTTTGTAGAAGCATCTCTCATTCTCAAGGTTCTTATGCTCAGTTGTATCCGTGGAGGTTGGTGTTTCAGTTGGTGTTTGAGCTCTCCTTGCAACAAGCAACTTCTCTAAGTTTGGTGATCACGCAAAGTTCCTCCATGTTTGATGGCAAATACTTCTTCAATGAATATGCTTGGGGCTCCCGATCGAGGGATAAGCAAGACGTACTCCTATCTTGAGCATTTCATCATTTGCATTGCTTGAATCCCTTAAAGCATTACAAATTCCTGGGTGACTTTGTCAGAATCTCTTTCCATGTGGTAATCAAAAGTGTTCTACACAATGCTTCTCATTCTCAAGGTTCTACTTCATATCTCAGTTGTCTCTTCTCAGAATTTCCTTCTCAGTGGCCTCCGCTTGTTAGCAAAGACGAGAAGAATATGAGAAACAGATGGATGTGATTTTATTTGCCTTGTGCCCATTCGTTTCCCTGCTTGTTGGAATTCCAATTGGTTAAGATTCTATTATTGGGTCTTCTTCACCACAAAAGATCTCTTCAATTTGATAACCGTACAAGGTTCTTCCGTTTAAGATGGAGATTACTACTCTAGCAACTGCTTGGGGCTCCCGCACGAGGGATAAGCAAGACGTACTCTTATCTTGAGCATTGCATCACTCGCATTGCTCGAATCCCTAAAGCAAGGCAAAAGTTTACGACTCATGGGTGACTTCGCTGGAGTTCTCTTTTGGAGTAATCTGAAGTATTTGGAAAGAACTGCAAAAAGTATTCAAGATCAATAAGTCCAGACGGAGTCAAGTCTCCTCAACAATGACATTCATTTAGTTTCTTTATTGCATTCTCATTTGTAACATTTCATTGTTTGTTTAAGCATTTATAGCATGTAAAAACTTGTTAATTTCTGAATGAAAATCATAATACATTGTTTATGTTCGTCTTGAAGCAATCCATTCGTTATCACTCATAAAATGTTTTTGGCATTACGATACCAACTTTACTAATCGCTTGCTTAGGCAAAGAGCGGAGGGAGAATGATGAAAGATTAAAAATGCAAAAAAAATCTCCAATTGTGTGCTTTTGAATAAAACCCTACTGAGGATGTACAGGCATTATTTCAAATCCCCAAACACCGGAGATATAAGGGAGATAGACCCTCGTCAACCCCTTTGAGCCTTGAAGTAGGAGTTTCTTTTCTAATCATAAAGACCCTTATTTTAACCTTGGGGCAGGGTAGCGTTCATTTAATTTGATCGAGTGTTCAAAACTCACCAAAAGGGCATGCATCTAAGGATACAACAATGGCTATCCTTCAAAAGGTTGAGGAATGTCAAAACCGCAATGATTATCCTTATTCCATCAAGGGATCAAGAGATGACGATACCACAAGGGTAATCCTTCATCAAATCAAAAGAAAGAGGCAGTCGCAATCACCTCCAACGAATCAAAGACTATGAGAGGTCACACGACTTGTTCAAAAAAAAATAGAGCAAAAAAAATGGCGAAAAAATAATGAAAATAAAAAAAAAAAAGATGAAAAGAAAATGGCAAAAGAAAAAAAAATAACGATGAAATTGCCAAGCAAGAACAAAGTCGTGTGATCAGAAGAATAAAAGGTGAGTGACCGCCAAGTCCAAAGAACCTCATTGATTCCTCAACCATTTCAAAACTCCTTGAGGGATGAACACTCGTGTCGAGTTAACTGAACATAGGAATGGAGAACATCACGAAGGGGGTGGGTACAAATAATTTTGAGCCTAAAAATCCTTTGTTTTCTAAAAACCGTGAACCCGGCCAAATTACAACCCTTAAAAGTCCTAATTGAAGTAGGGTTTATTTTTGAAAGCGCACTCCCAAGAGATAGCGTTTAACTGACTCCCAATGAAGCGAGACTCATATCCATGTTGGTATCGTACTTTTGCTTTATCTTCCATACACAAAAATCGAGGTTGTGTCAACTAGTGATTCGGTCACAAGAGGTCGCAACCTCATTTCATAAAAAGTTTCTTTAAACTTCAAGACTAACATAGGCTTTGCATTAGAATCATCATTCTTAGAATTAACATTCTTTTGCATACAAAACATCTGCTTAACGTCAAGGAAGTTACCATGATGAGAATCAGTGAGTAACTTGATCACGCCAAAGTACAAGAGACTTGAGAACTCCGAGGAAGAAAAGCTAATCATCTCAAATGTCGACCATCAAAGGGCAAGTTATCCAAAGAACTCCGTTGGGCATGAACAGTTAATGCTCTCCTTGATTACCTTGAAGGGAAGAGTTTGAAGACTCCGTTGAGCGTGGTAAAGTTGTTTCCATGTTTGTTTGACTTCAAAACAAAGAAAGCTTGAGGATTCTAGTAAGATGTACCTAATCAGGGGCAATTGAATCGAGGTTTGACCTCTCAAATTTGGCATATCTGGGGCAATCAAGTCGAGGAATCTCTCTCAAATCCAACCAATCTGGGGCAGTTACGTCGAGATTTGACAAATCTCTCCAAAGATCCATTGGGGCAAATTCCTCCATAAGTCACGAAGCTTGGGGCACAATTCTGAGTTTTTTGTCGCTCCATGACCATAGGAGTTTATTTCTCCTAGAATCTTGGTCTCTCCCCAAGCGTGGAGTTTATTTCTCCCGAGAGTTTGTTCCATTCCTCAAGCATAGGAGTTTATTTCTCCTAGGAGTTGTCCTACTTCCCTAATCAAGGCTCCTTATCTGGATTTCTCATCCCCAACATGGTGAATCAAGGGAATCTCCTTAAGCTGAAAATCCTCCAAGCAGTGGCACATGGTGAGAAGTCAGAAATTATTCTTCAAGTCAAAGAAGGTACATCTTACAAATCAAAGTCCAATATCTATTGGCACCTCTACATGGTCCTTAACACTAAGGGGATTCTCCCTGGTGTTTACCTCACTAATGCCTTTATTTGGCACTCTGCATATAGTTTCACTGCATATAACATTGCATCCTCAAAAGCGTAGCATATCCATCAAAATGGAGCATTACGCCATAGAAAAATTCAAACATGCATACAAAGCATAAGCCAGATAATGCAAATCATCCCTCAATCAAGACAATGATACATCCCCACATAAAAGGTCCTTACAAACTCCAATTGATATCTGCTACTCCATTACAAATCTCCTCCACCCACGGTGCCGATACTCGGTTTTACCAATCCCCAATCCCCAGTCTAAGTGTTTCCAATAATCTTCCCGTGGATCGTAGGTCCGTTGACCTTATCCTCATCCTTTGCATTCCTGTGGATCGTAGGTCCGTTGACCTTATCCTCATTCTTTTCATTCCTGTGGATCGTAGGTCCGTTGACCTTATCCTCATCCTTTTCATTCCTGTGGATCGTAGGTCCGTTGACCTTATCCTCATCCTTTTCATTCCTGTGGATCGTAGGTCTGTTGACATTATCCTCATCTTTTTCATTCCTGTGGATCGTAGGTCCGTTGACCTTATCCTCATCCTTTTCATTCCTGTGGATCGTAGGTCCGTTGACCTTATCCTCATTCTTTTCATTCCTGTGGATCGTAGGTCCGTTGACCTTATCCTCATCCTTTGCATTCCTGTGGATCGTAGGTCCGTTGACCTTATCCTCATTCTTTTCATTCCTGAGGATCGTAGGTCCGTTGACCTTATCCTCATCCTTTTCATTCCTATGGATCGTAGGTCCGTTGACCTTATCCTCATCCTTTTAATTCCTGTGGATCGTAGGTCCGTTGACCTTATCCTCATCTTTTTCATTCTTGTGGATCGTAGGTCCGTTGACCTTATCCTCATCTTTTTCATTTCCTGTGGATCGTAGGTCCGTTGACCTTATCCTCATCTTTTTCATTCCTGTGGATCGTAGGTCCGTTGACCTTATCCTCATCTTTTTCATTCTTGTGGATCGTAGGTCCGTTGACCTTATCCTCATCTTTTTCATTTCCTGTGGATCGTAGGTCCGTTGACCTTATCCTCATCTTTTTCATTCTTGTGGATCGTAGATCCTATCATTCCATCGAACCCGTATTTACAAATCACAGTTTCATACAACAATCATTCCCTTTGAGAACCTTGTATTGGCACCACTGCTACGTTACAAGCTATCTCCATTCGTCCAATTACTCACTGTAAATTCTTCCACCAGAAAAACAAAAATTTTCCTTTCCCCAGCAGATATCAAAACAAAAAATAAAGATAACACTTACACCTTCTTTTCAGGACAAATTTATGGTTTTGGTATTTAATCTTCTTAAACCTTGAATGTTCGAAAGGCTAACGCCAATCTCACCTTCAAGTTTAAGATGATTAAATAGGGGCAGCTGTCATACCCCAAATTTGTCCTACCCTTTAATTTCTAACTGGCTCTGACTTTTGCATTCATGTATATATCTTCCATTAGGTCATCTAACACTTTGCATTCATTCATCAAATAAACCTCTAAAGCGTGGGATCTAAGGTTTCACAACATCCAGGGTTTCTACATTATGCAAACTTGTTCACAAGAGAAGTTCATTGTTCATGGATTAAAGCACTCTCTGTATGCTTGGGATTATCAGATAAGTCCTGAGGTTTGGGCCTTATGATCGTCTGGGGGTTTTGCTAATCATTTGGGCTATTCATCATTTACGGAGTGGCTTCATTATTCATTGTAATACAATTCTTTCCATTGGGCTTCACTCGGATTCTTTGAACTTGGACACTCCCCGTTGATTGGGGATTGATGCTCACATCCTTGTGTTTGATCCTAGAATTCACTTTGATTATTTGTGTTACAAGCGAATTTTGTGCAAGATTCCAGTGAAACATGGTGGACTTTGTATGTCTTTATAAGTTTGAAAAACATAGGGTGAAGCTTGGATTTTTTGGCTAATATGGAAGGCTAACTCACTGACCAAAGGTTCACATTAAGTTTTTGTGGTTCCCCATCTCATGGATGCTAAGGCTCATTTAATATCACAAGTCGGAGAAAGGTTTGAAAATTCAAAAAAGATCATTGGAGGGAATTCTTCTCAAATACAAAGCCATTGAATCGCATGGAGACAGCACTTGGAATTCAAGAGAGTACAAAAGAACACAATTCAAATCCTTTGTTTTTTAAAGCATGTCTCAGACCCCATTATATCAATCCCATTTCAATATCCATTCATCACACATCTTACACATACCATGAGACTTAGAAGAAAATCATTTCTCTACATAACACTTCAAGTCATTCTAATACACCATCTACGTTACACATCAAAACCATATCCATTACAAAAATCAAACTACAAAAAGGATTACACAAAAATATTGTTAGCCTATTGTTCCTAATCTTAGGCCCCACTAATCTTCATTCATGATCAACTCCTTTCTATTAGCATCTTTAAACTCAGTACCAAAATCCAGCTTTAACCTCCACTTTTTCTTCATGAAACCTGCAGCATTATAACCATAACACCAATTCAGAATTAGCATAACAGAAAAACACGTTAATAACTAACCTCCTAACTGTGTTAACATCTCCTAATAGTTTCGAAACTAATATAACCAGAATCACTAACCATTCAATACACATCCCAATTCATTCCAAAACAGCCCCGTTAACATTCATCAACATAAACCATACATTCCCTATTCAAAACCAAATGACTAACCTTCAGCTCATATTTCACATTACAAACAAAACATAACAGGCTGCCAGTCTAAACATCCATACCAAAAACAGTCCCTACACAATTACCATATAAACTCCTAACAGCTACAAATTTTATACCTCTATCCATTTCATATTCACATAGAAACAACCACAATAAACTCAAACCAAAAAATCACATAATAATATACCAATTCAGCCCTTCAAAACCATCACCCTACATACATAAAGACTCAGAACTTACACCATCCCTAACTAAAAAAAAAACCAACATTCAATTTCAGTTCTAACCTAAACCAACAGTTTTAACTACTAAAATCTCGTAATGGGATTGCAACTCACCTTTGAAGCTAGCTCGAACATCGATCCAAGCTTCGCCGCTTTCATACATGCAACTGCCAGCTCATCATCTCGGGTTTCAGCAACTAGTACTACAGTAAGGCAGCCACACACATTTGTTCCACTCTTGAAGCAGCTCCCCGGCACCACAGTTTCTCCATATCCAGCCCCATTATGTTCACTTGAATTCAAATTCCCTGCATCACAAATAAACCAGCCCTGCACTCATTAACAAAACCGGTTCAGACAAAAAGAGATACAAAGCAAAATGAACTATCAACAAGACAAAACCGAAAATACCAATTCTAACTGTCAACTAGCTTGTAACCACCAAAATAGAACTAGCTAACAACCTCTAACCGAATCCCAAACTGACCTAACCAACTTGTCGCACCTATAACTAACTCCCCAATACTCAATAACTAACTCATAACTGACAGATCCTCACCCTCCAAAATCCTTAACAGAATTTCAATCCTAGGGCTACCAATCATTCTCCTCTAACTGATTCAATCTCAATCTCTAACTGACTCCTTCTCCCTCTCAGCCTATATAATGCCCCTTCCCTCATAATCACCTTTTAATCTGCAAATAACACAAAAAGAAACTAGCAGCAATCAGCTAGTGAGTCAACACCCATTCAGATTCAATAGTTCAGCCCAATTCAAAAGGATATCAAGCATCAATACCTAAAGTCAAGTTACAGCCCTACACCGGTTAAAAGAGTGGCAGCCCTGCATACACACAAGTGCGAAAACGCGTCAGTTCAAATTAGTTTCCAGCTTTCGACCAATACTAGTTACCAAACCTGCATAAACATACATACAAAATTAGAAATGAATACCCACCACTCAACACATAACTTGCAGCCCTGCAAACAAAACAATCCACACATTCAAAGCAAATTCAATAAAAGAAACCTACTGCCTTCTAACCAAGCTACCCAAGCATTTCCTAACAACCTCTTAACCTCCTAACCAACTCTATAACTGTCAACAACCACCAAAACAGAATATAACAACTCATTCTCAATCTCCAACTAACTTGAAACAGAAGTAACAAACTTCTAACCGCCAGATCCTCACCCTTCAATCCATAACAGGAAACTCTCATCCAAGGGCCCTCAATCCTCACTCTCTAACTGAAATCTCCTCCCTCTAACTAACTCTTCAGCCTTCAAACCTCTATATAATCCAATCATCACCTTCAGATCCTCTCTCTCTCGATCCACACCATTCATCCACCTTCCACTCTTCATTCTTCTCTCAACCTTCATCTCTCACACTCTGCTTTCTCTGCAACCTTCCTCCATAACGTTCACCACCTTCACTCTCATCCATCTCTCACCACTCCCTCACGCTCATTCACCCTTCATCACCACCATCACTCACCTATCGACTCTCACCATTCTTCAACCAACCTTCCTCACCACGCCAAATTCACAGAAATAACAGAAGAAGCAGATTCAGGACGTAACAGAAAATTGTGACAAGAAAACTCACCGCAAAGTCTTCATCGGAGTTCTTTCTTCAATCGCCAAGAATCGTTCTTCGTCACTCAATCTTCATCATCACGATTCATCATCGCGTCACAACCGCTTCATACAATCTTCAATAATCTTTCTGCAATTCCATTCATCAATACACAATCTCTGCAAATCACGCAACAACATCATCATCACTCTGCAATAACATCATCATCGCTCAGCATCAATAACTGCACCGCGCGATTGAGTTGAAAATTAAAATAGAAGAGGAAGAGAAACGCCAAGATCCGGAGATTTTTCGTACCTAAAGGATCAGAAGCATCATATCAGTATCTCTCTGTTTTCAGATGCACCGGATGGACTATGTTCGGTGAACATTCGTACGTATCAACTTCTATGCATTCAAAATTGAGTCGGAGAGGAGATGATGTTGAATCTGAGACGAGACGACTGAGAGCGTGAGGCGTGGTTCATGAGAGAAGAGGGAGGCCGAGCGAGGATTGACGCGGATTGAGATGAAAAAGAAGGAGATGTGTTCTACTCAGTAGTCCGTGGTGATGAATGAAGGTCTCCGCCGGAGAAATTGAGATCCGGCCGCCGCCGCCGTCAGGGTTGCTCGTGAGGAGAGTCTGAGAAAGAACTCCAAAGGTCACACAAGTCTTAAACCTAATCTCATTTCTTTTTTTATTTCTTTTTAACTTCTTTTCTTTTATCAATTAATTGTTTTTTTAATTAACATGATAATGGATCAATAATCATCTTGGGCTCAGCAAACTGAATCTGGCTTCACACCCCACCAGGCCCACGCACTCCCACTTTTCTGCACAAAAATGAGCAAAAACAATTATCATGGGCCTCTATGTGTGGGCCTGCGCCAGTTACGGACCTCACCACCATTTTCAGCATACACCCCCCTTGAGCCCATTCTTAATTGGCAGATTTTAGGTCTTTTTACTTAGTTTTTTTATATTTTTAGATAATAAAGAGACAATAAAATCAATAGAAAATTTGTTAGACTTTTAGATCATTTTTAGGAATTAATCTTGGTTCCTCTAATTGATAATTTTTCATATTAAAAAATTCATAAAAATAAGTAGATTTTAGGTTAATTTTGATATTAATCTTTTGAACTCATTTCTTTCATAAAAACTATAAAAATAATAGTACTTTTAATTCACTTTTGTGCTATATTTTGACTTGTTCTTTTTCACGCTATCTTCGCATATTCCACTTAGTGCTTTAATTTTCATGCTTCTTTTAAATCCTAACCTTAGGTAGAAACCATGATAATATTAGGTAGAAATTCCCTTCATACTTAGGCTAGTTTCTTTTCCTTTTTTAACATAAAACATCTAAAAATACTTGAATAAACTCCCATAAAAAACACCAAGAAAACTCATAAAAAATGACTAATAAATACTTTGACTAATAAAAAGGGAATGGAAGCTTGTAACTTCTCTTGCTTAAGGGATGTTCAAGTGCTTGGGGGCTCCCTTGCTTAAGGGTTCCATTCAGGCGTAAGTTCCCAACCTCTAAAAAACACAAACCAAAGAGTAACTCGAGTTTCCCTTGCTTAAGGGATTTCCTCGAAACACTCAAACTCTCTCTCTTCTCTCGCTTTCTTAAGGGCACCGTTATTTCCGCTCCATTGCATCCTAGGCTGTCCCCTTGTGCAAGAGCGCGAACGTTAACGCCGCCCAACTAAAAAACACAAAAAACAAACAGAAAATATGGAGCCGAACTACGGCGCTCTGATTCCTGAAAAGGATACGTAGGCATCAGGTCGCGGGGCTTGAACGAGCACACTTGTAAATATTCCTTCTTTTCCCCGTATTTCTTTTGCATTCATTCGCATATAGACATAGACATAGATACACCCTTTAGATAGAAACAAACATAGGTGGATACCATTGAGTACGATGGGCGCGAGGGGTGCTAATACCTTCCCCTCGCGTAACCGACTCCCGTACCTTGATTCTCTGGTCGCAAGACCTTGTTCCTTCCTTTGTTAGGTTTTCTGATATTCCTTTCCCTTATGGGATAAATATATTGGTGGCGACTCTGTTCATTTTTCGCGAGCGTGCGACAGAAGTAAGTTATGACTTAAACTCCAAAGCAACTGAACCTTATCTCTCTGCACCACAAACAAGGACATCACGTGGGTCATTTGTGAGTTCCAATGTCCTGAATCCATCCACACCGCCCGCTACTTTGGATTCCACCCAAAACAAATCCCCATCGTTCCCTCTTGTTACCGTTGAGACATGTGATGCTACAGTATCTACTTTCCCATCTCCCAAGGCTCCTTTACAGCCTGTTTCCCATGCGGTTGATGCTGTATCACAGCTGGATTCACCAAAAATCTTACCTAATATAGCTGTCCCACTTATTCAAAATTTCCCTACCCATGCTGCAGCGAATGGGCCATTTATGGACTGGGCCGCATGTTTCAACACTGGATCGGATCACACATCACATAACCTTGAGGACAAGGTTTATGCTGGGCCGGATAGTAATGATAGTTCTAGGCCCACACGGATTAAACTCAGGCCCAAATGGTTACAAGACTTTGTTACAAATTGATAGTTTAATTTTATTATGTCTTCTTTATAATTTTAATTGTTGTTGGGCCAGGCCCATCTGTAATGATCCATTAGGTCAAGAACTCCTTCTTGTATTTAATGGGTGAATTGTTATTGAAGAAGTAGAAAAATTAACACAACTTTATTTCCTTTTATTTTCTTATGCAAAAGTAGTTTTGTTTCTATCCTTTGAAGAACCCTAGATCTAGAGATTAATAGTTGCTGAATTCACTCTATCAGAATAACGATAATCAAACCATGATTGAAAAAACAAAATTATTTTCACCTTAGAAAGAAGTTAAGATTCGCCTCAAACTTGTTTAATCTAAGATATCGAATTGAAATCATATTCCTTATTTATATTCATATGAGTAAAATTGTTGAATTAGATAACAAAGAGAAAAAGGATGACAAATTAAATTTTTTTAGACTACAAAGTAAACAATTATAAAAACAAGGGATTAAATAAATAATGGTAAAATCATAAATAATTTAATATAATTAATAAAAAATAATATTTTAATTGAATGCTGCTGTTATTCACTAATCTGTTCTTATCTATATCATAAACTTTCGATAGTCAAACATTATTTGGCAAGCAATACCGATTAATACACATGTAAAAAATTTAAGATAAAAAAAAGCAGAATTTTTTTTATAGAGTAGAAAAAAATAAAAGTTGAGAATTTCATTGAATTTTTTTTTTTTTAAAAAGGATTAAATATATTTTGGGTTCTTCTAAATATTTTAAATTTCATTTTTAGTTCTTATTAAAAAAACTATATGCAATTTTTTTTATGCATGTAGATTTAGTTTTTGCTATTTTTTAAAATTTTAAAAAATTATTTAATTATCTTTTAATTTTTAAATTTTTTTCATACATATTTAAAATACTGTAAAATGTTAATTTATCAAATTTTAATTTTTTTTAAATTAAAATAATTAAATATAAAATTTTAAAATATAACGATAAAAATAATGAAAATCTCAACTTAAAATTTAAATTTTAAATTTTTTCAAAGAATAAAAATACATATTAATTTAATAACATAAACTAAAACTAGTGCGTAATAATTTTGAGAAACAAAACATGTCATTATTTATACGAATCAAAAATAAAATTTTATAATTTTATAAGAATCATATTTATAACCTTTTAAAAAAGCTAATTGCTTTTTTTATTTCTTTTAAAAAAATATAATAAACTTTAATTAATTTTATATGTACTAGAGAATAAAAATACCAGGGACAGTTAGGACTTTTCAAACCAAGTAGGGTTTATGGGTTCTATTTTATAAATGTATAAATTACATTTTCTCACGTTTCCGCACCAGCTACATCAGAAAACCTAGTGATTTCGGCTGCATCATCGTCTCCAAGGTTACTCTTTTCCTTCTCTCAATCTCTTCTGCATCCATCCATTTCGCAACCTAAATTCTCATTGTTTTGTTGAATTTTGTTTTTGTTCAGGAAGTCAGAAGAGTCTCTTTGAAATCAACTAGCAAATATGTCTGGGTATGCCCTAATTTCCTTTAATCTTTACATGTTTCAAACCGATTAAGTGTTTTCGTGATTCAATTAATGCGAAATTTTACTTTTTAATGGTGGATTAAGTATCTATGATAGTTTCAGTCCAATGTTAGCAGTTTTTTTGTTTCATCGTTGATGTTTTTTTCTCGTATGGACTAGATTTGATTACTTTTAAATGTCGTTTTAAATCTAAGGCTATTGAAAAGATTGGATCTGATAATCATAATATTGAGGGATTCTTTGATAATTTGCTTGAAACTTTTGGTTGTTCAGTGAAGAACCCGTTGTTGCAGCCGAGCCCGTTGTTGCTGCACCTGGAATTCCAGGGGAGCCAATGGACATCATGACTGCTGTTCAGCTTGTGCTGAGAAAGTCACGTGCTTATGGCGGTCTTGCAAGAGGTCTTCATGAAAGTGCTAAGGTGATTGAGAAGCATACCGCACAGCTTTGTGTTCTAGCTGAAGATTGTGACCAACCTGATTATGTCAAGCTGGTGAAAGCTCTTTGTGCTGAACACAATGTTAGTTTGTTGACTGTTCCAAATGCAAAGACCCTTGGAGAATGGGCTGGTGTAAGTTCCCTGCTTACTATAGATTGTCGATCGTGGTCACAATTATCGAATTTGGATATTATTGTTGTCTTTAACCATGCTTTCAGTGTTGTATCAATTTATTGTGTATTGATTTGTGTTTCTTTTTGCAGTTGTGCAAGATTGATTCAGAAGGAAAAGCTAGGAAGGTAACTGGTTGCTCCTGCGTGGTCGTCAAGGTATGACATGCACATTTGAAATGGAAATGTTTGGAGTCTGTTAACATCTTTCTATGTATGTATGCTAATTTATTTGCATTTTGCAGGATTTCGGCGAGGAACATGAAGCATATAATGTTGTTTTGCAACATGTGAAATCTAACTGATTTGCAGTTTGATTAGATTTGTGGGTCTCGAATATGAAGTTTTTGTATAAGTCCTAAGATTTTTGTTTTTATGGATTATCTGCCTAGTGATTTTGATGGTTGAATTTATACTTTGCCCATTCTCATTGCTGCCTGTTACTCTTTTTTGTTGAGACTGAACTTGTTTGTGACCCATTCTCTATTTATACTCTTGAGGCTGGAAACTTACTATCATGCAAACCTACTTGAACTTGCCGTAATAGAATTTTGATGTTTTTCATTGTTTAATACAATAGTTATTTATGCAACCACTTGTTTTTTGAGAAGGCAAGTCAAACATTAGCTATTTATGTTTGTATAACACTCCAATTTGTACCATTTATTTTTCGAGTGAAGTTTAGTAAAGGATTAAGTAGTAAAATGGATGATAGTTGTTTCTTGCGGCATTCATTCAAATTCAAATTCATAAAATGAATTATTATGTTATGAAATTGTGATGAATCAAAGCTCAAATGATTGTTAAGATCAAAGCTACAAAAATGTAGGTTATTAATAAATTGTGGTTTAGTATTATATTATTTCTGATTGTATGTGGATAACTAACTGTATCCAACATTTACATTCTATTCTCAAGTTAAAAAAACCTATCTTTCAACATTGTATATGTAGATATTCTGGTATTTTTTCAACAATTCTAATAAACACTTTATTATTTAACACTCGACATGTTTGTGTGCTCTTGAGACTTGAAAGTGTATTCTAGGTTCTAATCTCGTAAATGGTGTAAATGATCCCACTAGTTTAGTCAGGTCACATAGCCAAATGTAAATTGAAAAAAGAGATATAGAAGAAGAAAGGAGAGAGACTACTTTACATAACTTACATCAATCTCAGTTAAAAGTTTATATAGAGTAACTAATTAATGCTGACTCAACACCTTTAGTTACAACCTTTAGAGAATTAATTTTTCTATGTTTTTTAACATTTCATTGATTGAAAGTTAGTTACATCAATATCAATTAAGAGTTTATATAAAGTAACTAATCATTGCCCGACCCGTCACATTAAGTTACATCCTTGAGATTGCTGACTCATTCAGTTACAAGTCCTTATTGGGACTCTTTATAGTCTATACTCTATTATCTTCTCTTCATAGGTTTGGTCATGAGTTGTCAAAAAATGGGAGTGATGTAGGGAGAGATTGGATTCACAAGACTTTTGAGGTTGTGTTGGCAAGACTTCTATACTTGGCCTATGTGCTAGACCTTGCTACCACCAAAACACAAGTTGGCAAGACTTCTATACTTGGCCTATGTGATAGACCTTGCTACCATCAAAACACAAGATTATGTACTAAGTATATGCATGACCCACAAGTGGATTTTCTATCATCAGGAATTGCACCCAAATCAACATTTGAAAATGCTTTGAGAGAAAAAGGCATGAGAGTAGAGGCTAGTTTGAGTAAAAGTCCATGATGCAAAGAGCCTTTTAGGTATCTAAGGATCCTTTTCATAGTAGTCCAGTGTCTTTCTAGAGGCTGAAACATGAACTGACAAGCTTTGTTGACTGCTTGTGGCATACTCACTGCTCCTACTATGAACCTGTAGAAAGTAGAATCACTAAGATATTCAGAGTCATGCCTTGAGAGTTTAAAATTTGAGATTATAAGTGTAGATAGTCCCTTTGCTTCTAACAAATTTGCTTTTGTGAATAAATCTCTTAGCTACTTAGTTTGAGAGAAGAAGAATGATCCATTTGTTTGGTGACTAACCTCTATATTTAAGAAATACTACAGTTTTCCCAACTGTTTGAGAGCAAATTGATCGTTGAGTTTGTCTACTAGGAACTTGATATGAGACTTCGAATTTCCTGTGACAATTGTGTCTTCAACATACACAAGCATCACAATGATATATGTTGGTTGGTGTGATTAGTGTAAATAAGAAAAGAACATTGTTGTGCCTTTTAAACCAGGCCCTTGGTGCTTGTTTCAAACCATGGATAGTTAGGTTGAGTTTGCACACCAACTTCTTGTTAGAGCTCTCAAAGCCTGGTGATTGATTCATGCATACCTCTTCCTCAAGAATGCCATTGAGGAAGGCATTATTGACATCAAGTTGAGTGATAAATCACATTCTAGATATAGCCAAGGTGAGGAACCTAACTTTAACTAGCTTGACAGAAGAGAAGGTTTTTGTGAAATCAAATTCATGGATGGAATCCTTTTGCTACCAGTTTGGATTTATATTTGTTGAGAGTACCATCAGGATTCATTTAACCCTAAAGACCCAATTGCATGCAATAGCTTGCCTATTAGGTGGAAGAGTGGTTAGGGTCCATGTGTGATTGTTAGAGGAGCCTCATGTTCATTGGTTCATGTTCATTGGTTCATGTTAAATGAGTCTTGGTTGCACGATACCATATTTTCTTCTTGTGGCCATTGCACAAGTATTGTTGGGGGATGAAGGAAGGGTAATGACACTGGTTTAGAGGTAGAGACAGGCTGAGTGGTTGATGAAGGGTCAAGTTCTTGTGAGTTAGATGAAGTAATTGGAGTAGGTTGCTGAGCTGGTGATGTATGAGAAATATGGTGACTGGATTCAGGTGAGTTTGAGGTAAGATGATGTATTGGACATATATAATGTAGAGTGTTGAGTTGATGATGAAGAATGGGATAATTGTGGTGTGGAAATTTGAGTTGCGGGATTGGATGAAGTTGATTTGGACATATGTGGTTCAGCTGATGGTTCAGATTAAGAAGTTATATGATTAGTTTGCTTTGATTTAATATGAAAAATATGGAAGGTGTGGATGATAGGGTGAGACTGATAACATGATCAATATTAAAAGAAGGAAATAGCTGTGAGTAAGGAAACCTGACCTCATTGAAGAGGATGTCCTTTGAGATGTAAATCCTACCATTGGTTACCAGGCATTTATAACCTTTATGGCTAGGTGAGTATCCAAGGAAAATGCCCTCCATGAGTATGGCCTTTGATGGAGGTATATGGCACAACTAAAAACTCTGAGAAACTTTTAGTTAGGTATCTACTTGTAGAGCATGAAGAGAGAAGACTTCATGTCTAAGACACCAGTGGACATTCTGTTGATTAAAAAAGCTTAAATTAAACAAGCACAATCCCAAAATTTGAGAGGCAACCCTGCTTGGGCAAGAAAGGTGAAACATGTTTCAATCACATCTCTATGCTTGCACTCAATTCAGCCATTTTAGTGATGTGCATGAAGACAAGCAAACCTGTGAGCTATGCTCCATGTTAAACAAAGTGGTGAGCACTTGAAACTCACCACCACCATCTGTTTTTATTACTAAATTGTACTTCAATAACAATGAGAAAATGCGTGAAAGTGAGCAGGACATTTGATTTTAACTTGATAGGATAAATCCAAGTGTATTTAGTGCAAGAGTCCATATAAGTGAGTAAGCATTTCTAGCCTGAAGTAGAAAGTATAGGAGTTGAGCCCCATGCATCAAAATATAACAAGTCAGAATATAACAAATCAAAAGAGGAATGATAAACTGAAGTATGAGAATTTTTCCTATGCAGCAAGAACTGCACAATTCAAGGCTAGTTTTATGAGGAGCAAAAATGTTGCACAAAGAAAGAGTAGTTTTCAAGGCTTCATGATATGAGGATTTTCAAGTCTGTTGTGCCACACATTGTACAGAGAGTATCCCACATTATTATGCTGAGTAGATTGATCACAAGTTAGAGAGTTGATAGATGGAGCTGAAGTCCCATGAAGAGGTTGCAAATCATCAAATCTGTAGAAGCCATCTTTACCTAAAGACCCAGAACTGTAGACTGAGCCTGAGATTTGACCGGGCATTTATCAACATCAAACTCAAAGAATACATTATTATCTTTAGCAAACTTGCTAATAGAAATAAGATTCTTAGTGATGTCAAGAACAAGCCCTAAATTGAAGTCTCAATTGTGTGAGATCTCTGTGAGGTAAACGATAATGTGTTTGCCCTATAGAGATTATAGACAAACCTTGGCCATTGCCAAGAAGGACCTGATTAGAATCAGGTAGGTCGACTCCATCAAGAAGGAATTCTGAGTTGTTTGTCACATGATGTGTGGCTCCAGAATCAGGATAACACTATTGATTGGAAATATTGAAGGAGTTTATCAAAATTTTATTGCAATAGTAGAACAACAATAGAGCCGAACAAAACTAAATTCTGATAAATACTTTTCCGTCCAACATCAAAGACAACAGCAAAATAATTATAGCACTTGATTTACATTTCAGAACCTCAAGAGTTAAGATAGAAAACAAAAATGCAAAATAAATAAGGTATAAGATATTATATACTATTACATATGTAATAAAGGACCAAACCTGAGAAAAGTTTCATATAGCTGGCATTGCTATGTATTGGTTATACAATAAGTATACAAATCGTGTAAGGCCTTAAGATAGTGTAATGAAATGCTGCAGAGAACTAATCAAACTTGGAGGCCAGTGCTTTGTGTCTCTAACATATGAAAGATCTGTAAAGTGAGGATCAAGAAGAGTTGCAATTGTAAACTGGTTTTCAGCAAGCAATGCTGCATGCTTATCTGAATATAACGCTGCTGCAAGAGCTGCATGTACTTCTGCTTCAGGAAAACAAAATAGAATGAGAGAAAAGCGAGAATTTTCCGTTTTAAGCGTGAATCTACGATGAAAACGCGAACATTCATACCTGGATACCCCTTTAGTGATATTGAAACGTCTTCCATCTCTGCAATTGCTTCTTCTCTGTCACCAACTTCATATAGGGCTAGTGCTCTCCCTACCCTTGCATACTCTGAGAATGCCAAGTCTTTGTAGCTTTCAATCACCTGCAAAAACAGGTAGCATGAATACCAAAATACAAATCTGTCTGACGCTTAGCTTCTGACATGTGATGTTGAACCGGCAAATTTTGAGGCCTCTAAAATCAGTTATATTAAATATTTCTGATATGTCTAGTGATTCCAAAAAAACAAACTACTCTTACATCAGCATAACAATTCTACATTTGTTTCAAACTGAACTCTAGTAAGTCTTTGACTCTTGGCATAAACTTTGACTAACAAAACTTATAATTGAGTCACAATATAGCCATTGTGTGACATCTTTGCATAGATGTTCCTTCTTCCAATCGCATCGTTTGTTTTGTTCAGATACCGAAAGTAGCATGCCAATTTGCTTTACGAAATTCCAAAAGTTACTTCATATAGTAGCAGATTTAGCGTGTATCTATCTATCTATCCCTACATGTGATGTGCATACAAACACACACACACACACACACACACACACACACACACACACACATATATATATATATATATATATATATATATATATATATATATATATATATATATATATATATATATATATATATATATATATATATACACACACACACACACACAACCTTTACACGCACACGCATTCATATGTGTATGTATATCTATGACATTCAACTTCTTTACGGTTTATTTTATAGCGTGTATTTTCTTATAAGCTCCACCAGTAGCCTGTTGTCAAAGGTTGTTTACAGTTTACCATCATTCCCTCTCCAATTTTGGACATAACTTATATGATAAGCGCATAAGATGAACATCAAAACACCCCTTAGTTGATTTCTCAGTAAAAACGAACAAGAGAATGACAATTTAACCTATTATGGTGACAGCTACAAGTTTACAAGGTTACATTCTACAACTCAATCATAGTTTGGATAAACAACTTAATTAAACACTTAGGCTATTCATATAATCTCTTCACAAAAGGAAGAAAAAAGAAGCAAATAATGAAAGACATGAACATACACAATACAATAATCCATCATCAAATTGAAGATAAACAAGTAAGAACCAAATGAAAGGAAATTGGGTAACCTGAGAAAAGTATTGAAGAGCGCCATTGAAGTCACCCAGAGCTTGTAATTCCCTACCTTTCTCCAACAACTCAACACCCTTAGAAACTCTCTGTGAGATTAAAGCACTGGCATCTCTTTCAGAACGGGTTACTGGATCATACTCTGTAGAATTTACACTGTCATCTTCAGCAAATGCAGGAAAAGGGAGGAAAAGGAAACTAGAGAGAGGAAGAGAGAAAAGGAACAAGCGTCTGTTTGGAAGTTGAGATATGGAAAGGGATGGTGGAGGTGATGCTTTGGTCTGCTGGAGATTCTGTATTTTGATAGTTTTGGGATTTGGCAATGGAAGATGGGAAATGGGTGGTGTTGCTCTGCAACATGCACCTACCATAATTGTCAATTGTGAGTTGTGACCAAATATTCAAGGAATGCTTTTTCTTTTAATACATAGATTTGTCAGGTGAGATATTTTTTGTTATCTACCTCATTAAAAATATCAAATGCTTAAAAATTGCATTTTGCATGCTAGTGACATTTTCAAAAAATAATTTCACTTTGAATTAGATTGCCTTTTTATATTGATTTAAGTTTAAAAAATGTTGTATTATATATTTTTTGATTGTTATTTTTTCTTCTATTACAATTTTATATTTATTAATTATTATAATCGCATAGGTCTTAATACTACTTATAGTCTGTTTGATTTAGCTTTTGATCAAGCAAACGCACGTCTGGACATGGTTCTACCGTGATTTTAGAGAAGCTCCAAAAGGTAGCTTCTTTGAAAACGTGTAAACCCACCGCTACACCAAACCCGCTATTAGTGGTACACATCTTTGTTCATTTGACTTGATTGGGATCATCTGTTTTGATTTTAAAAACAAAATAATTGCATGTCTTCATATGAAATTAATGTGACTAAAAGAAAAACAAAAGTCTAAAGAAATTGCAGACAACCTTCGTTACTATATTAAATATACATATTCAAGATAAAACAAGAACCTAAAAATTTAAAATGGATTTCACTTATGCTAAAATAAACAGCAAATTATGTTAGAAATCCATGAAAATGGATTCTGCGCGCCCTTTTCTGTGAGACTGTGATTCCGAAATTGCAGCTTCTGAGTGAAACAGCTTCTTAAAATCAGCAACAGCCACTTGTGGATGCATCAGACTGGGGTAGGTTGTCCTTAAAAATGTTCTTCTTTACCCCCTTAGATCCTTCGGCTACGAGGCTAGGTGTATCAAGAATCTGCAAACAACCAATGAAAAGAAATCACTGAGTCATCATCATATATTGTTCATCACAAGTTAAAGAAAGGAATTCAACCCGTATCTCAATTCAGTTATCGTCTCTTGTATAAAAAAAACACTCCTTTCCCAATATTACAGTGTCATTTTCTCAATTAAACAGTTCCGCCTTCTAATATGCATGTTTGTATGCACATAGATAAACTACGCAGAAGACAGCTAATCTATGCTGCACACACTTATTGACCAAAGTTAGGTTTGTAAATAAATGGGCACGTATATCAATTAATGTACCTTCAAAACAAGCTCTTCAAAGCATTGCTGCACGTTTATTCGAGTTTTAGCACTGCATTCGATAAATAAGCAACCATATTCCCTAGCAAAGTCTATTCCTTCTTTCTTTGACACGACTCTATCCTCCTCCTGAAAATAGACACACATGTCAAGTCCTCTAATTTAATGCAAGAGAAAAAAAACATCAGCAAGCTATGATATGATGCAGAAGTCGGAACTCGGAACTAGAAAAAAATGTGATATGCAGCTGGCTAGACACACTCCTCAACAGTAGAAGCTAAACTAGAGCTGTAAACTGAGAGGCCAAAATGGAGTCCATGCAATTCATGATTTGTATATCCTTAAATACCATATAAAGTTATGCAAATAAGCCTCCCTCCTTGTCTTCTTTTAGTTTGTTTTAATATGCTTTTATCTAATGATATCCATTTTTTTTCTTTTTAAAAAACTATCATTTCCTGGAGGATAAGCAATCATGCTAGAAGCACCAGATACCAAAAAAACACAAGTATATTAAATCGAACGACAGGAGGAAACTCCTACCAAGAGTGCTCATATAACTAAAACAAAAACTTTATTGCATATCAGATGGGCAAGAGGAAACTTCTAATAAAACTTTGGGGATTTGTTGTGCTTTATCCAAAAAGTTAGTTAAACAAACAGAAGTGTCAAAAACTGTCTCACCCTCCTTTTGCAGAACTTTCTAAAATGAAAAGACAAAAATTGGTGGAATAAACTCCTATTTTCCGCAATCTGTGATTAACTTAAAAATACTTTAAACTATTTACCCTGCCAAAGTTTTCTAAGATAGATAATACAAATAAATATTAAGAGACAGCGTACGACAGTAAACTTGTTTAAAGAAATACCTTATCTACTTTGTTACCAACAAGCATCTTCATGCAGTCTTGATTTGTCGAATAAAGGTCAATTTCCTTTGCCCATACTTCAGATAGATCTGTAAATGTTTCTCGCCGGGTTACGTCGTAAACTGCATCAGTTTTAGGAACAAAATATCAGGTAATCAGCTAATCCAAAACCTAATTTTCAACGCCCGTCAACTTAAAGAAAAAGACATCTCCCAACTCCAAAAAGCATTCAACAGAATGCATCTAATAGAGATATGGAAGTCATTTTAGAAGGGGATTTTATCACTAACAAAGAAAATACAGTTTGGTCATTGTAAACCACAGAACAATTAGATGAAAGATTAATATTAACGAACAAGGTGTTTCAAGGATCTACTTGCTGATATTCAAATTAGAGTCCAACATATAATTTTACCAAGCAAGATAAATGATATAATATCAATAAACTCTGGCTTCTTGCCCCCCTTTCATTGTATTCACTGGTATATATACAATCATCATTTCAGCTACTAATAACTTATATCACCTAATTCCTAATTTATACAAGTAAAATAGGAATTACAAATATATACAATTATTATAATTATTCGGCTGATTCTATGTATCACATTAATGACAATAATATCATTGACTAACATCCCCCCTCAAATTGATGCGGCTGATCAAGAAGCATCAATTTGCACAGTAGAAATTGGTATGAATCGATACTAAATTTGGCATGAATAGATATAGAAATAAAAATAGAAGTGGTATTCTAATAATCAAAATCATCATCAGGTCACCAAACATTCCCGGCCGAGGTCAGAAAAATGACAAGATTTCCAATGTGAATTAACTTGCAGCTAAGTAGATAATAACGTGCTTTAACTTTCCGAGGCGGCAAAAAAGCTTAAACTATGAAGAAGTTTTGGCCTAAACAGTAGTAGAAAAACAACTAACTCAAGACAAATCACATAATAGATATCATTAATCATTAGTAGAATGAGCTTAACAAAAACATATCAACTCTGTGACGGGCTAAAAAATGATGACAAACCCAGAATAGCATTCTACTATTCATCTACTAGTAGTACTGGTCTAGGTTACCATCAAAATTCAAGGCATTTCACATAATGGAATAACAAATGTTGAATTGGAAAAATGCAGTCTGAAAAAAGAAACTTACCCATTATGATTCCTTGCGCTCCTCTGTAGTAAGAACTAGTGAGTGTTCTAAATCTCTCCTGACCAGCTGCATTATTCAGTAATAACAAAGACTTACAATTTCAATCAAATATGGTATTGGCATGCTCTGTAGCACAGATAGCTCTAGGAAAAAAAGTGTGTCCCGTGTCCATGCCAGTGTCGGACACAGACACATGTGATCCGACACAGACAAGTGTGATTACGTTCAATTTATTTATTTATGTGTCAGTGCTGTGATGATGATAGCCAAATCAAGAATTAGGATCTAACCTAATAGGCAAGTAATTAAATAATAAATAGTGAGTGAATGATAGTATAATAGTATACCAGTATCCCAAATTGCAAGCTTGAGCTTTTTACCGTCCATGGTGAGATATTTGACCTTAAAATCAACACCTGTTGTAATAAGAGAGATGAATCAGAGTGTTTACAAAAGTGAATGAATGAATTGAGAAGAAGGAAAACGGACCAATGGTGGGGGAGAGATCTTCAAAATCATCGGATGTGAATCTGAGAAGAAGACTACTTTTGCCAACACCAGAATCCCCAATCATTAATAGTTTGAACAAATAATCGAATTCTTGCTGTCCAGAACTCGAATCCATGGAAACCAATCAAGAATGAATCTCAGGCAGGTCGGCGATGCAGTATGTATCTATCACTTTCTGTTTCAAGAAAATATTAACGTGCATTTGCTTAACCAACAAGCATCCCTCTAATTATGTATTATTTACTTTTTCTCAAAATATATAAATTTTATTGTTATGTAAATTAAAAAAAAACACTAATTTCTTTTTATTAAGTTATTTTAGGCCTTTAACACATTATTAACACATTATTAAAATAAAAAGTGTAATTAATTTTGTATGTGAAATTAAAAATAATTTTACAAATTGTACTTTAATATTGAAGGGATAAATTTAATAAATTAAAAGACGGTGTGATAAGTATAAAACAAAAAATATTAATATTGTTAGATATATTTTGGTATAAATAATTTTTTATAAAGTAATTTATAATAAAAAAATAAAAATATTATATTTCGATAAACAAACTCAATTTATAATTTTACAAAGATATTTGATAAAGCGAATTCAAATCTATGAAATCCACTTATTCATGACATCCACTTATTTATGACGTGAAATTTTAATCATTAAAATCTTATAAAAATTAAAAAATATGAAAAAATACAAAAATAATTAATCAATAAAACTAATTAGTATTAACTTTTAAATTAATTAATGCTTATATACCTCTAATTTAATTCATAGTGTGACGTGAAATTTTAATCATAAAAATCTTATAAAAATTAAAAAATATGAAAAAATACAAAAATAATTAATCAATAAAACTAATTAGTATTAACTTTTAAATTAATTAATGCTTATATACCTCTAATTTAATTCAACACTCTGTTTCATGGATTATATTTATAATTCTAGAAATGTTATTCAATATTACTGTTGAAAAAATAATTCCCATCAATTTGTTTGGCAAGTTATTTAAGTTCCTAGAAATTATTTAAAATTTTATTTTATTTATAATTTTAAAATTTTAAAAATACATATAAAAGTATTAAAATAATATATAAATAGGTAGTTATAGGTAGTTACTTTTTACTCTCATGGGAATGTAAAATTCTCACCATTTAACATGAGAATAAATTTATAAAATTTCATGAATAAATTTTATTCCAAGGAATACAAAGTACCTAGGAATGATTTCTTCAAACTTTAAACAAACATGAGAATCGAGATTCTCAACCTCTCATTCCCAGAAATCCTATTTGAATCCATCAAACAAACACCTCCTATTTAATGGTGGTAATTGACTTATCAAATATAATTAAGCATATTATAATAAGAAAATTTCTTTGTCAACCTCCCTACCTTCTAGTCCACCTCTGGTGAAAACCCCATACTACCCCTGATTTCGGAAATGCATTTCCGAAAATGCAAGAAAAAGGTGTTTTCGGAGATGCATCTCCGAAAACGCCTTTTTTCTTGAAAAAATTGTCTTATTTCGGAAGTTCATTTCCGAAAACAGTATTTCGGAAGTTCATTTCCGAAATGCTGCGCGTTATGCAGATTTATCAAAACACTCCCCCTCCCCCATTCATTTACCCTAACTCAAATCAAAAACAAGCAAAGGCGAAAATTTGTGCAAACATACTTCCAAGGCTGCATCAAGGCTCCAATCACATTGCTATACAACATTCAAAAGCCCACAAATCACTCAATTTGTAAGTTTTAAATTTGTTAGATTCATTATTCAAATGCATGTTATTTATGGTTTCAATTGCATAAATGATATATGGACTGGTTGTTAGTAGTATTTAGGTTGTTTAGAAGCTTTTTGAATAGGTTTTATGTTTGATTTTGGGGTCTGCCATGGAAGTTGCAGAAAATTCCATCGCAGGGGTGTTTCGGAAGTTCATTTCCGAAAACACCTCCATCCCAGTTTTCGGAAATGAACTTCCGAATTGTATCAGAAGTTCAAATTTGATTATATATAAAATAAAATAAAAATTATTATATTTAATTAACTTTCTTAATTAGTATGAAAGTAGTTAATTAACTTTCTCGAGAGTATATCTAATTAATATTTTTAGTGTGTATCCTTGTCCAAATCCAAAGAATGATATCAACGATGTATATGATTTTTTTTTCCAGTAGTCTAGTATATAAATATTTAAGGTTTAATTTATATGCCTTAAGTTTGAACACATGTTTGAAACTAATATTTGACCCAATAAAAAAATTTAGACTTAAAAGATAGTGCACTGAATCAATTGTAAATAAAATAATATTCGTGCAATATATTAAATTTCAATTTTTATAGCATTTTTCTCCTTGAATCACTTCCTCAAGATTCATTTTCAAGGGTAAGAATTGCATTTTCATTTTAACACACCAAAAAAGAATAGTTTTGATCCAAATGATAGATTCCAGAAATTGAATCTCCAAAAGCATCGTTCGTTGAAGAAATTAAAGGATTTTGTAAAGGAAGAAAAAGATTAGAACCGCCCCTTTTTTAAAATACAATGGATTGGAAAAAAGGAAGAAAAGATTATGAGGATTTTGTATGAAGTATCAATCATGTATTAGTATCTTTTGCCTTTCATAAAAATTGTATTATTATATTTTATTTAATTTTTACATGATTTTTAAGAAAGTGCATTTTCAATTTTAGAGATATATGTTTAAATTAATTGTAAAGGAAATAGAAATAACCCACTCACAAAAACTTTGTTGATGTATAAAAAAAATGTTAGAATTTTTTTTTTTTTTAATGTTAACACAACAGTTGTAATTTTTCGTAGTGGTAGGAAACACCTCTAAGTTAGGGGTCGAAAATATAACCCCTTTTAGTTGATCTTCACGCACACACTTCTGATTTATTTTATTTTTTTTTCCAAAACACCCTTCGGCTTTATTAATTTAATTTTAACTTTTTTTAAATAAATTAAAAGGCAGTGTACTAATTTTACAGTATCGGTATATCACTCATTTTCTTAAAAAAAAATTGTGGCGGAAAGTGATAAAGCTAGAAAAATATATGAATAAAATAAGACAAGGTGTAGAGAAAGAATGTTGAATTTGAGTGTGATCATTCAACTTGGCTTTATTGGAGAAGTGACTCTCTTAGACTAAAGATGGAAAAAAGATTTCGATAAACCCTAACAAAATTTCTCAACATTTCTCTCACATAATTTCTTTATCTACCTCAATTATTTTTCACTTCCTTAGTCAACTTCTCAGATTTTTCCATCTTCTCTCCTTTGACATAATTTCTTTTCGGGTCATTCGTGACATAGCAACAAGAAAGTTTCACAATTATTTGTTCTGTCGGCAGAAAGGTACTTTAGGAATTCTTATTTTTTTATAAACTTTATGAATGAATAATACTGGCATTTAGACCACATAATCCGCCATCTGTACTAGTACAATTAAATTTAAAAATTAATAAGATAAACTATAATGCATATAATTAAAACAACAAATTGGTCAAATATTTTGAGCATTCTGTTTACGATCCTGTGATGACGAAGCCAAACCATACACGTATCCAATCTCAAGTAGAATTTCTAATATAAAATTAAGAGTTGGGTGTGATTTTTTTTTCTTCTGTCATTATTAACTAACAATATACAACATGAAAGTTACTACAAACACAGTATATTTTCTTTACAATAATCAAGAAATTGGTACAAGTAACAAGGTCTCCCCAGTACAATAATCAGAGTTTAGGTCCCCTCATTTCTTGTGTGATTCAGTTCTAATGTATAAAGAATAGACTAGAATCTTTTAGTTTTGTGCTTCAGAGCCCAAATTAAAATGCAACCGTGCGTCGACGCGACGCATGCTGGGAAAACCTGTTGGTATTTACAATCAACTCAAATGAACCTCATTCTTGGAGATCCGCCAGGTGGTGTATGGGCTTTGTATCTAGATGTTTCGTGCCTAGGGTCAAGAGTAAATGTTGGATTTGATCTCACTGGATAAGAGGGTGTGTCATTCAAAGTGTAACTATTTTGTCCCATCAATGTGTAAGATGGATGAGGAGGAGAATAGAAACAGCTCCTATGATCTAGTCCATACTGTCGCAATGGACTTGAAGAGGGAGATACTGGTAAAGATGTGATCATTCTTGTGTGATCTCTGAATAAGGGAATTACAAATGATGTTAGTCAAATAAATACTACAAAAGTTATGAAGTATATATTAAAATGCAAATTAATGTCCAAGTTATATTCAACATCAGTTGGATATTTTACCTTGGACTCCTTGTTGCACGTGGAGCTGCAATAGCTGACTTCGTTGCATAGTCTCCATCAAGTGATGTTATACTTCTTCTATTGGAATGAGGCTCTAAAACAGGCTGCAAAACAGACAAATAATTAGAAAGTGCAATCCAGCTCAGCAATATTCAGTATCATGCTCAAAACAATTGTATATTTCTCATTATGCATGTTATCATGTACTCGTAACATCTTCAGTTTATCGTCATACTTTATAATGATTACTATTAAAGCTGCCCTCCTGACAGGTTATCGTCATACTTTATAATGATTATTTATAACCATGATTTGTAAGTAAGAAGTATGCAAGTTTTAAAAGAAAACAAATAAAGTTGAACACTTTACCGGTGTTCGGCTTCCATCAAACATGTAAGAGGAAACATCTCTGGTTGCAGCTCTTGTTGCTGATTGATCTCTAATGAAGGGGTGCTCTAGTAATTTCTGGGCTGTTGGGCGAGCTAATGGGTCCCGCTGTAAACATAACATAATGAAATTCTTCGCATCATTTGACAGATGTTCAGGAATTTCAGGCATGTCTTTGCTGTTTCCAATTTTAAATATTGCAGCGACCTGTCAATACAAAATAAAAACAATTTGGGTCTTTCAAACTCATCAAACAGGATCATACATATAAGGGGCTAGATCTGAAATATCCAAAATCTTACCCCTTCATACTGACTCCACGGAGGCTTCGACGCTGCCATTTCAATAAGTGTGCATCCCAAGCTCCATATATCAACTGGAAGGCTATAGCCATTTGTGTTCATTACAACCTAAGAAAGACATTGGAATACAATAGTTATGGTGAGATAGAAGAGGGGAGAATCTGCTTACTTTGAAAGAAATTTCATGATTCAAGATAAAAAAAATAAACTCACCTCAGGTGCCATCCAGTACGGACTTCCTTTGAATGAAAGCATTGAAGCAGCAGAAGTTATCTGTTCCAGAAAAATAAAATCTCAGAAAATTCACCACAACTCAAACCATTCTAAACATAAATTATTTTCTTAAGCACTCAAGATCATATTTTCTTCATACCAGTAAAATCCTATTCTAAAACATAAAACACTACAGAGAGTGAGTCATTTTGTGTGTAAGTGCAACACATCCCTCATATGTGAGAGTCATAAGTGTGCTTGCTCTCATGTCAGCCATGTGCATCCAAGAGAGAGAGGGAGATATCTTCTACTGAGAATTAGTAGATTTGCAACTTTTTAAGCTTGAGCAAGACCGTGTGTAGTTCAACAGCACTCAACTAATTCTACATCATGAGTGTAATTAAACTATTTTTCTGTGCCAAAAACAACAAATGCCAATTACTACTTTTGAAGTGAGCTAGCAGCAATTTGTTATTTACAGAATCAAGTGAACTTACATGCTTAGCCATTCCAAAGTCTGCTAGTTTGATTTCACCATTAGGATCAACTAGTATGTTAGCCCCTTTGATATCCCTGCCAAAAAAAAACAATAATAAATTGAATGAGAATAAAGTAGCTTAGAGGTCATATTATAAATGGAGTAAGAATAACCAAATTACCTGTGTACTGTATTTCTTCCATGTAGATAGGCAAGTCCAGAGACAATCTGCCTGGTATAATTTTGAATAACAGGCTCCTTGAACGGTCCATATTCCTGAAGTAATTTATGGATAGAACCACCAGAGACATATTCCAAATAAACAGAAAGTGACTCCTCTGCCTGAAACCATGGCGTATATATTAGATATAAGGTCATTATTGAATTTCTGTTTTGAGTATGGACAAAGCTATAATAGGTACATGCATGGCTTAACCAATTCTAGACTTGGAATATTTTAGCATACCAGTTCACTCCCATGGTATTGAACAATGTTTGGGTGTGAAAGCTGATTAAGCAAATTTATCTCCTGCAATCAAATGGAGAATGTGTCATTACCGTAAATTGCAATAGAACTTATTAAAGTAAAATTCAATGCAATTGTGCAAAGGTAAACTGCAAAAGTATTGTATTAACATGGAGGTATCATGTTTAAATCTTCAAAAAAATACTAAAATTACCTGGTTAAGTTGTTTGAGGCACTCTTTTGAATTTTGATCGTCACAGCCAACCCTGACTTCTTTTATTGCACACATTTGTCCATTTTCACTATGATGCATAAAAGTAGAGTAAAAAATGTTTCAGTAATTTGACCTTAATATTGACATTTGGGGAGAGAACAAAACAAGGTTATGACTTATGAAGTGTTATGATAACCATATTTTAACCTCGGATTTTTAATTGGCAATAACATCTAACAAGTTGTGTTTTAATGTTTAGTTTATAATTTTAACATATCATATCCTCCTCATACATTATATGATTACGGACAACAGCAGAAACCATAATTCTACCTTGAGATATTTAACAAATGAAAAATATGCATATACATGATAATAAGCTACTTGACCGTTTGAGGTTACCCCGAAAGTGTATTGATAATAAATTTCAATCATAAGAAGTCTAAAAAGAATAACAATATAGTTACCTATTGAATCCAAGATAAACATGCCCAAATGTTCCCCGGCCTAGAAGCTTTCCTTTCTTCCACTTGGACAGGTTAGGGGTAGTGTTTTCGAACGATCCACTTGACCGTGTGTTGCTAAGAGCAGAAGAAGGACTAGTAGGAGAACCTGGTGGAAGAGGCAACGGATGACATTGACTCCTTCCATCGTCTTGCTTTCCAGTAGGTGAGTCTAGACTCAAAACCTGCAACCTTGGATGAAGAGGTGATGTAGGACTTGTAGGTCCTCTTGACGCAGGACCTGGACTTCTTGACCTCGCATTGAACTTCACCTCATCTTGTCCTCTACACAATCAAATGGAATGGATTCATTAAGCAGCAGATTGAGTGGAGAAACACACTGAAGAATTCAGATTTTTTCAGTTCCATAAATAGTAATCACTTCTAAAACAAGTGAACAACAACACTACATATACTATAAATTCATCAAAACTAACATCTTCAATTTCCCCCAAATAAGTCAATAGAGGAAGTCTAAAAGGGATAATTGAAACTAAGAACCCCTAAATCTCCAATTAACCTAAAACTAGATCAATCAACAATTCAAAAAATCAAACGGAAGAGCGATCAACTAGGTTGAAAAACGAAGAACGAACACAAATTTGAAAAAATCGAATCAAAACAAAAAGTGAAGAAAAAACCTGTTATTAGAAACGAAGTGAGGAGAAATCGGATGATCATCAAAAGAGGTAGACGAACTAACACTAGAGCCAGAAACAGAAGGAGATCCCAAAGCCTGATCACAGTGAGCAGGAAGAGGCAACGGGACTCCTTTCTTTTCAGTGGCGGCGCCGCCATCAAATTCCCTACTAGTCCTCGGTGAATTCCGGTTGAAAACCTCATCAAAACTCTTCGGCTTCTGTTTCTTCACCTTACTCTTCTTACTATCACCGTTCCTAATCGCGTTGATCGGCGATTTCATGAAATTGAACTGAAGAACTCCACCGCGTGATTGTTCTTCTTCATCTTCTTCATCATTATCGTTACCGTCACGCTCTTGTTTGTTCTTTGATGACTTTCTACTCCACCACGCCGGCATTCTAAAACGGTTATTATTTCTTCTTTTTTACGGATAGAAGAGAAAAAAAAAGCAATAACAGTTATAGTATATGAAGTAGAGAAGAAGAAGAAGAGAGAGAAAGGGTTTATATTAAGATGAATGATGATGAGTAATAAGGTGAAGAAAACGACAAAAGGAGGAGGGACCATACAGCTAAGAAGGAATAAGGAGAGGTTGGAGTAGGATTAGTGATAGATTAATGGTGCTAGTTGTGATTAATTAATGTTGATTAGAGTGGATTAACGTAATGAAGTTAACAGTGTTAACAACCAACCAACCATGTCTATTTCATGCTTTATTTATTGTCCCTTTTGATAAAAACAAATGTGTATTGGTTTGGTTGGGTGGTGTTACCAGTAGTAGGAACGAAATGTTGCTGATTGTGCTTTATTACCGTTTCCACGCGCTGGACCCAGAATGGCCACCAACAAAATGGAGTATCATTTTTTTCTATTTGAAAAGGGAGTACTATACTAGTTGTTAATAATATATTGAAGAGTTTGTAAATTTATGTGGTTTATTGACTTGATCCATGTGATTTAGTCACGTTAATTAAGTTTGCTAAGTAGTAGTGATCGTTTACTTGGTTTTTGATTTTATTATTACTACTGAAATCCTGCTAGATACAAACCAACTCGTGGCTGAACCGTGTGTATTGGATTAGATACTCTTTTGTAGTGTTTAAGACTCTATTAAGACTATTAAGACTAGGTGGTGGGAGTATGCTGAATGAAAATCTTATCTATAATATAAAAAAAAAAATTAGATGTATTTAAAAATATTATTTAATTTTTTTGTCTTTGATCACTACCTCATCATTTTGGAGGTATTTTATGTCTAAAATTTATTTTTTGCAATTAAATTATATTTTTGGTTTTAAATTATACTTTTTCAACTAAATTGTACTTATGATTCTAAATTTGAATTTTGCAATTAAATTTACCATTTTGGAGTTATTTTGAAAGGTTGATTTTGAGTTTGAATTTACATTCTCTAATCACATTTCTCTCACCAGGTGTATTATTTAAGTAAGTGTTAGTTAATAAATTAATATTAAAAATAAAATTAAAAAGTAGAAAAAAAATGTTGTAAAATGTATATGTGTAGTAGTGTATATTGTTTAGAAAATTGGAGTTTGAGTATTTTATAAGTGAGAGGACTCGTACACCTATCATCTTAAGATTTTAGGTGATGTAGTATCTCTTTCACTTGTTTTGGTGAGTCTTTGACTTTTAAGTGGATCTTTGATCTAGTAAGAATGTTTCCCCCCTCGTGATGATTCATCACTGTTATCAGAGTTTAATTCGAGAAAGGGACTGGTTCATTGTATCAAACGTCTTTCTGCCATGAAAGTGGTTAGCCAGTGTCTCCCGTTGAAGTGTCCGTCAAGAGATAAGGGTGTATGTCAATAGCGGTACAAGTATGTGGATGAAAGAACTTTCGCTTAACGGGGAGCATAGTGGATGAACTTACACTTGAGGGTGAGATTATTGAGAAACAAGTGTGAGTTATTAATCTCATATTCCTTAAGGCTTTGTTTGCGAGTTTGGAGGGGAAGGGAGAGGAGGACTTTGGAAAATAAGAAGAATTGAGTGAAAAGAATAAAAAGATTTTGGGTATTAGGGTTTTGGAGGGTTTGATTTTATTCATAATACCAAAAACCCCATAAAATGGGAAACTCAAAAATTATATTTAAGGAGGGCTTTAGAGGGTTTTAGAGGGCTTACATAAATTTTCCAAATATCTTTTAGGTTGTTATACTATTCTAAAAATTAAATATTTAGTAATAATAATGACTTTTTTATCATACAAAGGCTTTTTTTTCAAAAAATGTCAAATATTTTTCTATAATTTTTTAAATTTTCATTTTCGGAAGTCTTCCCCTCCCCTCCTCTCCCCTCTAAACTCGCAAACATAACCTAAAGAAATTGAGGTTGAACACTTTATAAGTAGTATGATCCATATACCTATTACCTAAAGGTTTTTGATGAATATATGGTGTTTCTCTCATTTGTTGAGTGAATTTTTTTACCTTTCTATGAATATTTCACTCATTGTGAATGTTTCTCCCTCATGATTACCCATAAAAATTGAAAAAAATAGTGGATTATGCAAGGATAAATCATACTCTTAACCTGTGACATAAAATTTTGATGATTTTAAACTAAAAAAAATTAAATAGTATTTATGGTATTTTTATCTTACCCAAAAAAAAATAATCATAGATAAATTATATTTATCCATGGCAATTTCATATAAAACTTAATGTACACCTATTTATTTCATTAGTCTTTCAGTAAGTATAAGAAAAAATTAATTTACATTTAAGAGAATAATTCTTCTTGGCTAGGTCTACAATTTTAACTCATTTCTATATAATTAAAGAAAAAAAATACTTCTAATTATTTTATCATGGTTGAACCATGACTAATCTACATAGAACCTTCAAAAAATTAAGACGATCTTAGTGGTACTTTTCGCATCTCATCTAAGGGATGACAATTCACTTCTATATATTCATTCCAAACAATTTTATACTCCCTCTCGTCTTATTTATAAAAAAAAATTACTATTTAAGTTCATTGAAAAGACAATATATATGACTCATATATTATTTAAATACATTAACTACTCAATGAATCTAAAAAGCAAATTATTTTTATAAATAAGACCATAAGGAGTACTATTTATTAGGTTTTTTTTTCCAATTATTCTCATTTTTCTTTTCTAAATCATTAATAAAAATAGTTATAAAATATTTTTTTCATCTAAAATTAAATATATTTATTAATTTGTATAAATTGATAAAAAAAAACAATTTTAATTTAGGAAGATGAGATGATAAATTTTATGTATTTGATTTTCAGAATTGATATAATGAAAATTAATTTTATTATCGGTTATGTGAAATTGAATTAAACAATAAATTTTTAATTTTAAAATTATATTTAAATTCAAAAATTATAAATTTTAATTTTAAATTATATAAATTTTAATTTTAAATAAAATATATTTCAAAGACAGAATTTAAAATAACCAAACACGTCCAAAATTCAAAATCAATTCTTAATTTTTAAGATTGTTTTTTACTCTTCCAAAAAAAAAAAAAGTTAAACTAAACATACCCTACAACCGTGTAAAAAAATATTATACTTATATGTATTTACGAATTAAATTTTTATTATATACTTATGATATTACTATTAGAATAGAAAGGGGGTTGTATTTTTAATTCCAAAAAGTTGCAATCTCATGGTAATCCTCCGCGTAAATGTTGTGTATATTTGCGTCAGTTACCTCGTCACCACCCACCTCAATGTGACGTACGTCTTTCTCCAACAAATACGCTACTTGTATCATCTGTGTACTGTACTATTTATTTTCTAATTAATCTCTATTTAATCTTGTTTACATGTTTTATATCACTTTTGTGTTTGTTTCAGCTTTTTAAATTTTTATTTTTCTTAAGGAAACTATTAGTATCTATTTTAAAATAGTGAATGAAAATTTTCATTAGTAACTAGTATTAAATCAAAGTATATTATCTTTTCCGTGAGTATGTTTGTTATATCTATATTATTATTTTTAATTATACTTTTGTTAAATAAATATAAAAATATGTCAACTCAAATCATCTCGTGCTAAAGAAAATTCGGAATAATTGACGTCTCAAAATATCTTCCATTTATACTCTTCACCATAAGAAGATTTTTTCTATCGGCCTAAGACACAAATTTCCATTTGTAAATATTGAGAACGCACTGTGGCATAAATGTTATAAAATTCATTTTCTTTGTATTTTTGGAAAGAATAAAAATGAATAATGGTACCATGAGGTCTAATTTTGTTTTAAATAATTTTTACTATAAAATAAAATAATTAAAAGACTTAAATGCCTTATTTAGATGTTTTTAATTTTTGGTCCTTTATTTTAAAACTCAATTTTTTAATTCAATTTTATTTTACTCAAAACATTAATTCCATTTTTCTGGACTCATTAATGGCATGTCAAAACTTAATTAAATAGTAATTTATTATATTTTATTCAAATTTGTCCATATGATACTTAACTAGCAACAACTACTAAGTCTTATTTTATAAGGTAGGGTTAGGTACATAAATCAACTTTATGTACTATTAAGGACCATGTGTTATATCCAAAATATTAATTTTGAGATTTTTTAATAACTTCTCTTATAATTTTTTTAGGTCTTTCTCTTTCTCGAATTGTTTGTTTTCTCTCCATCTAGCATACTCTCCTTACTACATAATTTACATGTCTTCTCTCTACATGTCTAAATCATTTAAATCTATTTTTCACTATAGGCGCTACCCCAACACTCTCTCTAATAGCTTCATTTCTAATTTTATCCTATTTAGTCTTACCACACATCCACCGCAACATCTTCATCCCTGCTACACTTACTTTATTCTTGTGTTGATTCTTAACTGTCTAACATTCAATCTCATATAAAATTGCAGGTCTTACGGCAGTCTGCTAAAACTTTCCCTTTAGCCTACGATACATTCACATCACACAAAACACCTGATGCCTTTCGCCATTTCAACCATCCCGTATGAATTCACTGGTTTACATCACATTCTATTTCTCCATCATTCCGTATTACGGATCCAAGATATTTAAACTGTGTGACTTAAGGGATAATATGGTTTTCAAATTTCACCTCTAAGTTAGAAACACTTCTTCTTTTGTTAAACTTACATTCTATATACTCTGTCTTACTTCTGTTTAGGCGAAAATCATGTGTTTTTAAAGCTCGTCTCCAAGTTTCCAACCTCTCATTTTAAGTCCTCCTTTGACCCTCCGAGAAGAACTATATAATCTGCAAAAAAACATGCATCTTGGTGCTAGCTCTTGGATGTGTTCCATGAGTACATCCAAAATTAAGGTAAAAAGATAAGGGCTTATGTTGAACTTTGATGCAAACCAATTGTAATAGGAAAATTGTTTGTTTCTCCACCCTGTGCCCGAACACTAGTCGATACCCTTTCATACATATCTTGGATAGCTCAGACATATACAACCTAAACCCCTTTATTCACTAGGACTTGTCACAAAATCTCTCTAGGAACTCTATCATACACTTTCTCCAAGTCAATAAATATTAAGTGCAAGTCTTGTTGGTCCATCTGATAATGCTCCATCACACATTATGATAGATAAATCGCTTCTATGGTCGACCTTCCCAGCATAAAAATCTTTGTTCAATCAATATTTCTCATAACTTCATGGTATGACTCATAAGCTTAATCCTCCTATAATTTGCATAATTTGTATATTCCCCTTCTTCTTAAAGATTGGAGCTAAACTTCTATTCTCCAGTCAAACAACATACGTTTGACCTCATAACTTTATTAAAGAGTTTGGTGAGCCACTCGATACTTCTATCTCTAAGAATTTCCACACTTCAATAGGTATGTTGTCTCACACTCTCACCCAACCTCCTTATTGCTACTCATTCTTTTCAACGTTTCTTTTTACCTCTTGTTTCTGAATCTGATAATAGTAATTATAGTTCTAATCCTCTTCTCTAATGTCGAGTCTACTTGAGTCCGAGGAGATATCATATCCTTCATTAAATAATTTGTAGAAATACGTCTTCTACCTATCTTTAATATATTTTTCCTAAACTAAGACTTTGCCTTCTTCATCCTTAACACACTTCACTTGATCCAAATATCTATTCTTTCTTTCTCTTCCCTTATCAAGCCTATATATAGATTTTTCTCCCTCCTTGGTTCCTAGACATTTGTATAATCTATCAAAAGTTTGGATTCTTGCTTCACTCACCGCCTTCTTGGTTTCATTCTTAGCTTTCTTGTAATTTTCCCAAGTTTAAGATTTTTTTACACCTAGACCACTCTTTAAGACAGTCTTTTTTACTTTAACTTTACTATGGACACTTTCAATCCACCACCATGATTCTTTACCTCTAGGTCCAAAACCTCTTGGTTCACCCAACTTATCTTTAGTCCCTTTTATAATCTCTTGGACCATCTTGTTCTACGTATCATTAATTCTTCCTTGTGGTTGTCTAAACACTCCCTCCAATATATTGTGTTGAAATATTCCTTGTTTTCATCCCTCAAACTCTACCACTTGATATGTGGCGCTACTGTATAATTTATTCTCTTTTCCCTCCCTTTAATTCTTACTTCCATAATCAAAACTTTATGTTAGGTAGTCAAGATCTCTCCCGAAATAATTTTACAGTTAAAGAAAATCTTCCTATCAAACTTCTTGATAAGGAATAAATCTATCTGAGAACATGTCACCACACTTTTATATGTGATAAGATGTTCATTTCTTTTCCTAAACCATGTATTTGTTATAGTAAGATCCAAAGTTGGCACAAAAAATCCAAGATGGATTTACCCCCCGCATTCACCTCCCCTAGGCCAAACCCCCCTGTGCACACTCTCAAAACCTCTTACCACGCTACCTACATTGTTGGACTTAAGACTTCACACACAAGACGAGGTAAAACGTGTGATTTGGAGAAACATGGTTTTGAAAACTTTTGGAAAATCAAATCAAAGTTCAAAAACATTTTGCAGCAGAAAGTAAATGGCATAAATGAATGGTAGAAAATTAAGAGTTTAAGGGAAAAATAAGAATACCAAAAGTTATAGAGGTTCACTCATAAATAAATAGACCTAATCCTCTTTCCAAGAATTGATCTCTAGAGTTTCTAATAATACTTTGAGAATTTTTAGTAGGAAAGACTCACGAACCCCTTTATACAAGGAAATGATGGTTGATCTTCAACCAAATGATAGAAAACGAAGAATGTGGGCGTTTGCGTCTCTTCCTTAAAATATATTTGAGAGTGAAGCGGTTAATATTCCTTCTCAATGGTGGATTGAAGAGGAAAGTCCTCTTTCCATGAACAAGAACCTTGGAGATGTACGTCTTCAAATTTCCTTAAACCTTGAGCTCAAAACCTTGGTTTTATAAGCTAACTAAAAACATATGAGATTTTAACATCAGACAAATCTCGAACCTATGAAGCTTTTAATATCGGACTGAACTTCAACCTATATTAGTTTTAATGTCGGGCTGACTAAGAACCAATGAAGATTTTAATAACAGGCCAACCTTCAACCTATCATAGGATTTGATCACACAATTCCCAAACTAAAGCTTTTATTAGGGTTAGCTTCTAACCACAAATAACTCCTAAATTGAAAGTATTCAACCAAGGTGTATACAAAATATTTCTTTGGTGAATTTTACAATTCTACCCGTTCTAGAATTACAAAAGTATCCTCACTCAGAAAAGGACTTATCTCACAAAAGCACTTAGGCTAAAACCTTAGCGAGAGGAAATTAAAAAAAAAAAAACTTTAGAGAGTGTGAGAGTTGTGTTAAAACACGAATCTTGATGATTTGAAATGACAAAAGGAACCTCTATTTATAGGTTTGAGTAGAGCTGTCAAACAAGCCCTATATTCAAAAGCCCTAATTGTTTGACCCCATTAAGGCCCTATTATATTGAGCCCCTAATTATTGAGATTTATTTTGGGCCCTAAAATTTTAGGCCCTTTGTATAATGCATTATTTTTTGGCCCCATTGAAGGGCCTTATTTTATTCCAAAAATTCATAGAAACTTCATTTTCCTGTAGCACAAAAGCACAAGACTGTATATTTTTCCGATCAGCAAAGCTTCGCCAGCACCGCCACCGCCACCGTCAAGCCATTGCGCCGCCGTCGAATTTTCTCCATTACAAAACAAAGGTATTCTTCTATCTCCATTTCTCTTTAATCTCTAGTTTTCCTAAAATCAACTTTCATTTTTCATCTCATTTGATGTTAAATTTTCATGTTATAGGAATGAATCAATGGGATTATAAATGAATTCTTTTTCATCTTATTTGAATTCACATGGGTCATCCTTTATATTTATAATATTGCTTAATATGTGCATTCACAATCTGTTTGTGAAAATGCCTCAATAGCTTTATCATGTTTGATTTATAAACATTTTGTTATTTGAATCTGCTTCTTAGCAATGTGACGTGTTTGCTTAAAATTTTGAGTTGTAATATGTGTGTTGTCCTTGTAAAGAGACACAGTGAAGTTATTATATAGCTTGTGTCCTAAATTTAGAGTTGCAGGAAATAGAGCACCTTTGAACCATTAGTTACTTTGTAGTTTGTGTCCTGAATTTAAGCAAACAATTCAAGTACTGTGTCAATAGACGTGAAAATGCAGCGTGAAGTTTTCTTTAAGGCGATGACTCTATTATAGACAATGATAGATTAGAAGTTGAATTTTATTTTGTGACAAATGTAACTTCTGTTTGTTTTGTTGTCTTGGTAATTTTTTGAAATGTTAGGATATAATTCTTTCATAAGTTATCTTCTTTCTGTTGTGTGGGAAACCGCGGAAAAGAACAAAATGCTTTGAGATTGTTACGATGATGATGATGGATATGATAATATTAACCATGATAATGATGATGATGATTCTCACAATGAGAAAACAGAACAAGGGTCTTCAAAATCTTCTTTGTTTTCTATATCCACTGATTTTAGTAATAGAAAAGAATTCCATTTTCATCAACCGAAAAAGTTGATAATGAAGTTACCAGTAAAATGGTGGCACTCCAAGAAAATAGATGGGGCTGTTTTGTAGGGTAAAGTATGATATTCTCTATGGTTCTATTTTGGAATGTGTGTATAGATTTCTTGTTATTAACCTTATTGTGCATGGTTTGATGTGTAGAAAATGTGAAGGTATGAATTGTATGTATGGTTTTCTTTTTTTGGTTTATAATGATAAATTATTCTCTTGTCTTTCCATGATTCCAATTAGTTAATAGTATAATCTTTGGCTTGCTGTTAATGTTCTAGAATTGTTTGTTTGACTCTTGTGTTTGTTTTATATCTAATGCTTCCAACCGCAATAAGCGCATTCTTTTTCCTGTTTTTCCATTTTAAAACAGACAGAAGCACGTTACTCTCTTATATTATTCATATAGTAACATATAGTTACAAAATATATATTTTCCTTTATTGCTCATAACCTTTAATAAATGAAAGCAGAATACTACTAGTCTATGAGTAAGAATTTGATTCTTGTTGATTAACTGCAATATTATAATTTGCATCACATGTTCATTTCAGTGTGTAAATATGCTTCTGTGATGGCACATCTTGAAAAGTACTAGTCTAGAGAAAATCACATGATGCAATAAATAGTAGTTAGTACTCCTCTACACAGCATTTGAATGGTCAAAGATTTTTTTGGATGAAGAAAACTTCAACTATAGTCATGGCTTCATTCATGGCACTTATTAGTATTTTGTGATCTAGTGTTCTTTTTCATTACATAATTATGTTTGAGCTGATCCATGTTATATAAACTTTGCATTTATGCTCAATTATTGTTCAAGATTATTTACCTAGAGTGAATTAGTATTGTAAGTATTATAAAGTTGTCTACATTCACATTTGAGTAGTCTATATTAGAAAGTTATTTCTTTAATCTTAGTTTCTAACCGTTCATATATATCTTGCAGGATTTTAAAACATGGAACTCGATTGAGAGTAGGTTTGTTCCTGAAAAGAGTGAGTTAGATATATACTTTGACGATGAATTGATGGAGCTGGATGAAGAACACTCTGAAGATTTTGATGTACTTCTTTATCGGAAGTTAAATGAGAAAAAGTTTCCAATACTCTCTATAATGGCACGTGCTGTGCTTAGCATTCCTATCACGACTGTAGCATCTGAGTCTTCTTTTAGTATTGGTGGACGTGTTCTTACCAAATACATAAGTTCTACTCTTCCAGAACATATCCAAATGTTGATTTGTACTTGGAGCTGGTTGTATGGATTTTCTGAAAATATGAATGGTAATAATACTTTGTATTTTTATTTATTTTTATTTGTTCATATTTGTGATATACTCATGTCGTTGTTTTGTTTTTAAGATGAGGAAGATATCAACACTAAGGATGAATGCAATACCGAGATGACAATGACTCAACATAGATTTGGATTGCAAGATTGAAGTGGAGAATTAATTTTAGTGCATATACTTTAATGAGTTTGTTGAATTGATATTTTTATGCCTTTAACTAATATGTTTATGGATTGTAATGGAGATACATTGAATTGATATTTTCATGTCTTTAATTGATATTTTAGTGCCATATACATTTTTTCTTTTTGAAAACATATCTTTACAGAATATTATTTATGAATTGAGATACATAATATGGTTGCTTATGTTTGAAGAAAAAATATAAAGTCCTAATATATATATATATATATATATATATATATATATATATATATATATATATTTGAAGTTTTTTTTGGAAAAACTTTTTTTTTTAATTTTTTAACAGAATTTTTAATTTATTTTTTGTTAAAATTTTTTTAAAAAAATAATTTAACAAGTGGTTTGTTTTTTTTAAAATTTTAAACATATTTTTAAAATTTTTTATTTGAAATTTATTTATTTATTTGATTTTATTATATTTTTAAAAATTAAGTTTTTCATTTTATTTGGGGCCTTATAGCTCTCTTTCAAATTTTGGGGCCTTCTAACATTGGGCCCTATGTATTTGAGGGCTTACTATTTTAATTTTATTTTAGGCCCTCTTATTATAGGGGCTAGTGCCCAAATTAATTGGCCCCTTAAATTGACACCTCTAGGTTTGAGGTTGGCTCAAAAAGGAATTTCAAAATCTTGTGCGTCAAGACAGTATAATCGGTTAGAGGATATTCATAATCGATTAGATGGTTGAAATAATCGCTTGTAAGTTCTCAAAAAGGAAGGTTAAGATATCTATCTGTTATACAAAATAAATGTGCTTTAATTTTAAATAGCTTAGGCCTCAAGTTTGCTAATTTCTAACCGATTAGACAAATGCTCTAATCGATTATAAAAGTTAAAACTCACCTATGACTATTTTGACCGCTCCTAATTCATCATGCACAAATTTCAGATTGTTTTCAAAATATTTTCTTTTGGCAAAGTATTGTTTAAAAATCCTTAGTGCGTGTGTGTGTGTTTTAGCCTTGCAAGTTTATGATAAAGCCCTTTTGCTTTCTCTTTTGTGGACACTTGCTTGAGTAGGTTGAAATGGTGCTTTAGTTATTTTCCTTTGTTTGCCATCATCGAATAGTCAAGTCTATCAAACCTTAATGATTAGGTTTGTGTTCGGGATGAGCAGGAACAGATGGCCAGCAACGACGACTTGATCTTCAGTGATGGTTGAGGAAAAAAGAGGTTGTACCTGTAAGATACCCGATGCCAAAGTAAGAAAGAGAACAAAGGTACAATAACAAGTATAAAATTTTGTGCAAAGTTTGGATTACCTTGCCCTCCAGGTGTAGAGGGCTATTTATAATGTTCTCTTTGGGGGTGGACTAGGTCGTCCTATTTTTGTGGGTATGAGCGTGATTTTCAGACCCAGAATATAGGAAATAGTGAAAAAAAAGTCTTGGTTAACCGAGCAAGGGGAACTAGCCATAGGCGGGGACGGACGCCCAGCGTGCTCGGAAAGTCCTATGCTCTGGGAGACCTCTTGATGAGTCATGCTCGGATGAAAAAAATTATTTTTTAATTTGAACACGACCCACGAATCCAACTCAATCTAACCCATAAATAAACGAGTCGGTTCGGTTGATTTTGATAATGAAATTGTGGGTTGAATGGCGAACCCAACCTATTAAAATTTGAACAAATTAGATAACATGTTAGACGAAACTCGATACAACCCAACCCACTTACACCCCTTATATTCTCACTTGATTTCAATTTCAATCTCTCTCCATTTCTATTATCATCTGGATCAATTTTGTTCCATTGTGAGAAATGGACAAGGTTGTGGAAGAGGTGGAAAAAATGAAGAAGGAGTGGAATGAAGCTTACAACAAAACACAAGATCACATTAAGGCAATTGGAGACTACGGCAAATCAGGAAGATCCAAAGCGGACGAAAATAATTCACTCGCTAGATTGAATGGTATTGCTCAGGATGGTTTATCACTTCTTTCTTCTTTGCATTTCAACCTTGATCTTCTCGCTCCACAGTTGCCTACTCAACAAGAGGTTGATTCCGCCACTGAATTGCTTCAATCATGGAAAACCCTAACTCAAAAGTAATAGCCCTCTCTCTTTCTTTGCTTGGTTTTTATTGAATTGCAAAAAAGTGAATTGAAAATGTGTGACTGAGGTTAATGTGATTGAAAATTTTCAAATTAAGTGATCATATTGAACAGTCATGAGTTGCGTTTTGTTTGTGTGTTTTGAACAGTTTGCGGACGAGTTTGAGGAATGCTAATCTACAAGCCAAGGCTAACTTAAGGAAAACTGCGCAGGAGGAGGCAATATAATTTAACCTAAACACTTTGTTGTTCATTTTTGGTTAAATACTTTTCTGGTTATTGGGACTTCATCTTCTAATCATCGAATGTGAACCTATTAGTTATATTCTAGTTGTGGATGTGTATGGTTTGTGTTTGTCTATATTGATTGATGATGGGTTGGAGAGTGCAATGTGACACTGGTTATGTTTCTATATGATGCAGAGAGAACTACTTCTAGGCGGTGGAGAAGAGTCCACAGTCCGCAGACGCAATTTGCAGTATGTCATTCAACTTGCTTAACTTGTTTTTCTACCTGTTTTATTTGTTTTTAAGTGCCATTTCATTGCAAATTTTATTTGGGACTTGGCATGATACTGGGATGAAGCATTTTAATTCTCAAATCTGTCTTCTTCGTCCAGGACAAAAGCTGGAATGACCTCTGCAGCAGAGAGCATCACAGAAAGCCTACGCCGTACTCGTCAGTTGATGGTTCAGGTTAGTGGTTAGGTTAGGTATTGATCATGCTTTGTATTGTAATATTTTTCTCCATCATTAATTCATAAATGCTTTTGCCTTCATAAAATAAGACCCATGTATAATGGATTAATTAGCGTACTCATTGTATCTATGTGTTAATCAGGAAGTTGAAAGAAACACAAGCACACTCATGACTCTTGGTAGGTATATTTTTCTCCTTCTCTCCTGTATGTTAATGATGTTTGTTTTATCTTTCTACATCTAGTTTTTAATTTATATAGGCATACACTATGTATTATCTTCTGGCGAATATGAAATTTATATCTATACAAAGAAAAATGCATAAAATAATTATAAGCTGGGCTATATAAGCGGATTGGAAAAAAAAGAAGGCTATGTTGGTAGGACTGAGTTTCGAGTTAGCCAGAAGCTGTGACATTTATAGCTTTAGGCTGCTCTCTGTCAAAGTTTTATAAACAGAGGAATAGAGAAAAAGAAAATGAGAAATAAACAGAGGGATATAGAGGGATATACAGAACATGAGGAAGTGAAAGGAAAGGAGAGATTTGGAAAATGGGAAACTATAAGAAATGGAGGAAGATAAAATAAGAGAATGCAGTTTGCCAGTGAAAGGATATCTCTGAGAAAACCGAGTTTTCTGTAGATGGCAGAGGTGAAAAAGTAAGTACAGTGTAATATGGATTATTAGGATTTAATAGTTGGCCTGGTGTGTATTTCCCATATCTTGTTGTTTTCTTCCTCTTTCTTATATTGATATCAGTGTGATTTCTCTCGTGGTCACAATTGACATCCATCCCGCCATTTAACAACAATGGTGCACTGAAAATAAAATGTCTACTAATATATTAAGAGAGTTGACTTAAACCAAGATCTGTTGAAATCGATTAAGTTCTTGATCTTTAGTATTTAAAACTCGCTTGATGTGATATGAGTGTTGTATGGTTAAACTGTTCAATGAAATTTCTATCCCCTGCCACTTTTTGGGCCTCAACTTCGTAGGGTGGCCTGTTTGGATGTGTTATCCAAGGACTAATCTGTCATTTTGTATCTTTTACTGTCTTAGTTTGGATACCCAATTTGTATGTGCTTTGAGAATTAAGGTCCATCAATAACATACAATTTACCATCTTTCTGTTCTAGTTCTTATCCACTAGTATCCGAGGTCTATCCAAGAGCTGTAGGCAGATCATTGAGGGAAATGCATTATCTGTGCAAAAATAGAACCGTGATTTGAGTCATTGGAGAGGACAATAGAAGCTTGGAATTGCAAAAGAAAAATGCAAGAGAGGAAGCGTGAATTGCAAGATGCAAGATCCAATAAATTGGAGGACATGAAGGAGAACCATACTCTATTGGTGAGTGGATGTTCAGGTCAAGGAGAAAGGTTCAGAAATTTGGTGACAAAAGAGAAGCCAGTCGAAATAGAAGGGAAATGATCTAGCTCCTGTAAAGTTAGAAATCTCTTTATTTTCTGGCGATGATGTAACCGCGTGTCAGTACACTTTTCAATGTACCTATTCTCTAGAAACAAAATTATCAAATCTTTTCTTCGAATAAATTATTAGGCTGAAGCATTGGTCTGACTGAAAAAGTTGGGCTGTATTTTGGTTCAACCCTAATTACTATGCAGAACTTGAAGTTTACAACTATTCCGTCTAAGATTGAGGTGAATCAGTTGACATAATAGAGAGATGAATTATTTGCAGGGTTTAGAAGAAATGTAATCAATTTTCAAAGATCAGTTGAGAGCCCATGCAACAGATATAAGAGGGCAGTGGGATAGGAAAGTTGAGTTTTTCTCTAGCTACATTCTTGGAAACTTAGGTTGTTGGCTAAGCAACCCAATAAAAAACTAAGCCACCATTATCAAGTCCTGGAGAGGGTGGAACAGATTGCATACAAGCTGGAGTAGTCAGATCTCAGCCATAATCCTTCCAGTATTTAATGTTTATTTACTACAGAAACAGTGACACGACAGCCACCCCAGCCTCTGCCCGTTGTAATTAAACTCCTTATGGTAATCAGAGCTTTGATCAAATGGGTTTACAGTTTACTACTTGATTGTGAGAACATCGGGAAGACTGCATCAGCATTCAAGGAACATTTTTTTACGTCTTAGCTTCTGAACTAGTTTAGGCATTGTAAACAGAACAGACTAACTGCTGTTTAGTACTTAGGATAGTTGACCTGAGATCGAGGGATTGAAAGGGAGAGAGAGAGAGATATACATTAGAAGCTAATCTTGGCCGTGTATAGTCCATCCTCTCCAAATACCCATGAACAAATCTTCATCTTGTACCTTCTATTCTGTCCTAGTTCTTGTTAAAATTGCGATTAAACATGTAGGACCAAACCATACACATTTAATGTAGTTAACCAATCCCATGACACCTAAAATCTCCTTTTTGTGTAATGTAAAAATGTTTGTTATTCACTATTTCTGCTGGTATGCTTGTTGAGATTTTAGTTAAATTATATTACTATTGACTGATCAATTGAGGTGCTGATATTGGTTTCATCAATATGATTATGATTATGATTATGATTATGATTATGAGGAGTATGAAATAATTGTACTCTCCCTTATTTGTTTTGCAAATTGCTTGGATATATAGATGAATCAACAGGAGTACTAACAAAGGCTGAAAGTGAATATAAAGGGCACCGCTCTTTGTTGATGAGAACTAGAAATCTTCTCTCAACAATGCAACGTCAAGATATCATAGACAGGTATGGAAAAAATCGATTCTTTCCTGAATCTCGCCATGACCGGAGTTTGGTGGCACGAGGTTGTCCTTTTTTATTGTACACTCACTCATTTGGTCTTTTTTAATCCTAACAATCAACTTGTACATGAACAGGGTGATACTTGGAGTTGGTTTTCTATTGTTCTCCCTTGCCGTTCTTTATGTTGTTTCCAAGCGAATTGGAATACTTACCTTGCAGAGAAAGGTTACCGGGGCCATAAAGGCTGGTATGATGGGACAAGCAGAGCAAAGACCACAAGCTATAGCAGAGGACATGAATCTTCATCAAGTTAGAGTTGATCATGTTCATAATATACAGGCTCCTTTAGAGCAACAAATACATGATGAACTTTGATATATACATATAAAATATAAAATTACATAGTTTATAATTGTTTTCTCTTATATTTAATACAAAAAATTCATATTGAACCTTCAATACATTTATGCGTATAAAGAGAATTCTGAACAAAAAAAAAGTCACATGAATAGTATAGTCTTTTCTGGTGGGGGGAGCTCCCCTTAAGCCTTAGTTACTCATAGTTTCTAAGATGGTCAACTTGACTAGGTTATGGCTCAAACTCTCAATTTTCCAAGTTGTGGCATAAAGTGCATTGCACCTTCGACAGTCTTTCCCTGTTCCGGTGTATTTTATTATGATTTGTGATTTACATGCATAGTGTATTTTATTATGATTTGTGATTTATATAATCTGTGTTTGAGTGTCATTTTAGTGACGGTATCCTTACTGGTGGAATTTGTAACTGTTTTGTGTGATCAGACACTTCTTCACTAGTTCATGTTCATGTTAGGTGCATGTTCATGTTATTTTTTGGGTATGGATATTCAATAGCATCCCGCAGTCCTGTTGATGTAAACTCTGTTTAACTGTGTGATGTAGAGATTCTATTCTATTGGTTTTGTGTTTTTGCTCAAAATCAGAATACCGCTGCTCACCTGGTAAATGAAATTGGGCAGTTGCTATGCTACTAATTAGTAGTTGCTATGTCACTGGCTCATTGTTGGATATTTCACTAGAGTGAGGGCCTTCATTTTTATCCGGGCTTTCTGTTGCATAATAACCCTCATCCCTTCTTAACAACCACCCAGCTCGTCACATCTCAACCTAATTCGGCTTGTGCCCCAAGTAGATTGGAGGTTGTCTGCTTATTTGCTGTCTCCATATGCCTCCCTGATTGGTTCTATCTCCTTGATGGTGCTCAACTGCAAGGCTGTGCAGTACCCACATAATATAATATGATTTGGAGGGAGACGTGAGTTATATTTAATGATGTAAAGGGTACATTTACAACTAAGATTGCAATAATCACCTATGGGTGCTGCTCATATTTCAATTGGAGATTTATGTAAGTGACAATTTAAGCTCCTTTAAAGAAAAAAATATCTTACTATTACAAACTAATTACACTTATCTTTTATATTCCCTGTAATAATAATAATAATAATAATAATAATTTTTTGGTAAAATATCCTTTTTGTCTCTTATCTTTAACTCGGGATCTATTTTGGTTCCTCAATTTTTAAAAAGACCAATGTAGATCTTTATGCCTTCAAACAAATTAAAGTTCTTTCCGTTTAATTCTTACAAACGGCATTTATGTTTACATGCGTGGCATCTGACATGTCACCAATGTCTTCAAAATTCTAAAAAAAAAAAAACCAAAATTTTGCCTTAAACCAGAATCAAACCAACGACTTCAGCCAAGATAAGGCGCGCCGCTACCAACGGGACTGTTGTCCACTTGTGAAATCAAAACTTCCATTATAAGGAACTAAACTATCCTTATCAGAAAAACTAAAACCAGAGATTGAACTTGAATTGCATTTTATGATCCTGACAACTAAATTTTTATCTCTTTTATATTTTTGTAGATGACAAAAGGGGAGTAAAATAATAAGTATTTAAGCACTAAATCTGACGGTTAAATTTTTGCTTAAATTGTGATGAATTATATGTGCTTTAAAGTTTAGTTTAATTAACCTAGATAGAATTTAAGGGAGCTTACAAACCTCACCCTTAGGACTATCACACTCGAGGAGAGCTTCCAAACCTCAGATCCTGGAGTCAACTAGTTAATTAAATCAACAACTATTGTTTTTGATTACTTGTGTCTGTCATCATAAAAAAAGATGAGATTCTTGGAAAAAAAATTGATTTGTACCATATCCCCAAGGTTTTGATGACAACAAAGTATTTAAAGAATAATTATACTAACTTATGTTCAAGTGTGCATGACCATAGACTAAAAATTTGTGATATTACTCTGAAGTTGAACATTGAAGAAAAGCTTGAACATCTGAATGTGAAGGATCATAACCTGAGCATCAAACTTTGAAGACTCAGACTCTGAAGGAGGTCAACTTCTGAAGACCGAACTCTAAAGAAAGTCAACTTCTAAAGAGCCAAACTCTGAAGAGGATGTAAACTTCTGAAGACTCAGACTCTAAAGACTTAAACTTAGAAGTCAGTTAAAGCGATCAAGAAACTTTGATAGGTCACTATCAGACTCAGAAAGCAATTTGTCTTCTTCTGATCACATGAAGATTCAAGTTCAAAGACAACAAAGATGAAACAAATATTTCTGTTTGAAGCTAAGGATTTTCAAAAGTGTTTTTTCCAAGCATTAACCATTTAAAGAAATATCACAATGTCTCTGATCAAAGCTTCTCCAAGACTCACTTGTGCAAGAAGTCTTCTCCAACGTCTCCCTTATGTTTCTGTATATAAGGAGTTAAAGACTTGAAGAAAAAACAATGAACCATTGACAAACAAATAATTGTTACTCTGTCAAATCAAAAGCACAAGTTTAACTCATAATTTCTTAACACTTATGTACATTCTTAGAAATTCTTAAGTTTTAAGAGTATTTTGTGTTGTATCTTGTTTACACCTCTAATTGTATATCAAGTGTAACTCTTAAACAATCTCTCATTTGTAAGTTAGTTTGTTAGAAGTATCTTGCATGTGTGCTCGCACATCTGAAGTCTTGTGTGCTTAAGCATCTGAAAGTCTCTTTCTTGTATGCTTGAGTATTAGAAGTCTCTTACTTAAGGGTTAACATCTCTTGCTTGTGTGCTTAAGTATTGGAAGTCTCTTGTTTTTGCTTAAGCATTTGTAAACAAATTTGGTTATAGTGAAACCCCTTGAAAGTGCAAAGGGGCTAGACTACTCCTGATTTGTGGAGGGAACCAGAATATAACATTGTGTCTCTCTTTCCTTGGCTCTCTTACTCTGATCTTATCTTATCTGCTGCATAATATTACTTATGTATTAGATTCTAGACCATTGGTTCATAATCTAATAAGAGAGTTTCAGAAAAGAAAGAAAAAGTTAACATAATTAACCACTCTTCTTGTGTTTTCCTCACCTTAAGTACCCATAAAGTGAAGCTGAAGAAGTTCTTAAATGCCCCGATGCCACAAGAGGTTAGGGCGTTTGTCGATGATTCTAGTGTCCTTTTATTGGTGGACCGTTTGTTGACCATGTTCAATGTTGCACTATTGTCAGCCTTTATAAAGCGATGGCATGATGAGGCATCTTCTTTTCATCTTCCATTTGGTGAGATGAAGATTACTTTGGATACTATCTCGTCCCTGTTCCGTCTCACCTTGCCAGGTAGTTTCTTCATCGCTCCTCTCATTTACCAGGAGCTTACATGTATTAGTACTATACATGATTTAGGGGTTACTAAAGCAGATGTGATAGATGAGCTTAAGGCTAGCAGGATGTTCACTTTTGTCTTTCTTCCTCTAGGATAGGTATATGAAGATGATGCAATAACCTGTGTATGAGGAATCCATTAGGGTATACATGCTACATCTTGCAGGATGTACTATCTTAGCACATATGTTTCATGTATATATCAACGTGAGGTACATGTGGTTGTTTAGTATCCTTGACCATGTCAACTAGACATGAGGGTGTACTGCATTGACTATTCTATATGATGCATTAGGAGAGGTGAATGTCTTTAAGACTAGGCAACTTGCCGATTATAAGAGTTTATTTCCAGTATAAAAATTTATCATTTCTTATTCATGACATTTGTTGATTTACATATGTTCTTGTATAATGTAGAATATTCAAGCATTTTTCGTCCATTTGTGACAGGAAAATTATTCCTACCACAATTGGCTCCACACGGACCAAGAGATGGAATGCCAAGAATGCACACCTAGACTGTCTTCTGGAGTATAGGAAGAGGATTGACGCTTTAACCATAAACGATATCATCTAGACACTCTACGCAGACCATAAAGTGCATCGGGAGTTCGATGACATTTCTATTTTTTCTAGTTATCTGCAATGAAAGATCTTAGTGGCTAGACACTTACTTCAGAGGTGTATGCGTCAGTTTGGGTATGTCTAAGACATACCACGACCAGTCCAGGTTGTTTCATCCGAGGAAATTGATATATGGTTTGTGAACCACGTCATTAGCTCTGCCTATGCCATTGCATATCATGCACTGGAGGTTTAGTTTCTTGTGGAGTGTGTGGATAGTTACTTACTTAGAATGATACCTTACTGTATCACACCCTCCCATGATCCCACCGGTTGAGCATGTAAATGGTGTTGGACCTTCCGATGCTAGGGGACCTTCTCATGACAAGCCACCGCCTCCACCTAGTGTGACTGACCATCATCGTTTACAAACGATAACAATCATTATGGATAACCTCATAAATTTGATAAACCTATATGGTGAGATTTATACTTTGACATCGCAGACAACACACATAATCCGTGAGAGGCTTGTGTAGACATTATTATTATTATTATTATTATTATTATATTATTATTATTATTACTTGTATATTATTTTTTTAATACTGAAACATTTGCATTATTATATAACATTTTATTGTGAGATTAACATAACTTAACACATTACAATTAATATAATTTAACATAAATAGTTACATAACTTAACAAAACAATAATAAATAATAAAAATAAGACACTACTAGATAATTATGGAAGTTTCAACATATTATGAGGTCATCGATAGACCTAGAAATTGTGCATCAAACTCGATAGGTCCCCTTGTTGGCCTGCGATGATATATTCTTTAGATTACCTTCAAATCTTCATCATTTTTCGGCTTAATATGGTGGAATTTCTATTCCCAATATTAGACAACAAACTATCTAATTTGGATCTCAATAGAGCGAGAAGTTTCACCCTGTTGAAGTACATGACTGCCATGAAAGAATAATGAGACATTCTAAATTGTTTTTTAATCAAACATGATCCTTATTTATATAAGTTTGGATGCATTATGTACCACACATAGTTGTCGGTGCAATTACAATCGTACAAAACTGTTGACAAAATCTCAACCGTTGAAAATTACATTACCGGATTTTTTGAAGTCCTTCTAAAAATCTGGTGATTTTACACTACCGAATTTTTCAACATTTTGAAAAATATTCAGTAAACCATGTTTTAAAAAAAACAGATATGTTTTTTCTGCCATCGATTTTTTTTAAATCGATAAAATACATACCGGATATTTAAAATACACTACTGATTTTTTTATTTATATTAAATTTTTAAATTGTACTATTAGATATTTTGAACGCTCTTTTATGATAAAAATTTAACAAAGATAATTCGAATATTACGAGGGTGCCAGATATATGAGAAATCTACATGCCACCCCCAAATTAAACATGACATCCCTCAAACCTATGAAAAGACCAAAATGTCCAAGCATTTTTCATTACCATATTTTTCCAAATCTACGGGAGGAACCAAACATTTCAAATTCTTGGGCGATACCGGAAATTTCGCGGGCATACCGGATATTTCGCGAAATCAAGTAAGTTTCCGGTATTTTCTATCGAAAATTTTGAAATTCCCGGTATTTTCATTTACTTATTATTATACCAGAATTTTGAAATTTCCGGTATACCGTAAATTTCAAAATTTCCAGTATTTTTATATTTTAAAAAATGAAGAAGTTATTTTCTTAATGTTTTTAAGCTTTGCAGTGAGGACCAGAGTAAAGGACGGTTCTGTTGTTGGACGAGTGTTGAGTGCCAGAAAGTCGTTATTTTGTGTGTGTAAATAGTGGCACTTATCGATACTTTTTGTTAATACCGTTGAGTAATTCTCCGTTTTGTGCATAAATACGTATACTTTGTGAATAGATATATTTTCATACACTTTTATACTTTTTGATAGTTTTCTACTCTTTTTGTAGGTATTCTTGCGTATTTGGGCCATGAGCAATAAAGTGTCGAAGACACGACTTCAAACGCGCGATTTTGAGCGGCGGAATCAACTCATTCGACGGTTAAGACTCAAAATAAGGATGATAAAAATCATCAATTTGGTCTCCATTCATTCATTATTAGATAGAGCATTGAATAAGCTTTCTAACACTTCGAACCGGGCGCAAATCGGAGTTACGGTTCTCAAGTTATGGCCGAAACAATGCATAATTTTTCTGCTACTGGTGTCACTCGCCGGGTGAAGGATTAGGCTCGCCGGGTGAGCCCGACTGGCCCAATAATGTGATTTGCTACTGCCTGGAGTCGCCGGGCGAACCATTTTAGTCGCCGGGCGAATCAGTGTCAACAGAAAACGCAATAAAGCTGTTGAAAATCATTTATTCAAGGATGGTTGGATATTTTAGAGCTCCAATCCATCCAATAGCATTTTTTGAGTGGAATGATGCTAGAAAACACATTGGAGCTGTCAAATGGATGATCCGCGGTTGAATCCTTCATCAATCGGAGCCGACAAACCGGGAGATTTTTGGGTTTTTTCTCCATTTCTTCTCTTTGTAGTTTCTTTTGTGAGTTTTGTTATGTATATACTTTGATCTCATGTATATTTGTTGACTATTATGTTATATAAAGCTTGCTTTCATATTTTTATGGATTATTGTCTTAAATTGTTGCTTTGTTGCTATGTGTTTGAGTTGCTATAGAGATGTAGGGCTCTAATGCTTATCTAGGATGATTTTCTATTAACTTAATTGTAGAGATGGATTAGGTTGATAATCACTTAATGTCAGTGCTTAATGCGTCTGAGTGGTTGTGTTTGTCTGAGAGATCGACATTTACGGGAAGCTCGGATTTCTCATGTGTTGTTTAGGTGTCTGAGAGATCATCACTTAGATAATTTTGTGGGTTGTGTTGTTGACATGTGGTAATATTGATAGGTTACAAGTTGAGTATATTCGGTCCATAAGTTTAAGTTTGTGAAGAGTAAATTATATGCAATACTTGATAGTTTCTTCTCTCTAAAGAATGAATTCTTTTTGTGTTAATATTTACTTTTCCATTTTTTATCTTTAACAAATTCAATCCAAACTCATAATTGCGGAAACTGTTGAACGGCAGTTCAATGCACTAGTCCCTGTGGAGACGATAAATTCCCGGATAAATTTTTCCAAAATTTTTGTTGCTTGCCGCTTTACCGCTCCAACAACGAGCCATAGATAGAGCAGATGCTCTTGCTCGAGTTGCTGATGAGGCGCATGCCTCAGAGTTACGAGTTGGACGTCTTCTATCGACCGGTTCCAACCAGAAACGGATGGCGGAGCAGCAGGCGGTGAGGGGGTTCCGTGTATCTTGCCGCCAAACTGGTAGAGTATCCACTGTTGCTGTGGAGGAGCAGATAGTTTAGGTTGAGGTGGCAGAGGTTAAGGAGCTGGTGCATGAGGTTAGGGAGCCGATGCCTATTGTTGAAGAGCCTGTGTCTGTTGTTCGGGAGCCGGTGCCTGTTGGTGAGGAGCCGGTTCCTAGAGTTGAGGAGGGGGTTGCTGAGAATCAGGAGCGGGTGTTACAGGATACAGACACCACCACCGGTGCATCTACGGAGCCATCAGTACACATTGGTGGAGCTTTCTCCGGAGGAGCTTCTGACAGGTCCTTGTTGATAGGATGTGTTGACCATGTCGTTTATAGAATATGGCAGGGCGAGATATGTAACATTGCTTAAGTGCTTAATTTTTATTACGCAGTTTGATTTATACTAATGTGTTTTAATTGTATTTTTTTAAAGGAGCGTCTAGTGGTGAAGGTCGCTTCTCACGGGCCGAAGTTGAAGAACTTCCCCGAGAGGCCGATGCCTGAGCAGGTGACGAGGATAGTTCGGGACTTCCATCTGATGGACTTTGTTGGATGTTCCCTGACGATGTTGGACGCCTCCTGTTATTAGCTTTTGTTGAGAGGTGACACCCGTAGACATCATCCTTCCATCTTTCATTTGGGGAGATGACATTGACTTTGGATGATGTGAATTCCATGTTTCACCTTCAGATTTTTTGGTACGTTTTTCACACCAGTTCATAGGGATCAGGCGACAGCGGTGCGCTTGGTGATGGATGCTTTTGAGACACTTCATTATGTCTTCAACGGATCTTTGGATATGCGTATCCAATTCGACCGGACCTTTAGTTATCCTTCGGCGAAATGATTTCCACATGGCCTTCACATCTTCATCATTCTTCAACTCGATTAAGCCGTATTTCACCCTTCCATTTGTATCAATCCAGTCCTCCCGAAACTCGATCTTTGTCACCCTTGTGTTATCTGAATCAGGAAGCAAATTGTTCAAATTTTCTTTCAAGGTGGCAAAGGATTTGGCGTCATCTGGAATCTTTGTTTGAATAGTAGGGTTGCAGCCATTGAAAAACATAGATACTTTAATCAAATACTGAGGAAGAGGCATTTTGATAAAATGATGTGTTATCCAATAACCCTAAGAGTAAGACCCCTATTTATACAAATGGTGGTGCATTCTAGACCACACATATGTGTCAGTGCAACCAGGACCCTCCAAAAGTGTCGGCAAAATCTCAACCGTTGAAAAAACCTAATATCGAAACATATCAAAAATTTTAGTTAATGAAATTTCCTGCACTGCCCAAAAATTTGAAATTTACGGTATATTGGAAATTTTATTAAAACTGAAAATTTCAGTATAACTGAAAAATCTAGTATATTGTAGGGGTGGCAAACGGGCATGTCTGCCCCGCAAAAGCCCGCGAAAAACGAGGTGGGGCGGGGCGGGCATATTTGAGAGTGCGGGTCTAAAATATTGCCCCGCCCCGCATAAAAGTGAGGCGGGGCGGGGAAAGCCCGCGGGCATTGAACCTTTTACGCCTAAAAATAGTAAAATTGTATGAAAAACTCATGCCCGCAAAAAAATATGGCGGACACATTAAAGAGAGCGGACCTAAAACCTTGCCCCGCTCCGCAAAAAAGTGCGGACAAAATGAGCTTTCCCCACGGGCTGGGCCCGTTTTGCCACCCCTAATATATTGTACCAGAATATTTTTTCGAAAATTGCTTGTAACTTACCAGAGGCAAAATTGGAATAAAAGAAAAAGAAGATGCTATGTATAAAAATAGGGGTGACATGTAGATCTCTCCAGATATATCAGCGTGTGGCACTCTCTACGCGCACTAGGTGGGGGAGTGTTAGGTGCCAAATTGTGTTTATATTTAGTTTAATTAATGGCACCTTTCGACCGTTTTTATCGGATATTCGTACAATTCCCTGAAGTTTTAGATAATTATTTATAGTTTATAATATTAAGCTTTCATTTTATGTTAATATGTGTTTTAGTTATGATTTTGTAGGTTTTAGCCAATTTTGGGGAAGTTTGGAGCTTGTTTTGAGCTTTGCAAGAGAGTGCCTGGCAGAAGTAAGCGCGCGTCGCGCGGAGATGTGGGCGCGTCGCGCCCTGGGCAAGATATTTTGGAGCTTCAAAGCAGAGAGTTGCGCGCGTCACGCGCATGGGCGGTTTAAATTTCTTAAGTGTATTGGCGCGAAGCGCGCTGGAGGGCGCGACGCGCCCTGGACAGAATTCAGAAATGCTATATAAAGGGGTTTTCAGATATTTTGTGTTGGTTGGTTGATCTTGAGAGCTAAAGAACACTTGTGCACTGTAGCAAACAAAGAATCGAAGATTGGAAGCTTTGATCGTCGATTAATCGCCTTTGATGCTTGTTGATCTTCATCCTTTACTTCTTGAGCAAGCTACCATTTTCATGGATAGCTAAATCTCTTTTGTATCAAGATAAGATGTAATCTTCCTAGCCTTTTGTAGGTTTTTCTTGTGAATATATGTGTATGAACAAGTGATGATCAATATAGATGGTTTAGTTTGTTTATTAAAGCTTTTTCTTTGGTATAAGTGTTTGAGACATCAATATTTGTATCTAGATCTAACTTTATCATCTATCAAACTATAAATTGCAGACATGGATTTAGCGTTTGATGTTTACTTAGTATCGGTTTTAAAACGTTATTTGTATTGTTTAAACGGTGGAGAAATCGTCGGTTAAACAATACGGTAAATCTAACTATATCGTTGCGGACACGGACGATATAGGCGTCGATACGTAATTATGTTGATCGTTACCATGTTCATATACGTATATTTATAAGGAGACATACAAATTTAGGTCGATGAAATCGAATCTTGATACATTTTCTTTAACTTAGAACTTTCATTAATTTACTCTTTGCTACTAAAAGAATTGAATGACCTTTTGCAAACCCAAATTTAAAGTAACATTAACTCAAGACAAAATAGGCTATAGAACGGCGGTGATATCGCAATAATCCCTGTGGATACGATAATAACGAAAAGTACACCACAATACTCTTTCAACAAAATGGCGCCGTTGCCGGGGATTGTTGTTTAGATATTGCAAGCATTGCAATAGTTTGTTTTGTATTGAGTCTTATAATTAATATCTTGTTTCTAAATTTATTTTCCTTGTGTTTGTTAATTTGCTTGGTTAGTTTTTCAGATTACAGTTTATGCGAGGACGTGTACCTGCAGATCAACTCCTTTTTGATCCTGAGATTGAGAGGACTGCTCGTAGAGAGAATAGCAAAACTCGTAGGAGGAGACAACTAGCTAGGGAAAGAAGACAGCAACAAGAGGCATCTTCTTCTTCAACTCCTGTCGAAAACTTGGTTGAGGAAGAAATGGCTGCGGATCCTCCAGCTCGAGGGCCATGTGTTAACAGCCCTCGTCTCAATGCACAATTTGCTCGTGATCAGGCCAATGGAAGAAACTCCGAAATGAAGACGGGGTTACTTCAATTATTATACCAAAATCCGTTCACAGGGGCAGATCACGAGGATCCATTTACTCATCTAACAAAGTTCTACGAGATTGCCGGAACAATTGGTGCTCCGGAAGACCAAGAAGAGCAGGTGTTCAGGAGACTTTTCCCTCATTCCTTAATTGGAAAAGCTAAGGAATGGTACCTTGATCAACCTAATAATGTCATGACAAATTGGAACGAGTTAGAAGAGAAGTTCTTGGATCGGTTCTTTCCTCACAATAGGTTCATGGAAGCGAAAACTTCTATTGCGGTGTTCTCTCAAGGTTCGAATGAATCTCTCAATGAAGCATGGGAGAGGTTCAAGTCCATGGTTAGAAAGTGCAAAGGTCATGGGTTTGATGAGTTGTCTCAAATCCATATCTTTAGAAATGGACTCCAACCTCAACCAAAAACTCTTTTAGATGCTACCGCGGGTGGTTCGTTGATGTCAAAAACTGCTGCAGAAGCGATTGCTATCATTGATAGAATGGCTTTGAATGATCATCAAGGGCAACACAACCGTAGTGCATTGCAAAGAAAACCGGGAGTTCTTGAATTGAATACTAGTGATGCAATACTTGCTCAAAACAAGTTATTGACACAACAAGTAGAATTGTTCACTCAACAAATGTCAAAACTCCCTCAACAAATCAAAGAGATAAATGGGAGCCCTTCTAAAAATCAACATGTGATGTGTTGTGAATTGTGTAGGGGTGACCATCAAACAGGTTTTTGTCCTCCACCGGGTGAAGAGGTGAATTATGTGTCTAATCCTAATCAAGGATATGGTGGAAGACAACAACAACAACCTTACAACAATAACCAAGGTTACCAACAAAGAGGTAATCAAGGTTATCAACAAGGATGGAGGCCGGAAGCGGGCCCATCGAATCGTCAAAATCCTTATCAAGGCGGTTACAATCAACAACCTCAACAAACAAAGCTTTCTATCGAGGACACTCTTAGCCAATTCATGCAATTGCAAATTGCAAGCCAAAAGAGTACGGATGCCGCAATTAAGAACCTTGAAACTCAAGTCGGGCAATTGTCAAAGCAACTTGCCGATCAAAACAAAGGTCCTTTTCCGGCTACTACACAAGAAAATCCTCGTGAGCATTGTAAGTCAATTCTAACTCGTAGCGGTAGAAAAATTGATATGGGTGTAGGAGAAATAGTTGAGGAGGAAATTGTTGAGAAAGAAAAAGATAGGGTGATTGAAGTAGAAAAAAATGTTGAGGGTGATTTAGTTGAAAATGAGAAAGAGAAAGAATTAGTGGAAAAAGAAACTCTTGAGAAAGTTGTAGAAAAAGAGAGAAAAAAATTGAGTGTGAGTGAAAAGGGAAAGAAGAAGGTGGATGATTCTATACAAGTGAAGAAATTACCTTACCCTCCCGGTCCGTCAAAGAAAGAAGATGCAAAGCACTATGCTCGGTTCTTGGACATTTTTAGCTAGTTGCAAATCAATGTCCCTTTTTCCGAAGCATTAGAGCAAATGCCGATGTATGCAAAATTCATCAAAGACATCATCACTAAGAAGAGAAGATTCTTGGATCCGGAGGTAGTAACGGTGAGCTCTTGTTGTAATGCGTTAATTCAACGCACTACTCCGATAAAATCAAATGATCCTGGGCGGGTAACCTTACCGGTGTCTATTGGAAATGTTCACATAGGCAAAGGTTTGGTAGATACCGGTTCTAGCATTAATTTGATCCCATTGTCTATGGTGAGAAGATTAGGAATCAACGATTTGAAGCCGACAAGAATGACGTTATCATTAGCAGATAAATCCACAGCTCATCCTCATGGAGTTGCGGAAGACTTGCTTGTCAAGGTTGACAAATTTTGGTATCCTGTTGATTTTATTGTCATAGACATGGAAGAAGATCCTGAGATTCCATTGATCTTAGGAAGGCCTTTTATGAAGACGGCCCGAATGATGATCGATATTGATGATGGCTTAATGAAATTAAGGTACCAAGATGAAGAATTATGTCTTGATCTCTTTGAAGCCATCAAGCATCCTAATGATGAGGATGATTGTTTTAGAATCGATGCTACCGAAAGGGCTATTATGAAAGTGGAGAATCAAATGCACTTGTCGAATCCTCTTGAGAAGACTTTAATGGAAGCTCTCGAAGTTCTCACCAAAGATCAAGAGAAGGAAATTGAAGATTGCTTGAGAAATTTAGAGGCTTGTGAGGAGATGAATCCATTTGAAACTCAAATTGAAGAGTTGAAGGATGAACCTAAAGTTGAAGAGCAAAAGGTGGAGTTGAATGTGTTACCATCTCACTTGAAATACGTGTTTCTCGGTGACAATTCTACTAAGCCGGTTATCATTAATAGTGGTTTGTCTAACAAGGAAGAGCATCGATTGAAGGAAGTGTTGACGAAGAATCAAGAAGCAATAGGATGGGTTTTATCCGACTTGAAGGGTATTAGTCCGGCCTATTGTATGCATAAGATTATGTTAGAAGATGATTTTCGGCCCGTGGCACAACCTCAAAGGCGATTGAATCCAACCATGAAAGAAGTTGTTAGAAAAGAGGTTGTGAAGTTATTAGAGGCGGGGATGATTTATCCCATCTCCGATAGCGAATGGGTGAGCCCGGTGCATGTGGTTCCTAAGAAGGGTGGATTGACAGTTGTGAGAAATGAGAAGAACGAGTTGATTCCTTCGAGAGCGGTGACCGGGTGGCGTATGTGTATTGATTATAGGAGGTTGAACCAAGCAACAAGAAAAGATCACTTTCCATTACCTTTTATGGATCAAATGTTAGAGAGGTTAGCCGGAAGAAATTTCTATTGTTTCTTGGATGGTTATTCGGGATACAATCAAATATCAGTGAATCCGGCGGACCACGAGAAAACTGCTTTTACATGTCCTTTTGGCGTTTTCGCTTACCGAAGAATGCCATTTGGACTATGTAATGCTCCTGCAACATTTCAAAGGTGCATGCAAGCTATCTTCTCTGATTTGATTGAGAAAAGCATTGAGGTGTTCATGGATGATTTTTCTGTGTACGGGTCGTCATTTGACTTGTGCTTAAAGAACCTTGATGTGGTAATGGAGAGATGCATTGAAACAAATTTGGTTCTCAAGTGGGAGAAATGCACTTTCATGGTGACGGATGGGATTGTTCTTGGCCACAAGGTTTCTTCAAAGGGTCTTGAGGTCGATCCGGCAAAAATTGAAGTTATTGAAAAACTTCCCCCTCCGGTGAATGTGAAAGGCATAAGGAGCTTCTTGGGACATGCTGGGTTCTATAGAAGATTCATCAAGGATTTCTCCAAGGTTGCAAAGCCTTTGAGTAATTTGCTCAACAAAGGTATGGAATTTAATTTTGATGAATCATGTCTAAAAGCTTTCTTAGAACTTAAAGCAAATTTGACCACCACACCCATAATTGTCGCTCCTAATTGGTCGCTTGAGTTTGAACTCATGTGCGATGCGAGTGACTATGCGGTTGGTGCGGTCTTAGGCCAAAGGAAGGACAAACAATTCCATGCTATACATTATGCGAGCAAAGTTTTAAATGAGGCACAGGTTAACTATGCCACCACAGAAAAAGAATTGCTCGCAATTGTATTTGCATTGGAAAAGTTTCGTCCTTACCTCATTGGTTCTAAAGTTGTGTGTTATACTGATCATGCCGCAATCAAATATCTTCTCACCAAGCCTGATTCAAAACAGAGGCTTATTCGGTGGATTCTTTTGCTTCAAGAATTCGATCTTGAAGTGAAAGATAAGAAAGGTACAGAAAATTTGATTGCGGATCATTTGTCTCGGTTAGTGAATACCGAGGTGACAAACAATGAAAAAGAGGTGAGGGAAGAATTCCCCGATGAAAAACTGTACATGGTACAAGAAGTTAGACCCTGGTTCGCAGATATGGCTAATCACAAAGCATCTGGCTGGATACCGGAGGATCTAACTTGGAATCAAAGAAAAAAGTTTTTAAACGATGCTAATTTTTATGTTTGGGACGATCCTCACTTGTTTAAGTTGAGTAGTGACAATCTTTTGAGAAGATGTGTCGCGGATGAGGAGGCAAAAAGCATTTTGTGGCATTGCCACAATTCGCCTTATGGTGGTCATTTTAATGGTTTGCGTACGGCCACAAAAGTCCTTCAATCGGGATTTTGGTGGCCTACTTTGTTCAAAGATGCTTACCACCATGTTGCCTCATGCGACAGTTGTCAAAGAACTGGTGGAATAGGGAAAAGAGAGGAAATGCCCCTCCAAAGTATTGTAGAAGTTGAGGTATTCGATTGTTGGGGCATTGATTTTGTTGGACCATTCCCTTCCTCAAGGTCAAATGAATACATCTTGGTAGCTGTTGATTATGTGTCTAAGTGGGTGGAAGCGATTGCTTCACCCAAAGCAGATGGTAAGACCGTGATAAAGTTTTTGAAGAAAAATATATTTTCGCGGTTTGGCTCGCCAAGAGTATTAATTAGTGATGGTGGATCTCATTTTTGTAATGCTCCGCTTGAAAAAGTGTTGGAGCAATATGGAGTAAAGCACAAGGTAGCTACTCCATATCATCCACAAACTAATGGGCAAGTTGAGAGGACCAATAGAGAGATTAAGAGAATTCTTGAGAAAACTGTGTCTAGCTCTAGGAAGGATTGGTCAATGAAGTTAGATGAAACCTTGTGGGCGTATCAGACCGCTTTCAAAGCACCGATCGGTCTTACACCATTCCAAATGGTGTATGGTAAAAGTTGCCACCTTCCCGTAGAACTAGAGCATAAGGCATATTGGGCCTTAAAGCTTTTGAATTTTGACCACAAGTTGTGTGGAGAGAGAAGAAAAATCCAACTTAATGAGTTGGAAGAGATGAGATTGCATGCCTATAAGTCCAATTCAATTTACAAGGAAAAGACCAAATTCTATCATGATAGTAAGGTTAGAATGAAGGACTTTAAGGTAGGGCAATTAGTTTTACTCTTCAATTCTCGGTTAAGACTTTTCCCGGGAAAGTTGAAGTCTAAATGGTCCGGACCGTTTTTGGTCAAAGAAGTGAGAAGCCAAGGGGCTATTGTGATAGAGGACCAAAAATCAAACCAAGAGTGGGTAGTAAATGGTCAGAGGTTGAAGGTGTATCGGGGAAGCGATTTTAATCGTGAAACTTGCGTTTTATCGTTTGGCGATCCTTGATTGCCTTTGACCGTCGAGCTGACCGATGTTAAACAAAGCGCTCTTGGGAGGCACCCCAAGTTGTATATATTCACTTGTATTTGTGTTATTTATGCAGGTGGGATTTTTAGGTTGTCGTCGAGCCAAAAGCGATCTACCGGTATTTTTGGGCGTGCTGAAACAATGCAGTTTTTCTGCTGTTTCTGGTGTAGCGCGCGTCGCACCCATTTGCGCGCGTCGCGCGCTTTGTGAGTCCTAAGACCCCTTCCTGGCAGAGATGAGGGCGCGTCGCGCCGAGTCTGCGCGCGTCGCGCGCTGTGTATATTTTTGAAAAAAAAATAATTTTTATTTGGGCCCACCCATGCTGGGCCCGACCCGGTTTCGCTGGCAGAGGTTTAGTTAGGGTTTTGGAGGTCTTTGCCTCCATTCCACCCTTCTTCCTCTTTGTTCCAAGAATAGAACAACACAACACACACTTGCTCATTTCAATTCTTGCATTCTCTCACTATTTTCGTCTCTCCATTGTCATCATCATCAAAGGTTTGTTCTTATTCCCTTCTATTTCCATTAATATAGTTTTAGAAGTTAGGTTTTTAGATTTAGGAATATTTTGAATAATTGTGAAAAACTAGGGTAGAAAACATGTTATTGATGCATATTTTGTGTGCTGGAACCTTTAGAAGGGAGGAGAAACTTGTTCTCCTTTTCTGTTTTGCATATTTCTGAAGAAATTTTCTGGGTTTCGCAGAGCGCGCGTCGCGCCCTGTTCAGCGCGCGTCGCGCCCTGGGTTAAATTTTGAATTTTTTTTTATGCATTCTGTGAAGTTGTATAGGGTCTGTTTTGTGATTGATGATGAATGTGGATTGATGTAGGCTATTAAAATTGAGGTTATGCTAACTTTGTTTCAATTTGTGTGTGTTTTGTTTGATTTTAAATTTGTGCAGGAATGGCACCCTTTTTAAAGAGAAAGAAGACTGGTTCTGGTGAGGGATCTTCTTCACAAGCTGGCAGGTTTGATCGGACGAAGTTTCTAGGTCCGGAGCAAGAGGCGAGGTACCATGAGCTTGAAAGCCGCGTTGTGTGGAGTGAACGCACGGTGGTTCCTATTGACCACGGCCTCTTCCAAAGGGCGTGGACTGCTTTGTCTGAAACATGCTGGGACAAGTTGTTCACTCCACCACAATTCTATCAGGTGGAGATTGTCAGAGAGTTTTATGCAAATGCCTTGCCTCCGAGCAGTTGGTCAGGTACTGAAGCTTACCCGTTTAAAACATGGGTGAGAGGTAAGGCCATTGATTTTAGCAAAGAGGCTATTTTTGATTTTCTGGATAACCCTCTTGCTTTGGTAGAAGAGTGTCAGTACCATCCCAGGTTGAATAGAGGAAATTGGGATGCAGACAGCATTAGGGACAGGATTTGCAGGACTGGTTTCACCTATACTCTGACTAAAGCTGGGCTGCCAAAGACTTTTACTCGTAGTCAGTTGACGGAGGAGGCTCAGTTGGTGACTTCGGTGGTCCTTTACAACATTAGGCCACGGAGTCACACTTCTTCCCTCACCATTGATACGGCAGGTTTGGTTCAGGGTATTCTGAATAGTGATAACATTGATGTGTCCAGGATTGTGGCGAATGAGCTGAAAAGAGTCGCCCTGAATGGGACTCTTCATGGAGATGGGGTGAAATGTAGGTTGATTTTTCCTGGTTTAATAATGGGTTTGTGCAGGAAGGCTGGTGTCCGGTTCCCAACTGGTGGGATGATCCCCATGGATGGTGTTATAGATGATATTTTTGCTAACAGGTACTGTTTGCTTGGAGGTCGTCCTTTTGGTGTTGCTGCTGGTGCATCTGACCTTCCCGATGCTTCTCAGGCTGTTCCGGTTGCTGCTGCACCGCCTGCTGGTCCACAGTATGGTGATGCAAGTGATTGGAACTATCAGATGCATATGGCGCATCAGAGAGCGTTTTTGTTTTTGCAGGATTCTATCCGGCAGCTTTCTCTGCAGCAGCCTGTTGGTTCCAGGGATGATTTATCTGCCTATGCTTCATGGCCTGAGGGCAGGCCAGATCCTGAGGAGGGGATGGAGCAGGATGATCCGGAGACTTTCGATGAGGAGTAGTTTTGTTTTACTGTTTTATGTTTTATTGTTTTTAGTTTTATGTTAGAACAATTTTTAGTTACTTTGTTTTTAATGTTTATAGTTTTGTTCCATCCTTTTGGATGAGGTACTTTGAAAGGCTAAGTTTACGCCTTTGGATAGTTTGGATAGTTAACACCTGTTTGGTGTGGTTTTTATTTTATATAAGTTCAGTTTATTTTATTTTTGCATTTATTTATTTTTAAGTAGTTTATTTTAGTTTAGTGTTTATATTTTAGAAATAATGGTTTGATAAGTTGTCCTGATGATTAATTAGCTGGAACACGAATTTTTGTTGCCACGATGAATTTGGATGATGCAACACAATTTGAGTGGTGATGATATAAGTTGAAAACTGTACGCGCAAGGTACATCCTTTATCATTTTTTTTTTATCAAGTACCTTCGATTCTGATGCTTTTAATTGTACAAATTAGTTGTCATTAATTTCTGTGGATAAAATTAGTTCAATTGTGAATCACTTTAGCCTAGCTGTAGTTGTGAGGAGACTTTCCACTGTGTATATATATAAATTGTGCTGGATACCAGCAATGTGCGTTTTAACTCGTTTTTATTATGATTAATCTTGCATTGTTATTAAATTGTGTTAAGCATGAAAGTGATCAAGGCGTTTTGTTCTGCACTATGAGAAAAAAACTTCCAATCCAAATATAACCTACCCGGTGAGTGTGTGAGTATTTGCTAACCACTTTGAGCCGTTTTCCAAGATTCTTATCGGTTAAGCTTATGTTGTATATAGATCTCTATATCGATTTTTGATAGAATCTTGATGACTTTCTTTTCTTTCTACCTTGAACTGTTGCCATTTGATATGGTAAGGATTGACCCCTTTTTGCCTTAGAATAGGGAGCATTCTTAGTGATGTCTTGGTAATATACAAATTGGGGAGAATGAAATAAAGGTGTACATTGGTGAGGATATATCAAAAGATAGTGCTCAAGGGGTATATATATTTATAATAATAATAAAAAAAAAAAAAAAAAAGAGAAAGAAAGAAAAGAATTCTGTGACCCTTGAGCAAGTAATGAATAATGTGGTAAACTTGGTTGTTTAGGTTGTGATAATTGAATTTGAATGCTCTCTTAGGTTTTGACATTTTCGATTCAATGGCCGTGAGATATGAGACACTTCCTTGTTAACCAAGCCAAGCTACAACCCGAAAGTCCTTAGTGATTCATGCTTATATACTTTTTATATATCTTATGCTTAGATGAGTTTATAATTAATTCGGTATGTTTGCGTCATTGTCTGGTGAGTGTTAGGATCCTCCATTTTTGTTCTCTCAGTAGAGAAATACGTAGGTGTGATTCATTCTTGAACTTCTTTTGCTTTGTGGAATTTCTGACATAGAATTTGTATATAGGATTAGCATTGTTATCATGGTACTTTGATGAAAACTGGTAAGGATTGATCTTTGTGTACTTTTGGAATTTGAACCATTCAATTGTTCTTGTTTCTACCTTGTTGTTTCATTTGTGATATTTTGTGTTCCCGGTAATTTATCATTGTTTTGTTTGAGGACAAACAAGAGTTTAAGTTGGGGAGAGTTGTTAGGTGCCAATTGTGTTTATATTTAGTTTAATTAATGGCACCTTTCGACCGTTTTTATCGGATATTCGTACAATTCCCTGAAGTTTTAGATAATTATTTATAGTTTATAATATTAAGCTTTCATTTTATGTTAATATGTGTTTTAGTTATGATTTTGTAGGTTTTAGCCAATTTTGGGGAAGTTTGGAGCTTGTTTTGAGCTTTGCAAGAGAGTGCCTGGCAGAAGTAAGCGCGCGTCGCGCGGAGATGTGGGCGCGTCGCGCCCTGGGCAAGATATTTTGGAGCTTCAAAGCAGAGAGTTGCGCGCGTCACGCGCATGGGCGGTTTAAATTTCTTAAGTGTATTGGCGCGAAGCGCGCTGGAGGGCGCGACGCGCCCTGGACAGAATTCAGAAATGCTATATAAAGGGGTTTTCAGATATTTTGTGTTGGTTGGTTGATCTTGAGAGCTAAAGAACACTTGTGCACTGTAGCAAACAAAGAATCGAAGATTGGAAGCTTTGATCGTCGATTAATCGCCTTTGATGCTTGTTGATCTTCATCCTTTACTTCTTGAGCAAGCTACCATTTTCATGGATAGCTAAATCTCTTTTGTATCAAGATAAGATGTAATCTTCCTAGCCTTTTGTAGGTTTTTCTTGTGAATATATGTGTATGAACAAGTGATGATCAATATAGATGGTTTAGTTTGTTTATTAAAGCTTTTTCTTTGGTATAAGTGTTTGAGACATCAATATTTGTATCTAGATCTAACTTTATCATCTATCAAACTATAAATTGCAGACATGGATTTAGCGTTTGATGTTTACTTAGTATCGGTTTTAAAACGTTATTTGTATTGTTTAAACGGTGGAGAAATCGTCGGTTAAACAATACGGTAAATCTAACTATATCGTTGCGGACACGGACGATATAGGCGTCGATACGTAATTATGTTGATCGTTACCATGTTCATATACGTATATTTATAAGGAGACATACAAATTTAGGTCGATGAAATCGAATCTTGATACATTTTCTTTAACTTAGAACTTTCATTAATTTACTCTTTGCTACTAAAAGAATTGAATGACCTTTTGCAAACCCAAATTTAAAGTAACATTAACTCAAGACAAAATAGGCTATAGAACGGCGGTGATATCGCAATAATCCCTGTGGATACGATAATAACGAAAAGTACACCACAATACTCTTTCAACAGGGAGGCACCACCTGAGGATGCGAAACGCGGTAATACCACTCTAAATATCCATCAACCGTCTCATGAGGGTATCCCACTGGCCGTGTATCTCTAATCACATCTGTCACGCTCTAGACATAGGCAATCCACTCCACAGCAATCTCATCATTGCTGAGCGTATCAGCAGGAGGTGCAGGCGGAATATACTGACAATAACCAAACTTCCGAAGACACCTGTCAGGTAAGTATGGCACATGTAACTCACCCCAAACGAGAAAACCTCTGTACAGAGATAGCTCGTTAAAAGCTCGATGAGGTCTATGATCCTCAAATGGGCGCCATATGACATCTATAGGTGTCAGCTCGTCCAATATCGGTCTATACGCATCCACCTTGATGGCTCCTTGCCTGTAGGACCATCTCATCACCCGTGGAAGCCCAAGGTTCTCAGATGGCCGCCAATTTTCCCCTTTCCTTCCTAGTGTAGGAAAGTACTCATGTATCCAACACTGTTAACAATATAAATAATATATATATATATATATTAAATAATATAAATAATAATATATGAATTAACATACAATTAATTAAAAATAACTTAAATACCTGAATCAGGGTAGGATATCCACCGAGATGCTTGCAACTAAACATAGATGCATCACCAAGGTGGCGATAAAGAGTGACCAGGGCAGCAGATGCCCAACTGTAGTGACTGAGCCCACGTAGGTCTCTAAATAGTGGCAAATACCGGGCCTCAACCAAAGTAAATGTCTTATCTGCAAAAATGGTAGAACCTACCAACATCATCAAATATGCCCTGGTCGCGAAGGCCCAACTACCAGCAGCACGGTACTCCACAAATCTGTCGTACAACCACTGCAGTGAGTAATAAGCTCCCCTGCATGAACGCACATGCTCATCCATGGCACGTCTACCCACTCCCAATAACTCGCAGTCAAGTTCAACCGCCACCTCCTCTGTGACGTGCTCATTAGGATACCAGAACATACCCCCAATAGGCAAATGCAGCAGGCAGGCAACATCATCCAATGTAATCGTCATCTCACCAAATGGCATGTGAAATGACGATGTCTCAACATGCCACCTCTCCACAAATTCTGACACGAGGTTAACATCTATCTTGGTCAGGCTAGTTCTCTGAAGAGAAGCCAGACCTGACTCACTCACAATAGCCTCAATCTCTGGTGGGAGGTTCATAGGCACTCTTTCCTGGAGCTTCGTCCCATGTCCTGCGACTTTAAGCTCCTTTTTAGGACCTCTTTCCTGAAAATTAATAAAGAAATCACATTATATTATATAATAAAAAATTATTTTTAAAATAAATAAATTAATTTAACTTAATTAATTAATTTTACTTACATGTCCGTACCATAAACGGCGAGCAACATGGTCTTGGTAACGAACAAGTAAAGATCGATCTGATGGTCCACCAGGATATTCAACTGGCTGCGGTGGCTCCGGTGGTGGCTGTGTTGGCTCTTGAGGTGGGTTAGAGGGACCAGCTTCGTCGCGGCGGCGGCGGGTATGTGGCCTCCCGTCAAGTCCTAATGTACGCATTTTCCTGAAAAAAAAATTAAAAAAAAAATTAAAAAAAAACCAAACCGGAACAGTTCCAAAAAGGGTTCCGGTTTGTAACTGAGCTAAACCGGAACAGTTCTCAAAAGGCTTCCGGTGGGGATGAAAACGAACCGGAACAACTTTCAAAAGCGTTCCGGTATGCAAGGCAACAAACCGAAAGAGTCTCAAAATGGGTTCCGGTTTGAAATCGAATGCACCAGAACATATTCCAAAAGCGTTCCGGGAAGAATTTTGCAAATCGAACCACTTACCAAATGTGTTCCGGTTTGGTGATTTTGTGAACCGGAAGAGTCTTCAGAAGGGTTCCGGAGTGTATTTCGTGGAGAGAAGGGAGAGTGTTTGTTCACAATCAGTAAAAAGTTGAAAATGAATTTTTTTTTACCTATTTATACGAGGGTAATTTCGTCCAAAAAATTTGATTTTAGGTGTAGAAGGACAATTGTAGGGGTAGGAAGGAAATTTTTCAAGAATTTCACTGGTTCTAATACTAAGCCCAATTCGTTTCCGTTTGAAAAAGCCCATTTTCTAAAAAAAAAATTAATTCAGACACTAGCGTGCCCTTGTATCATGTTCTAATTGCAGTCTCACTGAACTCAACTGCCAGAGCAAAAACTGGCCGGCAAAACGAGAAGCTCGCCGGGAAACTCAACCGGAGTTAGTCATCCTCCGTCAGAACCCGTGATAAACTCCGTCTTCCAGGTTTTCATTTTTAATTTTTTTTTCTTCTGATTTCACTTCCCATTTCTTGTTGCACTCGAGGATGCGATTCCAGCACCATCTGCGGCCGCAATAGCCGTCTCTGCAAAATGCAACGCACTGAGATTCAGTGCTATACCGGCGCTATTGATAACCTAATTTTATATATGCAGTTCAAGAGAATTCATTTTGATTTTATCTGTTTCATAAATGCAATTGATCTGATATTTTCAAGGTTTTACGCAGAGACTAGGATCAATCTGAATGGGTTATATTCACTATGGTAGACACGGTCTTAGGAATATATTTAGGTTTACAAGTGCGACTAATGTGTTCAGAAACTCCATAAGACAACCTTTGGAGTGTGCAGGCTCTAGTACTACATTACCCTCATGTTCCCGTCTTCACGGCAAGGTTCTCTATTCCACTTCTTCTGATGCCAGAATAGTGCAGGACCTTCTTGCTCAAGTGGAGAGGGATAGGATGAGAGAGAAAAATGATAGAAAAAGGGCTGGTTTAGACACTGCCGACATTGATGCAGAGGTTGAGGAGGATTACATGGGCGTATCCTCCATCATTGAAAAACTTGAAAAGGGGAAGCTCAAGGAAACCACTGAGTTGAACCGATTCGAAGAGCAAACTGATTCGGATAGTGATGATGAAGACGTTGATGCTTATCAGAAGAAGTTTGAAGATTTTGAAAAGAAGTTCAAGAGGCATGAAGAAATGATTCAGAGTTTCACTGATGCTGATACGCTTGATGATGCTTTTAAATGGATGCAAAAAATTGATAAGTTTGAGGAGAAACATTTTAAGCTTAGTTTGGAATATAGGGTTATTGGGGAGCTCATGAATCGCCTCAAAGTCGTAACTGAGCAAAAGGATAGGTTTATTTTGCAGCAGAAGCTTAACAGGGCTTTGAGATTGGTGCAATGGAAGGAAGCTTATGATCCAGATAACCCTGCCAATTACGGTCTCATTCAACATGAACAGGTGGGGCCTAACGTGGATACCTTGCAACAATCTGGATTTGAAAAGGAGAATAAACCTGCACAAGGAGATGAAGATGCTGCAGCTGCTGACAGCGACAGTGAAGAAGAGTTTGATGATATGAAAGAAAAAGACAACATAATACTGGCCAAACTTGATGTTATTGACAAGAAACTCGAGGAGAAGCTAGCAGAACTCGAGTATACGTTTGGAAGGAAGGGTAAAGCTCTCGAGGAAGAAATTAGAGATCTTGCAGAGGAGAGAAACGAGTTAACTGAGAAGAAAAGAAGACCTCTTTTCCGGAAGGTAGTTTCGCACTTGCCTAATTTTCTGATTGTGTGTTAATATTTTGGACCGTATCATTATTTACCTTATTACGTATCATACTATTACTCAGCTTATTTTACATAAAGTAAGGCTCTTGTAAAATAAACGTGTCTCGACAGTATGGAAGTAGGGATGTATCAGTCCTTGAGTTTTAGTAGGTTAAAATCACAATTCATTTTAAATGAATTGAAGGGTGGATATACTGTCACCTTTAGAGAAAAACTCAGTAAGAGATTTGCTCTTTTTATATCTGACCTACAATCTTCCGGCAAAACTTTTGTTAGTGCCTTTTGAAAACTTTTTTTGGGGAAATTTGTCATTTTAGTCTTGCATTTTTTTGTAAGCTAATGTTCCATATGTGGTGCATTTTTGTAAGCTAATGTTCTCGTATTATTATTATTTTTGCTTTAATTGAAGCTCACCTACCATTTTTACTTCTTTTTTTTTTTGTTTTTTTTGTTTTTTTAACTTTTATGGTTGTTGTATACTTTTCCAGGGTTTTGATGTAAAATTGATAGATGTGAACCGAACTTGTAAAGTTACAAAGGTAAACTACAAATTTATCTTCCTTCTATGTTTTTCCCAATTGCTCTCATGTGTTCTTATGTTGGTTCAAATCTCTTGATTTAGGGAGGACAAGTTGTCAAGTACACTGCTATGTTAGCATGTGGCAACTATAATGGTGTTGTTGGTTTTGCAAAAGCCAAAGGCCCTGCAGTTCCGGTTGCCCTCCAAAAGGTACTAACAATATCTTATTAGGTCTTTCAAGTCATCCTGGTTTGGAACTGTATTATTTTTTTCAATCGTTCTGTGTTCAGTTTAGAATTTTTTTTATTTCATTACCCACCATAAAATATATGGATCTATTTTTGCTTCATTTCCTAATAGTTGCTAGCTTATTATATTACCGATTCATGTTTTTTCTGAGATTTTTATTGGCTGTTATACCGAGGACTGTTTCCTTGGCCGATGCTATGATGTTAGATTGATGTAGGTTATGGTCCGAAATGTTCAATAGAAAACATCTGCATTATGATTCTTTCCACAAAACCTTATTCATGCTTTATGCATTGCACACCAATTTCTTCAAACTTTTTCTGTTTCAACAAGCTCGAAACCAAATCATTTAATATATCTTGTCCATTATTATGAACTGTATCTTAAATATTTCCGCTTTTTATTTTTCATAACTCTTGAGTTGCAAAAGTTGTATTAACTGGTTTTCTGACAGGTATTTTACTAGTGTAATATAATAAATTTATCCAAAATGAGTTGACTGAGTTTTTGAATCACCAAGTGGGTTTACTTTCCCATAATCTGAAATCCAATCTTTAGTAATAATGTTTTAAATTTTGTGTATTCTCGAGTATTGGCTTTTAAAATCATTGCCAAAACATTTAGTTTGAGCAATGTTTTATCTTAAAATAAACTCATGTGCACTATGTTTAATGCAGTTTGATGTTTTCAGAATTTTGAATTTTAATAGCATGTTGAACTACTGGTTTATTTCACCATCAGGCATATGAGAAGTGCTTTCAGAATTTGCATTATGTAGAGCGACATGAGGAGCACACAATTGCACATGCAATACAAACATCTTATAAAAAGACCAAGGTAGTCTCAACTCCTCATCCGTCTTCTAGTAGCAATTCTCCCTTTTATATCATAAAGTTTCTGTCTGCTATGAAAAAAGAAAAGAAAATCTAGTTATTTTGTTTTACTTGTTTTAAATGAGTAACAAATGAAGTTATACTGCCTGTATTATTTATCATGTATGTCTTATACTTGTTATCTGCATTATTCAATAGGTGTATCTCTGGCCTGCTTCCACTGCAACTGGCATGAAAGCTGGTAGAATAGTCCAAACCATACTGCATTTAGGTGGTTTTAAGAACGTTAAGTCAAAGGTAACAGACTGACCAAAAAGGATGAAGATGATATCATGATACTGCAATTTTAGTGTTTGCTCTAATTTTTATTATCGTCACAGGTTGTTGGTTCAAGAAATCCTCATAATACAGTTAAGGCTGTCTTCAAAGCGCTTAATGCGGTTAGTAACCCATCTTTGCCCATGTTGCTAGCAAGCATTTCAATTAACTTATTATCTGTGACATTTTATTTGACACTGCTTGTTTGCTCCAGATTGAAACGCCAAGGGATGTCCAAGAGAAGTTTGGCCGAACTGTGGTTGAGAAGTATTTATTGTGATGTGCTGAGTTTATTGCTTCTGGTTGTTTTTCATTGAATATATTTTTGTCTTTTCCATGTCTACTTGTCGAGAAGAATTGCTAGACAGTTTCTCGAATGCATTTGCTTGTGAACATTAGGTATGGAGTTTTGCCAATACTTTTCATTCATTAATGCAAAGGGAACAGTAGTTTAGGAACACTCTCTTTGCTTTATGCAGAAGGAACAATAATATGTGAAAATGCATAATGTCATATGTTCTAAAATGAAGGGGTTATCCTTGATAATTTGATTTTACGCTGCTTTGAGTAATTGGAGTAGGTTTCCACAAGAGTGATGCATTTGGTATGTTGGAAGTCCTCTGGTACAGTGTTCCTGTTATTTAGTACCCTTGGTGGGAAGTTTTAGGCTAGGTAAAATGAAAATATAGGTGACCAGTATATTGAAATGAATTTAAATTGTGAGAAATTATTCTTTACTGATTGCTTTAAGAAGGGAAATTCTATCTATTGCTACTAGACAAAAAAATCTATTTAATTAAAAGTAGTATGGGCTCTTGTTTTGTTTTTTTTTTTAAATTGTGTAAAAAAAATTTATAAAGAAATTTTTCATAAAAGCTTTAAATGAAAATTTGATTTTAATAGTAATTCTTAAAATGTTATTTTAACTGTTCCATCATTTTATTAGATATCAAAATTTCAAAAAAGCACTTAATTTTGAAGCTATTTTAAATAGATTTTTATAAAAATCATTTTTGAAATACAACTTTTTAAAAAAACTGCGATTTTGATTTTTTTTTTATTATTAATAATGTATGTTTATGTTATAGGATGTCAAAATTAATGTTTTAATTTTAAAAAATGAATATAAATTTTTTTGTAATTTTTAAAAAAACAATTTTATAAAATCTATTTTTAAAAATACAAAAAAAATAATTATTTTTTAAAGCTGAAATAAACTGACCATATATCTGCAATTAATTAATTTAGTATTCATTCTAATATTTGATATTTGTCCACACATGTTTAGAAGTACACTTGCTTTCGCATAATACTTTACTACATTTTTCGTGTCCGTTTGTCTGTTTTTTTAAGTGTTTAGAGATGTGAAAATATAATTTGTACTATTAATTTTTTTTAATTTTAATTTGATTTTAAATTATTTATAAAATAATAGAAGAAAATGGAATGAAAGAGATAAATAATATAACTGACATTGAAGAAGAGAATATGTTTTTGTAAACAAAAAGAGGTTAAAGTTTGAAATAAAAACTGAAAAAATATATTTGAAAAAAATAATAGACTAAGCCAAAATGAGTTTTTGTTTAATCTATAAATTTATGCAGTTATGCTGGATTTTTAAGAAAATCTGCTATAATTCATTTTGAGGCATTTTTATTGGGTGATTAAAAAAATTAACATCAGATTATATGATCATAACTTAACATGACATTGACATATAAAAGTATCGGTAAAATTACAATCTTACATAAATATGAATACAATCCTAATTATACAACAATATTAATTCAATTTAAATCATGTTGATTTCTTGACTTTTTTCAATGATACGTCTTGCATATGATGTTTTCTATGCTCTTACACCTCACCACATTTTTTTCTTCAATTTAAATCATGTTGTTTTCTAGACTTTTTTCCAATAATATGTCTTGTATATGATGTTTTCTATGCTCTTACATCTTCGTTACATTTTTTTTAACGGTCAGTGATAAAAGACAATATACAATCAGAACAAACTAAAGTAGTTTTATGTCTACCTTTTACAAGTAAAAATTCTATGTATGACTTACATTTCTCTTGGCCAAGGCCTAATCGCTCAAGCAAAACCTACACCTTCATGTCCACTTAGCGAATTCAAGTTGCCATGTTTTCCTCAACTATTTACTTAGTGGATAGTTTTCTCTCTTTTGATTTCTTATTCTCTTTAAATATAAATTATAAGAAAAGAAACACTAATCATAGTTCTTGTATATCTAACCCTTGTTCTAATTTTATATAATAATTACAGAAATATTAAACTATTTTCGTACAAATCAAGTCAATAAGTACCGATAAAACTATATAGTTCTTGTATATCTAAATGGGATAAATTGAACACTTAACAATTTTTTCTTGGGAAGATCAATTATTGTCCATGTTTTATTTTTACCAATAACTAATAACTCATTGTATATAACTTTCTCCTAACAATCATATTTAGATTATAGGCTAAATGTTTTGGGTTCAATGTTTCCCTTTAATTCAACCATTAGATTTTTGTCGATCAAAGGAAGTATATACTTGAATTGTTAGCAGACTTTGGATTTATTCGTAAAAGTACCCCCAATGTAACTTTACCAGAGAGCGCAAGTAAATTTTTTATCGTCTATTTTTGTGAATTATGAATATATATTTTTTCTTTGTGATCATATTTATATATAGTAATTATGACTCATTGTGTACTCAAGGCCCATCATAGACCATTTAAGGTTATTGTCTCTAATTATTTTGATCTTTTAGATCCTAGGCCATAATGTTCTCAATCAGCCATAAATGTGTCATTACTCGTATCTTAATTCAAATATTTCATTTTTATCAGTTTTAGGCTGACATGATCAACCTGTGCGATCAGCTGCCTCAACCCAACTTATTCTGCTAGACAAGCTATAATTCTGGGCGAGCTCTATTGGATATGAGCTACAACCTGATTCACTCATGTTACTAAACCTAATAGATCAAACATGTACACATCCTTTCAAGCATGAGTCACGTAGGGGCGAAATTTAGAATATATCAGATGCTTCGTATGATCTTCATCGGGGTTAGAATATATCAAAATATCATCGATGAACACAACCACAAAATGATTTAAATAAGGATGGCAAATCTTATTCCTATACTCTATGAACACACCTGGCGCGTTAGACGCTCCAAACGACATTATTGTATACTTTTATAATGACCATACCTCGTTTTGAATGCAGTTTGGAACATCATCTAGTTTCACACGAATATGATAATTACCAAACCTCAAATCTATCTTTCTGAACACACAAGCACCCAAAAATTGATTTATCAAATCATCAAATCCTGGGAGAGGATACCTATTCTTGATAGTAACTTTATTCAGTTGTTTGTAGTCAACACACAACCTCATATTGTCGTCATTCTTCTTAACTAGCAACACTGACACACCTACAGAGAAACACTTGGTCCAACAAACTTTTTCTCAAGCAACTCTGAAGCATACATCCTATATGGATCCATTGACACCGGACCTGTACCTGGTACTAGGCCGATGGAAAATTCTACTTCAAGCTCTGGCAGCAAATCACATTTATCTTCAAGAAAAACATTAGAAAAATCACACACCACTGGCATATCACTAGCCGTCACATCGTTCTCCATTCTCAAAGAAGGGAACATCACCAATACATGATCATTCTCCCTTAAATACATCTCAACTTGACTGTCAAACAATAATATCGAATCCATACTCTCCTTGGGTTTAGGAAACAACACAACCTCAACGACACTTGCATCCTTATAATCAGCGACACGTTGATCAAACACTCCACACCTAAAACACCTCAGTGAAGCAGAAACTTATCCCTCACTTGTTTCAATCCCACTTCTGCATGCAAATGGTTAGAAAAATAGCAAGTACCAACAATATTTATCACACATCTCGCATACTAAGGAACAATCAATCATACAAAAACCTGGTCGGATAGACCGACATGCTATGATATCACTTTGTAACACCCTAAACCCCCACAGACAATTTATCATATAATTTATTTAAACAAAATGCAACCATTTTGGGTGTCACACACAATCAAACATAGTCTGCTCCGTAACACGAGTTAAACATAACAATTAAATCATGTTCATCGCATGCTCACCTTCACCTAGGATATCATCGCAGTGGAATCATTAACAAAACAAATAAAATGATATTTCAACTCATGATATTTAGTCTCATAAACTCCAACTTTCATAACATAAGCAAAAGGAAGAGTTACATTATTCAACTCTCAACAAATATCCCATGATTCAGCAGATCAATTATTAACTTCGAAAAAACAAGGAAATCAACTTAAAGGAAATTCAAGCATAATGAAACCAATGAAAGCAAACATTCCCATCCTAATGTTACATGATCAAAGCAAGACCATACTAATAAAACGATAAACCAACAGAAGTCGTACTCCAAGAGATATCTTCTACTTACTCCAACAATGCTACTCCAGAAGTTGTCCAAGGTGGCAAGCATTAAAGCAAGGGGTGAGAATAGACTTCAACAGTTAACAGTGAAAGCAAGCGGGAGTAGATTAACACATAACAACAACATACATATTACTCAATCAATACCAATATATTAAGTATTGTCATCCAAATGACTCATAAAAAACAATCAATACAAATGCAACACTTATGCAATGTACTCAACACCGACTCGACATGTATGTGGTATCAAATATGAACACTCAGGTTTATCTCACTCCTTGATGCCCACCACAGGATCATATTCCATCTTAGAACCAGAGCACACCAAAATTACCGCCATCACCATAGGTAACACTTCAGCAATCCCCCATAATAGGAATTAGCTACTCACACTCCATCCATCATTATAGGGTCGAGGCTCACCAAAAAAATTCGAAGTTTCAACAACATGAATGCACAGACTCTCAGCATGCAACAACAACACATACACATTGGCCCCTATTCTAATCGTGTATGCCACCAACAACAAAATCAACATAAACATATCATATGTATAATTAAATATGCAACATCTTTAACAATCACCACAATTATTCATACTCAACAATTCATTATCGACACATATAAGCATCTTCAACACAATATTATTATAACCACACCATTATAACAACATCAACAATATTCAACACGTACATTGTTAACCAATTATAATTAACATTCTCATTAGCATACATCATCACAAGATAACATCAACAAATACACATAATTCTCATCAATTATTCATGTTATCACGACACATTCAGCCTCTGAAACTAATTCCATTTGATGGTAAATTGCATTAGATTTCCAATACTTCAAACGAAAGCTCATTTGGACTAACAGATCAAAAGTTATGCTCAAAATCGTCGGATAATGCAACAAAAGACAAAACAAATATTCTGCGAGTTTAAGGTCGACTCCCAACCTCCATGGGTCGACTCCTGTCAGCTATGGGTTCACTCCCACCACACATGGGTTGACTCATATTGTGGAGTTTTTCTAAAATTTCTTTTCAGTTGGTTTAGGGTTGACTCCTAGCATGCATGGGTCGACTCTTACTACTGTTTTTTTTTTGTTGCCAAAAAGCCATTTTTTAACGCACATGGAAAACCTTTTACTATTATAAAACCACCCAAACACTCCTTAACACAAAAAACTTATTTAAAAATCTTTTTTACTTAGGATCAAACCCGACTCTTATTAAGCCCTAATTATATTAATCAACACAACAATTGATCGCCAATTCAAGAAATACTCATATCTATAAAACTGTTTACATTCAACAATGGTGGAACACACATATGCAATATACATAATTTTCTAACATCAATTCACACGAATTTTATATCAATAGAGCCAGAATGACATAAGCTCCTCAACAACAACCACACAATTCATCACAATCAACATATAACAATAATCATGACATCAAATTTAAAATTTAGGAATAAAACACCCAATCCTAACTCCTAAGGAGATTAAGGGTCCATCCATCTACCCCTAATGCTTTAACACCCGATATAGAATCACATCTCCCCTTACTTTGATTTTTCTAGCAAGCAATGAAATCTCTCTCTTAAAACTCTTTTTCTCCTACTTCTTTGCCAATTCTCCGATAGTTTTTACGTACTGACAATTCCTGCTCTACACTCTCCTCCTAATAAAAGAAAATTTAATTCTCTAATTAGGATATTCTCTTAATTCCAACCTTACCCTAAATTTTCCTATACACTCTTATTTTTTTATTATTTTATTTTTCTAATGTATTTACTTAATTAACTTAAATAAGCTCTTATTATCTAACTATCAAAATAATTCTAAATTATTCCAACTAGCTTCTACTCCATATGATCATTTAAGTACCACAACCCGTCAATCAAATAAAATACACAAAGTCACAAATAATTCATCAATAAATTACTTAAAATAAACTAATTAAAAATGAGGCGTTATATCTATCATATCGTTGTTGCTATTGATGATAGCCCTCACCAATGTAAGAAGGAATTATAGACTCTTGTTTGAATCAATTTGTGTGTTCCAGATCAACTAGTAACAAACCCGTGCGTTCGCACGGGTTCTGATACGGGACGCGCATTTATTTCAGATGTATATTTTTTAATAAAAAAATATTTGGTTATCCATGAAAAAATAATAATTAAATATATAATTAATAAAAAATATTTTGATTAATAACTTCATGTCCCGTTAATAATCAATATGTTGATCAATAACTTCATGTTCCCGTCTACAAATATTAGTTTGATCAATAACTTCGTGTCCCTGTGTACCTTAACAAATATTTTGATCAGTAACTTCATGTCCCGTTAATAATTAATATTTTAATCAGTAACTTCATGTCCCGTTAATAATTAATATTTTGATCAATAATTTCATGTTCCCGTGTACAAATATTAGTTTGGTCAATAACTTCATGTCCTCGTGTACCTTAAAAAATATTTTGATCAGTAACTTTATTTCCCGTTAATAATCAATATTTTGATCAGTAACTTCATGTTCCGTTAATAATCAATATTCCGATCAATAACTTCATATTCCCGTGTACAAAAGGTTTAGTAAAACACAATCTTATTTTTTTATCACATTTTATACATAAAACTAACTTAAAAAATATTATTAATTTTATTTTAGAAGCGTAAATTTTCTTATATATTATTTTCTTTTTAAAATATAAAATTGTAAGAAAATATTAATTAAATATGATCAGGTATAAAGTTATTTATTTAAATAAGAATGTTTGTTGGCTAAGTTTATTCTGCGACAAAAATTATTGACCTTAAAATCACTTACTACCAATCTCATATATTAAGTAAATAATATATTAATATAAAATCAAATTAAAGTGTTATACATTTTTTACCTATATTAAAATTATTTTTCTTTTGATATTGTTTATAGAAAAATTGGCTCAACAGTAAAATTTTATGTTTTTAAATTAAACTAAATAAAAAAATTATATAAATAAAATTTAATGTTGTCTTTATGTGATACTTTCAAATCTGCTTCATCATATTAATAGAAAAATTAATTATTAAATTTTAGATTGTCTTAGTTTGTGTGTCAAATAAAAACATAAATATAATTATTAATAGTTTAATATCTTTCCGTCCTTATTAAATTTTATTTATTATAAATTATTTAAATAGGAATATATTAATAATGATAATAATAATACTAATAATTAAAACATATTAAATCACATTAAGAGTGTTGTCCTTCAAACACTTCAATGGTTGAATGAGACAATATTAAAATGTTCTAAAATATTAATCATCATAAATCTAAAAATTGTTTAACTTTAAACTTTATTTTACATGTAATTTTAATTTTTTTTCTCAAGTTTCATGCTAGTAATAGTTTACAGAAAATCAATATTCAATCATAAAATAAGGTCATCGGATTACGTGAATTAATTTTATGGATAAACTTTAAAGCAAATATTTGTTCTCTTAAGTTGTTACAATATAAAAATCTATATATATATATATATATATATATATATATATATATATATATATATATATATATATATATATATAAAAGTTTGTTTTTATATGTTTATTTTATTCCTCATCCTTTCTCTATCTTGAAATTCTTTTTTTTTTTACAAATAAAAAGAAGAATATTTATGGATAGAAAAATAAAAAATGAAGGGATTTAATTTCCAATTTTAATTTCTTCAGATTATTTTGTTAGAACGTTTTATCTTATCAATGAAATCTAAAATATCTACAAAAGTTTAATTTACCTACTTTTAATTAAAATAAATACAATTTAATAAAAAATTAAAAATAATTAGTACATGATTATTTTGTCAATAGTATATAACTATTACCAATGCTATAACTTCGTATTATCCTATTTAAGTTGATACGACTGAGCAATTTATAAATATAGTACATATATCTGTACTACACTTGCACTTATATCATAACTATATAAAAAATAAGCAGTAGGCTATAGGAACATGAATAGTAAACACATAAAACTTTTAAATATAGATGAAGCAAAATAATATTTATATCTTACTATAAATTCAAACTTTATAATAATTAATTATATTTAAGTGTTTAATTGAATAAATGTGAAAAAATATTTTTAAGACTAATTATAAAAATAATAATTAAGCAATTAGGTAAATTTAGTTCAAAAATATATTCTTAAGAGTTTCAGTTTTTTTTATTTTCAACTTTAATATAAAAAAAAATTGTTGAATGAGCATAGTATTGTCATACCCATAGAACCATTATAATTGAAGGAGCATAGTATTATGGAACCAGTATAATAAAACATAGTAGATAATAGCATGTGCTCATGTACTCAAGTATTTAAATTTTATCTATTTTTAATTGATTCTCTAAATACATAATATTAGTAGAGCATAATACTACCATATACCATATAGTTATTTTAAAAAAACGGTGTTTTAACTTAAGATAAAAACATCTTTAAATTATTTTTCATTTTTAAAAAAAATCATCTGAATGTACATATATTTGAAGTTAATTTTTAAGAAATTAAATAGTATCTTTAATACAAATAATTTATTATTGGTATCTTTTCATTTTGTATTTATTTCTAAAATCTCTCTATCTTCTAGAAAAAAAATATTATGTCCATATAATTTTAACTATTTTTATTTTTAAAATAAAATTTCTAAATAGATATAATTGCAGTTTTACAAAGAAGGGTTTAGTTTGAGAAATGATGTTGAAGAGAGAGGTAATGTATTTTACAAAGAATGGTTTGTATGGAAAGAAGCAAAACCATAATTGCAAGCAAAGTAAAAAAAAGAGTGCCTATATACATAGCTGATGGGAAAGGAGACAATTAAAATATAAATGTTTTTTTTAAAAAGGAAGGAAGAGAAAAAACTGCCAAAAGAGAGAATAAAAAAGAAATAAAAAAGCAGGAATAGAAAAGTTGGTTTTTGAAAGCTGAAAGAATAGGCTAGCCACGTGGATAGGATCATTGGCAAGAAGGACATATTTGGTATTTCAAGAACAATGTATTTTCTTATATGATAGATTTTGCCGGACCCCAATTGATTTTCCTATCCAATTCCGTTATACTATGATAATAGATATGCTATTTACTTGCACATATCCTACTTTTATAAAAGAAGAAAACATAAAATTCAATTGCCTATCATCAAAGAAAAACTTCAATCAAATCTCAGCCACTAACTTCCTGTGCTCAACACCTCTCAACAAAGAGATGCATTCCACTACCTTTTTATTTTTTAATACTTTTCCATGTTGGACCTATGTTTTATTAATACATATTCCAACTTAGGAGAGATATAAACCTATATAGTAATATAGATTGACATGCACTTTTGGTTCCTTTAAATTTATATATTTATAGATGATTGTTAATAAAAAAATAAAAAAATGATAATAACTAATTGCAAATGGTTTACGCCTTCCATCTAAAGCAATAACTTACTATCACATACTCCATCCGAAACAAATATAAAAACCAGATATATTCATTACTCAATGAACTTAAAAAGATAATATTTACTTATAATTCAAGTCTCAAATAGTTTTTTTTAAAAATTAAATATATATATTTTATACTCAACTGCAATGATTAATCTCTATTTAATACTTATGCATAGAATAAATAAGTTTCATGATAAAAACAATTATTATTATAATCTACTATAAATAAGGAAATGAATTAAATAAGTGTTTAGTTAGTTTAATAAAAATCAATGCATGGATTGCGAAAAGAATAGGAAAAAAGAGTTCCACTAAATGCATTGCATTGCATTCCACATTTGCACCCGCGTTCTTACACTCGCTTTCTCTTTTTGTTTTCGCACCCTTCGCCTCCGGAAATGGTGTTCTTCCAGAGATTCACATCACTCTGACTTCTTTCCATTTTCTTTCTTTCTCTCTATCTCCGATCAATCTTCTTGATTTCTTCTTCTCTCGTACATCACTTTTCTTCAATTTTCCATTCACATTCATTCATCTCAACGATTCCTTCATGATCGACGAACGATGATCGCGCACACTGTGCACCACGCACGAAACTCCGCTCCTTCATCATCCAAATTCCACTTCCGCATTTTGATTCTTTGATTTTCCGCGCCAAAATTCAGGTAAGTTATTTAATCCTGAAATCGATTAATCGGAATTCTTCATAATCGATTTATTAATTTTGAATTATTGATTAATTTGTCTTCAACAACCGTTCTCTCTGTGATTCTAAACCGTTTATAATAGCTTCGTTGTTTGATTTGATGGATGAATGAATGCAGATTATAAGGTGAAGTATTAGAAAAAATGTCTACTCATGGTGGTAATAATGCGGAATCGCCGAGAGCAGCACAATCGGTGCAGATGCGGAGAGCACCGTCAAGAGGTGCGGCGACGACATTCTCGTTGGAGGTATTCGATAACGAAGTCGTGCCTTCTTCACTCGCTACAATCTCTCCGATACTCAGAGTCGCGAGCGAGATCGAATCAGAGCGTCCTAGAGTTGCTTATCTATGTATGTATAATGTATATGCGTATTCATGAATTAACTGTTTGATTTAAGTCTCGTTAATTGTTGAATTATATTTTAGGTATTCTTTCTGAGATGTAACTGTTTTTGTGAAAATGAAATTATGCAGGTAGGTTTTACGCATTCGAGAAAGCGCACAGGCTGGATCAAAGTTCCACCGGGCGTGGTGTTAGGCAGTTTAAGACGTTGTTGCTGCAAAGATTGGAGAGGGTAAGTTTCGTTTCGTTTCTTCCTTTCTCTTTTTTAATTTCAAACATTTTAAAATGTGATGGTGAGGAAAGGAATGCGTTGGTTTAATTAATAACTGATTCAATTCACCATCAAGCTCGATCAGGTAAGGGAAGGAATGTAGTAGTTTGTTCTGTTCATGCAAAATGTTGCTATAATTAACTATGCATAAACTATTCAATAAGAAATTAAAGCAAAAACAAATACTAGTAAAAACTTGTTCAAACACGTTTGCAATTTAATCGCAAATTAGTGTGGCACGGATACCAAAGAAGAAAGTAAATCATTTAAAAAAGAATAACACTCAAAGTATATCGAAATACTTTTATGCATATAAAAACATGCGATAAATAAAGAAAGAGAAGGATAATTTTACCAAATAATCGTTATTGGTTATTAGTATATTTTAATTATTATTAATGCAATGTAAGAAAAATATAAATTATGTTAAAAAGTATAATTGAAAGGTAAAAGTTAAAATTATATTAAAAATTAAAATCAACATTTATTTCAAGACAAATAATTTTTATAAATGTAACATTGAGATATTTTGAGATATTTTGTATGTATAAAAATTATATTTATGATTAATGATCATAAATCTTAACTGAAAAAACAAATCTCTAACCCTTAATGGCTAGGCTAGGCATAAATTTAAAACAATACTATAACCTTATGTGTAAGTTGATATTATTTCTTTTTTCTAAGTAGAACTTGCACCTCTATAATTAAATAATTAGATGATTTTGAACAAACAAAATTGATTTAGGTCCCCCGAATCTTAACTGGTTATTTATTTATAGCGCCAACTTATATTGGCATAGGGTCAAAAATTGAATGGTGTAATGATAGAAAGGCCTAATCATGGATGCATGGATGACCCGCTTCATTCCATCAATACAAAACACAGTCTTAAAAATATTTATTTGGGTCCGATGAAGACACAACCTATAATGCATATATATAAATAGATACGATACGAGTATGATATGAGATGTGGGTATTTGTACCGGTATATGATACATAATTTAAGAAAAAATCAAAATACAAGTACATTAATAAAAAATAAATAATTTCTATAAAATGTATGAATAAATAACTAAATTATTAGGTTCATAATAAATATCACTAAAATTATAAAAAGTAAAAAAAATAATTTTAAGATAAAATAACAAATAAAAAAGTTAAAATACATAAATATATTATTTATGAGTTAAAAAGTAGTACACTGTCATCCAATAGAAAATTATAAATGTGCTATGTCATTAAAAAAAATTAAATAAAAAACGATTTAATTGAATACATGAGCGGTAATTGATTGACAGTGTAAAAATAAGTGCATTACCCCCTTTTCTCATATTAATAGAAATCACAAATTTAACTCAAAATCGAATAATAATATAATATAAAATACCACAAATAAGGTAAGAATACCCATTACTGGTGTGCTTGGTTGAGGAGTGAAAATGAAAAGAGAGAAATAGGTGAGAGAGAGTGTGAGAAGAGAGAAATATATAAGAAATAGAATAGATTTAAGGTATTGTTTGGTATAAGAGAAAGATGAGAGAAATAGAAGAGAAAGAAGTGTTATTTTTTTTGAAAAGTCAAAAGTGCCCTTAGTTAAAAAATATACAAATAATTAAAAAATTTGTTAATAAATTAATTTATAAAAAAATCAATTTAAATTTTTTATTTGGATTTGATTAACTAATTTATAAAATGACTCAAATATATTTTTAATAAATTTAAATATTTATTAATTTAAATTACCATTTAAATTAATTAAAGTTCCTCCACCAGATAACCATCCCCTTTTATTATCAAATCAATTCAACAACAGCTCCATGTATATAAATATAACTTAGAAAGCTAGTTGCCACGTTTTTAAGAAAGCTTGGCATTGTTATTTTTTTTCTTCATTATAATAGGATCCACCAAAATAACAAGTAGGTTGAAAATTGGATATAAGGGTATGGTTGGAATAACACAAAAGAAAGGGTTTTCTGTTTACTTTCTTCGCAGATATGAGAAGAAGAAAAAATAAGTGGGACCCATGATATTTTGGTCTCTTTCCCCTATTTCTCTTTTGCTCCAAACAAGAGAAAGACTCCACTTCTCTTCTTAATCTCTCTATTCTATTTCTCTCTTGCCTATTTCTTGTCTACCAAACACACCCTACATGTATTTTAGAATTAACCATGCTGCTTCTTCTGAGGACATATTTCCCTCGTTTTTTTTCTTTCTGGAAGGCGCAAATTTTTTTCTTTTCCGTTCCGGCGTCTTCCCATCAAAGCATTTCACTCTCCCCGTTTCCCTGCATTACTCCTATAGCATATTCACCTCAGAAATTGATTTCGATTCTCAATGCCTTGCTTCGTCTTCCTACAACGATGGTTGCAGGAACTCTATCGGGTTCTTCGAAAATTCTAATTATAGCAGATAGGGGAGCAGATTCCGAAATTATTTGCTCTCTTCCTATCAACTGATATTATTATAGTCGAGGAAAATATATGCAAAATGTAATTTGCGGGGAAGTATTTACTTTTTCTTGATTTTTTTTTTAAATTTTATTTACATTTTCAAATTTGGAAAATGAGTTTGTAAAGAGCAGCAGCGATTAATAATTATACACGGTTAAACTTGGATAATTTTTGGAATATCAGGACAATGCAACTAGTCTTGCCTCTCGAGTTAAGAAGACAGATGCAAGGGAAATCCAGGCTTATTATCAACAATACTATCAACAATATGTCAGAGCTCTTGACCAAGCGGATCAAGAAGACAGGTAAATACTGAATACTACCCCTCTCTAATTTCCTTTAAGAGTTGTTAGGAATTAGGATACTGTGTTACATCAAAATCAATTTACAGTACCCAGCTCAGCAAAGCTTACCAGACTGCTGGGGTGCTCTTTGAAGTGCTTTGTGCTGTTAATAAGACTGAGAAGGTCGAAGAAGTAGCTCCTGAGGTTAGTCTCTATTTATATCCTTTCACTTTTTTTTTTACATTTAATATTTTAACATTTCCTTAGTATAATCTGGAGGCATTGTTTGTGTTCGTAGATTATGGCAGCTGCTAAAGATGTCCAGGAAAAAACGGAGATTTATATACCTTATAATATTCTTCCTCTGGATTCTGCTGGTGCTTCTCTGCCCATTATGCAGTTTGAAGAGGTGTTCTTGAGTGACTAATATTGAATCTTTGTGTTTTTTTAAAACTTGATATAGCACTGAGTTTGAACTGCTTTCTTATGCTATTAGATTAGGGCTGCTGTTTCTGCGCTCTGGAACACTCGTGGCTTGAACTGGCCTAACTCATTTGAGCAACCGAGGCAGAGAGGTGCAGATTTAGACATGCTTGATTGGCTTAGAGCAATGTTTGGTTTCCAGGCATGTATTTTGTACACAGAATATGAGAGGAAAAAGATTTGTTACTGACCAAATTTTTGTATGCCCCCCTTCAATTGTTAATGTATTTGATTTATTTGAGCACAGAAGGACAGCGTGAGGAATCAAAGAGAACATTTGATTCTGCTTCTAGCTAACTCTCACATAAGGCTACACCCAAAACCCGAGCCTTTTAACAAGGTACATAACTGTTTCCCACTTTCTTTGTTTCTGGAAAAAACAAAGCCGAAACTATAATCAAAAGAAATCTAGTTGGTAATAGAATTCACCTGTTTATTTTCTCTGCTTTCTTTTTAATTTTATCGTTCCAGCTCGATGACCGTGCTGTTGATTTTGTGATGAAAGTTCTCTTTAAGAATTACAAAACATGGTGCAAATTCTTGGGACGAAAGCATAGTTTGCGGTGAGATATAGCAATATCAGCATCAATGGACATTTTTGCTTTTCTATTTTCCTTTAGAATTTATGAATAAAACCGGAAATTTTTTATGGTAAAAAGTGCTTATGGTCTTCTTTTACATAGACTGCCTCAAGGTCAACCAGACATACAGCAGAGGAAGTTGCTTTATATGGGCTTGTATCTTCTCATTTGGGGTGAAGCATCCAATGTCCGCTTCATGCCAGAGTGTCTATGCTATATATTTCACAATGTGAGTACAAATATACCATACGATTCACAATATCTTCTGCCGTTATATCTTCACAAATGTAATATTTTCTCTTCTTTAATTTCTTTAAATTTGTTAGTGATTTGTGCATTTGCTAACAATGGCCAAGTATGACATCAGATGGCATATGAACTGCATGGTTTATTGGCTGGAAATGTCAGCATTGTCACTGGCGAAAATATCAAGCCTTCTTATGGCGGAGATGATGAGGCATTCCTACGAAAGGTTATCACACCCATATACCGAGTAATTGAAAAGGTGTGAATTTGTCTCTCATGGACATTGTTGTAATTTCTCAAGAACCTATGTTCCCTGTCAAGACTTGCAAAATTTTAATAACCATGTTTTGATCAATCCAGGAAGCTAAGAAGAGCAGTAATGGAAAAGCTTCTCACTCAGCATGGTGCAACTATGATGATCTAAATGAGTATTTCTGGTTTGTTTTCCTTCAGGATTTTATTACTGAAACTGATTTGGTTTGTTTCATCATTCATTACTTGACTATTTTTGTTGTTGTTGCTGCAGGACACTTGATTGCTTTTCTCTTGGATGGCCCATGCGTGATGATGGCGATTTTTTTATATCTGACCCACAATCTTCCGGCAAAACTATTGTTAGTGCCTTTTGCTTTAATTATCAACCTAGCTAGCTACTTTTTTTTTGAACTCAGAAAATATACCTATTCTTCTGTATGTGCGAAGTAAACTTGGTAGGCCTCGTCCCACCGTAGTGGAGGGGGAGTCTAGGGAAGGATTGCATGACCGCATGGTCCACATCCATTCTGGAGGATCAATTGTAGGCAGAGTGTTTCCTTGCATATGTAAGCGGCTGATTTCATGACCCGAACTGTGTCCTCCTGTCATATGGCAGAAACACTAGTTGTTGATTGAATTTTTTTGAATGGTCAAATAATATATTAATAAAGAAGGGAGAAAGCCCGCAAAAGAGAAAGTTGATTGATTACATTGTGTGTAGCAGGGGCTGCAGCCTGTAGGGCTACTGTTTTATGAATTTTTTCATTTGTTTTTTGTTCCCATAACTCATTGATTTAGATTTTAGTTTATATAAATTTGAATACTTTGTCCTTCTTTGATTATTTTTTGGGAAATTTGTCATTTTAGTCTTGCATTTTTGTAAGCTAATGTTCTATATGTGGTGCATTTTTGTAAGCTAATGTTCTCGTATTATTATTATTTTTGCTTTATTTGAAGCTCACCTACCATTTTTACTTCTTTCTTTTTTTTTAACTTTTATGGTTGTTGTATACTTTTCCAGGGTTTTGATGTAAAATTGATAGATGTGAACCGAACTTGTAAAGTTACAAAGGTAAACTACAAATTTATCTTTCCTTCTATGTTTTTCCCAATTGCTCTCATGTGTTCTTATGTTGGTTCAAATCTCTTGATTTAGGGAGGACAAGTTGTCAAGTACACTGCTATGTTAGCATGTGGCAACTATAATGGTGTTGTTGGTTTTGCAAAAGCCAAAGGCCCTGCAGTTCCAGTTGCCCTCCAAAAGGTACTGACAATATCTTATTAGGTCTTTCAAGTCATCCTGGTTTGGAACTGTATTATTTTTTTCAATCGTTCTGTGTTCAATTTAGATTTTTTTTTTAATTTCATTACCCACCATAAAATATATGGATCTATTTCTGCTTCATTTCCTAATAGTTGCTCTTATACCGGGGACTGTTCTTTGGCCGATGCTATGATGTTAGATTGATGTAGGCTATGGTCATAAATGTTCAATAGAAAACATCTGCATTATGATTCTTTCCACAAAACCTTATTCATGCTTTATGCATTGCACACCAATTTCTTCAAACTTTTTCTGTTTCAACAAGCTCGAAACCAAATCAATTAATATATTTTGTCCATTATTATGAACTGTATCTTAAATATTTCCACTTTTTATTTTTCATAACTCTTGAGTTGCAAACGTTGTATTAACTGGTTTTCTGACGGGTATTTTACTAGTGTAATATAAAAATTTCTCCAAATGAGTTGACTGAATTTTTGAATCACCAAGTGAATTTACTTTCCCATAATCTGAAATCCAATCTTCAGTAATAATGTTTTAATTTTTGTGTATTCTCGAGTATTGGCTTTTAAAATCATTGCCAAAACATTTAGTTTGAGCAATGTTTTATCTTAAAATAAACTCATGTGCACTATGTTTAATGCAGTTTGATGTTTTCAGAATTTTGAATTTTAATAGCATATTGAACTACTGGTTTATTTCACCATCAGGCATATGAGAAGTGCTTTCAGAATTTGCATTATGTAGAGCGACATGAGGAGCACACAATTGCACATGCAATACAAACATCTTATAAAAAAACCAAGGTAGTCTCAACTCCTTATCCGTCTTCTAGTAGTAGTTCTCCCTTTTATATCATAAAGTTTCTGTCTGCTATGAAAAAAGAAAAGAAAATCTAGTTATTTTGTTTTACTTGTTTTAAATGAGTAACGAATGAAGTTATGCTGCCTGTATTATTTATCATGTATGTCTTATACTTGTTATCTGCATTATTCAATAGGTGTATCTCTGGCCTGCTTCCACTGCAACTGGCATGAAAGCTGGTAGAATAGTCCAAACCATACTGCATTTAGGTGGTTTTAAGAATGTCAAGTCAAAGGTAACAGACTGACCAAAAAAGATGAAGATGATATCATGATACTACAATTTTAGTGTTTGCTCTAATTTTTATTGTCGTCACAGGTTGTTGGTTCAAGAAATCCTCATAATACAGTTAAGGCTGTCTTCAAAGCGCTTAATGCGGTTAGTAACCCATCTTTGCCCATGTTGCTAGCAAGCATTTCAATTAACTTATTATCTGTGACATTTTATTTGACACTGCTTGTTTGCTCCAGATTGAAACGCCAAGGGATGTCCAAGAGAAGTTTGGCCGAACTGTGGTTGAGAAGTATTTGTTGTGATGTCCTGAGTTTATTGCTTCTGGTTGTTTTCCATTGAATATATTTTTGTCTTTTCCATGTCTACTTGTCGAGAAGAATTGCTAGACAGTTTCTCGAATGCATTTGCTTGTGAACATTAGGTATGGAGTTTTGCCAATACTTTTCATTCATTAATGCAAAGGGAACAGTAGTTTAGGAACACTCTCTTTGCTTTATGCAGAAGGAACAATAATTTAGGAACACACACTCTCTTTGCTTTATGCAGAAGGAACAATAATATGTGAAAATGCATAATGTCATATGTTCTAAAATGACGGGGTTATCCTTGATAATTTGATTTTACGCTGCTTTGAGTAATTGGAGTAGGTTTCTACAAGAGTGATGCATTTGGTATGTTGGAAGTCCTCTGGTACAGTGTTCCTGTTATTTAGTACCCTTGGTGGGAAGTTTTAGGCTAGGTAAAATGAAAATATAAGTAACCAGTATATTGAAATGAATTTAAATTGTGAGAAATTGTTCTTTACTGATTGCTTTAAGAAGGGAAATTCTATCTATTACTACTAGACAAAAAAATCTATTTAATTAAAAGTAGTATGGGCCCGGTTGTTTTGTTTTTTTTTTAAAAATTGTGTAAAAAAATTTATAAAGAACTTTTTCATAAAAGCTTCAAATAAAAATTTGGTTTGAATAGTAATTCTTAAAATGTTATTTTAACTGTTTCATCATTTTATTAGATATCAAAATTTCAAAAAAACACTTAATTTTGAAGCTATTTTAAATAGTTTTTTATAAAAATCATTTTTGAAATACAACTTTTTAAATAAACCGGGATTTTGATTATTTTTTTAATCTGTAATAATGTATGTTTATGTTATAAGATGTCAAAGTTAATGTTTTAATTTCAAAAAAATGAATATAAAAAAATTTGTAATTTAAAAAAAAACAGTTTTATAAAATTTATTTTTAAAAATACAAAGAAAATTTTTCATTTTTTTAAAGCTGAAATAAACTGACCATATATCTGCAATTAATTAATTTAGTATTCATCCTAATATTTGATATTTGTTCACACATAGTATAGAAGTACACTTGCTTTTGCATAATACTTTACTACATTTTTCGTGTCCGTTTGTCTGTTTTTTTTAAATGTTCAGAGATGTGAAAATATAAATTGTATTATTATTTTTGTTTAATTTTAATTTAATTTTAATTTAATTTTAAATTATTTATAAAATAATAATAGAAAATGGAATGAAAGAGATAAATAATATAACTGACATTGGAGAAGAGAATATGATTTTGTAAACAACAAGAGGTTAAAGTTTGAAATAAAAACTGAAAAAATATATTTGAAAAAAATAATAGACTAAGCCAAAATGAGTTTTTGTTTAATCTATAAATTTATGCAGTTATGCTGGATCTTTAAGAAAATCTGCTATAATTCATTTTGAGGCATTTTTATTGGGTGATTAAAAAAATTAACATCAGATTACCATAACATGAACATAACTTAACATGACGTTGACATATAAAAGTATCGGTAAAATTGCAATCTTACATAAATATCAATACAATCCTAATTATACAACAATATGAGTTCAATTTAAATCATGTTGATTTCTTGACTTTTTTCAATGATACGTCTTGCATATGATGTTTTATATGCTCTTACATCTCACTACATTTTTTTCTTCAATTTAAATCATGTTGTTTTCTAGACTTTTTTCCAATGATACGTCTTGTATATGATGTTTTCTATGCTCTTACATCCTTGTTACATTTCTTTTTTTAACGGTCAGTGATGAAAGACAATAGACAATCAGAACTAACTGAAGTAGTTTTATGTCTACCCTTTACAAATAAAAATTCTATGTATGACTTACATTTCTCTTGGCCAAGGCCTAATCGCTTAAGCAAAACCTACACCTTCATGTTCACTTAGCGAATTCAAGTTGCCATGTTTTCCTCAACTATTTACTTAGTGGATAGTTTTCTCACTTTTGATTTCTTATTCTCTTTAAATATAAATCATAAGAAAAGAAACACTAATCATAGTTCTTGTATATCTAACCCTTGTTCTAATTTTATATAATAATTACAGAAATATTAAACTATTTTCGTACAAATCAAGTCAATAAGTACCGATAAAACTATATAGTTCTTGTATATTTAAATGGATAAATTGAACACTTACCAATTTTTTCTTGGGAAGATCAATTATTGTCCATGTTTTATTTTTACCAATAACTAATAACTCATTGTATATTGTAACACCCCGAATTTAATTAAATTGATTAATTAAATTATTGAAGGATTTAAATATTTGATTTAGTCGAATTTGGATTGTCGGTGTTATTTAAGGGCGTATTTGGAATTATATAAATCGAAGTCGGATAGTCAGAAAATAATATTAAGAATAATATTATTTATAAGTCCGAATTATTATATTGAAGGAATTATTATTAAAGATGATATAATTGATTGTTTGAATTATACATTTTATTGGGCCTAAATTGACTTTGGAGGATATTAAATAAAGAGAAAGTGTAAACTCTAAGCCCAATTGGTTTTATATTAGGGTTTTAGAGATTTTGGAAAGAGGGAGTTGTCATAATGAAGAGACAAGAATAGAGGAGAAAGAGGCAAGACTATGGAGAAGAAGAAGAAGCTTGAAGTTTTTTCATCCATAGTGTCAAGTAAAGATGCAATTAGAGACCCATTGAGTTGCTTCCATTGATTAAGATAAGGGTGGGGTTCTCTTCCTATAATGGGGTTCATGAACAATTGTATGTGGGGAATTGGGTGTGTAGATGTATTGCATTTGTTGTGTTAATTGTTGCTGGAAAACAAAGAATCTACCATGAATAACATGTAGTTGAAATAGCCCCTTAATTACTATTGTTGTGGTTGTTCAATTGAAAGGATTAGGGATTTAGGTTAATGTTTTGGTGTGTTGATTTATTACCGAAACTTGAATTTTGTTTGTTGCTATTGTTACTACTTGCGTATACCGAAAATGCTGAACTGGTGTTAATAAATGTGAGATTGGAAATTGATTATTCATGAGTAATGGAAATAAATAAAGGGGCCATGACGACTGGCTGCAAGATGTTCAGCATGCTGGCGCGTATTCTTTTTCTGTTTTATTCCACGAGGTACCAAGACATCATATATGTTCATTGTCTTCATTCTGTTTCACATTTTTTTGTTTTATACTATTATTTGAAGAAATGTCTAATGGCTATGTAATAGAAATAGAAAGGTAGTATAATTAGTTGTCCGGAATTTGATGAAAATTTACGTGGTAGCTAAGTTTAATTAGTAGATTAACATGGTGGTGTTATTTTGTTGAAATTGTGATATTTTACGAATCGACTAAAATTGTGTTTGGTTTAAATATTCTTTATAAATAAATTATAATAATTTAATAGAATTGTCAATAGAGTTGTTAGAGTTGTCAATAGAGTTGTTAGAGTCGACAATAAGTTGTTAGAGTTGTTTTGAATTATTAAGAGTCAAATTTTTATTTGTTTTGAGTAATTCTGACATGTTTAGAGTTGTCAGTGTATAACGTCGGTGTTTGTTTTTTTCATTGGAACTTTAACAACTCATATCTTTTGAACCGTAACTCCGTTTGAGTCTCCGTTCGAGGCGTTAGAAAGCTAGCGTGATTTTCTTTTCAATAAAAATGGTTTTGAACAATAGAATGCTAGAAATTGGAAATGGAGTAGAAATTGAAGTGAATTAAATTAATATAGTTTGATATTAATTGGTTAAATTAATAGTTAAATTAATTGCAATGAGTTTAATTGATTGGAATATACTTGAAGTTGGATCAATTATTCGGTTTGTCGGTAAATTATGGTATTTTGAGGATTCGTCCGTAATTGTGTTTTGGCTTGAATATGTATGTTGAGAATAATATATGAATATGCCATGATGTTGTGCTAATATTGATTCTCTGTGGTTAGTTGGTTAGCATTAAATTAATGATTAATTGCTTGATGTTGAAAGTGTGTGTTTATGTATAATTGACAAAAATGAGAATTAACATGAGATAGTATGGTTACTAGTGTTAATTGGATTGTGTGAATCGTAATTGATTAATTGGCCTCTTATATGTTAATGATGTGTGTGTTGCAAATGTTGTGTACAATTGGTGGATAATTCATAGAGTTGAATTATTGAGATATGCGGAAAGTTAAGATGGTAGAGATGATCTTAATTGCATATATTTGTGACATTGTACATACATTCATATCATAGTGTGCCTTGAAACACAGGTGGATTTGCTTTGAAACACAAGCGGGCTTGGATTCTAGAGTGAATCGAAAGCCGTAAACTATATGTTTACAATTGGTGGACTTTGGTCTTGTCCGGATCGGAAGTGTGGCTTAGATTCTAGAGTTATGAATCGGAGGCCGGTGAAACTTAGAATTTCACATTGGTACCACATGCATAGTGTCACATGTTTCATTGAGTCACATTAGAGTTATGTGATAGTTTATTATGTGCATTATGTTGTGATAAGTGTACGAGTGAACAATTGATTATGTGCATTGATGTTGTGATGGTATGTGTATGAGTTTTGGTAATTGATTATGTACACTTGGTGTTGTAGTGATAATTGTATTAGTTGATAATTGATTATGTACACTTGGTGTTGTAGTGATAATTGTATTAGTTGATAATTGAGAAGAGGTGACGTTTGAATACGTAATTGGTTAAATGCGAGAATATGTGATAATGATGGATTGTGTATATATTTGGAATAATAGTATTGAATCCTGTGATTATTATACGATTGAACTTCGTGCATACTTGAATATGTGAAATTTATTGGATGATACTATTTACATAATTATGACTGTGGAAGTATGATGTGTATGGTAACTGTTGATACTTGCGATGTAATGGTTTTATATGCCTGAATCCTAATATACAATTTATCATGCGTCCACTTATATGATTTGATATCTCACCCTTTTCTCTTGTTTCGCCGTTGCCTTTATATTGGTAACGTGCAGGTATTCAAGTATGAAGATTTAGTTGCCGTTACTCGAGTCGGTTGTCGCTCTGATACGTAGCACTCTGGGGGGAACGATTTATGTCATTCATGATGTTGTTGTTTAATTGTGTTATCTTGGTTGAACAAAATGATAAGTTAACTGAAGATATTTTATTGAATACTTGTTTAAGTGATTCCGCTGTGTTTTAATAAAATAAGTTATTCTGTTTCAAAGGTGCTATGTATCCGCTTTATGCGACGAGTTGATTTGTTTTGTTTTTATTATGTGACGCCTCATTTGTTTATTGAGAAATTTTGAAAACTCTGATTTATATATATTTGTCGGGTAGAAATGGGGTGTTACATATATAACTTTCCTCTAACAATCATACTTAGATTATTGGCTAAATGTTTTGGGTTCAATGTTTTCCTTTAATCCAACCATTAGATTTTTGTCGATCAAAGGAAGTATATACTTGAATTGTTAGCAGACTTGTATTTACTCGTAAAAGTACCCCCAATGTAACTTTACCAGAGAGCGCAAATAAATTTTTTATCGTCTATTTTTGTGAATTATGTATATATATATATATATATATATTTTTTTTTTTTTCTTTGTGATCATATTTATATATAGTAATTATGACTCATACTCAAGGCCCATCATAGACCATTTAAAGTTATTGTCTCTAATTATTTTGATCTCTTAATGGTATTTGGCAATCAAATTTGATTTTTAGATCCTAGGCCATAATGTTCTCAATCAGCCATAAATGTGTCATTACTCGTATCTTCATTCAATGTTTCATTTGTATCAATTTTAGGCTGACATGATCAACCTGTGCCATCAGCTGCCTCAACCCAACTTATTCTGCTAGACAAGCTATAATTCTGGGCGAGCTCTATTGGATATGAGCTACAACCTGATTCACTCATGTTACTAGACCTGATAGATCAAACATGTACACATCCTTTCAAGCACGAGTCACGTAGGGGCGAAATTTAGAATATATCAGATGCTTCGTATGATCTTCATCGGGCTTAGAATATATCAAAATATCATCGATGAACACAACCACAAACTGATCTAAATAAGGATGGCAAATCTTATTCTTATACTCCATGAACACACCTGGCGCGTTAGACGCTCCAAACGACATTATTGTATACTTTTATAATGACCATACCTCGTTTTGAATGCAGTTTGGAACATCATCTAGTTTCACACGAATATGATAATTACCAAACCTCAAATCTATATTTCTGAACACACAGGCATCCACAAATTGATCTATCAAATCATCAAATCCCGGGAGAGGATACTTGTTCTTGATAGTAACTTTATTCAGTTGTCTGTAGTCAACACACAACCTCATATTGTCGTCATTCCTCTTAACTAGTAACACTGGCACACCTACAGAGAAACACTTGGTCCAACAAACTTTTTCTTAAGCAACTCTGAAGCATACATCCTATATGGATCCATTGACACCAGACCTGTACCTGGTACTAGGCCGATGGAAAATTCTACTTCAAGCTCTGGCAGCAAATCACATTTATCTTCAAGAAAAACATTAGAAAAATCACACACCACTGGCATATCACTAGCCGTCACATCGTTCTCCATTCTCAAAGAAGGGAACATCACCAATACATGATTATTCTCCCTTAAATACATCTCAACTTGACTGTCAAACAATAATCTCGAATCCATTTCTCCTCGGGTTTAGGAAACAACACAACCTCAACGACACTTGCATCCTTATAATCTGCGACACGTTGATCAAACACTCCACACCTAAAACACCTCAGTGAAGCAGAAACTTATCCCCCACTTGTTTCAATCCCACTCCTGCATGCAAATGGTTAGAAAAATAGCGAGTACCAACAATATTTATCACACATCTCGCATACTAAGGAACAATCAATCATACAAAAACCTGGTCGGATAGACCGACATGCTATGATACCACTATGTAACATCCTAAACCCCCACAGGAAATTTATCATATAATTTATTTAAACAAAATGCAACCATTTTGGGTGTCACACACAATCAAACATAGTCTGCTCCATAACACGAGTTAAACATAACAATTAAATCCTGTCATCGCATGCTCACCTTCACCTAGGATATCATCGCAGTGGAATCATTAACAAAACAAATAAAATGATATTTCAACTAATGATATTTAGTCTCATAAACTCCAACTTTCATAACATAAGCAAAAGGAAGAGTTACATTATTCAACTCTCAACAAATATCCCATGATTCAGCAGATCAATTATTAACTTCGACAAAATAAGGAAATCAACTTAAAGGAATTTCAAGCATAACGAAACCAATGAAAGCAAACATTTCCATCCTAATGTTACATGATCAAAACAAGACCATACTAATAAAACGATAAACCAACAAAAGTCACTCCAAGAGATATCTTCTACTTACTCCAACAATGCTACTCCCGAGTAGTTGTAAGTTGTCCAAGGTGGAAAGCATTAAAGCAAGGGCTGAGAATAGAATTCAACAATTAACAGTGAAAGCAAGCGGGAGTAGATTATCACATAACAACAACATACATATTACTCAATCAATACCAATATATTAAGTATTTTCATCCAAATGACTCATAAAAAACAATCAATACAAATGCAACACTTATGTAATGTATTCAACACCGACTCGACATGTATGTGGTATCAAATATGAACACTCAGGTTTATCTCACTCATTGAGGCCCACCGTAGGATCAGATTCCATCTTAGAACCAGAGCACACCAAAATTACCACCATCACCATAGGTAACACTTCAACAATCCACCATAATAGGAATTAACTACTCGCACTCGATCCATCATTATAGGGTCGAGGCTCACCAAAAAAATTCGAAGTTTCAACAACATGAATGCACAGACTCTCAGCATGCAACAATAACACATACACATTGGCCCCTCTTCTGATCGTGTATACCACCAACAACAAAATCAACATAAGCATATCATATGTATAATTAAATATGCAATATCTTTAACAATCACCACAATTATTCATACTCAACAATTCATTATCGACACATATAAGCATCTTCAACACAATATTATTATAACCACACCATTATAATAACACCAACAATATTCAACACTTATATTGTTAACCAATTATAATTAACATTCTCATTAGCATACATCATCATAAGATAACATCAACAAATACACATAATTCTCATCAATTATTCATGTTATCACGACACACTCAGCCCCTGAAACTAATTCCATTTGATAGTAAATTGCATTAGATTTCCAATACTTCAAACGACCGCTCATTTGGACTTACAAATCAAAAGTTATGGTCAAAATTGTCGGATAATGCAACAAAAGACAAAACAAATATTCTGGGAGTTTGAGGTCGACTCCCAACCTCTATGGGTCAACTTCTGCCAGCTATGGGTTCACTCCCACCACACATGGGTTGACTCCTATTGTGGAGTTTTTCTAAAATTTCTTTTCAGTTGGTTTGGGGTCGACTCCTAGCATGCATGGGTCGACTCTTACTACTGTTTTTGCCTACAAACCATTTTTTAGCGCACATGGAAAGCCTTTTACTGTTATAAAACCACCCAAACACTCCTTAACACAAAACAACTTATTTAAACATCTTTTTTTCTTATGATCAAACCCGACTCTTATTAAGCCCTAATTATATTAATCAACACATCAATTAACCGTCAATTCACCAAATAGTCATATCTATAAGACCGTTTACATTCAACAATGGTGGAACACACATATACAATATAGATAATTTTCTAACATCAATTCACACAAATTTTATATCAATAGAGCCAGAATGACATAAGCTCCTTAACAACAACCACACAATTCATCACAATCAACATATAACAATAATTATGACATCAAATTTAGATTTTAGGAATAAAACACCCAATCCTAACTCCTAAGGAGGTTAAAGGTCCATCCATCTACCCCTAATGCTTTAACACCCGTTATAGAAACACACCTCCCTTTACTTTGATTTTTTCTAGCAAGCAATGAAATCTCTCTCTTAAAACTCTTCTTTCCTACTTCTTTGCCAATTCTCCAATAGTTTTCACGTACTGACAATTCCTGCTCTACACTCTCCTCCTAATAAAAGAAAATTTAATTCTCTAATTAGGATATTCTCTTACCACTCTTTATATTTTCCTTAATTCCAACCTTATCCTAAATTTTCCTATACACTCTTATTTTCTTATTATTTTATTATTCTAATGTATTTACTTAATTAACTTAAATGAGATCTTATTAGCTAACTATCAAAATAATTTTAAATTATTCCAACTAGCTTCTACTCCATACGATCATTTAAGTACCACAACCCGTCAATCAAATAAAATACACAAAGTCACAAATAATTCATCTATAAATCAATTAAAATAAACTAATTAAAAATGAGGCGTTACATCTATCATCTTCACTATGACAGTCCAATCATCGTTGTTGCTATTGATGATAGCTCTCACCAATGTAAGAAGGAATTAGAAACTGTTGTTTGAATCAATTTGTGTGTTCCACATCAATTTTGGCGGACCCCAATTGATTTTCCTATCCCAATTTCGTTATACTATGATAATAGATATGCTATTTACTTGCAGATATCCTACTTTTCATAAAAGAAGAAAACATAAAATTCAATTGCCGTATCATCAAAGAAAAACTTCAATCAAATCTCAACCACTAACTTCCTGTGCTCAACATCTCTCAACAAAGAGATGCATTCCACTACCTTTTTATTTCTTAATACTTTTCCATGTTGGACCTATGTTTTATTCATACATATTCCAACTTAGGAGAGATATCAACCTATATAGTAATATAGATTGACACTTCTGGTTCCTTTTAATTTATATATTTATAGATGATAATGATAATAACTATTGTAAATGGTTTATACCTTTCATCTAAAGCAATAACTTACTATCAGATACTCAATCCGACCTAAATTATAAGCAAATATTATTCTTTTATATTTATTGAGTAATGAATGTATCTTTTCTACATAAAAAATCAGATACATTCATTACTCAATGAATTAAAAAAAAAATATTTACTTATAATTCATAAATGAGTAATTTTTTGTTTATTTTTTTAAATTAAATATATTTTATACTCAACTGCAATGATTAATCTCTATTTAATACTTATGCATAGAATAAATAAGTTTCATGATAAAAACAATTATTATTATAAACTACTATAAATAAGGAAATGAATTAAATAAGTGTTTAGTTAGTTAATAAAAATCAATGCATGGATTGCGAAAAGAATAGGAAAAAAGAGTTCCACTAAATGCATTGCATTGCATTCCACATTTGCACCCGCGTTCTTACACTCGCTTTCTCTTTTTGTTTTCGCACCCTTCGCCTCCGGAAATGGTGTTCTTCCAGAGATTCACATCACTCTGACTTCTTTCCATTTTCTTTCTTTCTCTCTATCTCCGATCAATCTTCTTGATTTCTTCTTCTCTCGCACATCACTTTTTCTTCAATTTTCCATTCACATTCATCCATCTCAACGATTCCTTCATGATTGACGAACGATGATCGCGCACAATGTGCACCACGCACGAAACTCCGCTCCTTCATCATCCAAATTCCACTTCCGCATTTTGATTCTTTGATTTTCCGCGCCAAAATTCTGGTAAGTTATTTAATCCTGAAATCGATTAATCCGAATTCTTCATAATCGATTTATGAATTTTGAATTATTGATTAATTTGTCTTCAACAACCGTTCTCTCTGTGATTCTAAACCGTTTATAATAGCTTCGTTGTTTGATTTGATGGATGTATGAATGCAGATTATAAGGTGAAGTATTAGAAAAAATGTCTACTCATGGTAATAATGCGGAATCGCCGAAAGCAGCACAATCGGTGCAGATGCGGAGAGCACCGTCAAGAGGCGCGGCGACGACATTCTCATTGGAGGTGTTCGATAACGAAGTCGTGCCTTCTTCACTCGCTACGATCTCTCCGATTCTCCGAGTCGCGAGCGAGATCGAATCAGAGCGTCCTAGAGTTGCTTATCTATGTATGTATAATGTATATGAGTATTCATGAATTAACTGTTTGATTTAAGGCTCGTTAATTGTTGAATTATATTTTAGGTATTCTTTCTGAGATGTAACTGTTCTTATGAAAATGAAATTATGCAGGTAGGTTTTACGCATTCGAGAAAGCGCACAGGCTGGATCAAAGTTCCACCGGTCGTGGTGTTAGGCAGTTTAAGACGTTGTTGCTGCAACGATTGGAGAGGGTAAGTTTCGTTTCGTTTCTTCCTTTCTCTTTTTTAATTTCAAACATTTTAAAATGTGATGGTGAGGAAAGGAATGCGTTGGTTTAATTAATAACTGATTCAATTCACCATCAAGCTCGATCAGGTAAGGGAAGGAATGTAGTAGTTTGTTCTGTTCATGCAAAATGTTGCTATAATTAACTATGCATAAACTATTCAATAAGAAATTAAAGCAAAAACAAATACTAGTAGCTATGTTGCAAAGAAAACTTGTTCAAACACGTTTGTAATTTAATCGCAAATTAGTGTGGCAGGGATACCAAAGCAGAAAGAAAATCATTTAAAAAAATGAACACTTTAGTGTTGACACTTTCACATAGATTAAAAAAATGTGATAAATAAAAGAAAGAGAATGATAATTTGGTAAAATTATCATTATTGGTTATTGATATATTTTAATTATTATTAATGCAATGTAAGAGAATTGTAAATTATGTTAGAGTATAATTGAAAGATAAAAATTAAAATTATATTAAAAATTAAAATCGACATTTATTTCCGAACAAATAATTTTTATAAATATAACATCTATTTTGAGACAGAGTGAATATTTTATATGTATAAAAATTGTATTTATGATTAATGATCATAAATCTTAACTGAAATAACAAATCTCTAACCCTTAATGGCTACGCTAGGCATAAATTTAAAACAATACTATAACCTTATGTGTAAGTTGATATTATTTCTTTTTTCTAAGTAGAACTTGCACCTCTATAATTAAATAATTAGATGATTTTGAACAACTATCAACAAAATTGATTTAGGTCCCCCGAATCTTAACTGGTTATTTATTTATAGTGCCAACTTATATTGGCATAGGGTAAAAAATTGAATGGTGTAATGATAGAAAGGCCTAATCATGGATGCATGGATGACCCGCTTCATTCCATCAATACAAAACATAGTCTTAAGAATATTTATTTGGGTGCGATTAAGACACAACCTATAATGCATATATACAAATAGATACGAGAATGATATCTGATGCGGGTATTTGTACCGGTATATGATACAGATTTTTTTTAAAAAATTAAAATACAAGTACATTAATAAAAAATAAATATTTTCTATAAAATGTATGAATAAATAACTAAATTATTAGATTCATAATAAATATCACTAAAATTATAAAAAATAAAAAAATAATTTTAAGATAAAATAACAAATAAAAAAGTTAAAATATATAAATATATTATATTAATAGAAAATCATAAATTTAACTCAAAATTGAATAATAAGAAAATATAAAATACCACAGATAAGGTAAGAATACCCATTACATGTATTTTAGAATTAACCATGCTGCTTCTGAGGACACAACTCAACATATTTCCCTCGTTTTTTTTCGGAAGGCGCAAATTTTTTTCTTTTCCGTTCTGGCGTCTTCCCTTCAAAGCATTTCACTCTCCCCGTTTCCCTGCATTACTCCTATAGCACATTCACCTCAGAAATTGATTTCGATTCTCAATGCCTTGCTTCGTCTTCCAACAACGATGGTTGCAGGAACTCTATCGGGTTCTTCGAAAATTCTAATTATAGCAGATAGGGGAGCAGATTCCGAAATTATTTGCTCTCTTCCTATCAACTGATATTATTATAGTCGAGGAAAATATATGCAAAATGTAATTTGCGGGGAAGTATTTACTTTTTCTTGATTTTTTTTAAATTTTATTTACATTTTCAAATTTGGAAAATGAGTTTGTAAAGAGCAGCAGCTATTAATAATTATACACGGTTAAACTTGAATTAATTTGTGGAACATCAGGACAATGCAACTAGTCTTGCCTCTCGAGTTAAGAAGACAGATGCAAGGGAAATCCAGGCTTATTATCAACAATACTATCAACAATATGTCAGAGCTCTTGACCAAGCGGATCAAGCAGACAGGTAAATACTGAATACTACCCCTCTCTAATTTCCTTTAAGAGTTGTTAGGAATTAGGATACTGTGTTACATCAAAATCATTTTACAGGACCCAGCTCAGCAAAGCTTACCAGACTGCTGGGGTGCTCTTTGAAGTGCTTTGTGCTGTTAATAAGACTGAGAAGGTCGAAGAAGTAGCTCCTGAGGTTAGTCTCTATTTATATCCTTTCACTTTTTTTTACATTTAATATTTTAACATTTCCTTAGTATAATCTGGAGGCATTGTTTGTGTTCGTAGATTATGGCAGCTGCTAAAGATGTCCAGGAAAAAACGGAGATTTATATACCTTATAATATTCTTCCTCTGGATTCTGCTGGTGCTTCTCTGCCCATAATGCAGTTTGAAGAGGTGTTCTTGAGTGACTAATATTGAATCTTTGTGTTTTTTTTAAACTTGATATAGCACTGAGTTTGAACTGCTTTCTTATGCTATTAGATTAGAGCTGCTGTTTCTGCGCTCTGGAACACTCGTGGCTTGAACTGGCCTAACTCATTTGAGCAACCGAGGCAGAGAGGTGCAGATTTAGACATGCTTGATTGGCTTAGAGCAATGTTTGGTTTCCAGGCATGTATTTTGTACACAGAATATGAGAGGAAAAAGATTTGTTACTGACCAAATTTTTGTATGCCCCCCTTCAATTGTTAATGTATTTGATTTATTTGAGCACAGAAGGACAGCGTGAGGAATCAAAGAGAACATTTGATTCTGCTTCTAGCTAACTCTCACATAAGGCTACACCCAAAACCCGAGCCTTTTAACAAGGTACGTAACTGTTTCCCACTTTCTCTGTTTCTGGAAAAAACAAAGCCGAAACTATAATCAAAAGAAATCTAGTTGGTAATAGAATTCACCTGTTTATTTTCTCTGCTTTCTTTTTAATTTTATCATTCCAGCTCGATGACCGTGCTGTTGATTCTGTGATGAAAGTTCTCTTTAAGAATTACAAAACATGGTGCAAATTCTTGGGACGAAAGCATAGTTTGCGGTGAGATATAGCAATATCAGCATCAATGGACATTTTTGCTTTTCTATTTTCCTTTAGAATTTATGAATAAAACCTGAAATTTTTATGGTAAAAAGTGCTTATGGTCTTCTTTTACATAGACTGCCTCAAGGTCAACCAGACATACAGCAGAGGAAGTTGCTTTATATGGGCTTGTATCTTCTCATTTGGGGTGAAGCATCCAATGTCCGCTTCATGCCAGAGTGTCTATGCTATATATTTCACAATGTGAGTACAAATATACCATACGATTCACAATATCTTCTGCCGTTATATCTTTACAAATGTAATATTTTCTCTTCTTTTATTTCTTTAAATTTGTTAGTGATTTGTGCATTTGCTAACAATGGCCAAGTATGACATCAGATGGCATATGAACTGCATGGTTTATTGGCTGGAAATGTCAGCATTGTCACTGGCGAAAATATCAAGCCTTCTTATGGCGGAGATGATGAGGCATTCCTACGAAAGGTTATCACACCCATATACCGAGTAATTGAAAAGGTGTGAATTTGTCTCTCATGGACATTGTTGTAATTTCTCAAGAACCTATGTTCCCTGTCAAGACTTGCAAAATTTTAATAACCATGTTTTGATCAATCCAGGAAGCTAAGAAGAGCAGTAATGGAAAAGCTTCTCACTCAGCATGGTGCAACTATGATGATCTAAATGAGTATTTCTGGTTTGTTTTCCTTCAGGATTTTATTACTGAAACTGATTTGGTTTGTTTCCTCATTCATTACTTGACTATTTTTTTGTTGTTGCTGCAGGACACTTGATTGCTTTTCTCTTGGATGGCCCATGCGTGATGATGGCGATTTTTTTAAATCCACTAGTGATTTGACACAGGTTATATTTTAAGAAGTTACTAGAATGATTTTAAATTCCTTTAGTTTTAGTACTTATATAAATTCCAAATCAGGGAAGAAAGGGTGCGCCAAGAAAACCCAGGAAACTTGGAAAATCAAATTTTATTGAAACACGGACATTTTGGCACATCTTCCGCAGTTTTGATCGTCTTTGGACCTTTTTTTTGCTGGGTTTGCAGGTATTTGTGTAGTAAAGGAAATGCTTAAGTCAATATTTCCCCTTATTGTGGTTATGACAAAGTTTTGAGAATTCTAATTACAGGTGATGTTCATTATTGCATGGGATGGGATTTCACTGATGGATATCTTTCAGAAGAATGTTATGTATAAACTGTCTAGTATATTCATCACAGCATCTATTCTGCGATTACTTCAAAGTATGAAACATTCACTAAAGTGCTCTTGTTAAACTTACTGATCAATCAATTAATGCACAAAGGTTTTGTAATGAAAATTTTTAGCATTATTTTTTTATTCTTGTTAATCTGTTTTTCAAATTTTGAATCTTGCTACAACTTATAATGTTTCTAGCTTAACATTAAGGATAGGCTATTATTTTCTATAATGTTTTACCTTTTCTTTTTTATGTGTTATTGAAGTATGTATATATTACTGTCCTGATTTTTTTTCTCTCTTGCTTGTTCCTATATATTTGCTTTAATTTCTGTTCCTCTTTTAATGATTTAGGTATCCTGGACCTGGCCCTAAACTTTCCAGGCTATCATCGATGGAAATTCACCGATGTGCTTAGAAATATTCTTAAAGTCATTATTGGTTCTATATGGGTTATCATTCTTCCAATTTTCTACGTAAGTTCTTACAAGGGTGCGCCTCAGGGTCTCAAGGAATTGCTTTCTTTTTTCAAGCACATAAAAGGCATTCCGGCTATGTACATGCTGGCAGTTGCATTGTATATGCTACCAAATTTATTAGCAGCTGCTCTCTTTCTATTCCCAATGCTAAGGCGTTGGATTGAAAATTCAGACTGGCACATAGTTAGATTCTTCTTATGGTGGTCTCAGGTAGTCATGTTTTCTGTTCTCTTAAATATTAAGTGTTTCTCTTCATGGTTTAAATTGAAACTATTCTGCTGTTGGAAGTAGTGCAAATTGGCACATGTGCCTAGATGTCTGGGGAACAGTTTTTAAGTTATTTTTGCTTAAATGGAAGGAAAAGATGTGATATCTGTCATGTTAAGAGCTTATAGATAATATTAATAAGGACTTTTGTAGCGATAATGATCCTTGACAACTGGTTAATAAATATTGGCATACATATACTTACACAGTATTTAGTTGTTATTGATATTAAAGCACTATGTTTGATGTTATTTTTCTTATGTCATTCCCTAAGATATCTGACTCTACCATGTATTTCTATACGTTGTAAGTTTTATCGGTCCTATAACTAAATTATAACTATCCATTGTGTAGATCATTGGTATCAAATTTTGAATACCAACACAGTTTAAGAATATAATCAAATAGTTTATACTTTCATAATTCATATATTTGGGAAGATTATATTACATTACTTATTATTTTTATCATTGACTAAATAACAGTTTTGGATTTATATAAAACTTTACGGTTATGATCTTCTTGGTAGGAAATTTCAATCCAATGATTGATTGAGTGAAAATGTCAATAAATAAAAAGTCATTAAACGGATTTATTTAAAGCATTATTATTACACCTCTGCTCTAATAATTTACCGTGTATAGTCAAAGGTTTTCTTCCACTTGCTTGGGAACCCATTTTAAGGAATTTTTTGCGAAAACAAATATAGTTGATCAGTTTCTATAAATTTTGTTAATATTATACGTGATAAATCTTTCTGCTATCGTACCCCACTTGATGAAATTGCTCAAGTTTGAGCTTTTATGATATAAGTTACAGTTTTCCCTTAAAACTGATTAATCATTAACAATCATAATATCATGGTTTTTTACATTCTTGACAACATTTATGGCCCTCCAAAAAGTCTGATTTGTTGCACTAAATTTTGCCTCAAACCATTTTTTTCCCTCCTTATTTTTTTGAATGTGTGAATGATGAGTTATTGACATTTTGTCTTCTGAAAACTTCTGTTCTCTGAAAAATGTATACTTTTTCTTTTTCAATGATTTGGGTTTTTGAGTATCACTCGTCCATTGACTAACTGATCATTTCTCTTCATTGCAGCCAAGAATATATATTGGAAGAGGAATGCATGAAAGTCAATTTGTTCTCCTAAAGTAGGATACACACAACACACTGTTCCTGAAGTAATTTATGCTAGTTGCCCTTGTTGTATGAAAAGTGTTCCATCATCTATATTCTTTTATGAATTTCAGGTATACTATTTTCTGGGTGTTGCTTTTGGCTTCAAAGTTTTTATTCAGCTTTTATGTTCAGGTAAATATTATAAATGCGATCATTGTTACTTGCATAACAAGCAAGCCTTGTAAAGTTGTTGGTCCTCTTTTTAAGTGTTGCATTTATTTTCAGATAAAGCCTCTAGTTAAGCCAACCAAGGACATAATGAACATTCAACATGTTGACTATGCTTGGCATGAGTTTTTCCCTAATGGTAATTTCTTCTTGTTTTTATTGAAGACTTTGCAACTTATGGTTATTAATCTAATATTTTCCACGCTGTGCAGCTGAAAACAACTATTGTGCAGTTATTGCACTCTGGGCTCCTGTACTTATGGTTTGTATGTTATATATCCTGGTTATAATTACATGTATTAATCTTTTCACTTGTTCAGACATAATCAGAATGTCATGTCATTTTCAATACAGGTTTATTTCATGGACACTCAAATTTGGTATGCAATCTTCTCAACTTTGTACGGTGGCCTTGTTGGAGCCTTTGATCGTCTAGGAGAGGTCCTCACCAATTTTTTCTTATTTTAAATTAATTTCAGAATCGATTATCTTCTTGTATTTTTCTTTTAAAAACTTGTCAAACATACACACAAGCCGAAACTCAAACATTGTGTTAAGAAATTTATAGGATCTATTTGGATAAAAACTGCTGGACCATCATCTGCTTATATTTTTATGAAATTATGAAATCCTCAATTTTTAAAGAATCTTGGACTTTGTCATTTTTCAGGGGAACTTCAGATTGGATTGAATTATGAATTAGAAAAACAAGTACTTTAGTTTACAATTGTTTAATAGTCAGTTATCTATTTTCTTGCACAGATCCGCACTCTGGGCATGCTGAGATCACGGTTTCAGTCAATTCCTGGTGTATTCAACACATGCTTGGTTCCTTCTAATAAGAAAAAAGGAAGATTCTCCTTCTCAAAGCAATTTTCTGAGGTTCTTGCTTACCACATTTTCATTTCTACGTACATTAAGATAATTATTTATTCATCTTCATTTTAGTTCCCATGCTTGTGTAGAATTCTGCTAGCAGAAGAAGTGAAGCTGCCAAATTTGCCCAGTTATGGAATGAAATTATCTGCAGTTTTCGTGAGGAAGATCTCATAAGTGATAGGAAAGGCCACAGAGACAAACTCTTACATTTTTTCCCTTTGTTTTCTATCATAGCTTCTAGTCTTTCTCCTCTGTCTCGATCCTGTCTAAACCCTGTTTAGGACTAAACTATGTTTGCATGACTTCAGGGAGATGGATCTTTTGCTGGTTCCTTACACATTGGGTCCTGATCTCAAAATAATTCAGTGGCCACCATTTTTGCTCGCTAGCAAGGTCAGTGAGATTCAATTTTAATATTATGCTTATCAGTGGATCATACGATGACCAAGTCAAACTTTACAGATTCCTGTGGCACTGGATATGGCAACTCAATTTCGAGGGAGGGACTCTGATCTTTGGAGGCGCATATGTGCAGATGAATATATGAAATGTGCTGTGATTGAATGCTATGAATCTTTTAAACAAATTCTACACGATTTAGTGATAGGAGAAACTGAAAAAAGGTATATCATTTTGGGGTGGTTACTTTACACTTTTTGCTAAAAGCTTTTAGGATTTGAAATAGTAGCAACCATTTCTTGTGTGGTGTGAATTAGACCCTGTTCCAATGATACTATCCTTCTTAGATCTGTTTTAGGAAGAAGACAGCTCTTGCAGTGTATCAGTTTTCATGAATAGCAATTACACTATTTTTTTTCTTCCTTTTTTAATAAATCTATACTTTAAATCTCTTTCTGGGTTATTTGACAACATGAAATAAATAAATGAAGAGGACTAAATGGTTGACTTGCTTAATCAATATTAGTTTGACCCACATTAATTCAAAAATTTACACTGCATTGCAAAGATCATTAAATATTTCTTATTGGGTATATGCTGTTTTTCCTAAATGGCACTTATAATTGAAGCTTTAATTTAAATAAAACTGAGCCATTATCAGTACTTCTGAACTCGTTATGATGGACCAGGATAATTTCAATCATTGTTAAAGAAGTAGAAAGCAACATGTCAAAGAACACTCTTACCATAAATTTCCGGATGGGCTTTTTACCCTCCCTTTGCAAGAAGTTTGTGGAGCTTGTGGAACTTTTAGTGAGTCTTCAGAAGAAAACTAACTATATCTGTAGTTTGTATTCTTGACTGGTTCTTGCCTTTAACCATTCCATTTGGAAACTTGAGCATTCCTTTTTGTCTCAGAAAGATGCAGATCCATCCAAAGGAGGTATAGTGGTGGTCTTGCTTCAAGACATGTTAGAAGTGGTTACTGATATGGTGGTTAATGAAATCAGGTTAGTTTGACATAGCGACACTGAACTTGGAATATATTATATATTACTAATATGATAGCTTGGATGGATCTTTGTTTGAAAATAATAATGGTTGCCTTTTCTTGTCACGTTCCTCAGTGAATTGGCAGAACTTAATCAAATTAGTAAGGATACTGGAGCGCAAGTTTTTGCTGGTACTGAGGCAATGCCTGCTATAGCATTCCCTCCTGTGGTTACAGCACAATGGGAGGAACAGGTACTTCCTCATTATTGTAATTTTAATTCAAATTATTTCGTTTATATTATTATTCAACAATCCAAAGTGTCTATAACCAATGAATTCTTTTGGTTGTTCCAGCTAAGACGTCTTTATCTACTCCTGACGGTGAAGGAATCAGCCGTTGATGTTCCAACAAATAGTGAAGTACGCAGAAGGATTGCATTCTTTTCAAATTCATTGTTCATGGATATGCCGCGTGCTCCCCGTGTTCGTAAAATGCTCTCATTCAGGTTTGGTACAGCTCCTTGGTTCGCAGGCATGAACATAACATGCCATAATGCCATGTTATCCTTTCTAGAAAATATAAACATCAGGACTGTAATTTTATTTGTACACTAAGTTATATCCATCAGTGTTTGATTTTTTTCTCTTTAGATTGTTTCACTTGTAATTTTATTAGACATAGTACTTTTTTATTTTTTATTTTGTTGTCGAGGATTTTCTTATGCGGAAGTTTCAAAATGTGATGTATCAAGAAGCTGTCCTGTGCATATTATGAATAACCTTTTTCTTCTTTTCAGCGTCCTAACTCCATACTACAGTGAAGAGACTGTGTATTCTAAGAATGACATCGAGGTTGAAAATGAAGACGGTGTGTCAATCATATATTATTTGCAAAAGATCTTCCCTGGTTTGTATTAACTCACACAGCATAGCTTTATTGACTGTATGTATAATGACCATATAGAACGGACTGGCTGAAATTTAGTAATTTTTCAGATGAATGGAATAACTTCATGGAGCGACTTGATTGTAAGAAAGATAGCGAAATATGGGAAAAAGATGAGAATATATTACAATTACGTCACTGGGCCTCATTAAGAGGACAAACTCTTTGCAGGACAGGTATATGATGACTCCCTTTCCCCGCCCCTCGGGCTGGATTTGGTCTATTTATATTTTTACTCTTACTTACAAATTAATGTAGTTAGGGGAATAATGTACTACCGGAGGGCATTAAAGCTCCAGGCATTTCTTGATATGGCTAGTGAAAAAGGTAAGACTAAGTTGCTTTTATTCTATGAGATTTTTAGCTAAATGTCAAGGTACCATGGAAGGCATCTGATTTATAGTTTTTTGCAAACCTTGAGGCCTTTGTCTTTTCTTTTATGTACACACCTTCAACAAGCATTTTCTTGCTTATCTGCAATCCAGTAAAAAGATCTGTTGTATTCATCATTATGGCTCAAAAGGGTAGTTATTATCCAAGATGATTGCTTTTATTTTTGTGCAGAGATCCTCAATGGATATAAAGCTATTACACTTCCATCTGAGGAAGACAAAAAGAGCCAGAGGTCCCTATATGCCAATTTAGAGGCTATGGCTGACATGAAATTCACATATGTAGCTACCTGTCAGAATTATGGGAATCAGAAGCGTTGCGGAGATCGCCGTGCAACAGATATCTTGAATTTGATGGTTAAGTATGTTCTTCTGTTAAATTAATTTATATATTTCAAGTCAATGTAGATTTGACTTTTAGTTTCCCGTGTTCACTTGATTCATGAATCTAATTTTTAGTTCTCTATTTATAGCAATCCCTCACTCCGTGTTGCATATATTGACGAAGTTGAAGAAAGAGAAGGTGGAAAAGTGCACAAAGTTTATTATTCTGTATTGATCAAAGCGGTGGACAATCGCGACCAAGTAAATGCATTTTGATGTCCGATAAGTAGTTACTACCTAATTACTGCCTTAGAAATAATTGATTTTCTATCTTCTCTGCAGGAAATATTTCGAATAAAACTTCCGGGTCCAGCAAAAGTAGGAGAAGGGAAGCCTGAAAACCAGAATCATGCACTTATTTTTACTAGAGGGGAAGCCCTTCAGACAATCGACATGAACCAGGTAAAATATATATATTGAAGCCTTATCAAGTTGACTGATAAAAAAAAAAGTTGACAATGGATGTTAATGCAAATAGAGATGATGTATTTGAAAAAAAAATTCTAGGACAATTACTTGGAAGAAGCACTAAAAATGCGTAACCTTCTGGAAGAGTTTAATGAGGATCATGGAGTGCGCTCGCCTACCATATTAGGTGTTCGTGAGCATATCTTTACTGGCAGGTTATGATTATTTTCTACCTATAGCTAACACTGTCAAGTTTAGATCCTATATTACTTAATTTTATCACTTGTTACAGTGTCTCTTCCTTGGCTTGGTTTATGTCAAATCAAGAAACTAGCTTTGTCACAATTGGTCAAAGAGTTCTTGCAAGACCATTAAAGTAAGCTTTTGTTGGTTTTCTCTGTTTTTATTACACGGTTGGCCATGCAGTGCTTGTTTATCTTGTATGTTAAACTAGGAACCACCTGAGAAACACTTGGCTAATATAAGACCTCTGCCGAAATTAAAGCAGTGTTTTCAAAATTAGTGTGGTGCATGCTGGATGTTTAAAATTCAAAACTTGTTTCAAAGGCTTACATAATATTCAATTTCAAATCGTAGCTGTTCTAGTTTCTCTTGCTGATGATTTTCTTACTTTCTCTCCCTCTTATTTGATTTTCTTCTTCAAGTGTCATCTCCCCTGCTATTAAACTTTTTTGGTGACAATAATCAGTTAACTATTATTAGGCTTTTCTTTTTGCTATCCTCAGCCATTTTTGAGAGAAAAACTGTATATCATCAAATTACGTATTTCTGGCTTATGAACTATGATAGTTTTTTTCAATTGTAGGGTTCGATTCCACTATGGTCACCCGGATGTTTTTGATAGAATTTTCCATTTAACCCGCGGAGGAATCAGCAAGGCTTCTTGTGGCATCAATCTGAGCGAGGATATATTTGCTGGTAATATTCTTGGTACATATTTTTAGCATTGATATGGGATAGTTATTTCTCTGTGTCACATGCCTTTTCTTAATCAGGATTCAACTCAACACTAAGACGTGGGAATATTACTCATCATGAGTATATCCAAATTGGAAAGGGTAGGGATGTCGGGCTCAATCAAATCTCTCTTTTTGAAGCAAAAGTGGCATGTGGTAATGGAGAGCAGATACTAAGCAGGGATATCTACCGGTTGGGGCATCGATTTGACTTTTTCCGCATGCTATCGTTTTATTTTACAACCGTTGGATTTTATATCAGCTCAATGGTAATGATCAAGTAACAAATATACTATCTATATCTTCTTTTTTTTTAAATATAAAAGTAATACTTGTTTGTTGCTGAAATTTAACCTAATGGTGTGTTTAAATTAAAAATAAGAGTAATGGGTTATGGAAATTATTTTTGATTCTTTAAACATTAAGATGACCCTCTAATTTGTGAGTTTGCCCATGTTTTTTGATTGAATTAGCTAGGAGTTTTGTTCTCTTAGTGTTACATATTTTTGTTAACAAAAAAAAACTCCAAACTAAAAATTGATTTAAATAATTTTTGTAATGTTATTTTATATATTTTATTATAATTTTTTTAAATATTAAAATTTTAAAACATTACTTAAATTTTTGAAGCCGTTTTGAATAGCTTTTCATAAAAACTATTTTTGAGATAATTTTTTTTTGTTCAAAAATTTAGTGATTTTAATTATGTTTTAAACTTAAATAATATATATTTATGTTACTTAATGTCAAAATTAATTTTTAATTTATAAAATATGAGTTTAAAAAAGTTAGTATTTAATAAAAAATTATTAAAATCATTGTTGAAAACAAATAAAGAATATATTTTTTGGTCCTATATCTTGAGATTCAAGTCTTGTGAATTAAAAAAAGGTCTTAGGAGAGCTTAATCTCCTTCAAGTGAGTGCATCTAACTTGACTTAGATTAGACAGGATCTAAAGTAACTTCCAAATATAGGGTCTATAAGAGTTGACAATTTCTTGATCGAAGCTTTATAATTGACTTGGTTTCATTTTTCAGATTTAATCTTTTTGTTCTTAACTAGCTGTGTGCATCTAGCACTAAAACTTTCTTTTGCTGTTCACAGTTAGTGGTCATCACGGTTTATGCTTTCTTATATGGCAAACTTTACCTGTCGTTGAGTGGAGTTGAGGCTGCTATAGTTAAGTTTGCTAGAAGGAAAGGAGACGATCCTTTGAAGGCAGCAATGGCTTCTCAATCCCTTGTTCAAATAGGTCTTCTAATGACTCTGCCCATGATCATGGAAATTGGACTAGAGAGAGGGTTCAGAACTGCTGTAGGCGATCTCATAATAATGCAGCTGCAGCTTGCACCTGTTTTCTTCACTTTTTCACTAGGTACAAAGATGCATTATTTTGGGCGCACTGTTCTTCATGGAGGAGCAAAGTATAGAGCAACTGGGCGTGGTTTTGTAGTTCGTCATGAGAAATTTGCAGATAATTACAGGATGTACTCCAGGAGCCACTTTGTAAAGGGGGTAGAGTTAGCTTTACTGCTTATATGTTATAAGATTTATGGATCAGCAACTCCTGATTCATCAGCATATATACTTCTCTCGTTATCAATGTGGTTTTTGGTGTGTTCTTGGTTGTTTAGTCCTTTCCTCTTTAATCCATCGGGATTTGAGTGGCAGAAGATATATGAAGATTGGGATGATTGGACAAAATGGATAAGTAGTCGAGGTGGTATTGGTGTTCCTTCAACTAAGAGCTGGGAATCATGGTGGGATGAAGAACAGGAGCATCTGCAGCATACTGGAATATGGGGGCTGATTTGGGAGATAATTCTCTCCCTTCGGTTCTTTGTTTACCAGTATGGGATTGTGTATCATTTACATGTAGCCAGAGGTGACCAGAGCATCATGGTAATTATTTCTGACAAATTTAATTTCACTTCATGTTTTCATTTCAAACTAGAATCTACACCTCGGGGTTTAACTGATGTAATGTAACATCTATACCCTTACTACATTGTAGCTTTTTAAGACAAAGAACTCCTCGGTTAAATAGTAGTTTTTTTAAAAAAAATGGGGGAAGGAGATTAATCCGCATATTCTCCTCTGGGAAGTCAAACTCAGCCCCTTTAGTGTACAAATCCAGACAGCCACTACTGCACTAGCACCTACAGGATGACAAATAATTGCAATTGAGACAATATTTAGTCTTTTTTAATCAACACCTTCCCTAGTGAACTAAAAAATCAAACTAAATAACGGACATGGAGTATATATAGATAAGAGCTTTTTAACATTTGTTTTTTCCAGGTTTATGGTCTGTCCTGGCTTGTCATAGTAGCTGTCATGATCATCTTGAAGGTCGGTTTTCAACGTTCAAACTGTTCATTATGAAATAAAGCTTTTTGCTGATAATTTTTCCGATTAATTATTGTTGGCATACTTGCTTCTGAAACTGCAGATCGTGTCCATGGGTAGAAAAACTTTTAGTGCTGATTTTCAGCTTATGTTTCGTCTCCTCAAATTGTTTCTGTTTATTGGAGCTGTTGTCATTCTAGTCTTGATGTTCACTCTACTCAGTTTTACATTTGGAGACATATTTGCGAGTCTTCTAGCATTTTTGCCAACAGGGTGGGCACTTGTACAGGTATTTTCTAACAGCCACTACTTCTTTGTTTTAATGGATATATTTCTTTAGTATATTGTGGCGCTCTATGTTTTGCATCACAATCCCCTGGTTTTGTTATTTATTTTTGTTTGTCTCATGTTGTTCGAATATAAAAAATAAGGTTCATTTTCAAGGCAATGAGTAATTAACTGAAATACATTTCTCTACTCAAATCTCAAACTATTGTTTTGCCAGCCAGAAGGAACATTTGTTGCTTCTCACAAAACATAAGGTTGGAATTTATATCCATCATTTTACACTATATCCAAACAGGCTCAAAGTTCTTTCTTTTACTCAATTCATGCTATTATTAGAGAAGTTTCACTAATGACATATTTTGCTGTAAATGTAAAATTGCTTTTGTCTGATCATCTGGCATTATACATGACAGATAGCACAAGCATGTAGGCCGTTCATAAAGGGCATTGGAATGTGGGGTTCTGTCAAAGCTTTAGCAAGAGGATATGAATACCTTATGGGGGTGGTTATCTTTGCACCAGTGGCCATATTAGCTTGGTTCCCATTTGTTTCAGAATTCCAAACTAGACTGCTATACAATCAAGCATTCAGCAGAGGGCTTCAAATTCAGCGGATTCTGGCTGGTGGTAAGAAGAATAAATAAGACAACCAAATCATTTGCAGCAATAGTGTTTCAGACAAAAAATGAGAAGAGGGTTCATGCATGCATACAAATTATAAGCAATTGTGTTCGGTGCACAGTGCACATTGAAACTGAATAAGAATTCTTCAATCTATCGTTGAACAAATTCTTAAATATTGGAGACAATGAACTAGATATAATCTGCAAACAAAACGTGCTAAACTATTCAACTGTGGTTTGATCATTTTTGTCACAAATGGCTATATCAATATTCTGTTTCTATTTTTTATTGACATCTGTTTTATTAGGATAAACTATAGAAGCTTACAATAGGAATTAGTACAAAATTATAGATTTGAGAGGCGGTGACATATTTTGACCAAAAGTAGGGAACGGCAATGGAATTTTGGTCTCAGAGTCCGAGACAACAGTAGCAGTTACATAAGAAATTAAAAGATTATTGGTTTCCATGTAGAAAAATTGTGTCTGAAAAGATGTAAATCTGTATCTAGTGGTTCTCACCATTCTCACCAAAAAATTGAATGCATATATTTGTGAAGTATCGATAAAGAGACATTTCATTTATGAAAGTTGTATTTACAATTCTAAAATAATCTGATTTAAATAAAGAGAAAAATAAATTTAATAGTCTTTATTTAATGGGCCTCTAATTAATATTACAAATTATTATTTATAGTCTAATATTAATAACACTCTCTCAAGTTGGTGAATCAATATCAATTATTTTAAACTTACAAGTTAGTTGGATTGTTATGCTGGAAACTCATTTGTTGACGGGAAAGGATTCCCTCCTATGTATATTTGAACGGAGAACAAGCGGGGGATATCCACCCCTTAAAACTCTATCTCCTCATGTTTTTCATATTTTAAATTTTTTTTATTATGTGGTTCAGATGTCGCAGGAGGTGAGTCAATTGACGGGGGAGAATCCACTCTCTTCGTTGACTCACCCAAAAAGAACATAGGCTGTAGTTATCAATTATTTTTTTAAAAGAACAATAAAATGTCTTAATATGTTTTTTGTTGTCATGTTGAACAAGACAATGTGTAATACTAATGGTTGATTTATTATCGCAAAACAACTTCATGAGACATTCACACTGTATCTTCAAATTTTCAAGAAAACTTGAGTTGCCCAAGGCCCTTCATCTTAAACTCGCTAACAACTTTTCTTTTAGTAGTTGTCTCTAAATCAAACCATCACATGCAACAATAATATCATCAACGTAAACAATAATACAATTAATTTTCCTCCTTGTGAATGTTTGACGAATAAATTGTGTTCTCCCGGACTTTGCTTATATGCCAAACACACAATGATCTTTGTGAATCTTCCAAACCAAAGTCAAGGAAATTGCTTTAACCCATATAAGACCTTCTTATATGGACACATGTTGTTGGTTCCACCCGTAATACCATAGTCAGAGGAATCTTTATATACATCTCTAATTATTCATGTACAAAAATATTTTTTTACATCAAATTGTTGTAGTTCCCAACCTGAGTGAGCAACAAGAGATAATAATATCCAAATAATGTTAATTTTTTCTACTAAAGTAAATGTATCCTCATAGTCAATACCTTTTTATTTCTCAATAATTTCCCAAAGTCCATTTTTTTTCACATGCTCTCATTTCATCCATATCTTGAACCCGATTTTTATTTTGCAATGCCTCTTGAACAAATGATGGAATTTTCATAGTCAATAATTGTAATAAAACTCTTATACTACAGATAAAAATCGGGTTCAAAATATGGATGAAATGAGAGCATGTGAACAAAATGGAGAACATGATATATATATATATATATATATATATATATATATATATATATATATATATATATATATATATATATATATATATATATATATATATATATATATATATATATATATATATATATGGAGAACATGATATCTTATACTTTCTCAAAGTAATAAGTAAATCATCTAAGTCAATATCACAAGTGTAACAAATATGAGAATCACCAATAGATGGATTATTTTTAGTAATTACCTCCGATAAGACGATACAATTTGTTTCTATAGCGGGTCATGTTTACTTCTTCTTTGATACACCAAAGTTGGTGTTGAAGGAACTAATTCTTGCAAAACAAATTACGTGTAACGACTAGGAACAATTATATATTCAGGTTCAGGTTTAACCGTTAGAGAACTAGGGACACTGATAGACTCAAGTTCCGGTTCAACAATTAGAGACTATGACCAAGGGTAAGGAACTCGAACTCATACCCTAGGTCGCTTATGCTTTTCCCTTGAGACTAAACGACGAGTGAAGTATGACACGTCTCATGAGAGGTGACATCTACGGAGACATAAAATTTATGACTAGGACAAAGATAAAATTTGTACTCTTTTTTATTAGGTGCATAACCCAAAAAGATTACATCTAACAACATGGGGATTTAACTTGTTGCAAAATTGATTATGAACATGTACAAATGCAACCCAACCAAACATAAGAGACTCAAGGTTCTGCAATCCGGGAACACATGAAAAAGGTGGTGATAAGACCCGATTAAATAGATAAAAAGTAAGAAGAACTGCATTTCCTCACTAAGAATTGTGACCAGACATTTGAAATAAGAGAGATCGAACAACTTCAAATAAATGACAATTTTTCTTTTAGTAATACCATTTTGTTGAGGTGGTGTGGTCACATGTGAATTTATGGATAATACGATGTTTACTAGTGAAATTTAGAAAAGACATGATTGTCATATTCTTACTATTGTTAGTTCTTCTTATGCATTTTTCAAATAATGTTTGCACCATATTATAAAATTGGATAAATAATTGTGATACTTTTGATTTAGTATTCATAAAAACCCAAGTTAAATAAGTATAGTCATTAAAAAATAGACAAACTACTTTGCACCAAAAGCATTAGAGGTAGAGACACATCCCCAAGCATCATACATAAAATACTATGTCGTAAAAACAAAGATCAAAATATAGACTTAATTATATAAAATGGAGTTAATTATATAAAGTGGAAGATTTCCAAGGCTCTTGTACTGAAGTTTAATTCGTGAGAAAAAAGAGGGAAGATCTAAACTAAAGATACAAGGACAATACTTTTTGACCATTTGTTTCCCAGAGAAGTAGTATAACCTATCATTTTCTTTAGCAATTCCAATTGTTCCGTTGAAGTAAGTTTCTGAAAAATACAATGAGAAAATGAGAAGTAAAAAAGTGTTACTTTGCAATTCTAATCACAAATAAACTATAAATGAAAATTAAATTATTAAAAAGTGTGAGAACATGAAACTTATATTTTATCTTGAATAAATGTTGAAATTAAATATCTTTTAATACCAATAACACGGGCATGAGAGCCTTAAACAACAATAATATAAGTAATATTCAAAGGTGAAGTATAACATTTTTTTTTAAGCAAGATGTATTAATAACAGAACAAAAGTCTGGCAAGTTACAAAAAGAGGCCGAAAATGCGACAGTAGAAAATTACACACCAAATAGTATCTAAGCTAGGTAAAGCAAAGGGTTTTTGCTAAACTCGTAGAAGTTACAATTGGGATGAGTAATATTCCCTATAAATGACCACCTCCAAAGAAGCGCTTTACACCCCCAAACGACGTCTCTAACATTCCAAGCTCCATCCTTAAAAATAATTTCATTCCTACACAACCAAAGGCTCCAAATAATTGCCAACCATATGCCTCCCGCCTTTCCCTTTTTAATATTCAGCTTTCTACAAGAGATATACCAAGTAGAAAAACTTTCCTTAAAATCATTAGCCTTACAATTGTTCGTTCCCAACCAAAAAGCAATTTCTTTCCAAACTAACTCCGCTTCGCAACAATCCAATAGCAAATGAACAGATGATTCGGGATAAGAACCGCAAAAAACACAAGCGATATTAGAATTAGGAGAGAGGATACCTCTTTTGAGGAGCAAAACCTTTGACGGAATTCTATTCATGAAACACCTCCAACCGAAAGCTCTAATTTTAAGGGGAACATCCACCCTCCAAATGGACTTGTAAGACATGTCGAAAGCACCTGGAGGGCCATACGAAATATGCATCTTGCACAAGGCAGCGTAGCATACGAAACGGTGAAGGCAGCCACACAGTGCTGTCACGGACAGCAGCAGCCGGAGCAGAGTTTTCCAGCTCCCTCTTCAGCCCGGCAGTCTCTGCAACGACCATTCCAACAGTGGCATTCGTGATACCGAGACTGCCCCATCTCTATAATCCGTCCAGCCTACCACCCATGCAAGCTACCGAGACCTCCTTCAAAATCGAAGCAGCATACGCCTCCGGATAACGATATAATAACGGTTCTCCGGATAACGATATTTATGTGGAATAAAAAATGTAATATGGTTAGTAGCACCAAAGTTAAGAATTCAATCATTCTTAACTATAGCATCACAAATAGTAAAAGATTACAAGCATAAAATATTACCACTAATTTCTAGTGATTCGGTTCCTGAAGGCTTAATGATGGAGTCAAAAAAAGACTTCAACCATTCAATGTCGTTTTGAGTGAAGGGAAAAACATCAGTGTCCTCCTTAAAAGGGTTTCAATCTCTGGGACATATGTAACTACATGTGCTTGATTCTGATGCATATTTCGAGAGCCTTCTCCTTAACTAAGAACCTGTTATTTCTCATGTAACTTTAAACATTTGTCCTTTTTATATCTGATCCATTTGTAATGTTCATAATAGTATTTATCACGGCCATTCTTGATTGAGGATTATGGTAGTTCTTGTTTTTTTAATTTTATAAGTTACTATTGCTGACACATTGGAAGCTACTCGTTAAGCATAGCATGACGACGGGTCACCTCACTATGAACAGGGTAAAACATCATCAACAATGTTGAATTTTTCCAATCTCAAAATGAGCACCCTGAAGGGATCAAATTCAGCATTCGCGCCAACCAAAAAATAAAGATATGAACCTTCAAGCATTCACCAAATATTTAATCTTATAATAAATCAAACTTAAAGTAATGGAAACAATTGGACGATCTTTAAAACACAATCAGTCTTTGTGGAGATGATGAAAACTTTACTTGCTATCAACAATCGACGACAACTACTTATATTAGAAAAACAAGAGTGAAGGATGTAATGATCAAATTGCGGAATCATAACCAAAGAATTCATAAAATAAATTTGGAGTTGAATTACGTTGAAATTTGGTTATAAAGACAAAATGAGTAGGGTTGGAAGTGAACATTGTTAGATCGTCAAAAATGAATATTTGTACGGTGATGCATATGCATATGTGATGGTGTTGTAAGTGGGACTCAATCTCCGAAAAAAAACATAACAAAAGAACATGATAATAAAAAAATTAGACAATTTCTTTATACACCTCCCTGGATTCTTAACAATCCATGGTGAAAATTCCAAAATACCCCTATATTTCAGAAGTGCATCTCTGAAGGCATTTTTTTTTTGAAAAAAATGGTTATTTCGGAAGTACATATCCAAAGACACCTTTTTTTTTTAGAAAAAATGTGACTTCGGAGATGCACTTCCGAAGACATTTTTTTATAGAAAATGAGTGTCTTCAGAGATGCATATCCGAAATATTTCAATTTTTTGTCATGAAATTTTTCGAATATGCATATCCGAAAGAACTCAATACTTATTAAAAAGTTAAAATCAAGGTGAATCAATACAATTAATAATATAATTAATTGTATTAATGAAAATATATTATTAAATATATATCATTATAATCAAGATATAATTATAATATTAGCCTAATAAATATTTAAATCAACACTTTATTTTTATATATATAATTAACAATAACAATAAAGGTATTTATTTACTATTTTCTATAATACATAAAAAAATCACTTCATAAACTAATTTTCAAAAAAAATTAATTTTATAAACAAAATTTCCAAAAAAAAGTTAAAATTAAAATTGTTTTATATATAAATGACTTTTTATTATAATTAGTTGTTAAAATAATTTTTATAATTATGATTTTTATTTATTATTTTAAAAAACTATGTAATTCAAAATTTATATTAAAATATGAATAAAATAGTAAGTAATTTTATTCTTATTGATCTTTTTTATTTCTAACTATTTTTTGGGTTTTTTCGGAATATACATAAATAAATCTTCGAATTAATAAAAATTTCATTTTTTTTTGAATGTTTTCGAAGATGCGTCTCTGAAGGATATTTTGAGATTTTCAACAGGGTTTTCACCTCATGGGAGCCTAAAAAAATTGTCAAAAATTATTCAAAAAATAACAATAAAGAATAAAAAAAATTGTCGAAAGCAAATCTTATTTTGATAAATATTAGTATTTTATATATGAAAATTATATTCACTTTTTAAAAATGTATAACATCAGTTAAATAAAAAAAATAAGAAACTTTATTTAACAAGCCTTAAAACAATATTATAAAAAATTATTTCCTGTGTAATATTTAGTAAACTTTTGTGCAATACTAATATTTTATTAAATTTGATTTTCCCGCGGTCACCAATACACAGATTTGTATTAGTAGTTTATATATGTATTTTATAGGACCAATAAATATCAATCAAACAGTTATGTCTTTTATCCACACATTTGTAGCGCTATCGGTATTTTTTTTCCTCAACAACCCATCTCCTACACAATAACCCATCTCCTACACCGTAAAGAATTTTGAATGTCGGTTCCTTCACTCAAAACTAAAAGTTTATAATACCATCAGAGAATGAACGCGAACAACAATTGAAATTTAAAAAAAAAAAAACATTTTGGTGGAAGACACCTTATATATTCACTCAAAATTTTAAAATAATAAATGTAAATTTTTTCATATTTATAAATATTTAAATAAATGTAAAATTTTTATATTTATAAATATTTAAACTACTACATTCCTAATGTAAACTTCTGCATACTACTCACAGTTATAATTTTTTCCAACAATATTGAATGAATGTGCTTCAATAACACAAATTAAAAACTAAAAGAAAAAATAATATCTTAGAAATTGTACATTAATTTTAATGAAAATATAAAATTAATTTTTTTATTATAATTTTCAAAACAAAATAGTTGATTTTTTAACTTCTCCCTTTAAGGCAAAAATTAACTTGTGCCGCCTCAAGTTAACATTATCCTTTAATTTATTTGTAAGTGTTAAATCGTCATCATTCAATGTTAATCTATAGTTCACCATCAAGCCAACTGCATGATTGTGTTATTTCACAACTTCCTAACTGCATGAAATTCTGGCATTCATTTTCTAGCTTATTGACATGCCATAAATTCAATTAAAATTAAAATATAGATTATTACTTTTAGTTTGAATGAAACCGACATTTTGGCAAATGATTACTCAACAATAAAAGTGTAGCGAAAGATGTAACACAAAAAAAGAGTGTAGTTACGAAAATCACGTGGTCATGATTGAACACTTAATGCATCAAGATAAATTCCTTGTCGTGTACACCAAATCATAATTATACAGTTAAAAAAAAGGCATCCAAAAACATGAAAATGAATTATGAAATGGAAACCCAAAATTTCATCCAGGATATACTAGTATCTATATATCTATATATCTATATAATATAAATGTACAAGTTAACTAGTTATAGGAAGAACTTAAGTAGCTAGCTAGAAAGGTGCAGATGCTATGTCCCTGAATGTTTCTAGTGATGCTTCTTCAGCCACTAGTTCCAATTCTTCATCCGTATCCATGTTACCCGTTCCCATGCAACAAGCAGCACAAACCACTGGCTGCAATCCCTGCCAATAATAATTCCCTCTCATATTAAACACAAACTAACTCTCTGAAAATATATTACTTATGCAAGCTTATATACATTAGAAATAATTGTACCTCGGTGAAAATTCTGGAAGCTTCTTCGAAGGTCTCTGTGTTCACTATATATAGTGCTAAATCCTGTAAATTCATCAACATACCATCATTAACCGAAGAACCGAACCAATGAAAAATATATATCAGCAACTAAAAGAAGAAATGAGTTACCCTTGCAGATCGAATCTGGTCGATACCAAGAGTTCTAGGCTCCATTTCAATAGATGAAGTCCTTTGAATAGGTGGTGATGACATAGCCATAGGTGCGTGCGTGCGTGCTTCCAATGATGAGATCTAGATATATAACTTTTGGTAGAGTTGTTGAATTGAAAGAATATTAACATGCATTGAATTGTCTTCTATATATAGATGAGAATGTTTGGTGAATCTGAAACCTAAGATGATGAAGCACGCAACATGCAACGTGGTGAGCTCTAAAAGGTGGAGTACACGTGGAACAATAAATAGGGTACAGATGGTGACATAGTAGAAAGAAAGAGATTAGCGTGATAGAAACGTGTTTTGTATGGCTAAAAATGGAAATAAAAAGAGGTTAGTGGAAGTTAAACGTATTTACGTGTTAGGTTAATGTTGGTAGGTACCGGAGAAGGAGAGTCACAACGGTGGCAGGCACCGCCATTTGAAAGGTCCACGTCAGTCAAAGTAAGATTGTAAACGTGTACGTATATGATAGATTGCATATCATTGTTTGTCTTGGTGTACTCATGTTTTAAATGAATAAATAAATGATGGAGGGGAAGATATTTTAACGACCTTATCGATTTAAGATTTTGAAGAATAAATTATTAATAATTTTTGAATTATCACTTTTTATATATATAAAAAATAATAATTCATTTTTGTCGGTATTCAAGTGCAAGGTTGTTAGTTGTAAATTGTTGTAGAATTTGAGAACTAATAACTTGTTAGTTAAGAACTGTTTGTATAAATACATCAACTAAATGGGAATAAAATCATCTTACTTTACATCATTTCAATTGTTATTTTCCTTCTTATGTTGATTAGTGTGTTGTGCAAGTAAGAGAGATAGAAGTGTTCTAACAAATTGGTATTAGTAGATTTTTGGTTTTGATGTTGGGAGAGTGGAAATCAAGAGTGATTATAGCCAGCAAGTGTTTTATAGGGAATTTCTCCAACCAATTATTAAAGTAATTTAAAGAAAAATATTGGAAAAGGTCTGTGCAGATGAGAACATTGCTTGATTTTTAAGATGGGTTGAAGATCATCAACAATGGCTATCTAATATTATTTAAAGTTATAATTGTAGAAACATGTCAATATTTTAGGATGGAGAAGAATTTGAAAAAATTCTTTAATTTCATATTACTTGGATTAAATATTTTGATTAGATTACTCTATTATATAAGAAATGCATTTGGTTTTTTTATAAAATACACTAAAAAAAAATTTGAGTTTTTTCTTCCTCATCCTTATAATTATATATTTTTTAATTCTTATAATTATATGTTTTTTTGAATTGTCGAGATGTTAATTTCTTTATATTTATTTTTACTTATGAATTTTTTGAATATTTTTCTTGAATTCTTTTTTCTTTCTACTTATGAATTTTTTGAGTATTTTTCTTAAATTCTTTTTGGAGAATTATTTTAATATTTTCTCCTGTGAGTTGAGAAATTCTAAAGTATTAATTTTTAGATTTTTTTATAGAATTTTTAGAATTTTTTGTTTAAGAAGTCCCTCTGAGTGATCTAAGGATCATTATTGAATTCTCTTTTGAGAATTACTTGAATTTCTCGTCGTTCGAAAGTTTATATGACTGATCCTTATGCTAGATACTACGAAAATTATACCATATTTGAATGGTGTTTGTACCATCGGTGAGTGTATTTCTAGATTGACTATCAATTGTGTTAGTAGTAATCGTACAATATAAAACTGAGCTTTCTTATTCTAGAGGCATTGTGGTTGAGTGACTGTTTTGCACAATTTTGAGTAGTGTCATGAAACGTCTTAAAAAGGGCGGCTACCTAGTTTGTGATCAGTCTCGGTAATTTCTTCAGTAGGAAAAATTTTCAAAATCATAAAAAAAATAATAAAATATATATATATATATATATATATATATATATATTTTAAGACATTTTGAACTGCCATGGCTACTGAAGAAATTATTGGTATTTCTGCGATTGTTGTCTCTGACAAACCATTCAAGTTTGGGAGAAATTACTTCAAACATTGACAAAAAAAGATGAAGTTTTTCTTAACCTTGAAAAATATTGTTAACATTATGACTATGGGCATTCCTGTTTCTCCTACTGGATCAACCAAACAAACTAAAATTAAGAAATCTGTGAATTCATATGGAATTGTTAATTCAACTAAATTTGAGTCCACAACTGCGCAGGCTAAAGCTAACGATTTATAGCTTAGGAAAGAAATCTCCTTATGAAAAGAGAATGACTCTATGCAAAAATCATATTCTAAAAGGATTCGTTGATGTTTAGTCTGATTATTACAGTAACTGCGATCATGCAAAATAGGTTTGGGAGGCTCGAAAAAAGAAGTATGATATTGAAGAAGTTGGAGCGAAGAAGTAAGTTGTTAGCTGCTAGTACCTCAAATATCCGATTGTAGATGAAAGGCCACAAAACAAAAACATTTTATTGAGATGAATCTCAGAGACAAGATCAAAAAGAAATTTTTTTGGTTGTTTCAATAAGAAAGAGAAATTTAGTGCAGTTCTGAAGCCAATTTATGTGTGAAATTGATAGCCAATTTAGTATGAAGATTAAGAGACTCATAGTGATAGGGGAACTAAATAAGATTTCAATTTATTTAATGAATTTAATATACATTATGAAATTGTTCATGAAACGATTACACCAGATTCTCCTAAAATGAATGGTAAAATTGAAAGAAATAATGGAACTCTTACTGAATTAGTCGATGCTATTATGTCGAACTTTGGTGTTGCATCTCAATAGTGGGGGAAAATTTTATTGATATTTTGTTATGTCCTTATTAGAGTTCTCAAGTCTAAAATTAAAATCTCTCCTTATGAGATATTGAAGAAAAGACAATTAAACTTGTCTTATTTTAGAACTTGGGGTTGTCTAGCTTATGTCAGAATTTTAGATCTGAAGCAAGTTAAACTCGCTAGTATAGCCTGTGAATGTGTATTCACTGGGTATGCAGCAAACAGTAAGGCAAATTGGTTTTATGACCTAAATGCTAAAGTGATCATAAATTCAAATAATGTTGAATTATATGAAGACAAATTTCCTTTCAAATTGAGAAACTGTGGGGGCATTTAATCGAATCATATTCATGTGATAAAAAGCAAAGCAATAATGAAGTAGAAAAAGAACGTCGACGAAGTAAAAGAGTAAGAGTTGTAAAGAATATGGGTTCGATTATGTGACCTATTTAGTAGAAGAAGATCCAACATGTTTTCAAGAATCCTTGTCATCTCTAGATACAAATTTGTGGCAATAAGCTATTAACGATGAGTTGGATTCTCTAGAATCTAACAAGACCTGGCCCTTAGTATACTTGTATCCTATTTGCAAACCAATTGGCTGTAAACGAGTTTTAAAAAAGAAAATAAAACCTTGTGGAACTGTTGATAAGTACGTGCGCCTTGTAGCCAAAGATTTTAGGAAAATAGAAAATATAGATTTCTTTGATACTTTTTCTCCAGCCACTAGAATTAATCCATTAGGGTATTTATTCAATTGCTACTATTTATAACTTAATAGCACACCAAATAGATGTTAAATTTTTTTTTAAAATGGTGACTAAGAAGAAGAATTTATATGAACTAGTTAGAAGGTTTTGTTGGGTGAGAATATGGACAATAAACGATCTAGTGGGAGGGGTAAACAGACCTCTCAATTAAAAATTTCTTTAAAACGGTTATCAGAGTTTCTAAAAAATGATTTTGCATAGCGGAAGCAAAGTTTACCGTAAAGATATATTTTATTTATTGATTGGAATCAGTATGTAACAACTCAAACAGTTTAAAGCACTAATAAGATTGATACACAATTATGACCAAGACTTACAAACTAGAAAATTTATTGATCAATTTCTAAATTACACGAGCAGTGTGATTTAACAACAATTGTACAAAATAGATTCTACAACAATAATTTTCAACTTAATCGACAACAAGACAAAATTGAAGTACCGATTCTAACAAAACCTACACCTCTACAATAAATCGCTACCAATAGAAATCCTACAAGCATGAAATTTATAGAAAGAAGTAAAGAACAATATAATCATGCAATTAACTACAAAAATTAAAAGGAAAGAGGGAGATATATAAGAGAGTAAATCGGGATTTATAGTGATTTAGCATGTTCCTCCTTGCTTTATGCCTAATCGACTCTCCAATGGCTTTCCCTTGAAAATTGTTTGTCTTCCAATGATATTTGTGACAAAATTACAAGAGTTCGTAAAATCATAATATCCAAAAGAAATAGTGAAAAATAAATTTCTCCTTTTCTAGATCTTTAACTTGTACACAGTCCACGAACTGAAGTTTATGTGAAATCTTTACTAGGATTTGCTTCTTGAATATTTGAACCCTAACAACTTGCTCCTAAGTCTTTGTTCTACGGTAATCCTTACTTAATTCCACCATTATCTTAAGTGTTGGTATGTTCGAAGATTGAGAAGAACTACTACCCAGACTGTAGACTTCCACACAACACTACTAAGGTCAACCTGGAGAGAAGACCCTATTTCTTTTCCACTGGAACTGTCAGAACCAGTCACAACACCACATGCCTTTGCAAACCTCTAAAATTATGAGATATTGGATCGAACTCTAGTATGGCCGAAGGGTAGCTTCTTGGTTCGACAGGATTAAGCATGAAGTCGAAGGTTGTTCACATGCTTGTGTCGAAGATGCTAGGGTTGTTAGCATGTTAAATTAGGTTTAGTGTTTAAACCCTAATTTGTTAAGTTAGCTTGTTTATTAAGTTGGCTTGTGTAATGGGCCTTGTGGAAAAAGCCCATTAGTTAGTATGTTAGGTTTTATTATAAATAGCATACTAGTCTCTCATCATTGCTAAGCTGCAAATCCTAATTTAGGGTGAGAGAGGTTATTTGTTATTCTTGTAAACTTGTAATCTTGTTTTCTAAGAGAAAGTGAAAGAATAGCAGTTATAACCAATTCTTGTGTTCCTCTTCTTCTTTGTCCTTTATTCTTCCCTTGCATTATACTTTGTTCTTGGTATTGAATTCACAACAAAAATCTTAACCAAATCTTCAAAGAAACATTAAATTCAAAATTGAATCTCCTAAACAATCACGAGTCTTCAAAGATAAGATTCAGATCCAGGCAACAATGGAAAAATAATGAGGTAGAAGATGAAACAAATCGTTTGTAAGTATTCACAAAAGATCCAAAACTTTTTTGAAAAATGAAAGAACAAGTGGTTTGTGAGTTTTCAAATCATAATGGGAAGCAAGTGTTTTCTAATATTGTGAAAGATTTTAAGAGAAAAATTATTTATAGATGTTGGAGATTTAGCACAAAAAGCATGAAAAAAATCATGTTTGATTCGAGTCATGAGCACTTGTGTGATTTGAGTCAAGAGGAAAAGTAGTTTGGAAAAAAATTTATACTTATGCGAAAACCATTTTAGCCATGAGTCGAGTCAGGGAAAATTTGTGATTCCGCATATTTTGATATGAGTCAAGATAAAGTTATGATTCAACTCAAGCAAGGCAGTGGCTAACCGGAATTTCTTAATTTCACTCATATTGATAAAGTTATGATTCAACTCAAGCAAGGACTTATCATTATAGTCACATGGTTGCATGAATAGAATCATGTACAACCTGTTATTCGACTCACAGAATCATTGATGCACCTATTTTCCTTCTAATTTGACTCACAAGGTGTGTGATTCGAATCACACACCTAAAATCACAATTTTTTTTTGCAGTTTTGAAGATATTTTTAGATTCCACTGATGTTGTGAATTAAACCAATCTTAAATATGGTTCTTAACCCAAAAACTCGATTAATTGATTTAAAGCTTAAAGCTCTTACTCAAACATTGATATTTATATATTTACATTCCCCTTCTTATTGATCTTGTTGTGATGCCTAGTAGACTCTCTTGGCTTCAGCAAGGTCTGCAATGACTGTGAGTGTTTCACCATGAATATTGTGGAATTTTAGTTTTAGATAAGATGGGATGCTACATTGTCTAGGGCCGTCGTGAAGGGTCTTCCAAGTATGCAATTGTAGACACTTTTGCAAGAGACCATGAGGAAATGCGATTCGACATTTCTAACATCTTTCCCTTCCATACAATAATTATCAATTCAATGTATCTCCAAGGACGGTTCATAGTTCCATTGAATTCGTGCAACTTGGATCCCTCATATGGACACAAATTTTCCTTATTTAGGCACATCTTCTCGAACAGCTTTGAGTACATCATGTCAAAAGAGCTACCACCATCAATCAGTATTCTAGATACATCAAAGCGGGTGATCATGGAAGTTATGACAAAGGGGAAGATGTTATTTGGGATTCCCCCTATCTTTTAATTGTCACGGAAGTAGAGCATTAGTATTTTTGATCCCTTGGTCGAGATACTTCCGCCTTTTTGTTGATGGTCATCAACTCCGCGATCTTCCTCTTTATTGTACCCTTAGATGGACCATTTGCATGTGGGGCATCTTCGGTGATGATTGGAATATTTTGGAACTTGCCTTTATGTGCCTCTTATTCCTTGTTGGTTTCCTCTTTACCAGAGGTCATGACGTTGTCTATCTTAGCCGGAGACTTGCTCTTCGAGGAATTTTTCTTGTCACTCTGGTCATATCTGGTGTATTCAGATAGATGGCCTATCTTTATCAAACCCTTGATTGCATCCTCCAACTGAATGCATTTGTATGTAGTATGGTCGTGACTTTTGGGAAAGAAAAAATACTTTGATTTGTCGGTCCGAGATAACTCTCGAATAAAAAAAGGCTCTTAATCTCGACTTTCCAGAAGTCGGTGTTAGCACACTCTTAAAAGATTTCCTCCTGAGATGTATTCAGGGGAGTGTACTTATCAAACCATCCATGGTTTTCTCGGTCGGTCCTTTCCCTTCTTCGATTGAACTTCTTCTTGGACGGCCATTTGGAGCCTGCTTTTACTCACGCCTGGTTCTCTCGCCTGGAGATTGAGTTTCTCTTTAAGATTAATAAAGGGTAAGACATGTTCAATATCTCTTTCAAACTATGGGCCTCTTTGTGCCATAGCTTTTCCCTTAAAGAGTTGTCATACTTTAAACCATTTTAAAAGATCCAGCATTTGAGGCTTCCATCAGGGCCTCCCACTTCTACAACTACCTTTGTAAAATAATTGATATACGACCATAAATTATCCTTTTTGCCTTGAGTAATTCCGCTGATCAAAGCTATCATCAATGATTTCCTCTTCCGTGCGGTGAAGCTAGCATTGAAGTTTTCACACAGATCGGTCCACAAGTCGATTCTCCTCTCAAGAAGGGATTTGAACCAAGTCATAGTTGATGTAGCCAGGGTTAGTGAAAAAAGCATGTACTTTGCGACATCGTCCGCATGATAGTAGTTTAGGAGATCATCAACATGCTACACATGTTCATCTGAGCATACCTTTTCGTCATAATTATACCACTTTAGAGGTCTCTCTAGTGATCATTATATCTGGTTGTCGAGGATACAAGCGAAAAACAGGATGTTTCCATAAATTCTTAAATGGAGGCTTCTCCACCTGTCCATCTTCCCTACAAGGGAAACTAACCTCGAAAGGAGTGCGACTACCTCAACCTCCTTTAGGACCGGGAATGAGTATGGTGTCTTTGACTTCTTTTATGGCTCATAGATCTCGGAGTTACATTTCGAATAAACGCTATTGGTTTAGGGATAATGGTGTGACTCATTTACAAAGTGGCTTCCTACATCGTGTTTCCCTAAGGATTCGTATTGTGCAGGCTTTCTTTGAGGCAATTTACTGCCGAACCATATTATTGTAAATATTATGTAGCAGCTCATTGGCGCCTTGGAAGCCAAGTTTGGTTCTCAGTAGTTGGAATCTATGAAACATCTTTGGTCTTGGTACCACCGGCAGTTTTGGATACCTGAACAATGGTTCGCTTTGCTGAAACTTTGGTGTAAACCTACTAATGGAGGATACAGGACATGATCCTTATGTTGTGGTGCAAGTGTAGTGTTTTTGATGACTTGATTTCCACCATTTTGCGTAGGAATTGATGGTTCTTTTGCAACTAAATTTGTTGCGGCTTTACATTGTGCTGCAAAGCGAGTAGCTCTAGAACCTATCACTGCTAGTTGATCTAGTTGAGGTCTGAGGAGTTGAGAATCATAGTTGATCTACGATCAGGGTAAATTAAGAACATAGATATGTGGTTCGATTTCAAGTAATTCGAATTTCTAGGTTTAGGAAGTTTTGGTTCGGTTAATCGAGAGATTAATGTTCAAATGTGAGAAATATGGGAATCAAATGTCGAATCTCACAAACGACGCCATTATTCTGTGATGGAACTAGAATTGGTCGGAGATTGTGGATTGTAATGGTGGACTCGAGCTTCTGGTACGCGGAAATGGGTGTCAACTTGCAAGAATAGAACTCCAACACTCAAATCAGTATGAGAGCAAGAAGAGTGAATGGAGTTTGAATTTGAATTGTACATGGAAAATGTCGCACTTCATCCTTATAAAGTTGAACGGTTATAACAACTTGCTGATATTAAGACATGGGATGCAAGAATTTATTGGATGGATCTTTTACATAGATCACCTGCACTCTGACCTAAAATTACACATTTGCTTCATGATTAACGTGTTAGATCAATATATTCTCTCTGTCGCAGCTACAAAACCTTCTAACAGACCTAAGAAAATATATATTTAACAAATTTTAATGTCAAAAAATAGTGATAAATTTATTTTTTTAGATGATTCATAATAATCACTCCTGAGAATTATTATGAACACATAGTTTGATATAATGTTGGTAAATTACAATATTTTTAGGCACAAAATATTTTTTTAGAAAATTTGTGTTTAACTATTTAACCAATTTTAATGTAAAAAAATAACAATAAATTTTTCACTTTTAAATATTATAAGACTATTATTTGATTATAAAGATCCCAAAGAAGCAAAATCCGGTAAAAATTTTAAAATTTAGACTTATCTCTCTAATTGGATGCATTTACAAGGTATTGGCAAACAGACTAAAAAAAGTGATCAAATCAGTGATATCAAAAACACAATATGCTTTTGTGTCTGGAAGACAAATATTAGATGGTGTTCTCATTGCCAATGAGATCATTGATGAAGCGAAGAAATCAAAGAAGGAGGTTGTAATATTTAAAATAGATTTCAAAAAGGCCTACGACTCAGTGGATTGGAATTTTGTAGTCTTTGTAATTGAAAAAATGGGATTCCATGAGAAATGGAGGAAGTGGATATTAGAATGTCTAAATTCGCCATCAATATCGGTGTTGGTAAATGGAAGCCCTACTAAGAAATTTAAGATGGGAAGGGGTTTAAGACAAGGCGATCCAATATCGCCTTTTCTCTTTCTCATGGTGGCTTTAATGTGTTGATGAAAAAGGCGATGGATCGGGGTAGATTCTTCAGATTCACTTTTGATGGCGGCTCAGAACAGTTTTCACACTTACAATATGTTGACGACACCTTAATCATTGGCAGAAAAAGCTGGGTGAACATCAAAACTATCAAGTCTAACCTTATGATGTTTGAAATAATGACTGGTCTCAAGGTGAACTACCACAAGAGTGTATTGATAGGGATAAATATCCCTCATATTTGGCTAGAAGAAGCAGCAAAGGTTCTGAGTTGCAAATTAGGATCCTCAACATTCAAGTTTTTAGGGATCCTCAACATTTAAGTTTTTGTCAAGGTGGAAAAATAAACAATTTTTGATTGGTGGTCGAGTTGTTGTTATAAAATCAGTCTTGTCGGCTCTTCCGGTCTACTTCTTCTCCTTCTTCAAGGCACCGGGAGGTATCATTTCTAAACTTGAGTCTCTCTTTAAACAGTTTTTATGGGGAGGGAGCGAGAAGGAGAGAAAAATAAATTGGGTTAAATGGGATAAGGTGTGCAGACCTCTTAAAGAGAGAGTGCTAGGCATAAAGAACTTGAGGGCTTTTAACATAGCCCTGTTAGGCAAATGGAAGTGGAAACTGAAAACTGAAACTCAAGGCTTATGGTTTAAAACGCTGGTAAATAGATACGGAGAGATGGTCAAATAAGAGAAAGTGGGAGTGGTGCTTCGATTTGGTGGCGCGATATTTGCCAATTAGATTCTCGAAATGGCGATCATAATAACGAGTGGAATTCATCTAGATTAAAAAAAAGAGATTGGGGACGAGAATGACACGAGCTTTTGGGGCGATTGATGGATAGGTGAAAGGAAACTCAAAGACAATTTTGGGAACTTATACAACCTGTCCCTAGATAAATCTAAGAAAATAAGCAAGGTCTTAAGAAGAGAAAACGGAATGTGTAATTGGACTCTGAAGTGGAGCAAATACTTGAGTGGGGAAGAAAGACAATGCTTAGACGAGGTAGTAAGCTTATTAAAAAATGTAGTCTTGAAAGATGGGGTGAAGGATAAGTGGGTGTGGCTGAAAGTAAAGTCAAACATATACTTTGTCAAGGAAACTTATAATGTCTTAATATCCAAACTACCTATTGAGCCTAACCAAAATTATGTGAGAGCTTGGCATAAATCAATCCCCTTAAAAGTGTCGATGTATAGATTGGAGTATAGATCACCACAAGGAGGTGCGGGTAGCGAGGGTGCTGGTTACATTGAGGGCAAAAATAATAGAAATAAGAATGGTTTTGGTGATAACGACTTCAACACAAGTTTCAACGGTTCCTCAACCTCCCTCGAGAACAATATTCCTAGGTTCTTCAACCTCCGTCGAGGACAATATTCCTAAGATGAAAAAAAATTATAATGAATCTTCAACCTCCGTCGAGGACAATATTCCTAAGATGAAAAAAAATTATAATGAATAAGCCAAGACCGTTCGTTTAGTATTGGATTACAAAGGAAAGTTTTGTTTTTTTGACAGGAGCAGTAGGAAAATTGGCAATAGGAGACCTTCTTAACAAAGATTGAAATTTGAAATACTATGAGATGTTGACCCCGTGACAAAAGAAGGATCTTTGTTATGATGACAGTTAAGGTTTGCATAATATTGCTATGTTTCTCAAAAGGAAAGAGAATGACAATGTTTTCATGTTTGTTGATATGAATAATAAGGATCTTAATGAAAAGATATCATTGTAACTCATTTGAAACATTTTCAGAATCAATAATTAAATTAAAAATATAGTTAACCTTTATCATTTCTCAAAAAGCTCATGCAACAAATCAATATTGATCGTGTGCTTCCTTGCATATGATTAGAGTGTATCAAAAGAAAATTGTTAAGGATATTCTTCATAAAATTTAGCTAAATTTTCAATAGACCAATTTTTGAATTCAAAATAAAACAATGAAAGTTTACATCCATATATCAATCTAGACAGTAACATTAGTTCAACAATTTGAAGATAAAATCATTGATCATGATGAAGACATCAAACACCAAGAATAATATGTTACTGAAGATACTTCAGCTATTAAATTTATTAAGTACTACAAAATGTAAAAAGAACTTAAGCACACCTAAATCAACAATGATCGAATCACTGGTTGCAATAGTGCTCAAATATTAGTCTCACGCATAGGAGGCCTAATTTATTTATTTATTTGGACTCTACCAGAACAGCTCAGAGTCTAGATCTATCAAGCCCATTCCGTCTGAGCTAAAGTCAGCATTCTGGTAAAAGGATCCAAATGCGGTCGTGCAATCCAGGTCTCCCAAACCCTCAAAAAAGTCACTTATAGGTGCACCATCAGCAATATTTTCCTGAAAAATGTTAACATGTTATCCTTCAAGAAATCAAGAATCAACTATATACATCACAGTTATATTGTAAAGTGACATTAACATTAGTATATAAAGGATTAAGTTCAAAAGTAGAGAACACCAAAACCAGGCATATAAAAGGAACATCACAATGTTTTTGAAAGAAGAAACACACACACACGCGAGCAAAGGAAGAAGAAACAGATAAGCATACCTCAGGCAATGTGTTGTCGTCTTTGAAAATATCAAGCATTGATATAATATCATCATCATTATTAACAGCTTGATTGCCTGGATATGAATGATTTGCAGGGTCTGGAGAAGGCGTCAATCCAGTTATACATGAATTCATGGGATTGAGAGTAGGCATCGATCCAGTTTGACAGGAATTCACAGGATCGGGAGAAGGCGTCGATCCAGTTTGACATGAATTCACAGGATCGTGACAAGGCGTCGATCCAGTTTGACACGAATTCACAGGATCGTGACAAGGCGTCGATCCAGTTTGACACGAATTCACAGGATCGTGACAAGGCGTCGATCCAGTTTGACATGAATTCACAGGATAGGGAGAAAGCATCAATCCAGATCGACATGAATTCGCAGGATTGAGAGAAGGCATCAATCCAGTTTGACATGAATGCACGGGATCGGGAGAAGGCATCAATTCAGTTTGACATGAACTCATGGGATCGGGAGAAGGCATCAATCCAGTTTGACATGAATTCGCAGGATCTGGAGAAGGAATCAATCCTGTGTGACAGGAATTCACAGGAATGGGAGAATGCATCAATCCTGATTGACATTGCATGGATATTGAACCACTACATCTATGAGCTTGAAGATTCTGGTCATTCGTAACATAACTAACAGGCAAACTGGGAACAAGCGCAGTCGACTCAACAAAAGGTATTCCCACTTCATCATCACTGTCTTCTTCAATAAATGGTTTTCCATATTGTGCACCATTGTTGGGACCGGGACCTTCCTTCTGAAATACCCTACAGATCACATATGAATCCTGTCATAAAAAAAACTTGTTAAAAACAGGATGGAAAAATTATCAAATCAATTTAAAAGAAAACAAGAAGGGATACTAACTAAGGCATGTAAAAACATCAAACCTCATTTGGGCTATCAGGTTAACAAACAAGAAATAACATAATGCCATTTCAAGGATTCAACAATTCCAAAATTAGAAGTACACTATACTAAACATGTGCATTCACATTCAAAATCACAACTATAAAACAGCTACATATCCGCCAGTTCAATACTAACCTACGCAATATCTCTCCTAACAAGGCTCATAATATTATAAGAATTAACAATACAAAACAATTCAGAATCAAATGTCTACCTGAACAATTCCTTTGTCAGCCAGGTCCTTATCTTCAAGCCTATACTCATGCATAACCCAATCCGTGCGATCTCCACGAGGTGCTTTTCCAGTATGAAACACCAAAGTTTTTATCATCCCAACAGTATGATTATTGTGTTGAACAGCTCTATCCTTACCAGTAGCTTTCCAAAACCCAATTTCAGTAGCTCGATTCAACCTCCCCCCACTTCCATACTTCTTCTCGATCGGACAGAAGAAGTACCATTCCAAATCCCCATTTTTCAGATAAGCCATATCTAGAAACAAAAACAAACATTATTAAAACAAACAAAAAGGGCACACCTGAAAAAACACTATACTAATAGTAAATAAACTAAATTTATGAAAACTACCTGGGAGATCCCAAGGTGCGTACTTGTAGATGTCAAGTTCAGCAATGACATCAGCATGAAACTTTTTTCCCATGACTTTCCTTTTTAGAAAGTACTTAATCAATTCAACTCCAGTAGGATGGAATCGAAACCCAGGAATCAATTTCGGTATAGCCATCAAAATCGAATCAAATCAATAACAAAAACAAACAATTCTCGCTTCAATTCAAACTACCTTAAAAATCCCCACTGAGGTTGTTTGTTTGTTACAGTACATCCAACAAACAACCTCAGTCGTTAAAAACACAACCGAAACCTCGTAACCGATTATTAGTATTTCAGAATGGAATCAAGAGCGTCACTAGAGCAAGGAAAGAGAAATTGAATAAGAAAACAGAGAGATTGAGATTAAGAGAGAGAGGAAATTGAAAACCCTAAAATTGGAAGAGAGAAAGGGGAGAGTCAAGTCCAGTGACGGAAGAACGTTTTGAAGGAACACCAATGTCTGCCTAGGTTCATAACACAAGAACGATGACGAACGGATGAAAACGATGATGCTGTTGGAAGGTAAAGAGTCATCGGCGATGTGAAACCCTAAATCGGAGATCGAAGAATTCGATTGAGGAATTGAAATGCGCGAGAGAAGACACCGTGTGTGTTGGCTGTGAGAATATAAAGTGAGGAAACAAGTGAGGTTTTTCGTTTATATATAAATATTTTATTTTGAAGCGATTACGGAATTATATTATTTTTATAGAAAAATAAGGACGACCGAGTCAGCTTCACATTTTTGCTTTTAAAATTAATAGTTAATTGTAGAGAAAATATTACTTTTTTTTACTAAGGGAAAAGTAAAAGTAAGAAAATAATAATAAGAAGAAATTGTCTTAAAAAAAAAGAAAGTTCTATTAGGGGTTACGGGTGATGATTCTTATAGGAAGCTCTGCAAAAGATCGATATGCCGCATAATTGTCAGCTGCTAGATAGTCAGCATAAGCATTTTTCTTTTAAAGAGTATGAAATATTTGAATTCGTTATTCTCTAGAGAAGAGTTCTTTAATGTTGTGAAGAATTGCAGCATAGTGGTGTCAAACATTGAAAGACTCTAAGATAAGTTTGATAGCAAAATTGGAGTCAAAATAACATATCATATCTTTGATGTCAAGTTCTCAAGTCATACGCAAACTAAGATATAGTATCATCAGCTCAGCATGAAGGATGTTAGAATAACCAATATTACCCACAAAACCATGAACCTAAGCACCATTAGCATTTCGAATCAATCCATCAAAACTCGAGACATCGAGAATACTAGTACTGCCATCAATATTCAAAATCATATTACTACCTTGGTGTGTATTCCACGTGATCGCTCTCGATGGAAGAGACAGATTATGCTTGAGAAAATATTTAGCTAACAGATCAGCATAATTCACTATGATGAGTTTTAAATATAGGAATATACCACTTCATTCACAAAACACAATTTGTTCCTAACGCGCCACAACCACTACCAAGCATCCAAAAATATAGAGTCGTCATCGATGTCATGTCTAATCCAATCATATAAAATATCCTCTTGGAAGAATAGTGGGTCCAATAAGCTAATAGATTTCCAAAAGAGAATAGCAAATTCACAGTCTCTCAAGCTGTGTAGAGTCGTCTCAGCGTCTTGATTGCATCTAGGATAGAGATTCATCTGGAGCATACCATGATCACACAATATTGATCTTGTAGGAAGGGACTTATGTAAATTCGTCCAAAGGAAGAATTTTCACATTTTTAGGAGAAAAAATATGTCGCACCCACTTCCAAGAGTTATTATTTGTTGTATTCTGAACAAATTCAAGTCTGTTAAGCTAGTTATAACTATCCCCATGTAATATATATATAATCTAAATTGTCTTTCTAGGTTAACCGATTAGGCACCATAGAATTTAAACAAATAGGGAGTGCTTTCGGGCGGTCACAAACAACCGGAGGAATATTAGCATATATTGAATTGAAGTTTCAATTCTCATCCAAGTAAACATCATTCACTCGCATTTCCAGATCATGGATATCCACATAGAGAACCTACTCCACTAATTTCCCTACCCCAGACCAATTGGAAAACCATAAAGAGGAGTTCTTATCCCTCAATCTAAATTCAAAGTCATCTTTAAGAGCAGAGAGAGCATTCATAATTGCATTCCACGTAACCAATCTCGTTTACTTTTCATATTATGGAATGTTTCCTCACTAATGTACTTATGCTTCAAAATTTAAACTCAGAGGGAATCACAATCCTGGTGGAGACCTTAAATCAACTTACCCAACCTAGAAGTATTGGTCTCTCTTTCTTTTTAAATCACAAGACCACCCAACTTTTTGGGCTTAGTGATTTTATTCCAGTCAACAAGATGCACACCAGAGTTTGAATTTCCTTTCAACAAAAAATTTCTAGTCATCTTATAAATAAAATCACAAGTTAGTTGAGCTAGACAAGCCACTTGCATATAATAATTTAGGATGGAGTTCAAGACAGACCTATCCAAAGTCAAGCGACCATCCTTGTTTAACTATTTATGTTGCCTATATGTCAAGCGACCATCCTTGTTTAACTATTTATGTTGCCTATATGTTAACCTCTGGTAGATTTTCTGCTCTAGGAACTCAAGTTCCTTGCATTGAAGACGACCATGCAACATAGGGAAACCTAAGTATTTCTCTAGAGTAAGAGTTCGTTGGATAAATGTGTTGGATACAATTAAATCCATTTTACTCCTCTCAATGGCAACGGAGAAGAACACTTTTGATTAAGAAACATTCACTTTAAGGCCAGAAAACATGACAAAACGATTCAAGATATTCGAAAAGATCCACGCCTAAGGGTTAGAAACCTTAACGTAAAAGAATATCATAATCAAGAAAAAATAAATGTGATAGATAAGGTCCATTACAAGACTACTTGGAAGGTTTCTAATGGCCTTCATCGATTGTCCTGGTGATTCTATGCGACAAGAATTTCATGCAGATAACGAAGAGATAGATTGGAAGGAGTCACCTCGCCATAATCCTCTAGTCAGAACAAAATTTGATATATGTCTCCCATTCCAAATAATAGACATAGATGAGCTAGTTACATAGTGTATGATCAACTTTATAGTAATGGGAGGAAACATGTTTTGCTTCAAATAAAATTCCAAGAAATCCCAATTAACATGATCATAGGCCTTTTCAAGATCTATTTTGAACACCATGTCAGTTTTTTTTTTAGATTTGCGTATAGAATGAATTGTTTCTTGGAGGATAATGGCATTATCAATTGTCCTTTTACCAGAAAAAACTACTATAAAAGGGTTCAACTATCTGATGTAGATAAAGACGCATTCTGTTAACCATATTCTTCATAACAAGCTTGTTGGTAACAAATTCAACCTTGACACTGTTGTCATTCTCTCCTCATAGATCTCAATTCCATTATTTCAACTCCCTCCAATGTTGGACTCATGCGTCCAAACATTAGATTAATTCACTATACTATGAGTCGTGTTCCCAAGGAAGGGAAACTATAACACCTTCCAAAAACCAGACATCTTCGTTGTCTAGTTCTTAGAAAATCAAGTCCCAAAAAAATGGACAGATGCAAAAGTCTCAGTAATGGCTCCTTGACCTTCAGTGAGAATATCTTAGAACAAAAATCTAGGAGGCTTAGATGCACCTCCATTCGTTGGCTTGACCAGCAGCGACAACATGGAAGCGGCGAGAACAAAGGACTACATGTGAAAATTTCCCTGCTATTCAAATATTGTTTCTAAACAAATATTACAACAGAGGAAATATTATTCTTGACAATCAATAACTATATTCCGAAAAATCATAAAAATATTTTAAAATTACTTTCTTAAATTTATATGAAAGGCCAATTGTTTTTTATTAGACGATATTGTAAAACTAGTTTACACCGTCTATCCATGTCAATTATAACTAAATTGTAAAGCAACAATAATTGGGCTTAAAGTGGTTAGTAAAGAGGGGGTGTGATGGTTAGGCCTTTTACTAAATTTATATTCTATTTTTCATAACATAGAGTAATTGTGAAAAAGAGAAAAGTAGAAGCAAAAAGGTCTGAGAAAGAAAAGATACGTGAAAGAGGAGAAGGGAAGAAAAAGAGTATCAAGAATCTTTAACCAAGGTAAGGGGGGACTCTTCCGGTTAATTTCTATTATGCGATTATAAGTGATAGAATAGATTAAGATATGATTCGATTCGATTGATTATGTTGGGATTGGGGTTGTTAGGTTAGGGAAATTGATAAGATTGCATGAATTAATGATTGATAAATGTATTTTATTGATGTTTGATGATGTATGATGATGTTTGTGATGATTTCATACCTGTAAATGGTGTTTAGAAATGGTTTATAGTGGTGGATGTGTGAAATCGCAGGTCTGTCACAGACCTGAGATTCTGCAGAATCGCACGTCTGGTAAGGGACCCCTGGCTCGCTAAGCGGATGTTGTTCCTTTTTTTAAAAAATAAAAGGGTTCGCTAAGCGGAGCTAGTCCGCTAAGCGGAGGTCACAACGTAGTTCGCTACTGCCACAGGCCGCTGGTGGGTCACTAAGCGGACCCTGTTGTGCAGAAATTTCCTAAACTTTGAAAAATCATAACTTTTGATCCGTATATCCGTTCTTAGTGTCGTTTTGGGCATTGTAAAGCAAATTTAACATTTTATATGATGAATTGGTGGGATGGGCAGTGGCCCGACTATATTTTAAAAATTGATTTAATTGCTTTGTAAAATGAAATTTTGTGCATATGTGTGACTGTGTGAATATGGAAATGTTTCGGTGTGATGATAGATGAATTGTGGTTATTGTTATGGTTATCATGATGAATGTGTAAATAACTGAATGATTGTGCAAACATGCGCATACTTTATCGGTGATGAAAATGGTGAGTTATGGTGAGACGATGCAGTGCATCGGATTCGGTGATGTTTTAAGTATGTTATATGTGTACATTCATTCATATGCATTCGGTGATGGATCTCGATGATGTTTGGATCAATGGTGGACATAATTACCATTGTGTGGAATTTGTGTCGGTAGGGCCGTATCTCGATGAGGTTTAGATCGGTCGGGTGGATTAATTCCACGGTTTATTGGTACCACATGCATAGTGTCAGTTGGTCATATGCATCCTTGTCATAACATGAATGAATTAATTTTGCTATACTCTATTTGGTTGTTTGGATTATGTTCCGTTGGAACCGTTTTGAAAGATATTTTATTATTCCGCTGTGATAAACATAATAATGTTATTTTGGTGAACGTTCCTGTTAAGGCATGACTTCAGACTATAGTTGGTTTATTTGTTTTAAATAATTTTAGCACCCTTGTGTTTATGTTTTTACTCTGATTATTCTATTAATTGTCGGGGGGGTTAGAAGGGTGTTACAAAATAACATGGAAGAAAGTTTATCGAGAAGAAGAAAGATAAAGTTTATGAACTTGATTACTTTTTAGTATGAAGAAGCTTATGAGGAGGACTTCGCTTCATATGGAAGAGAGAGATGTTAGGGATTTTTTTGAGAATGACGGCTATTTTATGCTGAAGCTTGATAAATTCGCTTATATATATGTAAAACTTATCACCACAACTATTATTAACAAAAATCGTGATAAAATATAAGTAATATCCAAATGGTTTCTTGTAATAATCGTGGTAATAAGTATTTCAACACTAATATATTTATAAGTCTATAAGGACAAGCCCTTTGTAACATAAAAAATAAAAAATTATTGGTGTTGAGAATCGAAGAAAGTAACCTTTCATCTATCACAACGGTTGATATGAAGGAGCGTGATGAAATGTCTTATAATAAAATAATAAATAATTCAGGTGAGCGAAAATGAGTTATTACTATGGTTGTTTGAATGGGCGTAGTAATATAGTGTTACCAAAGGTATATTTTGTAGTAGTGTATCTGACATGTTCCAAGATTTTCTTAAAAAGTATGCATTTCTTTTTTGAGAATCCAGCATGTTGCCATGTACATCAATGGCCTGAGCAGCCTCCAGAAACTCAAAATCTTCAAAAAAATTATTGATCCTTGCTATTGTTTTCATCCTCCCGATCCTTTTGCTCTATGGTGCAAAGTTGATCATCCAAGATCATGGCATTAGCGGGATTCGTCAGGTCAAGAACATTGGTCGTTTGGTTGAGTTGGGTTGTTAGAGGTTTTTTAATTCCACTAGGTTGACCAACATGGTGGTTCTTACCTTTGGTTAGGTTCACTACCTCCACACATATGTTTTCTAAGCTAATAAGGATGTTGAGATTATTGTTCAACAAGACAAGTGTGACTAATGGGTTAAGGATTACCACAAAATGGAAATGAGTTTATAACTATAATCTGCCATGGACTTTAGAGATTTCGTTTTCCAAATGAAATTAGTTGTTCTTGATGTTGATATCCCCATGAAATAGTACCTACAACAACAATAAGCAATCAAGCCTTATCCCACTAAATAGGGTCTACTACATGAATCAACTTGTGCAATAATGTTTTATCTAAGACCATGTTTCCATCCAAATTGTTAATATCGAGATCTTTCTTAATAAGATCTGTTATGGTCTTTCTAGGTATTCATCTTCCTCTAATTGTCTGAATTCTTTTCATATGATCTACTCTCCTTACCACGTATTCTACAAGTCTTTTTTCATATGCCCAAACCAATTAAGTCTATTTTCCACCATCTTCTATAATATAAGATATACTCTAACATTCTCTCCAATGTTATCATTTCCGATCATATTTTGTCTAGTTTTACCATACATCTATTGCAATACCCTCATCTTTGTTACACTTACTTTATGCTCATGTTGATTCATAATCGCCAAACATTATTTCTTGTACAACATTGTAGATCTTATCGCACTAAGATAAAATTTTCCCTTCAATGTGAGTGGTACATTTGCATCACATATAACCCTTGAATCTCCCTCCTCCAGTTCTCCATCATTTTTCATTACAACCCCCAAGATATTTAAACTGTGTGACTTGAGGGATGATATGGTTTCCAACTTTCACGTCTAGGTTAGAAATGCTTCTCCTTTTATTATACTTATATTCCATATATTCTGTCTTACTTTTGGTTAAATAAAAACCATGTGTTTCTAAATCTCGTCTCAAAGTCTCTAACCTTTCATTTAAATCCTCCTTCGACTCTCAAATAGAACTATATCATTTGTAAAAAGCATGCATCTCGATGCTAGCTCTTGGATGTGTTCAGTGAGTACATCTAAAATTAAGTTTAAAAGGTGTGGGCTTAGGGTTGAACCTTGGTGCAAACCTATTATAATGGGGAAATCGTCTATCTCTCCACCCTTGTCTGCACACTAGTCGATACCCCTTCATACATATCTTAGCTTGAATATATGCAATCCTAACCCCTTTCTTATCTAGGGTTTTTCATAAAATCTCTCTAGGCACTCTATCATATCCTTCATTAAATAAATCGTAGAAATATGTCTTCTACATATCCTTTATATCTTTTTCCTTAACCAAGAATTTCCCTTCTTCATCTTTAACACACTTCACTTGATATAAATATATTGTCTTTCTTTCTCTTTCCTTAGCAAACCTATATATAAATTTTCTCCCTTCTTGATTCCTAAAGATTGATATAACCCGTCAAAAGTTTGGGTTCTTGCTACACTCACCGCCTTCTTGGTCTCATTCTCCACTTTCTAATATTTTTCTCAAGTTTCAACATTTTTACACCTAGAACATTCTTTAAGACATTCCTTTTTTACTAAAGTTGTACTTTTAGCACTTTCATTCCACCACCACGATTCTTTATCCCTAGGTCTAAAACCTCTTAATTCTCCCAATGTCTCTTTAGCCACTTTTTAAATTTATTAGGTCATCTTATTTCACATATCATTTTTACTTCCTCGAGGTTGTCCAAACCCTTCATCCAAGATCTTGTGTTAGAAACTTCCTTATTTTCACCCTTCAAATGTCACCAATTAATTTGTGGCGCTTTCATGTGACTTCTTATCTTCGTCCCCCCTCCTTGTTTATTACTTCCATTACTAATAGTCTATGTTGGGTAGTCAAGCTCTCTCCTGAAATAACTTTGTAATCCGAGTAAATTTTCCTATCTGACTTCCCTAATGAGAAAGAAGTCTATCAGAGAACATGTCATTCCACTTTTATATGTGATAAGATGCTCATCCCTTTTCCTAAATCAAGTATTTTCTTTAGTAAGATTTAAAGCCAACGAAAACTCAAGATAGATTTACCCTTCGTATTCACCTCCCCTAGACCATACCCCTCATGCACACCCATAAAAAGTGTTGCTACGTTCCTTACAGGTCCATTTAGAGCTCATCCTAGAAAAAGCTTCTCTCCTTGGGGTATATCCTGGAATAAACCTTCTAAATCCTCCCAAAAATTTATCTTAAGGTGTTTTGCTAACCCAACTTTAGGTGCGCAAGCACTAATAACATTAAAAATGTCATGCTCCACTATAAATTTTAAGGCTATGATTCGACCTCCTATTCTTTTCACATCCATGATATCTTTCTTTCACTCATTGTCCATAATAATTCCCACCCCATTTTTCGATCTAACTTTTTTGATGTACCAAATCTTAAATCTTGAGTTGTCTAATTCTCTTGCTTTTTCACTTGCCCACTTAGTTTCTTGTAGGCTCATAAAATTGATCTTCCTCCTAACCACAATGTCCACTAATTCCATAGATTTACCAGTAAGCATTTCTATATTCCATGATCTAAAACGAATCCAACTCTCATAAACCAACTTCTTTACCCACACCCGTTCACGAAAATGTGAGAACTCTTTGAACATTGTACTTGAATCATACATAGTTATACGGCGATGTAATGACCTTTACTCTTTGAACATTGTACTTGAATCATACATAGTTATTATGGAAGTTGAGGACGAGGATAAAAAAAATGACCTACCTAGACTTATTGATGGTGTAAAGATGGTTAAAGATAGCGAAGAGATGGGACCTAATGTTGAATGTTGATGTCACGTATGTCAATTTATAACTTGTAATATTTGTAGGGCTTTGACTTGTGACAACTTCTTCTTTCATTGTAATACTTTCGTTATTTCCTTCTTTAGTGCTTTTTTCGATTCCTTATATAATTTTCTTATCAAATCTTGCAATGTAAATCTTGTAGTGTGTAGTTTGTTGAAATGTATGATGTATGTGTGGCCTTGATTGTAGGGGTGTTCGCGGTGCGGTTTGGACGGTTTTGACGAAAAAAAATCATCCGAACCGCAAGAGAAAAAATGGTGCGGTTTGATTTGGTTCGGTTGGCTTTTAAAAAAAATCCGAACCAAACCAAACCAAACTAATGCGGTTTGGTTCGGTTCGGTTGGTTCGGTTTTTTATAAATATTTTATTGAGTCATACATACACATATAGAGGACAACATAATTTTGTATCTAGATATTCATACACTATCAAATAACAATTAATAGCATAAAACAATATAAAAATTATTATAATGAAAAAAGAGAGATTAGTGAAGGTGAAAAAGAAAAAAAAAGTTGAGAGATTAGAGATGAAGATGTGCGATAAAAACGAAACTGAAATACAGAACATTTACATAAAAATGAGAAGGTGAAAAAGAAATAATATAAGAGAGTAGAGATTATAGAAGAAGAGAGAAGATGTATGTGGCAAAGAATGTGCGATACTGTTATTAGAGATTTGAGAAGATCGAGACTGAAATTATATGTGTAAGGATGAGAAAATTGTTTGTAATCATAAGACTAAGGTATAATAGGTTTAAGTTTGGCTTGGATGTGAGTTAAATAAAAGTTAGGTTGTAATATAATGCGGTTTGATTCGGTTTGGTTCGGTTTACAAAATACAAACCACAAACCGAACCGAACCATACGGTTTTATTAAAAAATGACTCAAACTAATCCGAACCAAATGCATTTTTTTGCGGTTTCGGTTTGGTTTGGTTTGGTTTGCGGTTTTCTATTGGATTGGTTTGGTTTTGAACACCACTACTTGATTGTTTGTTCTTGGTCGATCACTTTGTTCTTATTCTCACTTTATGATAATTCCAAAAAGAATATGTTGATAAGTAACAAACACTTGATGTTCCTCAATTGATTTGGTTCTGACCAATTTTAAGATTTCTCTCTTCAGTGGTGGAATTTTTCACTGATTTCCAGTTTTATAAAGAGTCTTCCTCCCATACAGTAACCATGAATGTGTTGATGGAGGTTCTGCTTCAACTTTACATAGTCGTATGTTGTAACTTGTAACGTTCATGTAGTTCCTTGATGTAAATTTCCTACATTACAATGTTATTTATACTTAAAGAAATTAATGAACTGAAAAGGATCATTCATTGCAGTAATCGAGCTTAATAATCCAAAGACAAATTTTCATCTAGGGTGTGAACGTTGTTCATTTGATTAATGCAATTTTGCTAATGAAGTGTCATATTAGAGTACTGATTAAGTCATAGAAATTATGATTTAGTCACACTAAAAGGATGTAGATCATCGAACTTATGTACCTAACTTTTTTTTTTGACAAAGTTATGTACCTAACTTAAGTACCTATTATTGATTAAAAAAACACTATACTAACTGAAGATTTTATTAATGACTAAACAAATAATATTAAATAAATGTACTTCAAACAAATATTATGATATCTCATTCATTTATACATTTTTCTTTATGTGTGAAATCATTGTATAGATTGCTCAATTTAGAAGAGATGGAATACTATATTGAAGTGAAGTTGAATGGGTAGTTTTAAATTAGAAGTATTTGACAAATAATCTTGAGACAAGAAAAAGGCAAAATAGACAATTGCTCGATCATTCTTTTCAAAAATATTCCTTATTACACTTTTTTATCTGGGTCCAATTATGAATTAGGATTTTAACCCTCCAATTATAAACCGATATTGAGCTCAAGTTAACATTTGCAAGTTAATTCAAGCTTGAATTTGTAAACTTCTAACAGTTCTTTTCCATCAATGCCAGATTTGACCTGGTTCAATGATTGGCATTCTCAATTCAGCAGCTAAAGTAAAACTGTGATACAGAAACAATGCCACCAAACCTTAACTATTTTACATCACAATATGAAGGTGAAACAAATTTCACCATGAAAACAAACAGGATCAATTACACAGGTTACAATCAAACATCAATGAAGAAATTTGGTCACAATTCTCCATGGTAAAGTATTGAACAATCAACTCGATGGTAAAGTATTGAAGAATCGACTCTGGGAAGATAGCCTCCCTTGAACAGCTGAGATCACGGATAAATTACAAAGAGCAGTTGGCCAACACTACGGTCTGCCCATGATTCGCCTCATATCGTCGTTCAAATTGTACAAGGTCAGTATCTGTTCAACACTTACAGCACACCACAAGACTGTAGATGAATCAGTCAGTTTACCCAAAGCCCGTCTCGACATTCAATTTAAATGTGATCTGTCACTAAAAATCACTGTACACTGCATTATCAGCATTTAGGAGGCTAATGCAACTTCTCCAAGCAGCAGAGCTCCATTAACAAGGAACGAAGGAGGAAATAAAAAAGACCAGGCTTCATTAAATTTAACATGGTCTATGTTGAAGTTTTTTGGCAAGTTAGTATCTTCTTTGAACCGGGAGAAAACGGGGCAGCATACCACGACCTATTAATCCCTTCCTCCCTCAAAACTTTAAACCATTCCATAGTGAACCAACCTCTCCTACTAGTGACCTCTAAAAGTAATGCTAATTGATGAGCATCCACTGTGCAAGCTTTGGTCAAAATGGAACAACCAAGTTATAACCAGTGACAAATTATCTCACAATATTCCATTCAAAACCCTCTGATAATAATCATACTGCCGTGTTCTCCAAGCATCAAGGCTACTGCTAATAAGAGAAAGCACCAAGGAGACACATTGCTGCCAAAAAATAATATACAACACCATCACAATCACATCCAAAGCATTTTACAGTTAAGAAGACACAGCAGTAATATTGGAACCTCTTCTGTTAAACTGAGATGGAATCGCTTTCGTAAGTTTTGTATCGTCCGTATGCCACCTTTAAAGCATGGGAACCCTGAATCCTGATACAGACATAGCCATAAAAAGAAAAGCTTCAGCAAAAATCCAATAATATATGTACAGGCAACAATCAAGACTTTGAAAAGATAAAATAAGAACCATGGGGTATTTTTGGCAGCTTGAGCAGGAGAGTTTGAAATAATATAAATTGGGTTGTAATGGTAATACAATCTAGGTAGTCAATTGCGGCCCGGAGCAGCGTGATATCACAGCGGAACAAAGAGGCACGGAACCTGTCAGCAACGGAGAGACTGGTGGCAAAGTGAAACAGGCTCATGGCATTCCAAGGGGGGTTTTGCAGGTCACAGGACTTGGGCCGCGGACCGGAGCGGGTTTTTGGACCTCTTTCTCTTTTTTGCATGAAAAGCTGAAATTATCCTTTATAATTAAAATGTTTTAAGGGTAACTTGGGGGGTTTTCTTTTAATTTTGGGCGTAATTGTCTGTCTCCAAACCGATAACCCTAGCAGTTTTTCGTCTTCTCTCTGCTGCGGGCGCTGATTAGCAGTTCTTCGCCAAAACATAAGCTCTCTCGTTTAAGCTTCAGCATCTTCCCTTTGCAGTTCTTCATTTTTCATCTTTTCTCATCCTCCTTCAAGCTTCAGATTCGTTTCTTGTCACTCATTTATTTTCCTTCTTTTTTTTTTCCATCTGTTATTTAATCATTTCTTTTCCTTCTTTTTCTTCCCTCTGTTTTTTCTCATTTTATTTCCTCTTTTTTTTTTTTACTGTATTATGAATTTTATGGTTTGAGTTTTATTTTTTTAATTTTACATGAAATATATGTCTATAGTATTATTAATGTAATTTGTCCCCAAAAAATATCAAATAGCAGTCATCTCGCAATATGCTGTCCCGCTATCCCTTTTGTGGGGTCGGCCGCTCTGCGCCATTATCCGGGAATGGCTACCTAGAACACAATATCCTATAAACAGGGTAACATTAATCTTTGTATTCAATGTGATTCAGTGTGTGTTTCTGTGTGTATAAGAGATTAAATCCCCTAGCTGCTCTTTGCACAAGGTGAGAACATCCAATAGTCCGAAAGTATCATACAGCACAGTGCAGAAGCACATGGCCCATGTAAAAATAATAGTATATTTTCAGTCAGTAGACAGTTTGCAAGGTTGTTTGAAAAAAGAATAACCTTGGCTATCTGTCGTACTATTCTACGAATCTTGAAGTACGAATCATGACAAGAGTAGACAAAGAACACAGGAAGATGATGTATTAGGTGACCATAGAACTACAGAAAGCTAACAATTGTATTACCTGCAACATCTCAACAAGAAGAATAATACGTTCGGCATGCTTGCGGCAAGTGAGGAAGCCTTGAATGCATAAAACCTGGATAACATGGACAAAACAACGGGACATATTTAGAGCTGAGAATAGCATATGTCTTCTGCAATATCTTAAGGAAAGATCAGAAAGTTTCCATTAGCACCTTAAAATAATCAAAGAACTCGCTTGGCAGACCCTCGGCATCAGAATCCATGACCTAGCATAATCACATTATTGTGATTATATGGACACTTGAAACAGGGTGTATAAAAGAAAGTAAAAGAATCTGTTTTACCTCGAGAAGCTCGCGTGTTAATTTAAAAGGTGCACTTTCAAAATTAACCCCACCAGGTGAATTGGAAAGCATGAAGCCAAAATCAATATGAATGATATGACCCTCTTCGTCCAATAGGAGATTCCCATTATGCCTATCCTTCACCTTTAAGACGAGAAAGGAAAAAGAGCAGTGGGAAGAATGTGAAGCATTCAATAATAATAAACAGCCCAATGTTATCATTCAAAAGGTCACTAAAGTAAAGCACCGGTTAATAAAGTTCCTCACCTGTAGAAAGTAGCACACCAGGGAATATCCAGCCATACTCTCAACAAAGTTCCTCTGAGACAAAGAAAGTATCCAAATTATGAAAGTAAAACAGAAATACACAATATCCAAATGGGAAAGGGGAGTGGCATAAAAAACAAAACATAATATATACTAGAACTAATGCCCAATCCAGAAGTCATTACGAAATATAAGATGAAGAAGTTCAGTCGACAAATAGATCAACTCTGTCTGCATTTCTCAATTACCTGGGCAAGTTTAAAACTTGGAGAATTTTCTTGATATTTAGCATCGAAGAATTCACGTAAACTTGAGATGTTGGGATATCTACTTTTGATCGAGTGTAGAGAAGCCTAGAAAGCATTAATATTTTTATTAACATGGGCAAAATCTTTTACATTTCCATATATTTGAAATGTGTGAGCACAGAATTACCGTATCTGGAATTGTTTCAATGAGAGCTGTATAAGAAGAAGTACACAAAACTTCATAAGGGCGCAGCCAAAGCGGTAGACCAGCTTCTTGGAAAATATCTAGCATAAAAAGAAATTCAGATCTCTGATTTTAAGGAACGTGTTTAGAAGCACAGAAACTTCTGTATCATGACTTATATGTGCATCAGAACATAATAAAAAGATCTCCAAACCGAATCAATTAACATCAACAATTCTTAGATGCATTCAGTAAAACTTGTTTACTAGACCATTGCATTGGCTTTGGTACACTTCTCTACTTTAATTAGCAGCGATTACATTGAAAACTGCAACCAAGTAGATTTACAAACCACAATGAAACTTAAACTGAGACATTACACATGTATTTTTATAGAGTATTGGCATTAATAAAATGATTCAATCTTTCCCTTATCATTGTGGAGTGCCCCATAGAACAAATTCACAGGGTTGGAATTAACAAGAGCTCAAAATTAGAGTAGATCCATTGTGGAGTGGAATTAACAAATTCATAGACTTGTGGAAAAATCATTTACCTAGCCCACATCAGTATTCAGTATTGAAGGCAAGTCCAGTGTCGGAAAATACATCAATATTTATTTCCCTATTTTATTGTTTTCTAGGCAATTCTAGAGAATTCCATTATGTCCTTTTATTTTCCAATGTAATAATTTTCTCCTTAATTCAAGGAGAGAATTAATTGTATTCTCACTATAAAAACCAGCCTTTGGCTGAGGAATAAATCATAAAAAAGCATTTACCTATTATCTTCCAATATCCAGGAAGATGACTGTTATTCAAGAAGAAAGGAAAATTGCCCATGGATGTATATACAGATGAAAACTATGCATGATCCATTGCAGATAGAAGGTTCACTTCAGGGTATTAAATTTTTTTAGAGGGATAAAACCAAATGCCAGGGAAACCAATCATTGAATTTTAAATTGGGGGAAACATTTTTGCAATAAAAGAAACATCAATGGAAGTAAAATGGTTAATTCCTTCACATGAAGAAAGAAAACAAGATTTTATACCATAGAAGTGAGAAATCAGTTGAACAGCCAGATGCTCCTGCCTGCAATCATCTCCACTCTTTACAATAACCTACATAAAAAGTAGAAAATTGCACCAACATGCACAAAAGAGTGGTCATATTAAAGCACGTATTATGAAACAGAAAAAACAAATAGCTAATATAGAATAAAAGCCAACCATTCTTTAGTTTCATATTAACAATCATAAAAAAGACATGATAGCTGTAGCATTTGAAATAAGAATTGCTTGCTAAATTCTGCTTAAATCCAATATGTGAATTCTTCATTGACACGTGCACTCGTGTAGTTCAGATATACTTACATAAAATCTCACTATAGAGTCAAAGTACTAATTCATTAATAGCTATGTACAGACAACATTTATCAATAATAGCTCATTGATATCGAAGTTTTCATAGAGAGAGTGAGAACAAAATTCAGATCGTTGTTTAATTTTCAAGCATGATTGTAAGAAAACCATTCTGAAAATCCTTTAACTGCAATATTCTTCCTTCTATGATCGGATGCACTGACCCTCCAGTAAAAGAGTGAATTTTAACAGTACATTATTCTTAAACCCAACCAGAAATTAAAAGCGCGTTTATAAAGTCAACCTTGACTTTGAATCAAATTTATATTGTAACAAATGGCAAAATAAAGTTATTAGATACTATAATCTCATTATGCTTGGATACATTTCTCTTTTTCTGTTGTGCAAAAAAAATACTACTTTTTAATGCTTATCGAGTTTGTATCTAATGAATTTCCAAAACAGGTAACCAACTACCTACATATAAAGTCAATTCTTGTGGTCAAATATAGGCTTACCGATCGCAAGTCCCAACTAGGTAACTTCCCGTATATGGAAGCATTGCGTACCCTATCTTTCTTTGCCTCCCAAAGTTCACCAGACAAGGCATCACTGGCTTTGGGGGTAATTCCATTGGCCTGTTAGGAGGGAATCATGTCATACGACAACTCTACAAGCTTAAGGCTAAGTAAAAATTAACTGTAATAATTGCGTCTTACCCTCGGTTGTGCATCTGATGAGTCTTGGCCAGCACCTTTCAAAGGGAGTCCAAGAGGCGCTTCCCCTTTTGCTGCTGCAGCCTACCAAAGGTTCAAATGTTGGCAATAAAGTTAAAACGTTAATAAAATCAACAAAAACTTATACACAATTACAAGAAAGAGAAAATTAAGAGCACGGTAATTATTTAGTATAATAAGTTCATTCATGTAGCAGTGATTTGTTATATTCTTATTGTAATTGTAACTATAATGAACAAAAGTAAATTTCTATGTTAGTTGGCAAATGCCAAACAAAGACGTCAGAAATAAATATGCAAAATAATATTGCCCCGAGTAATACCGTTATTTTTTTTATTGTGTTGAAGGCTTTTTTCTATGAAGAGTTATTCTTAATAACCCACACTAACGGCTAATATCACCATCCTATATTCAACTTATTGTATAACAATATTTCAAGTTCTTATTATGCCATCACATTAGATGATACATGACCCAATATTTCTTCGTAAGTCTTTCATTAACCAGTAATAAGATCGTCATAAAGCCCAATTATATTCTAAATTGATGCCATGCTTATAAAGAAACTGTATAACATTACAAATCTTGCATGGAACATCTGACATATGGATGGGAAAATAATCTGTACCCGCGGGTATCCTAGGAATAGATAATGGTACGTTCATAAAGCATTGACTATGCCAACAGGAAGACATCAATGCACATGCATCGGAACAGTGTACTTTATTCTGCAGCAACGAGTTGATAAACCAACACTACTAGGCAGGTCTTCACAATTCACAAAAGCGGACAATTACTTATTAGATGAGTTATGTTTTTGCCTATAGACATGATATAATGATGCTACAGAGTTTCAATATTTCAGAGTATAAATAACTGGAAGTTGATAGTTTAATAGCTTAAGTCCTAGACTCCTAGTAGAAAAAAATACAATTTCAACTACATCATAGAAGAACAGTGGGAGCCAGAGCTAATGCCTGGGTCTATTTTATAGAGTGGAAATGAAGAGATAGATAGATAGATATAAGATAAATAACTCGTTGACGACACAGGGCTGACCTTTTTTACCAAGTCTGGCAGTAAACTAAGATTCAAAAAATTATCAGTTGAAGCTTACATTGAAGTAATGTGAATAGCACATCAATAGCGGTACAAAAGCACTGAAAGACTCACCTTTACTTCTTCTATTGCAACTGTACTTGGAACACGGCGATGTTCCTTTTTCCGAGGTGGCGCTTGATCCTCAATATCTTCCAATCTAACCCCAGGATCAGCTGTCAAAACTACTCGTACCCATTCCAGATCACTGTCATGTTCTGCTCCTGCTGCTCCATGTGCATCCTCTCTATAAGTTTTCCCTGCCTGACCATTATACTGCGTTTCCACCGAAAGAATCAGGCTTACAAACTTTGGCTCAGATACATGAGTCATTGCCTGGTCAATTGCTTGAGCAGTCGATCTGGACATCCTATCATTACTATTACGGTACGCCTCTTGTGCTGTCCATAATGGATAAGCCCAAGGGGGTGGTTTTTGCAAGAAAGCATCTCCATTTGCCAAAGGAATTCCACCTTGAGAAAGATTTTGAGAACTAGATGTCTCCTTGAAATTACTATAACAAAAAATATGCAGAGAGGAATATATCAAACAAAACAAGTGTTCTCATTTTAGAAACTACTCTTCTTCACAATTCCAAGGAGTATATCCAAAAAATACCTTGGCATTTCACATTTCAAAACTTCAATGGAGATCATGTAAGGTGCCTTCTCCCTAGAATTCAAGAGAATAGCTTCATCTACTGGCATATGAAGCACGCGATACATGCCTTTTCCCAGTGGAAAACAGACTCCTGGAAATATATGACTAGAAGGATTCATATAGAAGCAAAATATCTACTTATCATAATAAATGGAAAAGCAGTAACTTGTTTTGCAGACATAAAAAAGAATATATCTTAACAACAGGTCATTTGTTGTGTTATACATTAGAAGGAATTGAAAGTATACATAAAAAGACTCTGAACTAAACCAATAAATATGGTATTACTGCGACTGAAAAACTCCAGATCACACTTTCAAAACACAAAGAAATTAACCAGCTCATTTGAAACATACAAAGAAGTAGAGAAGTTCATTGCCAAAATTGAACATCATTCACATAATATGAATAGAAGTTAAGACATACCTCCAGTGTTCTGAACCTTTGCTACATGTATATTGATCTCTCTAAGCGACTAGAAATATTAGAATAACAAAGGTGTCAGAAACACAAATATGGAGTACAATAGATTTATGTTAATAATTCAAGTCAAATAGATACAGAAAGCATCAAAAAAGAAAAATTCAAGAAAATAACCTCCTGAAGAGCACTCTTGCGATCTTCAATTGGAAAAACATCCACTAACCCATATGATGTGTCGCATAGTGACTGCACAAACTCCAATGAGTCATGGTAAGCCCCTCTTCGGAACTGAGATGGATTAATCGGTAATGGGGGCTTTGTGCTCGATTTTTCACTTTGCGGCATTGGGGATCCAGGATGCTTCTGCGAAAGTAATTAAATACATCCCCAGATGAGGCAGAAAAACCCAATATATCGTAAATGCACTTAATTTAATATTAAAAACTATAAAATATAAGGCATAGTGAAAATAAACTACAGAGTTCTAAAATGTATTAATACTTGCAGAATTCTTCTCTGAAGTCTGACCTACAACTAGAATCAGAGACATCACAATATGAACTATTCCCAGTGCCATGTAATTATGCATGCAATAAAACATGCATTTACCATAATACCATCATTAATTTAAATTTATTTCTTAAAAAATGTACCACATTTGTGAATTAACTCTCAAAGACATCTTTAATAAAAGCTTAGCTTAAATTATTTAGGTGAAAGCACAGGAATGGCTTCACTAAATCTGCCACACTGACCCTAACACAAAAGCCCTTGGTTGTTAAGACCCAATTTAACAATGAGCTGCAACTCAACTTTATTTAGAATAACAGGGCAACAAGGATTGAACTCCTAAGTACTTCATCAATCATCATTAAGGCTCTAGTACCATGCTAAGGCCAACTCTCCTAAAAACTTGTTATTTAGGTGAAAGTTCATGAATGGATTTATTAAATCTCTAACGAAAAACATTATCATTTCATAAAAAAAAGAGTATAATTGAATCAAATATGGAGAATATATTTGTCAATTCAATAAGATTAAAATGGCAATCCAAGAGTTTTTATTTGATAAGAATGACAGCAAAGGATGATTGTTATGTTAAGTAATTAGCCATGGGAAAAAAGTTGGTTTTCATGTTAGCTAAGAACAGAAAGGGACAAGCTCTTTGGTTCTGTTGATAACACCCTGTTGCAATAAGACCAAATTAAGTTATAATAAATACCATCTTCATTGCATGTCTAGGAACTCAAAAGCATTCTAATGTTTAATGTGGAATTTAAAGAAAGACTATGACTTAAAACTCTTAGGTTTCAGGCCTAACTTAACCCTACATGATTGGTTTGTAAGGTGAGGATTGTCGAAGTCATACAAGCACTATATAGACCATGCCTCTAGTTGATGTGGGACTAACACGCCCCACCACGCCAAAGACTGGATATCATGAGCATGGGTTCTCAATACATACCCTCATACACGACACAGGATCAAACATCTGAAGCACGAACAAATGCAGGTGGACTAACATAAATCTTGGCCCAGTAACAGATCCAGGATAGTAAGATATACTTCGATACTATCTTAGGCTTTAGATTAAATTCAAAACCACAAAATGAGTATGAAAGGTGAGGATTGCCCAAGCCTACAAACACTACCTAGGCCATATATCTAGTCGACACTCTACGTAAGACTCAATACAAACAATAAAGGGCAAAATATAAAAAGTCTTATCAATCTTGGCAAAAAAATTTAAAAAATTACAGGGACCCAAATTATTTATTACGGGTAAACTTTAAAAAATGAAGAAACAATTTGGATTTTTTAGGTGGAGGGAGGGAAGAATAGGTGCATGTAGCCAATCCGGCGGCTGTTATAAGAACAAAAGCAATGTCAATGGATACTTAAAACATACTTGCCATCAGAAAACGCATAGAGAGACATTAAGCAGCTTTTACGATTAAGAAAGAAAATAACAAAGTCTCAGCATATATTGGTCCCATTCATACTTTGCAGTTTACAATCTGAATTCCACCATAGAAGTAAAACAAATCATTAGCATTTATTCAGATTACCTCTTTCTGTCTCTTTGACCCCAATAGCTCTGAATCTTCAATTGAACGATCGCGGTCTTTAAACAATTTTCGGAAAAAATTCTCTGTACCTGGACTACTTTGTAATAAGCCACCATTGTTGCTATTTTCATTGGCTGGACTGCTTTTGTCATCTTCAGGGTGCACACGGAATAACCTTTTGAACAAGGAAAGCTCAGAAGGCTCGTCTTCCTCACCATTGGCAGTTCCTTCTTCAATTTTATCTTTTGTGTCTTTCTTGTCCTCAAATTTATCCTTGAAGAATTTCCGGAAAAAACCATCTTTTTCATCCTCTTCATCGGGTTTTGGACATTTCTCTTCAGAAACAGCAAGATTTTTACTGTCATTTCTATCACGCCCATCCTTCCTATCTTCGAATTTCTCCCGGAAAAACTTACGGAAAAGTCCATCTTTCTCTTCATCTTCCACTGATTTTGTATCTATTCTGTCCTCAGAATCATTTTTATTATCTCGAAACAACTTCTTAAAAAATCCGTCTGAACTTGAGGTCACATCTTCGTCTTCACTTCTACTATCCCTTAAGATCCTTTGAAAGAAACCATCCTTTTCAGATTCTTCATCATCACCTCTAGTACTGTCCCTACTGTCTCTTAAGAACCTTTTAAAGAAACTGTCCTTTTCAGAGTCTAAGGCATCTTTCTCAGACGACTTCCGAAAATGAAATGCATCACGAATTTTTTGGCCAAGTTCATCATCACCTTTGCTGTCTTTTAAAAGCCTTTTGAAAAACCCATCTTTTTCAGAATCACCGTCATCTTTGTCGGCTGACTTTCTAAAAAGCAAAGCATCTCTAAATTTTGGACTTGGCATAAACTTCTTAAATATCCTGTTCTCCTCAGGAGACAGCGGAGTACCATCCTCTTGCAAATTATTTCCCGGTGAAGATGAAAATGACAAAGACTTAGGCGGAGAAGTTGTTAATGACAACAAACGATTTTTAGACGAAAGTAACCTATTCAAAACTTGGCTTTTACCTCCAGGACTCGGAGGTTCAGTCTGAGGCCGTATCAAAGGCGGCCACTCACCCATCAAGGTGGCAGCAGTTTGACACTTCTCCTGAATATTACTAATCCCATCATTATCATCATTGTCCTCCAGCTCTGCCATTAAGAACCAATGCACCTTCAAAGCAATCTTAAGCGACTTCGAGCACATATCTATCACAAACTTATCCAACGATGGACTAGGCTTATGTATCATCATATAACATATCTGAAACAAATAACTCTCAAGCCCTTGCAAGGGAAGAGTATACATCCTATTACAAAGATAATCACGCACTCCAGCATGATCATGCTTGTACAAGTAACTAACCGCAATCCATTCACAGAAAAACGAAGAATCAAAGAATCTTATAAGCCATCCATTTTCACTAGAGTCACCGGTCAGGTTTGACTTCGACTCAATCTCCCTGGGTTCATCTGCATAACCACGAGCGAACCCTAAAAGCCTCACCATCCTCAATCTACTATCATCAAAGCAATACCCTAATTAGATCAAATTCAAAACAACTAAACCATGCTAATTCTACCTTTCCCATATAAACCTTATAAAACCCTGCCGAAAACCCTAATTCTAACACAAATCGCTACAACTTCTACAACAAATCGTCTGATTTAACCGTCTACAAGCTAAACAAAAACTCGAGCACCGAGATGTAAGCAGAAACCCTTGCACTAGCGAACAAAACAACAGCAGCAATTCACTCTGTTAATCACCGATTGACTGCAAACTAAACCAACAGGTGAAACAATTAGCGAATTTCACTCAAAATCGCAACGCGAATTTGAATTGGACGACCAAAATTGAGCGAGCGCGATGAAGATTGAACGTGATTCTTCAAAGAGTAGGAACCAATCGATTTCCGCGGTGGATCTTAATAGCTTGTTGAAACGACGGTGTGTTTGAGGAGGTGATTGCGGCGGTAACGGTGGTGGTTGTTGTTGCTTTTTTCAGAGTGAGGAAGACGACAGAGGTGAGGTTCGAGTTCATTAAATTAAAAATGAAAATTGAAAAATAATAATGCAGTACCAATAATAAAATTGAATAGTAGTAGTAATGTTTTTTGGTGAAAGTAAATTTGAATATTTTGAACCAACTGAAGATTTAATGGTTACGTTTTTTTTTTTAATTACTTTAATAAATTTTAACATGCGCGTAACTGTAAGTTGAGGACACCGAAGTGCGTGTGCTTGTGCGTGAGTTGAAATTCGAATATAATTTTAAAAATAAAGAGGCCAGCTAAGCTTAAAAAAAGTTATGTTTAATGTATATTTTGTCCTTTAAATTAATTTTAAAAGTTATTTCAATCCCTTATTTAATAATAAGTGTTTGTATTAAGTCTCTTATTTTGTTAAATGCTTATTATTCGGTATTTAACAATCGGTGTTAGTATTAAGTCTCTTAGATTCGTATTGTTAAATGCTTCGTATAGTGTATTTTTGTTAGTCACTCTCATCTTGTTTGTTAAATTATGTGAACTTGTATTAGTTTTTGCATGCCTGGCATTCTAGCTGCATGTTTATTAGATGATATGGATTTATTATATTACATATTGAATAAGTTTGTAAAAAATTAAAATTAATTGAAGTTGGAAATTTTCATTATTTTATTTTCACTTCATTTGTTTCATTTTCACTCTATCTTCTTAAAAGAAATTTTAATACCTAGACGAAGCTTCATTACGAAGAGAAAGAATAAAACTTCATCAATATTCAAATCGTAAGGTACGAATACAAACTTCTTTAGTTTCTTACTTTAAAATGGAAGCTTCAGTATGCATTGGTTGTTTCTTACTTCTTAGGTTTTGATCCATTTTCCTTACTGCTACTTCTCATTCAGTTTGTTGTTTAGTAGACGAAGCTTGTTTATCCATAATACGGAGTGAAAGAAGAACTACATTCATCTACAATCATAAGGTACGAATATTCATAGCTTTGTTACTAAAAATAAAAACTTGTTAGGTTTTGTCATCATCTTCCTTATTGCTATTTCTCATTTAGGTAGTTTGTTTATGTCATGGATATTCGTTTACAGTGCATCATGGGGATGAGTTTATTGAGTTCACGAAATTAAGTTATAAGGGGTTAGAGGAAACCTGGGATGTTGATCCTAATATTTGAAGTTATTTTGAAGTTTTGAGTGGGTTAAAGGATTTAGATTATGCGAATGTATATAGTCTTTGATATTACGATCAAATGGAGACTAATACAATGGTTTTGTGGAAAGATGACAATGGAACTAAGAGGATGAAGATAAATGCAGTGTTGATTAGGACAATGCATTTATATGTTATTCATCCTATATTACAAGCTAACATCATTGAGGAACCGATTTTCTCACTTGAATACAATATTGAAGAAGGTGCCACTAACACTGAATTAGGAAAGAATAATGATGAAGGGGCCATTGAAATTGAGAGTTGTGGATGAAGGAGACATTTTGGATAAAAAGACCACTAAAGTTGAGAATATTATGGATAAATGACACATTTTGGAGAATAGGACCACTGAAGTTGAAACTGACATGGATAAAGGAGACATTGTGGATAAAGGGACCACTGAAGTTGATGAGGGACTAGGTGAGGAGACCAATGGGATTGATGAGGGACAAAATTGTAACCCCGTTGAAGATGAGGGACAAGATGGTGATGGGAATGAAATGGGTTTGGAAGAGGATAACACAGTAGTTGAAGGTGGGCAAGATGGTGGCAGTGAGGATTGTGCATTGGAGATTAATTTTGAAGATTCTAGTGATGACGTTGGTATGAATGAAGACATGGAAGTTGCTGAAAATGAGGTTTATGAAGATGATGTGGTTGAGCAGCAAAGGAAGAAAAGGGGAAGGGTAAAGGTAAAGGGAATGGGAAAGGGAAAGGGAAAAGTAAAGGTAAAAGTAAAGGAAAAGGGAAAGGTAAAAGTAAAGGTAAAGGGAGGGGAATGAGAAAGGTAGAGGTAAAGTTGAAAGACCATCTAAGCAACCAAAACAACGTGAAGGAAGTGATGGAGGAAATATTTTGGATGATTGTGTTATTGAACAGGAAACAAATGTAAACTTGAAAGGTTGAGTGATATTAAGGAAGAAAATAGTGAGGATTTATTTGAAGAATATTATAGTGAAGATTATTGTGTTAGTAAGGCGGATTGGAAAACTTTTAAGATACCTAAAAGGATGGATGACTACAAGTGGGAATTGGGGACATACTTTGCTACTAAACAAGATTTCGATGATGGTATTAGAACATATGCAATACACTCTAGTAGGAACCTAAAATTCAAGAAAAATGATAACACAAGGATGTGAGTGATATGCAAAAAAAAAAAAGAATATCCATGGGAGGAGTATTATGCAAAAATCAAACATGAAGATATATGGCAGCTCAAAAAGATTATTGATAACCATACATGTAGCACAAATTACAAGGTCAATTTTATCACATCCAAGTGACTCAGTAGTAAGATGCAAAACAATGTGATGGAGAATCCTAGTTTAAAAATGATTGATATCATGGAGAAGACTCAACAGAAATGGAATGTGGGGATTAACAAAACTCTTGCAAACAGAGCAAAGACAATGATTATTGATATTGTTGATGGTTCTTTTAGATATCAATATAAAAGAATTTATGATTATGCATATGAGTTATTAAGGTCAAATCCTGACTCAACTATGAAAGTTACAAGTCAATCATTTCAAGGTGGAGAGGACATCATTGAGCATCATTAAAGACAACTGAGTCCACATTTTCAAAGGATGTATATTTGTTTTAAGGCCCACAAATATAGGTTTTTCAAGTGTATACCTATGATAAGTTTGGAAGGCTACTTCTTAAAAGGTTATTATGTTGGGCAAATACTTGCTGCAATTGGAAGAGATTCAAATAACCATATGTTGCATATTGCATTTGCTGTTGTGGAAGGTGAAACCAAAGATTCATGGAGCTGGTTCCTAGAACTGTTGATATCTAACCTAGGATGTACAATATTATGCAAGACATATACATTCATCAGTGATCAACAAAAGGAGATTTATTATGGCAATGTTTATTGTTAATTTTTTAGTTGTTATGTAAATTCAGAACTGAATGTATTTTAATGCAGAGAGTGTTACCACCTCTGGATTAATTTCTCCCTGAGGTGGACCAAAAATTTTGTGACAGGTATATTTTGTCACTTTAGCTATGTTTCAATATGTTTCTATATATTTCAATATTTTGTTTTAACTATGTGTTTTATGTAATTCAAAGCATCTATACAACAACTTTAGGAAAAAATACTCAAGCATTAAGCTTAAGGAACTGATATGGAAAGTTGCTACAACCAGTTATATGAATGCATTTGAAAAGGCCATGCTTGAAATGAAGGATGTTAATGAGGAGGCACTCAAGCATTTGATAAATATTCCACCAAGGTCTTAGAGAAAGTCTAGGTTTAGGACTAGTTCTTTATGTGATACTCTGGTGAACAATATGTCAGAGACATTCAACTTTGTTTTTCTCACACCTACGGCCAAACCAATTGTACAATGATTGAAGAAATCACAGTGTATCTCATGCTGAAGTGGGAGTCAAAAATGAAGAATATTGTCAAATATGAATGTGATATTATACTGAATATCAAGAAAAAGATAGAAAAGGAATCAGAAAAACAAACAATTAAATTGTGAGGTATTGAATGTTGTTTTGATTTAAATTTGGATTATGTTTTACATTTGTTTATGAAGTTGTGTTGCTGAATTATTGTGTGTTACACAAGCGTGCAGGTGAATATGATTATGAGATGAGGCATATCTCATATAATAGATATAAGTATATTGCGAGTCTATCAACTAAGGATTGCTCTTGTAGGAGATGGATGATGACAATATCTTGCATGAAATATTAAAATTTGGATATTGACAATTTTGAGCTTAAATGCTACAAAAGAGAATGTTACGAGGCATTGTTATACACCTACAATTTATCTAGTGAATGGGGAACTCTATGGGAGAAAATAAGGTATGCTGATTTACAACAACCACAAATTAAAAGGAAACCAAGAAGGACAAAGAAAAAGAGGACCAGAGATGCATCAGAGAATATAAGAAATGAGACACAACTAAAGCGAACTAACTTTAGAATCAAGCGTAGTAGGTTCCACATGATGGGACACAACAAAGCTACTTGTAAATTACCTGCAGCAAGTCACACAACTCAGCCTGAACCAAGACAGCTTGGTTCAAGTCATCTTGAATCAAGTCATCTTGGACCGAGTCAGAGTGCATCCACACAGCCTGGAGTAATTGTAATGTGATCTTGTCCTTTATGTTTATGTATTACTGTCTGTGTAACTTAGTGTCAATGAACACAAACTTAGATTTTTTGTATTAGTGTCAATGAACATAAAATTTGGCTTTTTGTATCAATGTCAATGGACAAATATTTTGACAATGCAATATGTAACAAGGATCTTAATTCTAATTATGATAATGTAAACACCATTTTATTCTTTACTTAATTTGTCTTTTGATTGTGTTTGCTTAAACATAAACTACAAACATGGATACTTAATTTTGGCTCTAATAAATAACATGGAATAGAGATATTGTATTTACAGTTTGGTCACAACATTAAACCTAATTATTTCAATTTAGTCCTTTTACTCATTATATCTAAAACTTAACATAGTCTCATATTTATTACATTGTTTCAGTTAAGTCCCTTATTTAATATTTTTGTTTCATTTGCATCGTTGTACTGCAATATTATAGGCCACTTGTTATAATAGAAATGATAAACTAGATTTTCGTTACAAACCATAATTGATAACTCATACCACATTCAACCCATTTCATTTAACTAACATTGAAATTGCATAGTTTCATAATTACAAATTACATATTGTTTTAAGCAGAACCCTATTTGAAATAAATGGTTTAAAACACTAAATTAAACCCTAAACTAATAAAGCCCAACACCATTGCAAATTCCAACATTCTTGTGCTCAAAATCTCATTCTTCAACTTGAATATTTTCTTCCTTTGCCTTTCAATCTTCAAAAAGAGCGTCTCTTCAATTTGGTTTGAGAAATGATGAAAAAATATTTTTCTTCAATATTGGGTGCATTACTATGTTGTACTTTTTCGGGGGTTCGACCCCAATTAGGTCAGAGCCCATGGAGGAGCATGAGAATAGCTTGGCTATGAAAGTGTGGAAATTTATGTACCCTAATGCAAAGGATAGGATTGATAAACCTATGGTTAGCCCTTGTAAGCCTGGTGCACCTAGTTTTGCTATACTTTGGTGCTCTAAGATATTGCCTATAATTGCTGACAAAGATGAGTTTAGAGAAAAAATATTTTGTACTATGAACTTGTAAAAACGAGTGGGTGGCAAAGCCAAATTGAACTATTTGAAGTTGGATATGAGGAATCGGGTCGTCTTTAAGGGCGTGCAAGGCAAACTACCGCACAGGGCCTTATGTTTTGTAGGATTAAATTATAGATAAATAGAGTCTCATAAATTATTTGTCAGGTTAAATCTTGATTAAATATGGCCTCTATTTGTTTTGTCATAGGTAAACTATAGTTAATCTACACAGGGCCTCCAAAAACTTGAGATGGCTCTGACGAGGAACATGGTTTCCAGATCTTCAAACCTGAGAGTGACAGGGTCAAACATTTATCAATCGCTTGGCATCTTTTCTTGTTTGATTATTCTTTGCAACTGAGGTGAGTATGAGAGGGAAAAACTTACTAGTTTGTGAAATAAGTATTGTTGAACTTAATAAATGATTGATCAAACTCTTTTTGTAGTTGATAAACAAACAAAGTTCAGCACGAGGTCAGGAAGAAAATAAATTACTTCTATATTCATGTTCCCATTTATCAAATTGTGTTTGTTTTTTTCTAATACTTTCATTGGATCATTTGATTCATGCTCAAAATTTTCAAAATACGGAAAGAAGAACGCTTCCAGAATCCCGCATTTTAGGGACCCGCATTTTAAGGGAGATGACACGGATCTCTAAAATGCAGGGTTTTAGAAGGTTCTTCTTTTCACCTTCCATTTGCTTAAACAACAAGACGTATGCATAGAAATGACACGGGAAAATAAGCATAAAATGATTGATTTAACATGAATATGGCTATAAAGTTACAACGGCCAAAGGAGAAAACTAATTAATTAATTAAAGCGAATTAATCTTTATTCATAAATCATGGTCACATTATTTAGGAAACCTTATAGTTTAAACTTAAATCCTACACATTTTAAATCCAATATTTATTAAGGGTGTCATGAAATTAAGATTTCATTCCTACTACAAACCAAATGAACAATGATGCACAATCAAATATATACAATGTATACTCATAAATAATGTTTGGCATCAAGTATTATCGACTCATTCAAAATTCAAACTCTAAAGTAGAGGATATCAGAATCAATGTCTTCTTGCAATATACCCTGAGGAGGGAATTTAGGGAGGCTCTTAGCAATATATTTCGCCACTTCAAGATAAGATTGGTTCCCCCTCACAACCACATCTTGTTGTTTAACTCCAACATTTGTGTTTACTTCCTCTAGTTTGTTTCCCAATAAGTGATTAGAAATGTTGCAATTCTCTTCCTTGTTTAATGCCTCAAATTTTTTTGTCTTCATTCTCCAGCTTCCATTCCTCAAATTGAAGGTGTATAGAGGAAAGAACCTTTGGCCATATAAAGCTAAAAACTCTATTGCACTTAGAATGTACTCAAAATCCTCTTCACTCATGTAATAAGGAAAGCTAACTCTTGCCCAACCAGGTTTTACTCCAATATAGCCCCGTTGAACTGCTGATCTAATAGCAAGTGATTGTGGTTTATCGATATTCAGTAATTCATGTCCATAAGGTCCAGCACAAGCACACCCACCTCTAGCTTGAATGCCAAAAAGGTCATTAAGCAATGCTGCAACAAAAGGTCCATTAAGTGGTTTACCTCTTTGATTCCCCATTTCTTGCCATAGATTAAGTTCCTTTTCTTGTTCTTGGCAACTTCTATCAGTTGATAAGCAAGAATTGGTTGTTGAATAAATGAGAAATGACAGTATAGCTTGTCGTTTGACGTGCAAGTTACCCAAAATCTTAATGTTAGGGTTCGATACAAGTCTCTTAATTGCCTTGTTAATATACAGTTCTTCTCTTTTTTCAATCTCTTTGTAGCCAATGTATTCTTTCACCCAAAATGCTAATGCTGCTCTCACTGTCTGAATTATTGGAGGTGTGCCACCATTTTCCCTCTCTTCTATGTTCTCCATGTATAATGTGTCCTGCATTGGCCACACATATGATATGATTCATGAAGTTTTCATATTTTTCCATGTAACTCCTACAATTCATATTGAAGGCGTGTTTCACTTAAGACGTGTCAATGTCAAACATTAACATAACTCTGACTCATGTTATATATAAATTTGTCAAACTATTACTAGTGTCTATGTGTCCATATTAATATTATGTTTGGTGTTTGTGTCGATGCTTTGTATAGTGCTATCCATCGGTGTTTTGATCTTTCATGCCTAACTTGGCATATGATTTACAAAAAAAATTCAATATGAGAAATGAGATTTACCTTTTCATTGAAGCCATTGACATAAGTGACAGTCCCACCTCCACAAGTGGATGGAGGTGCAGATCTTAACTTATACAAAACCTTGTTCATCAAAAGCACGCCGGGAGAGTCAGGACCGCCAAGAAATTTATGTGGACTGATGAACACAGCATCATACCCATCAATCTCCCCTGATCTCATGTTGATTTCCACATAAGGACCACTAAACAAAAACAAACACATCTCATCTAACATTCTAACATACAAATGTCACAAATACCATATCTAATCAACTATCTATACCTTGCTGCAAAATCAAAACATGCAAATCCATTGTATTGATGAAGAAGCCTAGCAATTGCACGCGTATCCGAGTATATTCCGGTCACATTACTACAAGCAGAGAAAGATCCCAACAAAGGCCTATTAGAATCTTTATAACCTTCAAGCTGTAGCTTTAAAGCTTCGATGTCAAGCAATCCTTTATCATCAAATCCAATCTCTACAACCTCAGCCAAACTCTGCCTCCATGAAAGTAAATTTGAATGATGCTCATGTGGTCCAACAAAAACCACCCATCTTTCTTCTTCATCAAGACACCTCAACATTCTCTCCCTCAAAATAGAAGGCACTGCAATTCCCATCACTTCTTGAAGCCTCTTGATGGCTGAAGTTGTTCCTGAACCACAGAAGATGATTGCATCATCTTCTCCACCACCTAAGCATTTCTTAATGTACTCCATTGCTTCGTGTAGCATCTTTGTTGTTCTGCTTCCCACATAACTATCGCAAGTATGAGTATTACCTGTGTAAGAACAATAAAAGTAAATATTACAAAATATTTCAAAATTTTCATAATGTATAATGTGTTGTAAATTATGAAGGAAGAAAGTGACATACCATAGAAAGGAAGAAGATGATTGACGATGAAATTTTCACTGTAATGAAGACTGCGGCCAGAAGCAGTGTGATCAGCATAGAGAATTTTTCGTCTTCCAAACGAAGAATCAAACTCAGCATCATCATTACCTATGATTTGAGACCGCAACCAACGCAGTTTTTCTTCGACAGATTCATTACAAGGCAAGTCCATTTCCACCAGCTTCTTAAATGACTCAGTATGGTAGCAAAAATCATTAGATGTTTCTGATATGTTACTTATTTTGCAAAAAGGTTCAGAGTGAGGTAATAATATGGATATGATTTTTTGTAGCTCCATAAGCAAGAATTGAATATAACAATATATGATATGTATGATATTGTTAATTTGATGAAACATATTGGAAGAAAGTAGAATATATATTCTATAGCGATGTATGATACTGTTAATGTGATGTAACATATAGGAAGAATACAGAATATATTATATAGTTTGATAGAGACATAGAGTTGATAAATTTACAGTGGGATTGTATATGATGGTTTGAATAAAAACTGTTGGTACTATTATATTAGGCATTAATTTTTTTTTTGACTAAAAAAAAAATGAATGTTAAATGTATTTTATTTCTGTATTCCACAGCACACAAATTACATGTAATATAATCAAATTAAATATATTTTTGAACTATTTAAATATATCAGCTTTATTTTCTTTTAAACTTTGGTCGTATGATTTTTAATCACCACCAATTATAATTTATTCTTTTTACTGAGGTTTGTTTTACATGTTTTAAGTAATTTTTTTAATAAAATATAGTTGGTAAGACCATAAAATATTATTAGTTTAAAATTTAATAATTTAATTTTTATTAATTTATCTATAAATGTAAATAAAAAATTAATTTTAAAAAGTAAATAAAAATAATTATTGTTATTAAAAATTGAAAAAAAAAATCGAAAATTTTTAGGGACTAAACCTAAATCTAAAGAAGAAATAAATTGCTGGTTAAAAACCTTATAAAAGAAACCTGTAGAATAAAACATGATAAAGGAAAAAAGAGGACGTTATATTATATACAAAGAAAAAAAACTTAATAAAATCTGAAAGAAATAATCCAAAATATGTTACTAATGAACTATTGTCCAATGCAATTTAGTAAATTATTACACCAAAATTCTCATTCGCAATACCACTTGCACAAATATTTTTTTCCCAACATGAGAGACAAGTTTTTAATTAAATTAAAACAGTTAAATCATTTAATTTGAAGATCTCAAAAGACAATTTTAAATTTAAAAAACTTGATAATAATCCAAATATAGAGTCACATTATAGACAAAAATTAAGCCATATTTTATCAAGAATGATCTCAATGAAATAAAATATAAACCATTAGAAACATCAAAATAGTCACTTTTCAAATACATAACGTTGTTTTATGTTTGCTTGTTTTTGCTTTTACAAAGAAACAGGTTTAATATTGTTTTTTCTTTGTAAATTTTAGGATTTACTTTACTTCTTTAATTTTAAAAAAATGCCAATATTAATATTTTACTTTTGTCTCTACAAAATTGATTTATAGAAAATTTGATCTCTTTGATATATAAAATATTTGATTGAATTCTTGTGTCAATATTGAAAAGTTTATTCTTTAATATGTATATTTAATTTTACATTTGTCATGTCATTCCAATACATTGATTGACAAATGTAAGCAGATTTTACACTCTCAGTGTATTTGCTTTTTTCTCTATTGGTTAGAGTTTAAAGATAGTGCACTGTCAGTGTAAAACAATTTTACACATACAACCAATAAAAACTTTTACATTTGCCATGTCATTTCGATATTTTAAAAATAAAATTAGAATTTATTGTGATGCATGTCCCTCATTGGTTGACAGTGTAAACATATTTTATATTGTCAGTGTATTTCCTTTTTTCTCTATTGGTTAGAGTTTAAATAAGATAGTGCACTGTCAGTGGAAAACAATTTTATACATACAACCAAGAAAAACTCTTACAATTGTCATGTCATTTCGGTATTTTAAAAATAAAATTAGGATTTATCGTGATGCATGTCCCTCGTGGGTTGACAATGTAAACATATTTTACACTGTCACTGTATTTTGTTTTTTCTCTATTGGTTAGAGATTAAAGATAGTGCACTGTTAGTGTAAAATAATTTTACACATACAACCAATAAACACTCTTACATTTGCCATGTCATTTCAGTATTTTAAAAATAAAATTAGAATTTATTGTGATAAATGTCCCTCATTAGTTGACAGTGTAAAAATATTTTACACTGTCAGTATATTTTTTTTCTCTGTTGGTTAATAAGACATGGTGTAATATAGATGTTTGGTCTCATTGTTGGATTAAACCAGGTATAAAGTTAATGGATTTTAATACAAGTGATGTTAATACATCTTTTTATCGGTATTTAAAGGACTTATTTGATCAACACGATAAATAGAATGTGGATCTTTTAAAGCATCTATTGCCTCAAAATGTAGTTACTAAAATTCTAGTTATTTTGCCTCTCAATGGTCAAAGTGATATAGATATTTGTTGTTGGTCAAGTGATGACATGTAAAATAAATCTTTATTTCACTTGATTTACACATGTTTTAGTGTTGATTTGATAGGTTTTTCTAGTGTTACTAGTAAGATACCCGTGCTGCCGCACGGGTAAATTTATTTAATATTGAATAAAATTTAATTAGATACGTATAAATTAAAAATGAATGGTTTAATTATAAATGAAAAATGATCATATAAATTCAATTATATTAAATAATTATATAAAAAAAGATACCATAAGATGGAGATAATAAAAATGAAATATTAACATTTAAAAATAAAAATTATCTCTCAAATAATAGTAATTATTGATTAAAATAAAATAGCTACTATGTTGATAATGACCCGTGAAATAAAAAAATTATTTGATGCGATATAAAATATATTTAAAAACAAATGTAAAATAAACAATAATCATGGAAATTTAATTGTATTAAATAATAATAAAAAAATCGTGAGATGGAGAAAAAAAATAAAAATAAAGATATTATCTCTCAAATAAAGACAGTGATTGATTAAAATTAAATAGACATTATGTTGATAGGGACCCGTGAGATAATAAATAAATAGAGAAAAAAATAAAATGAAAGTAAGAAAGTGTGAAAAAAAATGTGAGAGAAATTTGAAATTTTAATTAAGATAGAGAAAATGTGTAATGATCGATTAAAAAATTAAATATTGAGTTGATAGTGACCCGTGAAATAATTAAATATTTTTGGGGATAATAATTAAATGATTGATTATTAATATTTTTTGTGATAATAGATAAATGTAGAAAAATTAAAATGAAAGTAGGAAAGTATGGAAAAACGAAATATGAAAGAAATTTGAAATTTTTAGTAAGATTAAAATTTAAAAATATATTATTAATATTTTTTGTGATAATAAATAAATTAAGAAAAATTAAAATGAAAGTAAGAAAGTGTGAAAAAATGAAATGTAAAAGAAATTTGAAATTTTAAGTAAGAGAGAGAAGGTGTGTGTTTGGGAGAAAAAGTTGAATCATAAATATGCAATTGACACTTGGCAAAAAAGTTGATTTTCATTGGACAATAGAAAAGTGGTTGAGTGATTTTGTTAGTTACTATTTTGTCCAATTTGTAGTGTAATATTTTTTAGTGGGAAGGGTAATTTTGACACTTTGGTCAATTTCTTAGTAATAGATAGATAGTAGATGTTGATTTTTTATGTTGTGTTTCAGAAAACAATCAAAGAAAAATGCTAACTAGTGCCCTTAGGACACTCTTTAAGTGATTAAAATGGTAATTTTTTTTTTAAAAAAAAAGTACGTGTATTTAATGCATTAAAAATGCATTGGAAATTGAAATATTGACTTTTAAAAAATATTTTCTTTATTTAATATGCTTAAAAAGTGTCATAAGAGCACTCGTTAGCAAGACCCACAATCAAATAATGTCAAAGACAAGGGACAATAGTGAAAAATAGCAAAACGACGCAAAATAGCACAAGACAAATTGCCATGACAGGCGCAACACAATCATGACGGGCGTCAGGCACCCCAAGGCAAGGACCGCCAGCCAAAGAGTAAAAGGAGCAATGAAAGTAAGTCATAGTACCATGACAGACAGGACGTCAGCTAGGCTGATGCCCGTCATAGCCCACGATCTTGCAGCCTCCTTTGAAGAGTCATGACGGGTAGGGCATCAGGCATGCTGACGCCCGTCATGACTTCGTCGTCTAGATTTTTCTACCTAGTATCTGCAATTGGTTTTTTCCTCTTCAAAATTTTTCTCCACTCAATTGCACGTTTTCAGCCGTTTTCCTACGAGTTTCCCTTTATATGTAGGCCATTGGTTTGCAATTTGAAGGCATCCAAGCTTATAATAGTATAAATTTAGTATTTTAAACATTAAAGTGTTTATGTAACTTTATATTCATTGTACTTGTTGCTTTATTTGGGTTGTTGTTGCTACATTAATTTAAGCCTGCCAACATATTTCTAGCTTTATTTTTCAACATTGTATCAGATTAAAGTCTCGCTTTGGAGCACCATTTTATTCAAGTATCATCTTCTATGCAATTTACAGGTTCCTTTCATTTGCTTGTTTTTATTATGTTGTGTATGTGATGTGATTACTATGTTTGAATAGATTTTTATTGAGTCTGGAATGTGAAGACCGTCATACCGACAATACTCTAATAAATTGTAACGAGAATTATTTTTAACTCTGAAAATTCTGTTTTTATCGTTAAAAGTTTAGTGCGAAAGTAGAAATACCGTGATACCAGTTTTAGCTTGAAAAAGTGAAAATAGTATTTGATGGATTATAATTCAAAAATTAATTTTTAAATACATTGAAAGATCTTTTAAATTAATTTAGAAAACACTAATTTCAAAAAGGGATTTTAAAATTATAAACGGACACGCGAAAACAGACATTTATACGTTTGAAATCTAGTACCGGAAACGCAAAAGCGAACGGTACATTTAAATTAATTTTCTACTAAAAATAACTTTTGGAATAAGAATAGACTATTTTTAAACAAAACTTCTAAGATGTAAATTGTACCATGCGAAAGCGGGCAATTAGAGGTTCGAAATCTAGAATCATGTATGCGAAAGCGGGCGGTGCCTTTAACTTAGTCTTTTCCCGCAATTTTTTTCTCGTTATAGTTATAAAACATGATTTTTGAGAGTATCAACGGTCGACGAGAATCATATTTCGGTGTCTCGTTATTAGAATTAATTTTAAACTTCTTACTTCCGATTACGTAAACAAACTAAGTCGCACTACCTTAGATAAGCAACGTGATAAGAGATAACGGTACTTGTCAATTGGTCTCTGTGAGAATCAAACATCTTTTATACTAAAACCAATAAAGTCGTGCACTTGCAGGCCTATTAAGTTTTTGGCGCCATAGTCGGGGACCAATATCATCAATATCGTAACTCTGTTATTACACTGTACAGAATAAGGAAAATCCTTGTTGTTTTTTTCCTTCTTTCGGTTGTATGAAAAAGACTCGAACCTCTGGGGAATTAGTCCAACCGATAGACAAAATTGAGCATTGGTTGCATACCAGATGCCAGTTAGAACAACTTCGTGCTCAGATGGCTAAGAATAGTGATAATCATCCTTTTAAGGACTTTGGTGTCCCCTCTTAGGATGAGCCACACTCGATTATTGTTAATCTTGTAATCCAGGCTAATAACTTCGAGTTAAGACGCTCTTTGTTACAAATTATGCAGCAAAACCTGTTCTCCGGTAACCTAATAGAGAATCTGAATCTGCATCACTCTGTGTTTGTGCAATTCGGTAACACACTAAAAAGTAATGGCGTTGACCCCGAATCCATTCAATTGTACTTATTCCCTTTCTCCCTAAGATACAAGGCCAAAGTTTGGCTACAGTCTCTGCCGTCAAATTCCATAACGACATGGAATGAGTTAAAGAAAGTGTTTTTAGCAAGGTACTTCCCGCCAAGAAAAGCTACGGTGTTAAGAAACCAAATTACCTATTTTAGACAGACCGACAATGAATCTCTCTTCGAAGCATAGGAGAGATACAAATACTTGACGAGAGCCTTCCCGCATCACGGGTTAGAAAATGGTTAATAATCCATACCTTTTACAACATTCTTCTTTATAATACAAGAATGACTGTTGATGCAACTGCGGGAGGAGCTTTGATAGATAAACTCTTCCAATAAGCTTACCAACTCATCGAGAATATAGCCCAGAACCATTATCAGCGAGGGAGCAAATGTGCTCCTGTATAGAAAACACAGTCGAAGGGAAGTATGTACGAAGTTAGCAACCTCGATAATATGAATGCAAAAGTCGATGCCCTTACCTAGAAAATTGATAATCACAATATTAATCCCGCAACCATAGTGGCTGCCATAACTCCCCAATATGAGTTATGTGGAGTCCTAGGACACCTCACCGCTGAGTGTTAATTGTTAAGTGAAGATGTAGTTGGTGTTTGTCGTCCTCGGTTTTTTCTCGTGAGATACGAACTGACTCTTCTTTTATTTTTGAGTTGTGAAAATCAGAGAGTCGCCACCGACTTTTATTTTATCCAATTAAGGAAAGGTTTATAAAAGAAACAGAAAAAGACCTTTAAGAGATTTTGGGTTCGGGGGTAGGTTATACAAAGGGAAGGTATTAGCACTCGTTTGTATCCATGGTTATCCATGGGCTCTTAATTGCTTAGCTCACTTGTTTGAATCATTTGTCTTGCTTTGAAATGCTTGTATATGGTTTTAAAATACCTTTGTAAATTAACTTTGTAATGATCCTTGTGCGGATGTATACAAAGTGTTTTATCTTTCGAAAGATGTTTTGAAAAAAGATCTTTAACTTCGTAATGATCCTTGTTTGGATATATACAAAATGTTGTCTTTTTTGAAAGTTTTGTTTTGAAAAACACAGTGATATGTGAAACATTTGTTGTTTTGATTTGAGCAAGCAATTAGGAGATCTACCCTAAATTTATAAGGTCCTTTCCTATTTTCTTTTAGAAAATTTTCTTTGACTGGATACAGAAAGAAATTATTTGAATTGTATTTGAAACCGTAGAATTGATTTTGAAAAGAGTAACAGAGGAATTACCCTAAGAGGTGCAAGTGTGATCGTGTTCTGATTCAGATATTTTTGTCTTTGAAATTAGTGACCTAACGCTTCAGTTTTTATCTTTTGACATACACGCAGTTTTATATGTACAGAAATTAAAGTGCGGGGATGTAAAATGCGGAAAATAAATCTACGCTATTACATCGATTGTGCGAGAAATGTAAACTACGCTATTTACATGATTTTGACAACCTATACACTTATCTATGAATTTAAATTGCAATAAGATAAAAGGGAAATATTTTTGGATTTTTTTGGATGGTTGATTTTAATTAATGCATAATTAATTTAATTAAATGAGAAAAAGGTAGAAATAAAACTTAAACCTAAAAATTAAGTCTAAAATATGTTCATATTGTTTGTTAATTAATTTTAAAATAAAATTATTTTTTTTGGATTTTAGAAGTTGTTTTGGAAATTTATTAAGTTAAGAGAAAAATATTCTAAATATGTGCAAAATTAATTTATAATATATAAACTTAATTTAATAAAAAGAAAATACTTTTTTCTGATTTTTTGATAGGTTAGAAACAATTAAAAGATAAATATATAAATATTATCTAATTAATTAAACAAAATATTTTAATTATAAAGAAAAAATAAAATATTTTTATATCAAAAAATAATATATTACTTTATAAACCTAAAAATATTTTTATTATATTTTTTGATTTTTAAAACTATTTTAAAACAATTTTAGAAGTTATATTAAAAAAGGAATTAAAATTATTAAAGAAAAAATCCTGTGTGGTGACTTATGATGGACTATGGTGGTCTGCGCATGCTAGGGCGTTAGATCAGATTATTAGGTGATCTTGTGGCTCAGATTGGTGGTCACATGGTGCACGTGGATAGAGAGACAACATAGGATCATTCAGCTTTTCAAAAGTCCAACATGGGACCCACGCAGGCTGACCAGCGAATGAGAAGAGTGGGATATGCCACGCTTGCTGGTCAAAGATTCAAACCTACTATTCATCATCTTCTTCCTTTTACCTGCGGAATTAGCTGCAGACTTATCTGCGGAATTTCCTGCGGATTTTTCTTCAGATTTCCATGCTTTTGAAAACCTACAAAAACAACCATGAACCAAAACAAGGGGCACCCAGGTCGACTTAAAATGACCTCCTGAACACGATGGCGGCGTTAGTTTTGGCTAAAAACGCATGGAACATGGTATTCGAAAGTTCACATACTTGAAAACTCAATAATGGTACATGAGAATTCTTACGTGGAAACTTGCATGTAAGTGTTTAAACCTTTCCCAAACCATCTTGGTAACTTGTTAGAAGTGTTAGTTTGCATTAAAACATGTTTAATTATGATTGAGATACGAAAGTTAAAGAAAGTGCATGAATATGTTACTTTCGAAGCATGAGTTCTATGAGCATATAACCATGAGTAATGATCCCAACTTACTATATTAGGTCTCAGGAGATGATTAGAATGATTAGTTTGTATTGATAATGGTTGGAAGATAGAAAACGAAAATTACAAAGCTTTGAGATTTTTTTGAGAATTTTGTGAGTTTCTTGGCTATTCCTTTGATAGATCTTTGTGTGTGTGTGTGTGTTTACTGAAGTATTCTAGTCCATTTATAGGCCATGGAAGTGCTGCAAACTTAAGCTATCAAGCATTGATTGCTTTTGAACTTTTGAATTTTTAAATAATAAAAACTTTGAATTTCTTGGCCATGGCTTGATTTTCTTCATCCCTCTTGCTCTAGGCCTGCCATGTACTTCTATGCTGCAGAGTTTGGATCAATTTTGATGGCTTTTGCCTAAGAACAAAGCATTGTATCATTATCTTACACCATTTCTTTTTTAATTTAACTTTAAATGTAATAAAATTAAACTAAAAAAGAAATAAAAATGTTATGGGCCTAAGGTTGGTCGTGGGAGGCCCTTAGCATCATTAGAATCATGTTTGGATCATGAAAACTTGGCCTCTTTTGGAAAAAAAACATTTTTGATCAATGTTGGTTTCATGCATTTTCCCAAAAAATAGCCAACTTCAACAAGGCATATCTCCCTCAATTTTGATCATATGAAGGAGTTCTTGTACTTTTTAGAAACCTCAAGATGTCCTCTACAAGCTACTTTGGAAACTTTTTTCATTTGGAGAAATTATCTTGATGTTATGGCCTTTGACAAAAAACCACTTTTTGTTGACTTTGAAAATGACCTGTAATGTCTGAGCTCATATTTTTCAAATGGTAAATCTAATGACCATGGGATCAATTGCATTTGAAAGATAATTGAATTTCCTTAAAAACAAGCTTTGGTTGGAATTTTTTGAATGAACGAGGAGAGAGTTATGGCCGGTCAAAGTTCAGTTGACTTTTTAGGAGAAAACCCTAATTTTGAAACTTAGGGTTTTGTTGATTTCTGATCTTTTCTTGATGAATTATGATCAAACATTGATCAAATGATGAATCTTTTGACAAAATATGGATGTTGACAAAAAATTTCATTTTTGACTGTCTGTTGACTTTTCGGTCAAACTGGTCGTCTGCTGACTGTTTGAGTTGCTGACTGTGCGTTTGAGCGAATTGAAGTTTGAAAATTTGTCTGGTGGTACTTTGAGACATATGGAGGTCCATGAAATCCATTTGAGGTCTCAAAAAAAACTTGTTCTCCTGAAAAAAACAAAAACCCTAGTTAGGGACTGTTTGTGTAGGAGACAGTTAAGTGTACCTGATTTTTGTGCAGTGCTGAGCCTCTGCTGATCATGTGATTATCAGAAGACTTCTAGAACAAAAATCTTGGAATTTTGAAATGCAAAAGATTGATTTGATTGATGGTACAAAACACGGAGAATCGTGCTGTCAGCGAGTTTGACTGTCAACTGGCTGTCCGGGCATTAACGTAACAGTTAAAGTGAAAACTTAACAGTTAAAGTTAATTTTTTCTTTTTGTTTTTTTGTTATGTTAATGGTGAAAATTTATTTACATGAGTTGTTAGAAAAACACAAAACATAATAAATAAATAAAATATACCGTACGTGAACGAAATTACCGATAATAACCTTGAAAAATATTTAATGCACAGAAAAATAAATATTTAACTAGCAGAAAACACACATAATATTATCTTGATAATTAAACGACAGTACGATAGATAGTACGACATTTAATACTGACAGTACAAATATTACATAATATAATGAACAGTACGACAAATATAATAAACGGTACATTATTTGAAAGCGAAAGATACGACAGACTTTAAAAATGACGATTAAAAACCCATGCTATAAATAGCAACATATAAATGAACGGAAGTGTAAGCAACCCAGGTCCGCATTTTTCAGGACTATGCAGACAGAAAAAGGACATGATCACCACCAAAATAGTGATGACCATAAGAAAAAACGTATCCATCCACTTTGTCATTTTTGCCGGGGAAGAAGAGAAAATAATTATGAGGTAGAAGTTTGAGAAATGAGTTGAAATTTGATGTGAGAATTTATGGAAAAAATGAGAGGTATTTATAGAGTGAAAAGAAGGATAGAGACGTTGGGGAATGAAGTGATTCCGTACAAAAAAGGAAAATTTGAGTGGTAGTAGGATTTGAAAGAAAGTGTATGGTAGGGTTTGAAAAGAGAGATGTATGGAATAAAGTTAGGATTTGATTTGAAAGAAAGAGATTTGAAAAGAAAGGAAAAGATTTGAAAACAATAGTATAGTACAAAAATTAGTGGGAAACAAAAACTAATAATAATTTACTTGTTACCAGTACAGTCTGAATCCCCGGACTCTGCGCCTGCAAAATTTAATTCTGTACCAATTGCGTCAGTACTATTTATCTCCAAATAAATCTCAAATAAATAGCGTGTGTAAAGTGATAAACAGTACTTGGCGTTTGTGTAAGAATAAATTCAACAGCGAACCAAAATACCGTATAAGAAATATTCTAAAAACCGAGTATTCATAAAATCAGGATATTTATGAAATAAAATCCAAGATTATATGAAACTCCCAATTTTTAGACAGAAGTCTGTTGCCTTCTTTCTAAAAAAGATGCGGGCAAATTTTGGGGTATAACAATGTTGCTTCATGATTGTCGAATTTCAATTACTAATTGTTTGTTGGGAAATATGTCCCTAATATTACTCTCCCCAATGTTCCATTTATATATGAATCTAATTTATCTATTGATGAGGAAATGCTTGATGTGGCTCTTATGTCTGGGCCTATGAGAAATCACATTCAAAAAGAACTCATCGATGAAGCCAAAGATTTGCTGGAAATCATTGCCACCATATCCCTTGCGAGAAAAGGTTTTTATGAAAGTCTTATTAAAATGTTGTCTGCAAGCTGTTGGTGCCTCTTCTTCTCAGTTTGATGTTCCTGATGGTGAGAAAGATATTATGCTGATAGATCAAGATGAAGATATGTCAAATGATGATGAGGAAGTTAGTGGTGAGGACGTGTATGGCAATCCTTCAGATGATGATTCATATACTATGTTCTAGCGATTTTATTGTTGTTTTGATGATCTGTTAGTTTTTTTAATATGTTTTGGATGGATTTTGTTGTTTCTTTTGTCGTAATTGTGTGCCTAGATGTGGATGACTTGTTATTTTGACTAAGTTCTTCTACCTTTGTCTCTTTTGAGGCAAATAGGGGGTAAGTTTTTTTTTTCTATTTTGTTTTGATATGGGGAATGTTATGCTCTTGCTGCTTTACTCTTTGTTGTTATGCTTATCAGATGTGTGATCTGATCAAGAAGAACGGATATGCATAATATCCATGTTGTTGCTTTGCTTAAAAAATAGCCAAAGGGAGAGTTCTTTATTAAATTGATTGGCTAATTTTTGTAGGCAGGTTATAATTAAGCAAGATATCTTGACTTGTTTGAAACGTCTTGTCTTTGTTTGACTCTGACGCATGCTCTATGTGTGAGCTGAATCGCTTCATCATTTATTCAAAATTTGTTTTGGTTTTAATGCTTCCAAAAGTCTACAAAGATTGTGCTTATAAGAAGTATTTTAAATCAAATTAATTGAAGAAGATTTTATTAAATCATATTTTTGAAGAAGATTTTGATTGTATATGATTTAATTAAAAAAATGGATTTGATTTTAATGAAAGAAGATTTCGTTTTTAGTTTATGAGATTCACTTTGTTTTAGATCTTTATTCTTAAAATTTACTTTAACTTTGACCCAACTTTTTTAAGTCTTAAAAGTCACCTTAAAATTAAAGTTAAAAATAAGAGCTTTTAAAGTAAAGTTAAAGTTGTTTGGTTATGATTATTTTTTTAACTTTAAAATTATTTTTAATTTAAAATTTGTTTCGTGATATATATATATAGCGTATTGATTAATTGTTGTATTATAAGAAATTAATAATATTATTATTGAAAATTATTATACAATAAAACAAGATATAATATACAGAACGAATAAAAAGTTGGACAATACTAGTATCTACAAAAATGACGATGTAAACAGAAGAAGAAAAAAAAGAAAAAATAAAACATAACTCTAGATGTTATGAACCATAGAAAAAATTGAAAAACTTACGTCTACTGCACAAGTGTCATTTTTTTAAAGAAAAGTGCTTTCATTGGGATTCGAACCACGACCACATGATTTAAGCTCCGAAAAAGTTGGTTTCAACGCCTTTTTTACAAGCTCCTTTTAATTTATTCAATTGTTTGTCTTAAAAAAAAACTATTTTTTTTCATAAGATCTTTATAAAAAGTGTGTTTGGCCCTCTATCTCCTTATAAGGTGAAGAAAAGTGATAATTGCAAAAATGTAGTTATTTTGTGTTTGTAAATAGTGGCACTTATCGATACTTTTTGTTAATACCGTTTGAATAATTCATCGTTTTGTGTATAAATACGTATACTTTGTGAATAGTCGTATTTTCATATACTTTTATACATTTTGATAGTTTTTGTGTCTTTTTGTAGGTATTCTTGGGTATTTGGAGCATGAGCAATAAAGTGTCGAAGACACGGCTTCAAACACGTGATTTTGAGCAACGAAACCAACTCGTCGACGAATAAGGCTCAAAAAAATATGAGAAAAATCATCAATTTCATTGATATTTATTCATTTTTAGATAGAGCATGGAATAAGCTTTCTAACGCTTCGAACCGGGCGTAAATCGGAGTTACGGTTCTCAAGATATGGCCAAAATAAGATTTCAATTTTCTGTTGAGCAGGCTAAGCGCGGATTTGCGCGCTAAGCGCGGTCTGGGCGGTTTGGAAAGTCATTAAATAGGGAAAAATCATATTTTTTAGGGTTATGCTTTGGGGTATTTGTTCCCAAAGTCATCACAACCATTTTTGAGTAGGGAGAGCTTGAAAACAACAATGGAGCATGCATCTTGATGATCGGAGGTCGAATTTCTCATCGTTTGGTGTTGACAAACCAAGAAATGTTTGGTTCCTCTTCTTCTCTTCTCTTTATATTTCTCTTTTGGTGAGTTTGTATGTAAATTACTCTAAACCCATGGATGTTTTTTACTCTTTCTATTAGTTGTATAAAGTTTGCTTTACAAATCTTAATCGGTGTTTTTCTGATCTTTTTGCTTAATCATTACGGATTTATGTTGTTATAGAAATATGCTTCGTGAATCTTGATTAGGAGAATACCTGTTAGTTCTAGATTATAGACATAGGGTTTGGGGTTAACATCCACATAATATCTAAGTTTAATGTCTCTATGTTGTTCAATCGGTTGAGACATCGTCGAAAGAGCAATATAGTTAAACTCTCGTCGGTGTTGCAGAAATGGACATTGATGTGAGGGATATATGGTGATTCTGATGAGTATTGTAGATTGAGTACGGTGGAGTGATAAATCTAAGTTTGTGAGGAGTATTTTAGATTCAAACTAGATAAGTTATTCTCTATCAAGAATGAATTTATTTTATGTTCATATATTATATTTTTCCTGTTTACTTAAAACCCATTTAACCCAAGCTCAAGAACTTAAAATCCGTCGAACGGCAGTTCAGTATCACCAATCTCTGTGGACACGATAATTCCCGGATAAATATTTTCAAATCTTTTGTTGCTTGCCGCTTTACCGCTTCAACAAAAAGTAGATAAAAAGTTGGATCAAACGAGCTCTTACTCTACTAGGCTTTTTGGCTGGACTACTTTTGTTATTTAATGAATTGGTTCTCCTTGTTTCACAACTACGATTTTGAAGTTTTGTGTGTGTTGTATTTTATTTTAGCGAGCCTTTGTATTTTTTATTTTAATACTTTATTCTTGAGCGTCGTTCTTATTTTTAGAAGGATAGAGTATTTAATATGTAATTGTAATTTGAATCACGTCATATATAAGTGTTTTCTTGCAAACACTTAGGATAGAGTTTGAATGAAAGTGAGAAAATCTCAGATTTAGAGGGAGTCTGGGTTGAAATTCACAGGTAGTATTACGAAAAGGGAACTAAACTGAGAGAATTTGGATGAGACCGTCATGTAATTTGACTACTTGAATTAATGAATTTCCTATTGTTGAAATGTAGCCCTCTAAACGTAATGATGTTGCACTGAATTGGGTTATCAATTATCTGTGTTATTTAATTTGTATTTTTCTTCGCTCCTTTTAAATCATATTGTCTTAATATTTTTGTGTGGCATCTTGTCGCTAATCGAACAAACTTTTAAAAATAATATGATGAAAATTGTCTGGGGATGAAACTGACTTTGTTTTTCCTTAGTACTATAAAATAACTTTGCGAATGAATTCACTATCTTGCGTAATTAGCGATTCTCTATATTATTTATCTTTAATTTCTTAGTGAATAAACCTTTAGTTTTAAATCAATCCCTAAGGTGTGTAGCGGATTATAAATAAAACTAAGTTGTTCATTTAAGGGGAATACAATCGGTTTCAAGGGTTCATTCCTAATCTTAGGTGATGAAAAACGAGAATATTTTTAGGCTTAAATGCACTTTTAGTCCTTGTAAGTTAACGAGTTTTTGATTTTCGTCTCTGTAAGTTTATTTTTTTTATCTGAGTCCCTATATTTCACATTCGCGTTCGTTTTAGTCCCTAAAATCAAAATCCACAGGAAAATTCGCAGGAAAATCCGCAGGAATCCTGCAGATTTTCATGCGGATTTTGGCTTTTGGGACTAAAACGAAAACAGATTTGAAATATAGGGACTCAGACAAAAAAAATAAACTTACAGGGACGAAAATAAAAAATTCACTAACTTACAAGGACGAAAATAAAAAATTCACTAACTTACAGGAATCAAAAATACATTTAAGTCATATTTTTATCAAGCATTATGATTGTACGACAAACCATAAATCAATTTACAAGTCATCAAACATTAATTTAGATTACTCACAAGTTAAAGATAAATCATAGCGTGATAATAATATTCCAATAGACAACTTAATTCAAAATACATGGTAATTAAACTCATTCATGACAATAATTAAATTAACTACTCATTATCGTAGAACAAAAAACTTAATATAATAGAGAGTTTACACATTAACAGATAAATTAAGAAGTTTCAACACCAATAATCCAGTAAAATTAGAATAGGGCAAAACTTAATGAACCAATGTTTTTATAGGAAAAATTGAATAATTTTTTCCTTTCGTTGGTAGGTTAATTGAAGGAATAAAAAACAAAATAAAAAGAATGACACAATTATAAAAAAATAATAAAACGTAATTTGTTGTTGCCGAGATTCAAAGTTTGTCTCTTAGTTAGTTTATCCCTTGATTGTGTGTAGCAACCGAGGGAATAGATGATTTTTTTTAAAAATAAAATAAAACTGACGCGCTCACCGTTTAGTTTATATATCAGTTTGTTAAGTGAGGTGAAAGTGTTATTATAAAATATATTATTTGTAGTAGTGATGACGAGCTATCATGTGTGTCTCGTTCATACTTTTGTAAATATAACAACACAGACTCTCAAATACAAGACTTACAAGATGAAGTAATTAAGGCAAAATGAGAGATGATTTAAGACATATCGGTTCACTTCCAAATGATAGAAAACAACTTAAGTAGGATACATGGATCGAGACGCGCATCAGACACCCCTCACTTCATATGCCTCGGGGAAGGGGTAGAATAAAAAAAAATATATTACGATTCATCACCCGCCTCGCAGTCTCAGAAAGACGTTTCACTGGTGTGACAAAATCAAAGTTATAAAATTTACATAAGATTTTTAAGAAAAACTCTACTCACTATATTTTAAAGTGATGGAATGACCAATAATTTTTTTATTTTAATGAAAAAATTAATTAATTAACTAAATCAGATTTAGTGATAAATCATTGTCACATAAGAAAATTTCTAGTCCAAACTTAGATCTACACATCTTAAATCCAATTATTACTATGGGTGTCAATAAATAAATATTGAGATTAATTGGTATGCATTTTTAGTGTAAAAGTTTTATGATATTAATGCATCACAACCATTTATAAGCGGTAATTTAAATGTGATTAAAAAAATTAAATACTTTAACGATTATGATTGACTGACAGTGAACATATCTTTATACAGTGCATCTCAGTTAAATTCATAAAGACTTAACTTCTATTACTCCGTTCCTTTTTAACAGTCACTTTTAAAAAAAAAAATTATGTTTCTTTATAATTGTTATTTTCAAAATTCAAAGTAATAATGCTTTTGTTAAAATTACCCCTAAAATTTATAATAGAGAGAAAAATATATTTACAATAAATAATGAATAGTTAAGATATTACAAGCAAAATGAAAATTATTGTAAAAAAAAAGTAACAACAATTATTACCTTCCTTCATAGGTGTAAAAAGTTATAATATTGAATATATTCATAAATAATGTTTGGTATTAAGTATTGACAACACATTCAAAATTCAAACCCTGTAGTAGAGGGTATCAGAATCAATGTCTCCTTGCAATATACCCTGAGGAGGGAATTTAGGGAGGCTCTTAGCAATATATTTGGCCACTTCAAAATAAGATTGGTTCCTTCTCACAACTACATCTTGTTGTTTAACTTCAACAACACTTTTATTAACTTCCTCTAGATTGTTTCTAAAAAAATGATTAGGAATGTTGCATTTCTCTTCCTTGTTTAATGCCTCAAAACTTTCTGTCTTCATTCTCCAGCTTCCATTCCTCAAATTGAAGGTGTATAGAGGAAAGAATCTTTGGCCATATAAAGCTAAAAACTCTATTGCACTTAGAATGTACTCAAAATCCTCTTCACTCATGTAATAAGGAAAACTAACTCTTGTCCAACCAGGTTTCACTCCAATATAGCCCTGTTGAACTGCTGATCTAATAGCAAGTGATTGAGATTTATCGATGTTGAGTAATTCATGTCCATAAGGTCCAGCACAAGCACAACCACCTCGAGCTTGAATACCAAAAATGTCGTTAAGCAATGCTGCAACAAAAGGGCCATGAAGTGGTTTACCTCTTTGATTCCCCATTTCTTTCCATAGATTAAGTTCCTTTTCTTGTTCTTGAAAACTGCTATCTATTGATAAGGGAGAATTGGTGGTTGAATAGATGAGAAATGACAGTATAGCTTGTCGCTTGACGTGCAAGTTTCCCAAAATCTTAATGTTGGGGTTTGATACAAGTCTCTTAATTGCCTTATTAATGTATAGTTCTTCTCTTTTTTCAATCTCTTTGTAGCCAATGTATTCTTTCACCCAAAATGCCAAAGCTGCTCTCACTGTCTGGATTATTGGAGGCGTGCCCCCATTTTCCCTTTCTTCTATGTTCTCCATGTATAATGTGTCCTACATTGATCACACACATGATATGATTCAAAAAGTTTCCTTGAATATTACTAGTGTCTGTGTAGGTTCTTTACAAAGTGTTAATAAACGATGTTCTATTCCTTCGCACATAATTTGGCATATGATTTTCCGAAAATTCAAATATGAGAAACGAGATTTACCTTTTCATTGAAGCCATTAACATAAGTGACAGTTCCACCTCCACAAGTAGATGGAGGTGCAGATCTAAGCTGATACAAAGCCTTGTTCATCAAAAGCACTCCAGGAGAGTCTGGACCACCAAGAAACTTATGTGGACTGATGAACACAGCATCATATCCATCAATTTTCCCGGATCTCATGTCGATCTCCACATACGGACCACTAAGCAAAAACAAACACATCTCATCAAACATTCCAACATACAAAATGTCCCAAACAACAAATATAATCAACTATGTATACCTTGCTGCAAAATCAAAGCATGCAAATCCATTATATTGATGAAGAAGCCTAGCAATTGCTCGCGTATCCGAGTAAATTCCAGTAACATTACTACTAGCAGAGAAAGATCCCAACAATGGTCTATTAGAGTCTTTATAAGCTTCAAGCTGTATCTTAAGAGCTTCCATGTCAAGCAATCCTTGATCATCAAGTCCAATCTCTACAACCTCAGCCAAACTCTGCCTCCATGAAAGTAAATTTGAGTGATGCTCATGAGGTCCAACAAAAACCACCCATCTTTCTTCTTCTCTAAGACACATCATCATTCTTTCTCTCAAAATAGAAGGTATGGCAATTCCCATCACTTCTTGTAGCCTCTTGATGGCTGAAGTTGTTCCTGAACCACAGAAGATGATTGCATCACCTTCTCCACCACCTAAGCATTTCTTAATATACTCAGTTGCTTCGTGTAGCATTTTCGTCGTCCGGCTTCCCACATAGCTGTCACAAGTATGCGTATTACCTGTGTTGGAATAACAAGAAGTAAATATTACAATATTTTTCATAATGTGTTGTAAATTATGAAGTGACATACCATAGAAAGGCAGAAGATGATTGATGATGAAATTTTCATTGTGATGAAGACTCCGACCAGAAGCAGTATGATCTGCATAGACAAGTTTCCGTCTTCCAAACGAAGAATCAAATTCTGCATCATTACCTATGATTTGAGACCGCAACCAACGCAGTTTTTCTTCGACAGATTCATTGCAAGGCAAGTCCATTTCCACCAACTTCTTAAATGACTCAGGGTGGTAGCAAAAATCATTAGATGTTTCTGATATATTGCTTATTTTGGATAAGGGTTCCGAATCTCCATTTTGAGATAATATAGCTATGGCTTTTGGTAACAATGGTTGTTCTAGCTCCATAAACAAGAATTGAATACAGTAATGTATGATATTTTTATTGTGATGAAACATATACTCAGAATGGTTTATATATAAGAGAATATAAAATATATTATATAGTTTGATAGAGACATAGAGTTTATGATTTTCAGGGGGATTTTATATTATGGGCTGAAACTGAACAAAACCTGTTGGCACTATTTTATTACGTATATTTCGAATTCAGGTAGCATTCGTAACATTGTATTTGAACTTTAACTATGCATTTCTTTTTTCCTTTTTGACTCATTATTATATGCTTTTCTTTCAACCGGAATGAATGTTTAATATATTTTATTTTTGTCTTCCAGTTCACAGCACACCCATTAGCCATTACATGTAATATAATAAGATTAAATATATTTTTGAACTGTTTCAATGTATCAACTTTTTCAGTTTTAGTTATTTTTTAAACTTTGGTTCTATAATTTTTTATTACAAATTTTAATTTACCCTTTTTACTGAAGTTTATATATGTTACATGTTGTAAGTGATTTTTTAATAGCATACATGCCCACTTGTTTAATTTTTTTAAAATGAAATATATATATATATATATATATATATATATATATATATATATATATATATATATACAAAAAAACTTTAAATTAAAAATTGATTTAAACAATTATCTTTAAAATGTTACTTTAGATATTTTAGCAGATTGTTATAATTATTTTTTATATTAAAATCTCAAAAAATCACTTATATTAAAAATTAGTTTTTCATAATTCTTTTTTTGAAATACATCATTTTGAAAAAGTTATGATTTTGACTATGTTTTAATCTTTAATAATATATATTTATGTTATAGGATGTCAAAATTAATTTTTCAATTATAAAAATGAATATACTTTTTTTATATACTTTCAAAGATGTTTTTATAAAAATAATTCTTAAAAATAAAATAAAAAATTTAAAGCTAGAATAAAGGGGCCTATAGTTGGTAAGACCATGCATATAATTACTTTTAATAATTTAATTATTTAATTTTTAAAATTTATTTATAAATTAAAATAAAAAATAAAAAAAATAAAAATAAAAAATATTTTTTATAAAATAAATAAACATAATTATTTATATTAGAAATTAAAAAACAATGGGAGGCCTAAACCTAAATTCAAAGAAGAAATAAATACAAAAAAATTGTTGGCTAAACACCTTATAAAAAAACACCTATAGGATAGAACACTACATAGGAAAAAAAGTACATTATATAAGAAACAAAAAACTTAATAAAATTTGAAAGAAGAAGTTCATATATGTTTCTAAAGAACTATTGTCCAATACAATTTAGTAAATTATCCCACAAAATAAAATCATTTTAACCAACAGTCGCAATGGCAATTCCATTTGCACAAATATTTCTTTCCATGCATATATGAGTGACAAGTTTTTAATTAAAATAAAAAGGTTAAATCATTTAGTATAAAACTTCCAAAAGACAATTTTTAAATTAGAAAAAAAACTTGATAATTAAATATTGTGTCACATCTTAGACAGAAGTTAAGTCATATTTTATCATGAGTTATCACAATTAATAAAATATAAGTTATTGGAGATATTAAAATAGTCACTTTTCAAATATAAGTCATTCTAGTAAGTTAGCTTATTTATTTTATTTTTTTAATTTAAAAAATGTTTATATTAGTCATTTAACTCTTTGAAATATAATATATTATTCATTTTTATTTAATCAGCGATAAATTTAATAATTAATTTTTAAATTTATTCATCATTAATTAAATAAAAATAACTAACATAATAAGTTTTAAAAAGTTAAAAACTCAATATAAACATTTTTAAATTAAAGAACTAAATTAAACTTCGAAGCCGCCTTTTATCCACAAATACTTTGAGCAAATTGTAGTTGTTAAAGGTGATGGCAAATGTAGTTTTTTTAATTGTTTCATGTTTGATAGGTAAAGGAGAGTAAAACAACCAATTTATTTGCCATCACCTTATACAAGAGTTGACGAAGCATATGAAATCATACATATCAAAAAAGTAAGGGCGGAGTGCCTCAAGTTGAAGACTGGTTCTCAATTAGTCGTCTCTCAAATCCGGGGGGACATGTAAGCCAAGGACCCATTGTTGCAAAGATATCTCAAATTGGTTGAGGAAGAGTTAGCGAACTTCAAAGAGTTCGAAATATCACTTGTTCCCCATGAGGAAAACACCCAGACCGACATGTTATCCTTACAAGCCAGCACACAGAGCCTTGGAATCAATCAATCGTTCATCCAGGAGACCAAGAAAATGCCAAGCATAGTTCAAGTGAGAGAAACCATAATGGTTGTAAGCGCACCAACTTATGTTTCTTGGATCACCCATATCAAACAATATATCGAACACAAGAATCTTCCTTCAAATCAATCAGAGGCCGCACTCATAAAGAAAAAGGCTAGTGGATATACTATGGTCAGAGGAGTCCTATATATGAGAGGCCTTTCCACCCTCATTTTAAAATGCCTAGAAAAGGCAGAGGCCGATTACGCCCTCTTAGAGTTACACGATAGAATAGTCGGGTAAAACTTGGGAGGTGCTGCATTATCCAAAAAGGTCCTAAAGGCAGGATACTTCTAGCCAACCATGACCCAAGATGCCTGAAAGTATGTTAAGAAATGCGATCAATGCTTCATCAACCGAACTTCACGTTCTTACCTCATCATGGCCTTTCATGCAATGGGGAATGAACCTTTTTGATCCCTTCGCCTCAGCATCAGGCCAACTCAGATACTTAATCATAGTCGTTAGATATTTCACAAAATGGATCGAAGTCAGAGCTTTAGCAAAGATCACATCAGCAAATATTTTGAAGTTTTCCAAGAAAAATGTGTTGGCATGATTCAGAATTCGCCAATCCATTGTGACATACAATGGAACACAATACATAGACAGGATATTTCAGAGGCTAATGGAGGAAATTAGGATGAAGCAAAACTTCTCGTCAATAAAACACCCACAAACCAATGGTCAAGCAGAAACCTCCAACCGGATCTTAGTTAGAGGATTGAAAAAGAGACTAGAGGAAGCCAAAGGCATTTAGGAAGATGAACTTCCGCACATCCTGTGGGCATACCGTACCACCCAGTAGTCTACAATAAGGGAAACTCCATCTTGACTTACATACGAAGTTTACACGGAGAACAACAAACGCTTTTCCAGGATGACAAATAATACCACCCTTAGAGAAGAGGTAGACCCTTTGGAAGGAAAACACTGACGATCACCTTCACAAGCGCCATTGTCCAGCAAACTATGACCGCCAAATACAATCGCCATATATGGCATGAGGAGTTTCAACCGGGTAATTTAGTCTCAAGGATAGTCGACATTATGGGCAAGAATGCTCGTGATGGCAAGCTAGTAGCAACTGGAAAGTACCTTATAGAGTAAAATAAAGCAATGGGCAAGGAGAATATTAGTTAGAAAATCTGGAAGGAGAGCAGATATTGAGAACATGAAACATCGCCAAAATCAAACGGTATTATAACTAAAAAGTAAAGTCCAATTCTTTTGCTTGTATAACCTCTCCTATATATGAAACTATTGGATGTTTAAATAAAATCATTCTCTATTATTTATCTTTTAATTGCTTGTTTTGTTTGTCCATTTTTCCCTTTTCAGGGTGCTAAAGATTCAACGCTTAGGGGTGCGGTTGGAGACACTTTGCACGTCCGACTACAACAATAAATAACCCTCAGCACTAAAGTGCACCTAAAAGAGTTATGGGGAGCTAACAGTGACGTTTTGCACGCCCGACTACAACAACCAATTCTCCCAGGAGTGCTATCGAAGGCGCTTTGCATGTCTAACTGCAACTTTCAAATACCCCATTGTCAAAGAATTACATGTTTTTATGTGTAACTAGTGAACCCCTCCCCCCCCCCTTTCAGATCTAATTAATCCAAAAGACGGACGTGTGAAGCCTAGAGACGTCAACCTCGATCCGTGTCATACCTATGGGAAAGGGACGGGGATCTCCTACCCTTGGCCAGGAAAGATCCACTATGACGTGTACCGCAGTACAAATATGGAAGCATGACCGCATCTCGCCAGACGAAGACAAAGCGTAGACAATCAAAATGCTAAATACGGCAAGGTATTTTTTTTTTTTTGAAAGAGCAAAATTTATTCAATAAAAGAAACAGGAAAGGCATAAGTAATGCCTGTTACACCAGTCTACAAAACACAGAAAACAAAAAGCTTTAACCATCAGTACAACCAATCCCACCAATCCTAAACAAAAATACAAGAGATTCACACCCATCCCACCCAAAAAGATATGCAGTCCAACAGGCTTAAGTGGTTATGCATCCAATTATAACAGTTGCTCCAAATTATTCCAGCAGCATAGTTAAAGTTGGTCTAAGAGTCCAAAATTTTGAGGCTGAACCAAACTTCCTATGCTAGTAATAACAGAAAAAGGAAAAATTGGACAGCATACGACAGAAGCTTACAACCGGACGAACAGTCGACGCATATGGGCACTAGACCAAAACCGAAAGCAGAATTTCGCCTGAACCGGTTGATTTCACCAAAACACCGACGCGCTTCAAAATTAGTGAGACGAAACCAAAGAGATGTCGCTCTTGATGTGGATATAAGTTGACATACATATGACACAGTGATAGTTCAGCATCTGATTCCCAAGCAAGCAGTCGGATTGGTTATCCAATGATTGAGGGGGTAGTTAAAGCCTTTCACTTTGCACTTCAGCCATTTCCATGTTGCAATCTTAATTTCTTCGCTCATTTGCTCAGCTGATCTCGAACTGTCTCTAAATACTTTCTCATTACGCCCATTCCACAATATCCAAATACAGGCGAACCAAATTACACATAGTTTCTCCGCTTGCATTCTGCCCGTTCCGCAAAGTCCTTTAAACTGGTGATAATTTTCTATAGCATTGTTGTGCATAGCTGTATGAATGTTCGGCCACCTTAGGACCGACACCCAAACCTGCATAGAGAAAATACATTCAAAGAAAATATGAGAAGCATTTTCAGTAACCGCGCAACCATAAGGGCAGTCCGATTGGGTTTGATTGAGAACTCCTCTCTTAACTAAGTTATCCTTTGACGCAATCTTATTTTGGAAAAGTCTCCAAACTAGAACTGCCACTTTTAACGGTATGAATCTATTCCAAGCTTCTGAGTAATTTGTCTCTCCGTCAGAAGGAGTTCTCGCTATAAGAATCTCATAGGCTTCTTTGACTGAGTATTGCCCTGAACACCAATTCCAACTATCCCTCCTCCCTGAAGCAAGTGTTATGTTCTGGATTTTCTCGCCAATTTCGTTTATTACTGCTAGTTCTTCTTGTGATAGCTCTCTACTCCACTTAAATCTTTGTAGCCTTTCCTCCTGTTCCATTGGTAACAAGTCTCTAATCAGGATGTTTTTCTCTTCGCATATATTATACAAACCTGGATATTTATCCTTTAGCAATACGCCATCGCACCACGAATCCGTCCACAAAAGGGTATCCTCACCATTTCCTATATTTCTACTAAGGTTACTCACCAACCAATTATGTTCAAAACCCCAAACTCCTTTTTCTATGTTTTGTAGATCCTTCCACCAAATTGAACCATCACTCCCATCCCCAATTATTCTACCATTCCTCTCTCCATACTTGCTTGCCAGCACTTTATACCATGAATTATTTTTATCTGACAGTAATCTCCACTTCCATTTTCCTAATAGAGCTAAATTAAATGCTTTTAAATTCTTAATACCCAACCCCCCCTCACTTTTGGCCCGACACACTCTATCCCATTGCACCCAATTAATTTTTCTAGTGTCCTCCCGCCCACCCCACAAGAACTTTTTGAAGAGAGATTCAAGTTTGCGAATGATACTCGACGGTGCCTTAAAGAAGGAAAGGAAGTAGACTGGTATAGCATACAGGACTGACTTCAAGAGAACTACTCTTCCACCAATGGATAAGTGTTTGTTGTTCCATTTGAACAATCTTTTCCTAACAGTGTCGACCACTGGTCTCCACATTCCTAATCTTCGAGGATTACTCCCGATCGGTAGACCCAGATAAGAAAACGGGAGACTACCAACTTTGCAATTTAGTACTAGCGCTGCCTCCTCTAGCCATGATTGTTGAACGTTAATCCCAAATAGTTGGCTTTTATGGAAATTTATCTTCAAACCCGATGCCAATTCAAATAGTTGTAGTGTTGCCTTGATTGCCCATATATTTTTCCATTTCTTTTTGCCCACTATCAGCGTATCGTCGGCATATTGCAGGTGGGAAACCGACACTCCGTCACTACCAAATTGAAATCCTTTAAAGTGATTAAGTTGGACCGATTTGGCCATTAATACGTTCAGCCCCTCTGCCACTATTAAGAAGAGAAATGGCGAAAGAGGGTCACCTTGCCTTAAGCCTCTTCCGACCCCGAACTCCTTCGTAGGGCTGCCGTTTACGAGGACCGAGATCCGAGCTGCCTGTAAACATTCGAAAATCCACTTGCGCCAATTCTCATGAAATCCCATCTTCTCCATTACGGAATCTAAATATTTCCAATCCACCGAATCAAAAGCTTTTTCGAAATCTACTTTGAACATCAGAGCGTCTAATTTTTTCCTTTTCGCCTCATCCACAATCTCATTTGCAATTAAAATACTATCTGTTATTTGTCTTCCTTCTAAAAATGCAGACTGTGAAGCTGAAATCACCTTTTGCACCACTGTTCTGTTGGCTAGTATTTTGGATAGAACCTTTTGCATACAACCAATTAAGGAGTTGGTCGAAATTCCGACAGGCTCACCGGGTTGTCCTTTTTCGGTATTAGTGTGATAAACACACATATAGAAGTATGTATGCAAGCATTTGGGAAAATAATACGTCATAAAATGATAAAAAAAAGTCGTAAGGAAGTACGAATAGCAAGAAGCTTTGGAGCTAGAGATTCCAATTGATACTAAGCACCTTGATAAGCATCCTTTTTTAAAGAATTGATATCATGATCTTCCTGATATTGGAAGTCTAATACAGTTAGCTGGCTTTGAAGAATTCATTCTGTTTTCACCAAACTTTCTTCCCATCTGGCCAACTCCTCTATAATACCTTGGATAACAAAAGACACAACTTCGGCTACAAGTTCACACCGAAAAAATTATCTTCCATCTTCCTTAGCTGGTCCACAAAATTTTCTAACTGCCTAAAAAATTTAGTTTGGGATTTGTGAAGGCGCCTTTCTTCAGACAAAATTAAAAAATAGACATGAAGAAGAAAATATAAAAAGAAAAAGATCTTTATACTATATTCTTGAAAGTGAACCTTTATCATGGAATGAGTCTTTTTTACAAGACACAAAACTTACATGTTACAAGTATGTTAATGACACTAAAGATCACTAACAATTACTAAGCTCACTATCAACTAGTAAGAGTAGCCACGACACTAAAGATCACTAACAATTATTAAGCTCACTATCAATTAGTAAGAGTAGCTACTAATAAGAGTTCTATACAACAATTCTCATAGTTAAATTATAAAATGGAGGACACTAGGATCTACATCTACATCTACATCAAGATGCATCATGCTTTGAGAATGAAATTTGGGGAGTCGCCTAGCAATACATTTAGCAGCTATGTATGATTTCCTTCTCAACACTCCAATTTGTTTACTTCCAACATTATGCTCACTGCCTACTTTAACATAGTCACTCATTGTTGTCTCTTTACTTTCTTTACAACAACATTTACTCTCCTTGATCAAAGTCTCAAGTTTATGTTTCCTTATTCTCCAGCTTCCATTCTTCAAATCAAACTTGTATAGTGGAAGAAACCTTTGTCCATAGATAGATAAAAACTCTATGGCAGTCAAAATGAACTCAAAGTCCTCTTCCTTCATGTAATAAGGAAAACTAACTCTAGTCCAACCCGGTTTCACCCCGACATAACCCTCTTGAATCGTCGATCTAACCGCGAGTGATTGAGATTGATTGATGTTGAGCAAATTGTGACCATAAGGTCCAGCACAAGCACATCCACCTCGAGATTGAATACCGAAGAGATCGTTTAACAATGTTGCGACGAAAGAGCCATTGAGTATCTTACCTCGTTTGTTCTTAGAATTGGTGGTAGAGTAAATGACAAATGACAATATGGCTTGTCTTTTGGTGTTCAAGTTTCCTAGAATATGGATGTTTTGGTTGGACATGAGTCTTTTAAGTGCTTTGTTGATGTAGAATTGTTCAAGCTTTTCAATCTCATTGTAGTTGATGAATTCTTTCACACAAAATGCTAATGCTGCTCTCATTGTTTGGATTATTGGTGGTGTGCCTCCGTTTTCCCTTTCCTCTATATCCTCCAAGTATAATGTATCCTGAAATCGAAGATATCCGTTAATACAGATGTAAAAAAAAAAAAGTTGTACTATATAAATAACTTTTTATTTAAAATTTTAACATCTGATCTTGAAATCGACTAATCTAAGAATCGTTATTGATACTAATCTAAGAATCGTTATTGATTTTGATAAATTCAATTAAATAAAAATGTTATGTCAGATCACTTAAATTTTTAGCAAGTGTCCATATTTTTTATTTTAAATTGATTTTCGACGTTCTTTCGTTATTTAAACTCCTAGTCCAATGCAAAAGAAGGAATCAAGAAAAAACAATAGTTGACATTTTCTTATGTGAATCATGCAATGGACTTTTTAGTATATAACCCAAATACACAAGAAATATATGTCAATGTCGGCACCTATTTCAACTTATATATTTAACACATAATTATGTTTAATTTTTTGGTACACACTTAAGTATGCATTCATACTTACATTTATTTTGGTATGTCATATAATTCTATTTTATCTTGCCAAACACTTCAGCCATATTGCATTCAAATGTTTTTTTTTTTATAAAATACAGCGTTCAATCTGGAATACAGTTGTGATGATAATATTAAATAAATCATAAATGCTATACTGTTTTACTGAATACAATTTATTATATTATGTTTGTGTATTAATTTACGTGACAAAAAATCAAAGTTACCGGTATTTTATTAGTTGTTGCAAGTCAGAAGACATATTCTAGTCAAAAAAAGAAATAGTCAGAAGGCATGAAATCCTTTACGAACTCTGATGCCATGAGTGACACAATGAATTGGACTTGTATCGAAAATATTAATGACACAAACTATTTCAATTGTGGTGATAATACAGAGTTATAATAGTAGTAATATTTTATTTATTATTTTATATAGTTTTTTTGGACATAAAATAACATCCATTTAATTTGTGACACATCTATTTAATACTATACGCAATTATCACATTGATATTACCATTTTAGACACAGTTCACCTAATTATGAATTTACATACCAAGAAGAAGAAAAATTATAGTACCTTTTCATTGAATCCATTGACGTAATTGACAGTTCCACCTCCACAAGTAGATGGGGGTGAAGATTTTAAATGATACAAAGCTTTGTTCATCAAAAGCACTCCAGGAGAGTCAGGACCACCTAGAAACTTATGTGGGCTGATAAACACAGCATCATAACCATCAACCTTCCCTGATCTCATCTTGATCTCCTCATAAGGACCACTAATTAAACAAACAAATTAATGTAACTATTATTTATGCTATCAAATAGATAAATGGTGCAACGCACTAAGTCCTACTATTGTATAAATCGAATTAACTATCATCTGGATCCGTCTTTGAGGACGTGCAAGACAGACTATCATAGTATGCATACCTTGCTGCAAAATCAAAACATGCAAATCCGTTGTATTGATGAAGAAGCCTAGCAATCGCGCGCGTATCCGAGTAAATTCCGGTAACATTACTACAAGCAGAGAAAGATCCCAACAATGGTCTATTAGAATCTTTATAACCTTCAAGTTGCATCTTTAAAGCTTCCATGTCAAGCAATCCTTTATCATCAAGTCCAATCTCTACAACCTCAGCCAAACTTTGCCTCCATGAAAGTAAATTTGAATGATGCTCATAAGGTCCTACAAAAACCACCCATCTTTCTTCTTCATGAAGACACCTCAACATCCTCTCCCTCAAAATAGAAGGCACTGCAATTCCCATCACTTCTTGTAGCCTCTTGATCGCCGCGGTTGCGCCCGAACCGCATAAAATGAGTGCTTCGTCTTCTCCTCCTCCTAAACATTTCTTAATATATTCGGTTGCTTCATGTAGCATTTTTGTTGTTCTACTTCCAACGTGACTCTCAGAAGTATGAGTATTACCTATATATATAACAGAAAACAACTTTCATAAACACTATCAAATTCATTTTTTTTCTACTATATTAACTAGAGATGCATGAATATTAATACCGTAGAAAGGAAGAACATGTTTGGTGATGAAGTTTTCAATGCAATGAAGACTGCGACCAGAAGCTGTGTGATCTGCATAGACAAGTTTCCTTCTTCCAAACGGAGAATCAAACTCTGCATCATTACCTATGATTTGTGATTGAATCCAAGAGAGTTTTTCTTCCAGAGACTCGTTACATGGAAGACCAAGCTCGAACAAGTGCTGAAAAGAATCTGAGTGAATGTTATTGAGACATGTTTCATCGGATGAAACGTTGTTGACTTTCTTGTTGGCCTTGCGTTTGTTGGGAGAAATGCATAGCTGAGCCAATATTGGTTTCATTGATGACCAAGTATGCTCTACCGTTGTCAACATTAGACTCTGATATTGTTTTATGTGTATGTGTTGGTTATGTTATGGTGCAATAAAATAAATGGTTGAAGGCTTATGAAACAAAGAATGTTTCCTCCTGGTTATATATAAAGACGGGAGGGATATTAATCATCATAAATTTATTTTATTTTGTAATAATTTATTATGAATATTTCTTTAATTTAGTCTAATTCATCCCTACAAAACCGATTTGTATGTGGGGATTATTCTCACTTATAGCGGAATTCTTAACACACCCTCTCAGACTTAACTTGAGCATGAAAATAAATTGTGGGTGATCCAATTGTGGAAATCTGATAACATGTTGAGACATTAATATCATTTTAATTTGGATTGGCCATTACTCGTTCCTACAAAATTGACTTGTAGGGTGAGGATTGTCTCCTCTTACAAACACATGTATAGACCCTATATGATCCGATATGAGACTATTAACGATATTAATTGTCTTCAAACCACTTCAAGTAAAGTGGTCAAACCAGAAACAACGGTGAATCTTTTATCGGTGTCAAAAACGGATGCATAAGAATGTTATTTTGCCTAAAGGCCTGTTTGAGAGTTTTGGAGAGGAAAGCTGGGGAGGATTTTGAGAAAAAAAATTATTGAGTGAAAAAAATTGAAGGATTTTGATTGGGAGAGTTTTAGAGGGTTTGTTTTTATTCATAATACCAAAAATTTTCTAATTTAAGGAATTCAAAATTTGTATCGAAAGGCTTTTGAGAATTTTAGAGGACTTACATAAATTTTTTATATATGTTTTATTTTGTTATAGTATTTTTAAAATTAAAAGATAGAAATGATAAATACGCTTTTATAATTCTATACAAAATCATGTCAAATATTTTTTTTATACTTTTTTAAAAATTTATTTTCGGACGAAACTCTCAAATAAAGTGGAAGACAACAAATGTAATTTTAATATAATTGATTTTACCATCTAAAAAAAATAACAGCGCAATTCAATGTCTGATTGTCTTTTAATTTATTGTCTTTTTGTTGAATTTATAAGATCATCTTCAAATTTTAAAATATATTAATGACATATTTATCCATTTACTCTTAATTATTTTTCTTTTTTTTAATATGCTCTATAATATTTTTTATAAGAGATATTTGAATCAATAAAAAAAATTATATATTTGTTTCAATATAAAGATTTAACTCATTAACTTTTGTTGATTAAAAAAACCTGTTAAATATTTTTACATAAATATTAAATAACTTTCTCTTTAAATATTAAATTTGTAAAATTTTATTAATAGCAACAAATTTAATAATTTAAATTTTTTTAAATATTGGTGTAACTTATAAGTCAACAAATATAAGAAATTAGTTTTTCTAGTAATTTAATGATCAAAATTTTTTTATTTAAAAATAATAGAATTTTGCATGTTCTAACTTGTGTTATTGCCATCAAATATCTCAGCAACTATCAATTAATAATAAGTTGGATTAACAAGATTTAATTCATCTAATAATTCTATAAATTTGTATTATTTTTTTAACTATTTATTAATTCACCTAATAACATTAATTTAATATATAAAAAGTTTTTAAAAAATTATAATTAAATATCGACTATTCAATTATATATTAGTTACAATAGTTGAAATTTTATATAAACTAGCAGAGGCCGTCTAATCTATAATAATTTATAGTTAAATGTTTTGGTTGATAAAAATATAATATTTATCATGAGTTATTTAAAAAAATAATTATATAAACAATTACTTTTAAAAAATTTGGTCTCTTCTTATATTTATGTAAAAAAAATAAATTCAATAGGTAATGGAATTAATAACGAATAAGTAAAATACAACAAAAACGAACATTTACCTCTTTATACACTTTAGAGGTAAGATGTTCCATATATAAAAATTACAGAACGCAGAAGAAATATTAACTGCTCTAAACCACTTCCATGAAATATTACGTTCATATTGAGATATTAAATCACAATTAAAAATAGATTTTTTTTTTATTTGTAGCATTCAACTTGTTAACGATGTGTACTAGATTTTTAAAACCAGCATTATAATATTTTTCCTATTTTAAGTAGTTGACTATTCACTTAACTATATTCCTGTGATTAGTCTCCACCTAAATGTATGTTTGTCTTTTTCTTTTTGTAAGTTAATTAATCTTCAAACTCTAAATTGCATTAGTGATGTGAGAAAGGATTAAGTATATATACAATTTCTGTTGAAAAATAATTAATACAAGTTTTTTTTTTTTTGACAAGAATTAATACAAGCTTGAGATTGAAATTTACCTTATAAAAATGACCAGCATATTTATTTTATATATTTTAATTTTATAGTCATTTAAGTTATTTATTTCCACGGTCGTTTAAGATTTTTTTCCTTTTCATATTTTCATATTGATTTTTTAAGTTCCAAAATATGTACCACGTTGTCAATTTTCAAATTTATGACTATATTAGTAAAAGAAACTCAAAACGAGTGTTAGAATGTTGACATGCTAATAATAATGTTGAGATGGTAAATCAATTAGCAAATTAATTTTAAAAATTAAAATAAAATTTCAACTTGAAAATTTTCGGATTCTTGAAAAGAGAAAATGTAAATATAATTTTTTTTTAGTGTGATTTTTACTATTTTTTAATAAAAATATGATAAATGTATAATTTTCTCGTACGTGTAAAATTTTCTCCTACTTTTTCTTCTTAAACGATATTTAAATACACTTGTCATATTTTTATTTATATCTAAATTTTTTTCATTTTGAAATCCATTAAAATGAGCAAAGATAATTCTTAAATTAACTTTCATTCTCTTTGTTCTTGTTGAATCATAGAGAACTTACTTACCTAATAATTTGTTATGGTCAAGATCTTACCAGTGTATAGGTATGTGACGAGATTTTTGATAAATAAGTTATGATCATAACTCTTGATATTTTAGGACTATGATTGAATTATTAAAGCTCTCGTTAAACCTCTTATTTAAAATTGTGGTGTTGTTTGCTTCAACCAGGATATGTCATTAATATGACTGTAGGTCACATGTATCAATTAGTAACATGTGTAATGAGTCAGAGAGTGGAGGCGGCGAATGAGGTCATTTTCGCTAAAGCAACCATATAAGGGTTTTTAATATGTCAATTGGCATGGGATAAAAGAAAAGGTCCTAAGATATGAACCTTTCTAATGTAGAAAAATCAAAGAGACTCTAGAGAATATAACACCTCTCAAGGAAAATGGTGTATGTATACGCTACAGTTGGCATTTATCACATTTTTATATTTTTAGTATCATGATTTTAGGATTGGCAACAATTTTGTTAAAACATGGTTCATGACAAATGCTGAATAAGATGTTATAACATCTTAATCAAGCTGGTACAACAGAATGAGAAAGTTGCATTGAAGATAGATGTTCTGACAGATACTGTATTGTGACATGCTGAACCAGAACATCAGTACAGGTTGTTTTAAATCTTGACAGATTTGATTTGATTTTTTGATATTTCTTTTGGATATATTACAGATATTTACGCAGGTCTAGAGGATTTAATCTGGATGTTGATACAATTTAAGAAACTTGAAGATTTGCTCCAAGATTTAAAGATATTTTCTAGAAATTTGTTGGAGCTCTCAGCTTGTGGATCTAGGAATATTTGGGTAAAGATTTCGAAGCCCATGTACAGCTGAATAGTATTTAAAGAGAACCCCTAGACCTAATGTAACATAACTTTCACAATTGTAAATTAAGGGAAGTCTTGAGTTGTAGGTTTGAGAGTTTCTTGTGTTTTAAGTCACCCACGTGTCTTTTGATACAATGTGGTAGACTATTTGTTACTTGATTGTTTATCAAGTTATTATTCTCAGTCTTAAAGCTTTTAAGCTTTCTATTGGGTTCTTTTGATTTCAGTCACAAGGTTTGTGATAGCGGATTTGTGGTAGCAGGTTTATCACTGCAGTGATTGGAAGTGAGATGAGATTTCTCATATCTAGATGTTTATTTCTAAGTAGAAGTTGTGCAGGGTAGTGATTATGATAAAAGTTATAAACTGAGACTGTTTAGGCTTTGAAATAATACTATTATAATGGATTTTCTTCCTGACTTGGTAGCCCCGGAGTAGGTGATGTTGCACCAAACTGGGTTAACAATTGATTGTGTTATTTATCATTATGTAGTTCGTTACAGTCTTGAGATATTTGTGTTGTCAGTCAGCAGATGTCATAACATTTGTCTTGACATTGTGTGGTGTTATGACATCGGTCTTGACATTTGTATTGTAAGTTTCAGAATTTCATATATGTACTATATGTTGTAGTAGATTATGGTGGGCCAGTTGAATCTAACTCAAAGAATTTTAAGGAATGAAATATGCATGTTGAAATCAGAATGACTTACTCACTTGTTCAGTTTTATAGTAAAATTTGTAAATTGTTTCACCACGATTGTATTTGTCAATGGTTGTAAAGTGTTTCTCTAAAATTAATATGTTTTACTACGGTTGGTCTTTTCAACTATGGCAAAATTTGTTTCTTTAAAATTAAAACATAACATGTTTAGTTTATTTCCTTCGTAACACAAGAAATGCCCTAGCGAATGAACAGATGAAATAGATAGCGAATGAACAGACCAAAGCGAGTCCAAACTCCAAAATTCATCCTAATTCATTTCTTGAAATCAAGGAGTGGAACGTCCAAACTTCAAGAAGCATACACGAAAATAATTTATTGGTTGCTTCCTCTTCTTCAAGTTATGGTACATTCTCTATTTTATCACCTTTATCACAATTCATGTTGAGTTTTTGGTTTTTATGTTGTTAAATGTTATATGTTATTGTGATTGAGTGATATTGATATTGTTTTTATGTTATAGAAAATGTTATATATTGTCGTGCTTGAGTGATATTGAGATTGTTTCACTCTTATTGTGTTGTTGTATTGTTAAATGTTGTATTGGTAAATAATGTTACAAGCTTTTGATATAAATTTCATAATTTATTACGGATCGTAGTTGGATGAAAGATGATTGATAAGGTATGGTGTATGAAAAAAAAGTTCTTGAGTTCCTTGAATAAGCAGTACAAAATCTTCCCAACAATAATGGACTCTTTTATGGTCCTTGTGTTGTATGCGGAAATATCGAAAAATTTCAAAGAAAGAAATATTCTATCACCTATGTTAGGATGAAATTTATCAAAATTATACAATATGGAAGTGGCATGATGAGGATATGGATGACCGACTAGAATATATGATCTGAGATATTTGAGAATCTTCTTTAATGAAAAGTTAATATTTATGATACTTTATGCAGTGATAAGGATGTGCCTTTATATAAGGGGTGCACAAGTTTAACATGGTTGTTTGCGGTGTTAAAATTGTTTAATTTGAAGACAAAAAGTGGGTGGGCAGATAAAAGATTCACGGAATTGCTTAATTTGCTGAGACAAATGTGTTGAAACATTTTAATTAGGGTAATTATTTTCTTTATCATTTCTACGGGAATTGATATGATATTACTGCCGTTCTACAGTTTAATGTGCTTTGAGTAAGGTTTTGTAAAAGGTTTTAGTAATGGAAAGTTTTGTTTGCATGATATTTAGTTAACAACAGTAAAAAGCTTAAGTTTTAACGGATTAAAAAACATGTCAAGATTAGGATTAATTAACCTATTTCATATGTATTCTAATAATTTAGCATGTGAACTTATCAATAATCAATATAACCACGTATCCTCACAATACCGTTTATCTCTAAAGCGATATTGTGAGTTTTACCATTTTGATCCTTAGAAGATCTCTCATCCTAACTATCAATATGGTAACTTTGAAAGCTTAATACAAGTGAATATCAACTCACAAAATTATCTCTAGAGTTGATTATTGATAGATGAAAAACTTAGGTCAAGACTTGAACTTATTTCTCAATAATGATCCAAGACAAAAAGACAAGAAGAAAGGCAAATATTAACATCTATATTGATCATAAACTTGTTCACATACATAGAATCAAAATAAATACATAATAGCTAGGTTAAATACCTCTAATCTTGACACAAGAGAAATTTAGATATCCATAGAATGGTAGCTTCACAAACAAGTAAAGAGAGAATATGATCAAGCATCGACGGTGATTTCTCAACGATTGATGCTCTGATTATTTGATTTCGTAATGCTATAGTTCAATATCTCTGTTTTGAGCTCTCAAATGTGTTAACTCCTCCAAAATATCTCAAGACCTCTATTTATAGAGAAATATAATATCGCTGACCGCACTAAGCACGACAATCGCTGTTAAGCGCGCCCCCTCTTAGGACCAAACTGCCTTAAAAGCGCGCTAAGCGCACTCATACCGTGCTAAGCGCGCTAGCTTCTTCCAGAAACGCTTGTTTTCTCCTTTGACCGAACTATGACCGCGTTAAGCGCAACCTGAAGCCCTAAACTTCTCCTAAAAAATGCTTGAAATCCTTCTTTAAGCCTTTCCATTGTTTAAGCTTCAATCCACACGTTTAAAACTACAAATTAGATAAAAAATGATTAACCAAAATATTTGCTTGATTAACTAAATATACTATTATTTACATCGAAACAATGGGTAATACAAGAATTTGAAGAAAAAAAATAGAATTGAAAAGTACCACTAACTATACCACATATTAACATTTTGGCGCCTAACAGAATGCTACCGGAAGATAACATTTTTCTAGATTGTTGTTATGAGGTCGAGAATATATTGTATCCAAGGGGTTTGGAGTATATAAAAATACATGAATTCCATACTGATTTCATATTATACATGAAAGATTATGAAAAGTTTGATCAATGTCCGAAATATGGTGAGTCGCATTATAAGGTGAAGGACAACAATAATGCTGACTATGACGATGTTAGCAACAAACATCCTCTTGTTAAAGTGTTATGGTACTTGCCAATAATTTTAAGGTTAGAGAGAATTTTTGCTAATTAAAATTACAAAAAGAATATTAGATGGCATGCAGATGAAATAAAATATGATGGAAAAATTTGCCATGTAGTTGGTTCTTTGCAATGGAAGAAAATTGATTCGTTATTTCCGAATTTTGGTCTTAAGCCAAAAAACTTTAGGATTGGGATTGCCACGGAAGGAATGAATCCCTTTGGAAATTTTATCACTAACCATACTTCGTGGCATGTTCTTCGCGCAATTTACAATATATCTCCTTGATTGTGCCTGAATTTGAATTACTAAAATTATCTAAAAAAGGACAGACTTAGGACGAGACGAGCTTAACGAGAATAGGTAAGGCGGACTTTAGCGGGCGACGGGATTTGGTGGGGCGAACTTAGACGGGCGGCGGGTTTTGGCGAGGCGGGCTTTAGTGGGCGGCGGACCCAAAATCCCAACCCAACCCGTCATTTTTGGCGGGTGTGCGGGCCGTCCCGGCGTGCCACCGCCCGTTTTGCCACCCCTATCCCTAAGGAGTCTCCTAAAACTTTAACCGGGGATGAAGTTTATAAACGACAATAAAACCTTAGTGTTGTCTTTGGAAAGAATAAAAAATGGCTCATTGCGAGAAATGTTTGGAAAAAGAGATCAGTGTTCTTTGATCTTCTATGTTGATCTAGCCTCAAGGTAAGACATTATCTTGAAGTGATACATTGTAAACAAATGTATGTGATAGTTTGATTGGAACACTTCGAAACATTCCAGGCAAGACTAAAGATAGTGAGAATTTACATCTAGATATGGTGGGGATGGGTATACGACAATATTTTGCTCCATAAGAATTATGAAAAAAGTATTGCTGATGTCACTTTAGAAATGGATGAATAATTTTTCTGATGTGTGTTAACGCTGATTCTGGTGATTTTCTGGACACCAATCCTTAATCAACCAAAATAATGAATCTGCACACTTAAAAAACTATTAGAATACAAAATTGTTACATAAAAAATATATGTATTGTTATCATCAAAACTAAAGATTGAAGAACCAAATTTTGTTCTAATAATTTTATCCTCTTTTGTCCTTTTGTTGAGTTAATTATATTAACTCTTGATAAAGGCTTTCAATGTGAGTAAATCTTTATATGTGGGACTACATCTCATGCATTTATTAGCATTTACTCACTTCCACTATTTTGTCATTTTGGAACATAACTTTGTAATTAATCTTCATAAATTACAACATTTCATCTTTTTATTTTCTTTTTTGTTGAAAACCAAACTTTTATGACAACCCCCCCCCCCCCCCCCCCCCCCCCCTCCCCTCAACTTAGTAATCTCTGTACAATGATATTGTCGTGATGCAATTAAGCAAGCCATATGGTGACAAACTTAGTATAAATATTATTACTTGATGATATTTTAGTTCACTTGCTAAATAATCCATCAATTACCATCATCTGAGATGTTGAAAGATTAAACCTTAAGTCTTCATTGTTAGACTACAATGTTGACTTTAAACAAATGTCTTTAGCTTGATTCAGTAGGATAACTTGATTAACCATCTTGTGCATCTTTAACCGCTTGAGTTACTTTCAATAATTGTTTGATTCAAGTGTTATCATCATCAAAACCAAGTCATCATAAAAAATAAACAGTTATTAATTAACTTGTATCTTGTTATCTATAAGCTTCACCATCTTAAATCTCTTCTTAATTATACTCGTAAGTACATAGATTCACAATTATCAACGAGCATGACACAATTTGAGCAGGACTTCATCACATATGTTTGGTCAGTTAAACTTTACATAGGATTTGAACAATTACTTTCTAGGATTCCCACCATTTTCATTGACATGCTCATACATTTTCTAGAAATTAAACATACCTAGAAATCAAACAAAGTGATCAAGACAAAGTCGAGGAGATGAAATCATTACATTCTAAGTATGTATTTCTATGTCAATGAAAATGGTGGGAATTGAATATTTTATCCAGTTTCAAATTTTTTTGAAGAGTGTAATATGATTTGCTACTTGTTAGGGTCTATGATTGTTGGGGAATAATGTCTCGTCCAAAGGAGTTCTAGGTGAGATTGATGTACTCTTGGACAATATCAAAATTATAGTTTGGTCTTGATTTGTTATAAGACTTAAAGTAAACTATTGTTATAATTTGAGAATTTTTTTGTACACCCATATAGGGTGAAAAATACCCATGAAAATCCCAAAATACCCTTCGGATATGCATATTTGAACGCACCCAAATTTTCAGGGGTTTTCGGATATTTCAGATATGCATATCCCAATTAACCAATATCCCATTTTTTATATTTTTTTTAAATATATTTATTTATAATAGGGTTAAATATACAAATTTCCCCTGTAATATTAGCGAGTTTTGTTTTTAGCCTCTAGTAAAGTTTTTTTTAATCACCCTCTTGCAGTGTTTTAAAAACCGAACCGGACATCAAACCGATGAGGGTACTGAGTTAGTGGTTTATGTTAGAACAAGATTTGTTCTGATCAATTATCTTAGTTTTGATGATAACAATAATATGAATTTTGCTTAAGATAATATGGTACTCTAATCCAATGCAATTTCCTTTTCAGGAAATATATAAAGAGTATGCATAATTCAGCGCTCAGAAGCTTTGTCTCAAAAGGTTCAGCATGCAACATCAGAACATGGTCTGGCAAGACATCAGAAGATGGTCAAAGCAGAATCAAAACATGGGTCTATGGAAGCATCAGAAGAACATGAGATCAGAAGCACTGAAGTTCTGATGGTATCACGCTCAGAAGCACTTCAAGGTCAGAAGATCAGAAGATGCTTTGCACCAAGCTGTTTGACTCTGATGATATTCAAACGTTGTATTCACAAACATCAGATCAGAAGGAAGTACATGTGGCAGGCTACGCTGACTGACAAAAGGAACGTTAGAAGCTATTAAAGGCAACGTCAGTAGACACAGCGTGAACAAGGCTCGAGGTAGTTGACAAAAGCGTATAACATTAAATGCGATGCTGTACGGAACACGCAAAGCATTAAATGCACTCAACGGTCATCTTCTCCAACGCCTATATATATGAAGTTCTGATGAGAAGCAAGGTTAACGATTCTGTAGAAAACAACTCATATTAACTTGCTGAAACTCTGTTCTATTCAAAGCTCAGAATCTTCATCTTCATCAAAGCTCACTACATTGCTGTTGTAATATATTAGTGAGATTAAGCTTAAACGTTAAGAGAAATATCACAGTTTGTGATTATAGCTTTTAAGAAGCAATTGTAATACTCTTAGATTAGATTACATTAAGTTGTAAGGAACTAGAGTGATCGTGTGGATCAGAATACTCTAGGAAGTCTTAGAGGTTATCTAAGCAGGTTGTAACTAGAGTGATCGTGTGGATCAGAATACTCTAGAAAGTCTTAGAGGGTATCTAAGCAGTTGTTCCTGGAGTGATCAGTGTGTGATCAGAAGACTCTGGAAGACTTAGTTGCTGACTAAGTGGAGAACCATTGTAATCCATGCGATTAGTGGATTAAATCCTCAGTTGAGGTAAATCATCTCTGCGGGGGTGGACTGGAGTAGTTTAGTTAACAACGAACCAGGATAAAAATAACTGTGCAATTTATTTTTATCGGTCAAGTTTTTAAAGCTACACTTATTCAAACCCCCCCCCCTTTCTAAGTGTTTTTCTATCCTTCAATTGGTATCAGAGCGCCGGTTCTAAGGTGCAAGCACTTAACCGTGTTTAGAAAAGATTCAGGAAGAGAAAAACGCTTCAGTAAAAGATGGCTGATGAAACTGCAAAGTCTACATCTACATCTGGCTCTGCTGAGCAACACAACGGTAACAATGGTTATACTAGACCGCCGGTATTTGATGGTGAAAACTTTGAATACTGGAAAGTTACTTTCTTGGTCTAGATGGTGATCTATGGGATCTTCTGATGGATGGTTACAAACATCCGGTAAATGCCAGTGGCGTAAAGCTGACAAGGCAAGAAATGAGTGATGATCAGAAGAAGCTTTTCAGGAATCATCATAAATGCAGAACTGTTTTGCTGAATGCTATATCTCATGCTGAGTATGAGAAGATATCTAACAGGGAAACGGCCTATGACATATATGAGTCCTTGAAAATGACTCATGAAGGAAATGCTCAAGTCAAGGAGACTAAAGCTCTTGCTCTAATCCATAAATAGGAAGCCTTCAAGATGGAGGATGATGAAGACATTGAAAAGATGTTTTCAAGATTTCAAACTCTTACTGCTGGATTGAGAGTTCTTGACAAAGGATACACCAAGGCTGATCACGTAAAGAAGATCATCAGAAGCTTACCCAGAAGATGGGGTCCTATGGTGACTGCATTTAAGATTGCGAAGAATCTAAATGAAGTCTCTTTGGAAGAGCTGATCAGTGCCCTGAGGAGTCATGAAATTGAACTGGATGCAAACGAGCCTCAAAAGAAAGGTAAGTCTATTGCATTAAAATCCAATATCAAGAAATGCACTAACGCTTTTCAGGCTAGAGAAGAAGATCCTGAAGAATCAGAATCCGAAGAAGAAGATGAACTGTCCTTGATCTCCAGAAGGCTAAATCAACTCTGGAAGAACAAGCAAAGGAAGTTCAAAGGCGTCAGAAGTTCAAAGAAATTTGAACGTGGAGAATCTTCGGATGACAGAAGATTTGACAAGAAGAAGGTCATGTGCTATGAATGCAATGAGCCTGGACACTTCAAGAATGAATGTCCAAAACTTCTGAAAGAAAATCCCAAGAAGAAGTTTCATAAGAAGAAAGGTCTTATGGCAACCTGGGATGAGTCAGAAGATGATTCAGACTCTGAAGATGAGCAGGCCAACTGTGCGCTGATGGCGACAGAAGATGACGGATCAGAATCTACATCAGAATCAGATTCTGAAGAGGTATTTTCTGAACTTACTAGAGATGAGTTAGTTTCCAGTCTAACAGAACTTCTGGAATTCAAGTCTCAGATTAGTCTCAAATACAAAAAGCTGAAAAAGCTATTTGAATTTGAAACAAAGAAGCTTGAGTTGGAGAATTCTGAATTAAAAGAAAAACTGTTAAAATTATCCAATAATGTTGGATCTCCTTCTGATTCAGAAAAATCCACTCCTAGTCTAAACCATATTCTGAAAGAATATGATTTAAGTTTCAGGAAGTTCTTATCTAGAAGTATTGGCAGAAGTCAGCTAGCTTCTATGATATATGCTGTGTCTGGAAACAAAAGAGTCGGCATTGGTTTTGAGGGTGAAACCCCATACAAACTTGAACCTGTTGATAAAATGAAAATCACATACAAGCCATTGTATGATCAGTTCAAGTATGGCCACTCACATGATATTAGGCACACTTCACATGCTCAAAGTTTTCACATTACACACACTAAGAAGCATGTGACACAACCTAGGAAATATCATGAAACTCACATTAAGAATTATCATGCTGTTCCTCCTATTGCTTACAATGTTAAACCCAAGTTCAATCAGAACTTGAGAAAATCTAACAAGAAAGGACCCAAGAAAATGTGGGTACCTAAGGATAAGATTATTCCTATTGCAGATATCCTTGGCTGCAAAAAGGACAAAGCACAACATGTCGTGGTACCTGGACTCTGGATGCTCACGACACATGACAGGAAGAAGGTCTATGTTCCAAGACCTGGTGCTTAAGTCTGGAGGAGAAGTCAAGTTTTGAGGAGATCAGAAGGGCAAGATAATTGGTTCTGGAACTATAAAGTCTGGTAACTCTCCTTCCATTTCAAATGTACTTCTTGTAGAAGGATTAACACATAACCTCTTATCTATCAGTCAATTGAGTGACAATGGTTATGATATAATCTTTAATCAAAAGTCTTGCAAGGCTGTAAATCAGAAGGATGGCTCAATCCTATTTACCGGCAAGAGGAAGAACAACATTTATAAGACAGATCTGCAAGATCTTATGAGTCAGAAGGTGACTTGTCTTATGTCTGTTTCTGAAGAGCAGTGGGTCTGGCACAGAAGATTAGCTCATGCTAGTTTGAGAAAGATTTCTCAGATTAACAAACTGGATCTTGTCAGAGGACTCCCTAATCTGAAATTCAAATCAGATGCTCTTTGTGAAGCATGTCAGAAGGGCAAGTTCTCCAAACCTGCATTCAAGTCCAAGAATGTTGTTTCTACCTCAAGGCCATTAGAACTCTTGCACATTGATCTGTTTGGCCCAGTCAAAACAGCATCTGTCAGAGGGAAGAAATATGGATTAGTCATCGTAGATGATTATAGCCGCTGGACATGGGTAAAATTCTTGAAACACAAGGATGAGTCCCATTCAGTATTCTTTGATTTCTGCATTCAGATTCAATCTGAAAAAGAGTGTAAAATCATAAAGGTTAGAAGTGATCATGGTGGTGAATTTGAGAACAGATTCTTTGAAGAATTCTTCAAAGAAAATGGTATTGCCCATGATTTCTCTTGTCCTAGAACTCCACAGCAAAATGGAGTTGTAGAACGAAAGAATAGGACTCTGCAAGAAATGGCCAGAACCATGATCAATGAAACCAATATGGCTAAGCATTTCTGGGCAGAAGCAATAAACACTGCATGCTATATTCAGAATAGAATCTCTATCAGACCTATTCTAAATAAGACTCCTTATGAATTGTGGAAGAATATAAAGCCCAACATTTCATATTTCCATCCTTTTGGATGTGTATGCTTTATTCTGAACACTAAAGATCATCTTGGTAAGTTTGATTCCAAAGCACAAAAATGTTTCCTTCTTGGATATTCTGAACGCTCAAAAGGCTACAGAGTATACAATACTGAAACATTGATGGTAGAAGAATCAATCAATATCAGGTTTGATGATAAGCTTGGTTCTGAAAAACCAAAGCAGTTTGATAATTTTGCAGATTGTGATATTGATGTATCAGAAGTTGTTGAGCCAAGAAGCAACGCATCAGAAGCAGAGCTTCTCAGAAGCAAAGAATCTGAAGATCAAGTATCAGCTTCTCTGGAGAATCTAAGCATTTCTGAAGAACCATCTGTCAGAAGATCATCCAGACTCATCTCTGGTCATTCAGAAGATGTCATTCTTGGAAAGAAGGATGATCTAATCAGAACGAGAGCATTCCTTAAGAACAATGCAGACTGTCAATTAGGTCTTGTATCTTTGATCGAGCCAACTTCTGTTGATCATGCTCTAGAAGATCCAGACTGGATAATTGCTATGCAAGAAGAACTGAATCAGTTTACAAGGAATGATGTTTGGGATCTTGTTCCTAGACCAGATGGATTCAATATAATCGGTACAAAATGGGTCTTCAGAAACAAGCTCAGTGAGAAAGGTGAAGTGGTAAGGAACAAAGCCAGACTGGTGGCTCAGGGTTACAGTCAGCAAGAAGGGATTGACTATACAGAAACCTTTGCACCAGTGGCCAGGTTAGAATCTATTCGTCTATTAATTTCATTTGCCACTCAACATAACATCACTCTCTATCAGATGGATGTTAAGAGTGCCTTCTTAAATAGTTATATAGATGAAGAAGTTTATGTCCATCAACCTCCTGGTTTTGAAGACTCTATGTCTCCTAATCATGTTTTTGAACTAAAGAAATCGTTGTATGGATTGAAACAAGCTCCCAGAGCTTGGTATGAACGCTTAAGTTCTTTCCTTCTGGATAATGGTTTCACTAGAGGAAAAGTGGACACTACTCTCTTTTGTAAAACCTTTAAAAGGGATATTTTAATTTGTCAAATATATGTAGATGATATTATTTTTGGAACATCTAATGCTACACTTGGAAAGGAGTTTGCTGAGTCTATGCAGGCTGAGTTTGAAATGAGCATGATGGGAGAACTCAAGTATTTCCTTGGAATACAAATAAATCAAACATCAGAAGGAACGTATGTTCACCAAACCAAGTATGTGAAGGAACTTCTGAAGAAGTTTAATCTTCTAGACTGCAAAGAAGCCAAAACTCCTATGCATCCAACATGCATCCTAGGTAAGGATGAGGTAAGTAAGAAGGTAGATCAGAAGTTATACAGAGGTATGATTGGATCTCTTCTATATTTGACTGCTTCTAGACCTGACATTCTGTTCAGTGTTTGTTTGTGTGCTAGATTCCAATCAGATCCTAGAGAATCTCATTTAACTGCTGTTAAGAGAATTCTAAGGTATCTGAAAGGTACTACTAATGTTGGCTTAGTTTACAGAAAATCTAAAGAATACAACTTAGTAGGATTCTGCGATGCTGACTATGCTGGAGACAGAATTGAAAGAAAGAGTACTTCAGGAAGTTGCCAATTTCTTGGAAGTCATTTGATCTCCTAGTATAGCAAGAAGCAAGCAACTATTGCTCTTTCAACAACAGAAGCAGAATATGTCGCTGCTGCTGGTTGCAGTACACAAATGCTCTGGATGAAGAGTCAGCTAGAAGATTATCAGATATATGAGAGTAACATTCCTATATTCTGTGATAATACTTCTGCTATATGTTTATCTAAGAATCCTATTCTTCATTCAAAAGCTAAACATATTGAGATTAAACATCATTTCATAAGGGACTATGTTCAGAAGGGTGTTCTATCTTTAAACTTTGTGGATACAGACCATCAATTGGCTGATATCTTTACAAAACCCCTGGCTGAAGATAGGTTTAAGTTCATTCTGAAGAACATCAGTATGGATTTATGCCCAGAATGAGAAGATGAGAAGTTCTTATGTATGAGTATCTTCTGAAATGAAAGTGGATTATTTTTTAATCAGAAGTTCTGATTAAAATCTTTTAGAAATTATGATTCGGTTATTACTAACGTTTCATTGTCTAAGTTGATTCAGAACCTCTTTTAAAGCAAAACAGCTGTAACGTTTTATCTCAGGATGGTAAACCTGTCTTTACTGTTCATGGATAAGCGCGCGTGCAGTTGAGGGGACGCCGACCATAGGTAACTGTGCTAGTCACCTCATTTGTCTTTATTATCTCTCCTCATGTCATGTAACATTAATTGTTTTTCACCATTTTCTTTATTGTACTTTTTCATTTTTTTTGTCTATTTAAATCCTCCGTTCCTTTGCATTCCTCATCAAGTTTTCTCTCTCTCTCCTATTTTTTTTCTCTTGTTCAAACAAAGTTTTTTTCTTTTTTAAAAAAAAAAAAAAAATCCTAGTTCAAACCTAGCGTTCATCTTGACTCCTGTGTCTGGATCTCTTAATCATGCTCTAAGCCTGTTGAAGATCTACGACTCAAAGGCGGCAGATCTTTGCATATCGCGGGATGGCTCTCCTAATACCTCTCAAGTCAGACCTCTTCTTTGATGTTGTTATCAACGTTCACCCAAAGACAGAAGACTTTCTTGAATTATAGGAAGAGGTTAAGAATGATATTCTTAACTTCTATGTTAAGAGAAAGCCCCGTTTGCAACAGCAGTTCTCTGTCTGTGAACTGTCCCTCTCCTTCTCTTTGGTCTCTTGAACCTCTCCTACAGTGGAGGTTCTAGTCTGGAAAGACAAGAAGACCACAGGGATTCTTGATGGGTTGACACAGAATGTGTCTTGCTAGGGTTTTGTTTTTAATTTTTGTAGTCATTTCCTCTTGGGATGATTTTTTATGTATTTGCTAGGAATGTTTCTCATCTTGTTAAACATAAGAACCTTTTGTAATATCTTTTGATTATCAATGAAAAATTTCTTTGTTTTTACATTCCAGTGATTTTATTTGTCGTTTTATACATCTGAATCTTTTGAAATATTCTTTTTGATGTTATGACAAAAAGGGGGAGAAGATAAATGATAAATGATTTGATTAATCTATCAGTTGCTGGATAAAGCTCCCACACTTTTACTAACAAGAACTGCAAGTTCTATATGGTTTAAGTGTTTTGCAGGTATAAAGAAGTGAAGAAAATCTTCAAAGCAAACACAAGAAGCAAAACCATAAGTAGCGTTATTCTGTAAAAAGAATAAGCTTATGGAAACTGAAGCAAGCTGAGTGCTGTCAAGCTTCAGAAATCAGAAGCAAGAAAGAAGAATGATCAGAATTTCTGATAATAGAATTTGATCCAAAATTTGTCTATTTGCTCTGACAAAATTCTATTTGCTCTGATACATTATTTTAGCCTATATGGCTCTGATACATATCATGTGTTCTAATATACATTTTATGTTCTGACTCGTTCATGCTGACTTTTGTCGTTTAGTTTTTGTTCTGTAACATTTCAGGATGTAGAGATGCTCTGATGATGCTCTGGTACATTCAACAATGTTCTGATACAAATCTAGCATGAAGTGATGTTGGTAGAAATTCAAAGCTCTGAAGCTATCCGAGGGAAGCAGAAATCAGAAGCTGTGAATGTTCTAAAGATCCAGAAAACTCAAGTTCTGAAGCTGTCCTAAATGGAAGCAGAAATCAGAAGCTGTGAATGTTCTGAAGATCAAAGAAATTCAAGTTCTGAAGCTGTCCTAAATGGAAGCAGAAATCAGAAGCTGTGAATGTTCTGAAGATCAAAGAAATTCAAGTTCTGAAGCTGTCCTAAATGGAAGCAGGAATCAGAAGCTATGAGTGCTCTAGGGATCTAAAGAAATTCAAGTTCTGAAGCTGTCCAATGGAAGCAGAAGTCAGAAGCTATGAATTCTCTGAAGACAGAAGCTTATGTGATCGTCTCTACCGAAATAATCAGGGAAGTCTTTTATTAAAGTTCTTCGAGTATTTATTTCAGGGGGAGATTATTTATCTCAGGGGGAGATTGTTAATCTCAGGGGGAGACATATTCACATGCTTATGCTATAGCTGTGTAATTTGTCTTTTGCCGTCTGCTCTTTCTGATCGCAAATTCATATCATTTATATATGTTTTTGTCATCATCAAAAAGGGGGAGATTGTTAGAACAAGATTTGTTCTGATCAATTATCTTAATTTTGATGATAACAATAATATGAATTTTGCTTAAGATAATATGGTACTCTAATCCAATGCAATTTCCTTTTCAGGAAATATATAAAGAGTATGCATAATTCAGCGCTCAGAAGCTTTGTCTCAAAAGGTTCAGCATGCAACATCAGAACATGGTCTGGCAAGACATCAGAAGATGGTCAAAGCAGAATCAAAACATGGGTCTATGGAAGCATCAGAAGAACATGAGATCAGAAGCACTGAAGTTCTGATGGTATCACGCTCAGAAGCACTTCAAGGTCAGAAGATCAGAAGATGCTTTGCACCAAGCTGTTTGACTCTGATGATATTCAAACGTTGTATTCACAAACATCAGATCAGAAGGAAGTACATGTGGCAGGCTACGCTGACTGACAAAAGGAACGTTAGAAGCTATTAAAGGCAACGTCAGTAGACACAGCGTGAACAAGGCTCGAGGTAGTTGACAAAAGCGTATAACATTAAATGCGATGCTGTACGGAACACGCAAAGCATTAAATGCACTCAACGGTCATCTTCTCCAACGCCTATATATATGAAGTTCTGATGAGAAGCAAGGTTAACGATTCTGTAGAAAACAACTCATATTAACTTGCTGAAACTCTGTTCTATTCAAAGCTCAGAATCTTCATCTTCATCAAAGCTCACTACATTGCTGTTGTAATATATTAGTGAGATTAAGCTTAAACGTTAAGAGAAATATCACAGTTTGTGATTATAGCTTTTAAGAAGCAATTGTAATACTCTTAGATTAGATTACATTAAGTTGTAAGGAACTAGAGTGATCGTGTGGATCAGAATACTCTAGGAAGTCTTAGAGGTTATCTAAGCAGGTTGTAACTAGAGTGATCGTGTGGATCAGAATACTCTAGAAAGTCTTAGAGGGTATCTAAGCAGTTGTTCCTGGAGTGATCAGTGTGTGATCAGAAGACTCTGGAAGACTTAGTTGCTGACTAAGTGGAGAACCATTGTAATCCGTGCGATTAGTGGATTAAATCCTCAGTTGAGGTAAATCATCTTTGCGGGGGTGGACTGGAGTAGTTTAGTTAACAACGAACCAGGATAAAAATAACTGTGCAATTTATTTTTATCGGTCAAGTTTTTAAAGCTACACTTATTCAAACCCCCCCCCCCCTTTCTAAGTGTTTTTCTATCCTTCAGTTTATTGGTCGAACCACTGAGTCACTGGTCGAGCCGCATGACTAAACCGGGTTAAACCGAATAACTCATTTGAATAGACCGATCATTATAACAAAATTATATAGGTATAAAATATGTCGAACCAGATGATTCAGTCTCTACAAAATATAACTAGCACTTACATTTTTTGAAAATATCATATTATAAATAAATTTACAAGTTCATAATTTAAATTCAAATTTTACACATAGGTATCACACACAATAAAATAGTACATAACTATAAAATATAATGGCAAACAAAAGTCTAATCGCAACATAATCTAATTGAATAATTTATAACAAAATAATTCAATTGTCTACTAAATTTAATTTTAAAAAAAGAAAAATTGTTTCAAAGTTGGGATCTCCTTCTTCAATATCAAAATCATCGGTAACAAAATCAACCGCATCTGCAATAATTTATTTTTTTTTTTATTTTAATTTTTCATTAAAATAGTCAAAACAACGTTGTTTTAATTTTTTAAAATTAAAAAAAATAAAAAATTAAGAAATGCATTTAAACCGCCTATTTTAGCGGTTTACAACGGTTTTTTCCGGTTCACATCGATTCAATGACATTCCCGATCCAGCTATTGAACCAGACCGATTACCTGGCTGGTACCCAGTCCGACTGGCCGGTCCGGTCCAGTTTTTAAAACACTTCCCCCTTGCATTATTCAGATTCTATCAATTACCTCCCTAATTGCCACATTGCATCAAAGATTCTCTCTTGTTGCCTACGTGGCAGTCCACGTGTTATTTTTTTTTAATTTTAAAATTTTTAATAATTCCACGTGGAACTTTTTTTTTATTGAAAAAAAAATAAAAAAAATTTTACTTTTTTGTTACTGCTTTTATTATGAGGGGGTAAATAAAAATTCGCTAATATTATAGGGGATGTTGCCCCCTTCATAATAAAATCGGTAATAAATCTTTTTTTCTAAAAAAATTTTTAAAAAAATTATTTCACATGAATTTAAAAATTAAAAGAAAATACCACGTGGATTGCCACGTAGGCAGCAAGAGAGAACTTTTGCTGCAATGTGACAGGGGTATTTGAAGTAATCTAGAAATTGTAAAGTGGTGATTACAATTTTTTTTTTACTAGAGGCTAAAACCAAAACTCGTTAACATTAGAGGAGGTGTTCTATATTTAATCCTTTATAATATAGTTTTGCAAACTTTATTAAAAGTTTGGAATTCTTTTGAAATCTTTTATTTAAAGAAACAATTGTTTAAAAAAAAAATTGTAGCTTCCATTTTTCAAATTTTAGAAATTTTTTATTTAAGGAAACAATTGCTTAAAAATTTTGCAGTTTCGTTTTTAAAAAACATTTCCTATCCAATTTTAAAAGTGGATTAATTTGTGACAAAAAAATTATTATAAAATTAAAATTTTAAAAAATAATTTTAAAAAATATTAATTTTAAATAATATTATAAATTGCGATTTTATTTAAAAATATTTTCCTTATTATAATATATTTTTGACAAATAAATAAAAAATAACTTTTTAAAACATTAATTTTAAATGAAAATTTTAAAGAATAACTTAAATGTCAATTGTTATATAATATATCATTAATTTTATTATTATTACAATTGATTCACCTTAATTTTAATTTTTTCATGAATATTAATTTATTTCGAAAATGCATCTCCGAAAAATCTCAAAAAGTGACTTCGGAGATGCATACGTAAAGTTATTTTTTTTCCTAAAAAATATGACTGCGGTGGTGCACATGCGAAGTCATTTTAAAATTAAAAAAAATTCGGAGATCCATATCCGAAATATAAGATAATTTTAGAATTTTCATCAAAAATCTAGGTGTATAGATGCATAAAATTATTTTGCTTAAAAAAATCATTAATATAACTAATTCAATTTTTTCCTTTTCTTTTTATTCATTTTGATTTTTTGGTTAATTAGGTCAATTCAATTTAATGAAATTCCTGAAGTCCATAGATATTTCAACGTACCAACATAACATTCAGTCTATGTCCCTATTAAGTATGAACATAAGTTTGTTAAACATCATATAGAATGTTTTGTATATACTCTTCAAAACATGTGGCCAACAACCACAGTATGGGGTGGACAGCCACAATACATGCGACAGACACCCACATTCAAAGAAACAGAGTTACTTAGAAGATGCGTAGAGGAATAATAATAGTATACTTGTGAATATATATATACCAAAAATATCATATTACTTAAAAGATACGTAGACGGATGTAACAGTATACTTGTGAATATATATATGCCAAAATTTCATATTATTTAAATATAAGTATTATTCACTTGAAATAATTAATAATTTATTTTTTTTTAATTTGTGTTTATTATTTTTTTAATAAAAATAAATTAAGGGAAAACAAAATAGATAGGACATAAAAGTTAACTCATCAAACAAATAGGAAAAAAACGATAGTTGGACATGCAAAATATATTCCTCAAAAAACTTTCAAAAACATAATTATGAAGTAAATTTCACCAAATGTGATAAATAACAATTATAAAAAAAATTTGCATTTGTTAATCTATTTGCACAAACATTTTCCTCTTTAAAAATGTGAGATATCTTAAATCTAAAATAATAGACCGTGTGTAAAGTATTTTTCTATTTAACTAAAATATGTCAAAAGATAATATTCACATTAGAAAATGCACGAATAACCAACATTGATTTCGTTTCAAGCCAACTATTTTTAGATTTCTCTTGTTAGCATATTTGATATCAAATATTATTCGATGTAATTCAGCTTGAAAGGAGATGCAAACTCCAATATTCGTTGAGAAAAGTCCTAAGAATATTTATAAGTTATCTCTGGATATGTCACCACAAGTTGATATTCTAAAATTTTCTTTTAAAATTCCAAAATTTCTCACTTAATTCATTTATAACTAGGAAAACGCCAATTAATTTGAATGATTCTATGTGTGGGAGGACATCGACATTTGATGTCAAAGCATTTAATATTGCCAGGTATCGTGATTGTCAATTGTCCGCTCGTTAACATCTTGTGCCTTTTCTCTAAGTTACTCTCCTCACCCTTTATGCAGCATTATGCACGTCTCACTAATTTTTCCATGAAAGTAAGAGGCCTTTGTGGCAAAGAATCCATTCAAATACCCAACCCTTAATCTGTTCTAGAAGGCTATTACGAACATCTCTTGGTTGGGGTGGGTGACCTTGTTGGTCATCTCATTGAATCGAGCGATATACTCATTCAAGGATTTTGAAAGGCCTTGGTGAATGTTGAATAGACTGGTGGCAAACATCCTTCTATGCATGTGATCGCGACTTTGCGTGTCTATTAGTCGGGATAACTGCAAGTGCACAGTCGTGTCGTGTAGTTTTAAAAGATATCGAATCCACAGGGACTATAAATCGACCTACCGTTATCTAAAGTTACTATGTAAAGCTAAGGCTAATGATATTTGGGTTTTTTATAAATGGGGAAACTAAAATCTTAAATCTAGGTAAAAATATAATAACAAACGGATATCAGTATGTATTTCATCTAACTTAGGTGATCCGAAGTTCCATTGGCCAGATTCTAATTAAATCAAAGATCTTTACTAACTATGTTATTTAAAAGTCCTCCTCTCAAACTCTCGCTCTATTGATTCAGACTACGATCCTAACTCTTAATGTACGCTTTCGCCATCCCACCAGATTTAGAAACGCTTTTTGAAAACAACATATTTAATAAAATGCTTGTTTTATGAAGTCGTTATCTACTTAAATCTCCTAATCTCAAACTCTCACTCTGTTGACTCGGAACATGCTAATATCCCTAACGTACGCTTTCGCCATCCCGCGCGGGTATAAAAACACTTTTTGAAAATAAATAAGTTCTAATTAGTTTTAATACGCTTTCGCCATCCTTAAAACTAATGTCCTATGTCTACTATCCAGTTAAATATCTCAAACTTTCGCTCTATTGATTTTAACCTTTGACCGTCTTAACCCCTCAAACTTTCGCTCTATTGGTTTTAAGACTTACTAATTAAATTAGACATACAAACCAAAAACAAATGATAATTAATAAAACATAATTAAGCCAATTTATTTCGGATCCCTACGGTTAAATTACTTTACATACCGACATCTAAATAAATTAGCCAGACATACTTAAAGAAACAAACATGAAATTATAATTATTAAACATGGAATTATAATTACTAAACATGAAATTATAATTAATAACCATATTATAATTATAATGATAAAACAATATTATAAGAACATGAAACTAAAATAATTGCAAACAAATAAACCTGTAAGTAAAGCAGACGAAACAAACTTGAATAAAGCTTTGAAATAATGTCGGCAAGATTGTGATCCAAGAGTACATAAATTGTAGGCCTAAAACTAATGGTGTGGTAGTTCCTCAATGTGAGAAACTACCACTTTTACAAAGTGATAATTTATGCCTAAAACTATGAACAGCGCTTCCGCGCCTAAAACTTGGATGCCTTCAAATGAATGCTAAGACCCTTTATATAGTGAATGGCAATGGAAGTTACATTCAGCATCACGTGAGAAGTAGTGGAGATAGTGCGTGGGAAGTTGAGAAAAAGGTGGAGACGTGCGCCCTGAAGTGAGAAAAAGGTGGAGACGGACGTCTCCTTCGATGACGTGGCCTATGATCGTGGGTGAGCTTGGGAGACGGACGTCTCCTTTGATGACGTGGCCCTAGAACATTGGAGACGGGCGTCTCCTATGCAATTGGGCCCTTAGACGGGCGTCTCAGCTTCGTGGGCTGGGCTTCCATGCTTGATCCATCGTATTTTCACCCTTCACATTTGATTCATTCCATTTGCACCTCCACTTCACTACAGTACCTCTTTTCCATCTTTTAGGCACAAATAGTAGTGATTTTAGCTCAATTTCTTTCCTTTTCACAAATAGTCCCAATATGAGCGTAAAACCTGAAAACATAGAAAATACCGGCATAATACCAACATAAAGCAACATAATTAAGATAAAATCGGGAAATAATTGATATAAATCGAGCCAAATAAATGATACATTTTCGTGTTATCAAATACCCCCACACTTAAACCATTGCTTGTCCTCAAGCAATCAACCACACGGTAAAAGAAAATGATTAAGCAAGTTTCGAAACAAGGGCATGACACGACTCCTAGTCATACGTGGTTACTAGGCAAAGGTTAGATCGATAGGTACTAAATGCCAACACCAAGGATACCGTAACGACACAATGTCAAAAACTCCCCCATTATACAAACCAATTCGAATTATGCCATTATAACTCAACCTATATCTCTCGTTTTTCCTTTCACTCTTTTCATTCAAGCGCAATCACATTAAGCCCGTTATCCGTACACTCACATAGTAGGGGAAATCGGTTAGCGACTATGATCCTTTTCTTTTCTTTAGCACGGGGTTCTGGTTTTTTAATGGTGCAACCCCATTTTTCCCAACTGCGGTTGCGGGGGATCGAACCGTAGTCCACCCTACCAAGCCCAGTACCAGTGACCTCTAGGCCAACCAACAGTGGGTGCTAATTATTAAATCCTTATTGGCTTAACAACCTTTGGGCTAAATGACCAGGTGTTGCACCCCAAAATTTGCCCTCTTTATCTGTGCTATAAGTTATGGTAGACGTTTATTTCGTCGGCCAAAAATCAAGAAAAATAATAAAGAGTTCCATTTGTACGTGGTGTCTACAATCGTTAATTCAACTGAGATGCATTGGATTTCATGTCGAGGTGTTCTTATGTGCGTCAATCACTATCTTCTTCAAGGATTCCTTAAGGTGTTATTATTATGTTGGATTGGAGTTTGATTGTGAATCATGGCATAAAGAAGTGAAGTGGCGATCAAGGTTTTTGTTTGTCGCTTTTAATGCAAGTAATTTGGTTCATTGATTGAGTTAGGATTTCGTTGATGTGAAGTTCATTCAAGTGATGTTTTGGGTTCATTACAATTCAAAGATCGGATCGAAGTTCTTTAAAGTATACCGAGATGGAAGATTGATTCATTTTGGTTTGTTTGGAATGCAATCTACAAGATTAATAAATTCATCATAACATTCATTGATTCAAGCTTCATTCGTTCCTTGTGTCATTGGTTTACAAAAAGAAAATACAGATAGAATTACGACCAATTTCAAACATTGATTCAAGATTCAAAAGTCCAATACAAGTAAATCTCTTTACAATTACACAAAGAATTCGATATCCCAAAGCTATTACGTAAATCCAATCCTAGTTTTCCAATCCAAGGTCATGTTCCCATTGCCATCATGTGTACAAAAAGTCAATTCCATAACAACTGTAAAAGGAGACGGGTTCAAGACAATAGAAAAAATTCATAACAGAAAAAAGATAACAAAAAACGGTGTAACAAACTTCAATCGCTCGGGGCTCTGAACCTTCTTCTTCATCTCTTCTTGAATTGACAAAATCAACCTTCTACACGATAATCAACAGAAAATCATTCACCGGTTGAACTTTGATCTTCATCTTCAATCTCCCACTCTCACATAAACTCCTCATCTTCAATCAACAGAGAAATCCTCTCCAGAATTTCCATAACCTTCATTCATCAATTGACAGAGGAACAAGTGGAAACTCACCAAAACGTAACAAACTTTGAGCCTCTCCAAGAACCCTCATCGTTCATCATCATTCCTTCTATCTTCATCACCATACTCTCGATTCAATTTCTGACTCTCCCTGCAATTCATACACAAAGAAAACAATTCAGAAAACCTTCATCCATCTTCTTCCCCAATTCTCTTGATTCTTCATTGAATTCAACCTGAAACGCAGAAAAATCATCCTCCAATCTCTCACAAACTCTTCTCTCTTCAATCACTATAACCGAATCCATAATCTTCACGATTCAATTTCTTCAACAAATCTCCAACAACCACATCAACTCCGTTCATCACTTCGTCGCAACGACAACTTCGCATCGCCAACAACCTGCATAACAACAACATCACTGAATCGAAGTTCACAAGCAAATCCGTGTAAGAACGCTCAACGCAGTTGTGGCAAACGGATTTCGTATCTGACTTCGAAGATCATTGCAGCTCTTAAACGCAACCTTGCAGCGTACCGAAGCGTGTTCAACATCGCACCTCATCATCATCGCGAACCAGAGGAGAGAGATTGAGAAAGACGCCGTAGAAACTGAAACAGAGAACCGAGAGTGAGAGATTGAAGAGAACATGAACCGCGAGAGGTTTGAGTTAACGAGAGAAGATGAGATCGGAGACGAGAGAGATCGAGTGGAAAGATGAGAAGAGCGAGATCTTTGCCGGAGAATCTCGTCGGCCGCCGTCATTCTCGAGTGAGGAAGGAGAAGTTCTGACTTCTGAGACATTTGTTCACGTAAAAACCTAATCCCCTTCTACTGATTTAATTTCTTGCTTTAATTGAGTTTAACTATGGTAAATGGAATCAATTAGAATTAAATTAGATTAATGGGTACTAATTGAGTTTAGCATGAAATCTGGATCCAATGCACCTCACGCTTTTGCAATGATAATGTACAAAATTTGAAGTGAAATAGGCTTGCATCAATCCTTGGGCCATTCACCGAATTGCTATGCTACACCTCTCTAAGCCCACCAACACTTTTTTTTTTTGAGTTGATAACAATAAATTGAAACAAAAAACATGTAAGAAACTGAACAAAAATCTGCATGGGCCTTACCTCACGAAATTACTACTTGCTTACCCCCTCTGGCCCAGAGTACCACGTTTTTGGTACTATATTTGTCACAATAATTTTGCTTGGACCTCCTGAATGGGCTTCCTGCGCCAAACTGCTCCCTGCACCACTAATTTCGGTCTGAACCCCCTGACTAATATTTCTTTTCATGTTAGAAATAGTTTTTTTTTTATGTTTTTTTCAAGGAATAAAAATGCTATAGATTCATTAGTTTTGCTAGATTTTTTAGCCTATAAAAAATGAATAAAAACATGTGATACCTTTTGCTTGTTAGAATTTAATTGTTTTTGTACATAGTTTTGTTCTTCTACTTTGAGATAAAAATGTCATAAAAAAACAATTTTTTCTTTTTTAGATTTTGTTTTAGGATTTACTTAGAACTTAATTGCTAGTATTTTCTATGGCGGTGCGTGTCTCCTTGTTATTACTGATTTGTTTGCTGAGATGTGCGAGATACTTCGAGAGAGCCTTCGATTGAGATTCGACTTGCTTCGTGTTCCACTTTATTTGTGGGACACGAATTCGCTTCCGGTGCGATTGATATGCGTCGTGTTCCACTTTATTTGTGAGACACGAACCTATTTCCGATGCCAGTCACCCGATCTCTCATTCATTGATATGTATATTCCTGCATTGTCTGGCTTGTGTTCCCTCGCAGGTTGCTTATGTGGTTATGCTCGACGTGTACCACATGTCGCTTGTGATTTATTTCCACGACGACGCTTTCTGACACGCTTTGCTTGATGATGGCTTACGCGAAGTACTTCGGACTTCTCTGCTTACGCTTGCTAGCTCATTACGGATTTGCTATCCGTTTGGTATTGTCTCCCGTTTCATTTTATTTCTCTCGCACTTTATCACTTTCTCGCATCATCCTTTAACATGAGAAGTAGGACCTAGACATGCATCTGGCCAAGCCCTCGAAAGAGGCTCTGTTTTTGTTGGTGTGTTTATATTTGTGCTTTGCGGCAGGGAGTCACGGTGTAATAAGTCCTATATGGCACTCCGTTAAGTCCTCATGGAAGGCACGCGGAAAGGGTTAGCAATCAACCCCCGCCTAGTCTCATCGAGTCTGTTTGGTATGCGCACGCCTCGCGTTGCTCGCTTCTGAACCTGCACAAGATCTTGTTATCGAGTATGTCAGGAAAAGGGTTCATGCAGCCGGACCCCCGCCTTTCCTATAGCTCGCGTCGCTCGACGTTGATGCTCGGTGTACGCACGCACCGTTTTCCTTTACGATCCGTGACGGCTTGGTTGCTGAGAGGGGTCCGCCTTCTTGTCTATGGCCCGATCATTTTCACGAGGTCTAATGCTTGGTTGACTTGGGTTGAGCTGCTCCCCTTGGCTATGGCGGGACCGCCTTTCTACCACTTGGCCAGTGCCTTTGGTTTGTTTGCTTCACGAGTGGATGCTCGTTTGTGTGCTATATTGTTTGCATTCGCTTTTCCCCCGTAGGTTGTTTAGTTTAGTTTAGACTGGTACCCTTTGTATGATAACATTAGGTAGCAAGCTTTCCCCCTTAGCTTAGGTCTTCCTCATGCATTCTTTAAAACACAAACCACACTCTTTGATTTTCTTTTCTTAAGAGCTTGTTATTTCCGCTCCATTCCCAGCATAAGTCTCCAAAGGTCGAGCAGCGGAGTGCGAATGTAACTCGTTCACCTAAAAAATACAAAACAAACAAAAACTAGTTAGCCGAGCTACGGTAGCTCTGATTCTGCAAAACAGATACGTAGGCAGCGGGGTAGGGCCCGTGCTAGCATAATCCTTTCTTTTCCCTACATTCTGCATTCATTTTAGTCCAGATTAGCGTAGATTTGTTACACACCCATAGATTTAGACACTAGCGTGGATACCATCGAGTACGATGGGCGCGAGGGGTGCTAGCACCTTCCCCTCGCGTAACCGACTCCCTTACCCTTTTCTCTGGTCGTGAGACCGTTGTTTTGTTTTGTGGTTTGCTGGCATTCCCTTCCTTTTCAGGATAAATATGTTAGTGGCGACTCTGTTAATTTTCGCGGTAGCGACAGCTGGCGACTCTGCTGGGGACGTCTCGACCTGTTGCTGGTCCGGACCTAGCGAGTCGATCCTAGCGCTTGTGTGTTTATCTTTGGGTGTTTTTAATGCTTTGCATATTTACCTGTTTGCATTGCATTCTATGTGCGCTTTTACTTTTCTGCATCATATTCTGGACTGTCTGGATTTTTATCTGTGGGTGGGTGTTTCAAGAGGTAAAAGGCCCAATACCCAGGCTATGAGTGATACCATAGGAACTAGGAATAGAGTGGCCGTGACGGACAGAAGGCGTATGCCTGATTGATCTGATCACGTATCCACGGGCAGAGCTTGGTGGAATGAGGCAATATCGTATGATAGCGCCTACATTCGATCCTCTGTTGGCTTTTTTGACCTACCTTGGCCTAGATTTACCCGTGAGTGGGGCGGGAATCAATCATTGCTTAACAGGTACATTGATGGTGACTTTGGTTCTTGTTCGAGGGTTACCGCTGTTCTTGTTCGTGGGTTACCGTGGTTCTTGTTCGAGGGTTACTTTGGTTCTCGTTCGAGTGGTTCCATTTCCGTGAGGGTGACTATGGTTTTGATTCTATTGGTTATGTCCCGTGATCTACGGGGAGTTCTGAATTGGTGCCAAACCTTTGAACCTGTGCCATGTGATTTCTCGGTATCCCAGATATATCCAGTATTGCGGTTACCACCACCTTGCATCATTGCATGTTTACTTTCCAAAAAAATGGTGTACAAAAAATAACTAGCATATGTGTTCCTTCCATTTCCAAGGAATCATATCTTTAAGCCGCATGTTGAGCTTTTTCATCTCTTGCTAAAAAAATCAAAACATGAGAATTCCTTGGAAATTGAATGAACATGGCATTGCACGCATATCATGCATCTCATACATTTCATGCATAACAGGTGTTCAGGATTGAGGATTTCTTATTCAGACTTGGTATTCTCACCAGACTCAGAGACTTGACTTGTTCTTATTGTATGCTCAAAGATTAGTCATGAAACAACTTTGTGGGGTGACCAAGAGGAAAGCTCAGTCGGGGTTCTTTTTGAAGACTTGTCTTATGCTCATTTGCTTCCATGCTTGATTTATTTGCAACTAGTTAAGCTCCGTACTGTGTGGATATCTACAGATTATTTGCTTGATGACAATGACACTAGGTGTGAGTTCTATTCTGGGGCACCTGGTCGTGATGTTAAGATCTATAAGTCTTTGAAATTGCTTGGGGCTCCCGCACGAGGGATAAGCAAGACATTGTCTATCTTGAGCATTGCACCATTTGTATTGCTCGAATCCCTAAAGCACTTACAAATTTCGCGTGACTTCGCCAGAATCTTCTGCTAGATAGTAATCAAGAGTGTTCTACCGAGACGCCTCTCATTCTCAAGGATCTGCTTCACATCCTGAGTCACCTCCTCTTCCTGGAGTTTCCTTGTCTGTAGCCTTCACTTGTCAACCGAGACGGAAAGAGTAAGAGAAACAAGCTGATGAGAATCGTAATGCCTTGTATCCGAGTTACTTCCTTGCTTGTTGGAACTTAAGTTGGTTGCTTTGGATCTTCCCCACCACAGATAGCTCTCCTGATTCAATTGACAATACTCGGTGTTTTCCATTCCGAGGCACCTGATCACAATGTCAAGCCTTACAAGATGTTGAGGTACAAAGAGTCCAGGACTTGCTCGATACATAGATGTTTGAGTTTATTCACAATGGTTTCTACTGGTCAATCTCATTTCATCTGCTGCAAGTAGAATGTTTATTCTTCCTCGAGGAGTAACAAATGAGAATCACTTGCAATTTGTACTGCCAGGGGCTTCCTTCCCAACAATTGTTGTGTGTTCCAAGTAACAACTTTGATGACCAAGCGGCAGAGGTTATTGTTGTTCGCTGATAGTAATACAAGTTTCCTCCACTCATGATGGTGTTTTCTGTTTCAGCAGCTACATTTAGGGCTCCCGACCGAGGGATAAGCAAGACTCCGTGTTCTTGAGTTTGCATCATTGGCAGCTCAAATCCCTAAAGCATTCACAAACTCCCGTCGCTGTTGTTTGGGGCTCCCGACCGAGGGATAAGCAAGACGCCTTGTATCTTGAGCTTGTGCACCACTAGCATGGCTCAAATCCCTAAAGTCGGACACTTACAACTTCTATATGACTTCACCGAAATCTTCTTCTAGGAAGTGATTTAAAGTGTTCCGACGTAGTGCTTGGTGTGCTTTCCACTCTAGAGGCACTTGGTTATCTGATTGAAGGTTGTAAGTCATTCAAAGACAAGGTTTGAGACCTGATTGACACAAAGGCTATCACATTCGCACCTGAAGGCTAGAATTGAAGTTCTCCTCCGACTCAACGGATCTTCTGAAGCAATAAGTCCATACGGAGAGGATCTCCTCAACGTTGGCAATTCCTAATTCATCGTGCATGTTCATGTTTAAGTTTTCTTGTTTTGTTCAATACTGTTGCATGCAAAACTTGTTTATTTTTGAACTATAGTAATAATGCATTGGATATGTTTGTTTTGAAAAAATCCATTAGCTTTTGCTCTTATATGTTTTCTATGCTTTTTGTGATACTCAACTCTTGTTAATAAAGCATGATAACTCCGTAGGGAGAATGATGAACATAATACCAATAACCTCAAATGGTATGCTTTTGAGTAGAACCCTGTTGATGATGTACATGCATTGTTTCAAATTCCCAAACACTGGAGATATAAGGGAGTGAAACCCTCGATAACCCCTCTGAGCCTTCGAAGTAGGAGTTTCTTTTCTATACGAAAAGCCCTCACATTTAACCCAGGGGCGGGTAGTGTTCAGTTAACCTGATCAAGCATTCAAATTTCATCAAGAGCACACATCTAAGGATACAATAATGGCTATCTTTCAACAGATTGAGGAAAGCCAAATCCACAACAGTTATCCCTCACCTCAGGAGGTTGAGACATCATGATTATCCCTGACATCAGGAGGTTGAAACCAACATCAAATCCGTTGTGGTTTATCCCTTACACCAGGAGGCCAAAATATGAAGATACCACAATGGTAATTCTTCACCAATCAATGACTCAGGCAGACACTACTCACTTCCAACAAATCTGAGATTCAGGATCACACGACTTGTTCAAAAGAAAAGAATGAATCAAAAAGAATGAAAAAAAAGAAAGCCCGCTAAGTCAACAACTTGAAAACAAGTGACTTAGGTAAAAGTTAGGGCATCCCGCTGGACATCCAAATCAAAATTCAAAAGAATTTGTCCAGGCAAAAGTTAGGGAAACAAAAAAAAAAAAGCAAAGCAAAGGCGAAAAACAAGGATTACGAAATAAAGATCCTCAACAAAGAACAAAGTCGTGTGATCAGACAACAAAAACGAAAGGAAAAGTGACTGCCGTGTCCAGAAGACCTCATTGACTCCTCAATCATTTCCAAACTCCTCTTGAAAGATGAATGCTCGTGTCAAGTTAACTGAACTTAGGACTGGAGAACATCATGAAGGGGGTGGGCACCAAATAATTTGAGCCTAAAAATCTTTTTTCTAAAACCGTGAACCTGGCCACGTTACAACCCTTGAAAGTCCTAACTGAAGCATGGGTTAATTCGAAAGCAGACTGTAAATGAGAATACGGTAAGCTGACTCCTAGGAGATCCGCTAAACGCTTGAGTTGGTATCACACCATCTTTTCTTTCTTTCATAAAAACTCGATGTTACGACATCTTTTCAAAAGTTTCTTTTAACTTCAGGACAAACATACTCTTTGCATTAGAATTATATTTCTCATAATAAACATTTTTTGCATATGAACAAGTGCTTAACATCAAGAAAGTTTCCATCATGAACTTCAGATGAAAAGTGTATTCCTCCCAAATGACGAGTTGTCTTCAGAACTCTGTTAAGCAGAGGCAGCAATATTTCAAAGTTTGATCACCCTCAGGGGCACAAAAGCGTTTGATTACTCTAACAAGCAAGTTTTCACTCAATCTGAGGCAATCAGGTCAAGATTCGAAGAATCTCTCAAAGTGCTAAGCAATCAGGGGCATTCATCCAAGTGCATTCGAAGCTACCTACAACACTGGTCAATCAGGGGAGTGGTCATAAAGTTCATGATACTGGGGCAAATCACCTATGGTAGCTTACGAGATGAATTCTGCAAAGTCCTTATAGGACGGGGAAAAGCAATATGCAGTGGCATTCTTTCCTCATCAGGAGGTGTTCAGTTTAAGTTCAGGTGTGAGCTAAACAACTTATGAACTAGAGAACCGTCAAGGTCGTCATCCTCAGCAGTTAGAAGCTGAAAGTCCAATACTTGTTAGCATTTTTGCAATCAATATGAATATGCAGAATACTATGAAAGCCAATGCCTGTTTGGTCCCTTTGAAGTCAACACTTGCTTGACCCATTAAGCCCACTTCCTGGTGGAATTCTCTTGGAGAATCAATGCCTGTTTGATGCTCCGGCCGATACTTGTTTGGTGTTCTAATCACTGCTTGCTTGTCAACTCGTGACTCCATTGCTTGTTTGGAAAGTTTCAAGCTCAGATGTATGATAATCTGTTTGCTCTTGCATTTTCCCATTGTGGGTGAGCATCACTATCCTCTGTCATGTGAGGAAACCCCGTAAAGATGTCATGCTATATCCTGGGGCATTTTCATCTGTGTATCTCGCAGATACATCCTTTTAAGCGCATCATGTCAGCGCATTGGTGGATCTAGCCAAGTGAGAGATTCTCATTCCCCAGCTGAGTACATTCAGACGAGGCTTTCTGTGGTTCTAAGATTCTCATCTCCTCAGCAAAGCACATCTCAATGCAATCTCTGTGCTTCAGAAGCCTTGTTCCCCGGTGGAATGTCTTCTCCTCAGTTGAATCATGATTGAATGGTATCTGATTCCCCAACAAGATCTTAATGAGGTTCCTTGCCCGAATGCCTCTCTTTCCCCAATAGAGCGCTTCTCTCTCCAACAGATGGACCTGTTTTCCCCAAGAGAGTCATCTTATTCCCCAGTGGAGTTGCCTTAGCAAAAGGTTCTTATGCTAAGTTCCTTATCCCCAGTGGATCTCTCATCTCCCCAATGGATCGTTATGTAGAAGTATTCATCTTCCCCACTGAATTCTTTCCTCAGTAGAGATTCATGTGCATCCTCAGCGGAATTTGCGTCCTTCAAGGATTTCCCCAGCGGAATGCGTTCTACACAAGCAAGTCGGTCACTCCCCATCAGAGTTATCTCCGTGACTTGCTCTTATCTCCACATCGAATGTCGAGAATTTGCTTCTCCAGTGAAGTTGCCAGGGTCTTCCCCAAGCGGTCAATTGTGATGTTCATATCCCCAAAACAGGATTTATTCCCCAACCAGAGCTCGCATCCAAATTTGATCGTCTCCAGCAGATTTCTAATCCATCTTTGCCAGCTCGCAATTGTGACCTTTGGTCACTCTTCTTGTCCTCCCCGCAGAGTTCCATACTCTCTCAAGGACTTCTTCAGTAATTCAGTGCTCCTCCGTTGTTTCCCCAAGCAACGTTCGAATCATGCATCATTCGCATTGCATTCTCTAAGCGTGTAGCGTCTTCCTCATTGGAAACGTTATTCCATACACATTCATACATGCATCATGCATTAATCATATCATATTTATTTCTTTCTGCAGGAAAGTTATCAAGATACAAATGTCTCCCAGAGAGTAACTCGCCTAACCCTTACAGGCGCTTATCCTGATGTCTAAATCAGAAGAAGTTTGTCTCCCTCTCCCTGACATTGTCAGATTAGATGAAAGTCATGCTTATTCCCGATGTCCCCAGATCGGTTCAAGATGTTTGTTCCTATCCTGATTCCAGTTCAGTTGAAGGAACCGCCTCCGGATCTCCCAAGATCTTACGAAGGAGCAAGCCCTCTGATACATCAGATCAGTTGGAAATATCTACTCCCTGACGATTTAGTTCGTTCAGAAGAAGAAACTCGTTTGCCCAGTCCTGATACCTTACTATCAGTTGAGGACGTTTTCTTTACCCGGCGTACACAGTTCGGAAGAGATATCTGTTCCTATCCTAATATCCAGTTTCAGATTAGTTGAAGGAACCGCCTCCGGATCTCCCAAGGTCTTACGAAGGAGCAAGCCACTGATATCATCAGATCAGATGGAGATATCTGCCTGATTGACTTTTTCATTCAGATGAAGATTGTCCTACTTATTTTCTGGCATCATGTCCAGATCAGTTTAAAGGCATTCTTTCCCCGGCGTACACAGTTCGGAAGAGATATTGTTCCTATCCTGATTTCCAGTTCAGTTGAAGGAATCGCCTCCGGATCCCCTTGGTCTTACGAAGGAGCTAGCCGCTAATTCCCAGATTAGTTGGAATATCTACCTGATGATTTAATTGCATCAGAAGTGATGTCTGCCCTGATTCCCAGATCATGATTCCCAGATCAGAGATACCTATTACCCGTTGATGTTCAGATCAACCGATGTATCTCCTTCGATTCCCAGATCGACCTAAGACATCTATCCCGATGCATGTTCGGAGACATCTGCTACGCCTGATACTCAGATCAGTCGAGATGTTCCTTCTCTTGATGCCCAGATCATTTGAAGTGTTTTCCCCTGCCTGTGGGTGCCCGTTCCCTCTTATCACGAGTTGGAGCATATTTATTATCCAAGTCAAGTGAAGTTTTTTCTCCCTGCTTGCGGGATGGTACATTCCTTCTTATTGCAAGATGGAATCTTCTATTGATCAAGAGCGCAAATTTTTGAGTTCATTCTGGTATTTAATCTCCTTCCACCTCAACGATTCGAAACTTTCGTTTCTCGCTCGTCAGGTTCAAGAAGTTTGAATAGGGGCAGCTGTTGCACCCCAAAATTTGCCCTCTTTATTTGTGCTATAAGTTATGGTAGACGTTTATTTCGTCGGCCAAAAATCAAGAAAAATAATAAAGAGTTCCATTTGTACGTGGTGTCTACAATCGTTAATTCAACTGAGATGCATTGGATTTCATGTCGAGGTGTTCTTATGTGCGTCAATCACTATCTTCTTCAAGGATTCCTTAAGGTGTTATTATTATGTTGGATTGGAGTTTGATTGTGAATCATGGCATAAAGAAGTGAAGTGGCGATCAAGGTTTTTGTTTGTCGCTTTTAATGCAAGTAATTTGGTTCATTGATTGAGTTAGGATTTCGTTGATGTGAAGTTCATTCAAGTGATGTTTTGGGTTCATTACAATTCAAAGATCGGATCGAAGTTCTTTAAAGTATACCGAGATGGAAGATTGATTCATTTTGGTTTGTTTGGAATGCAATCTACAAGATTAATAAATTCATCATAACATTCATTGATTCAAGCTTCATTCGTTCCTTGTGTCATTGGTTTACAAAAAGAAAATACAGATAGAATTACAACCAATTTCAAACATTGATTCAAGATTCAAAAGTCCAATACAAGTAAATCTCTTTACAATTACACAAAGAATTCGATATCCCAAAGCTATTACGTAAATCCAATCCTAGTTTTCCAATCCAAGGTCATGTTCCCATTGCCATCATGTGTACAAAAAGTCAATTCCATAACAACTGTAAAAGGAGACGGGTTCAAGACAATAGAAAAAATTCATAACAGAAAAAAGATAACAAAAAACGGTGTAACAAACTTCAATCGCTCGGGGCTCTGAACCTTCTTCTTCATCTCTTCTTGAATTGACAAAATCAACCTTCTACACGATAATCAACAGAAAATCATTCACCGGTTGAACTTTGATCTTCATCTTCAATCTCCCACTCTCACATAAACTCCTCATCTTCAATCAACAGAGAAATCCTCTCCAGAATTTCCATAACCTTCATTCATCAATTGACAGAGGAACAAGTGGAAACTCACCAAAACGTAACAAACTTTGAGCCTCTCCAAGAACCCTCATCGTTCATCATCATTCCTTCTATCTTCATCACCATACTCTCGATTCAATTTCTGACTCTCCCTGCAATTCATACACAAAGAAAACAATTCAGAAAACCTTCATCCATCTTCTTCCCCAATTCTCTTGATTCTTCATTGAATTCAACCTGAAACGCAGAAAAATCATCCTCCAATCTCTCACAAACTCTTCTCTCTTCAATCACTATAACCGAATCCATAATCTTCACGATTCAATTTCTTCAACAAATCTCCAACAACCACATCAACTCCGTTCATCACTTCGTCGCAACGACAACTTCGCATCGCCAACAACCTGCATAACAACAACATCACTGAATCGAAGTTCACAAGCAAATCCGTGTAAGAACGCTCAACGCAGTTGTGGCAAACGGATTTCGTATCTGACTTCGAAGATCATTGCAGCTCTTAAACGCAACCTTGCAGCGTACCGAAGCGTGTTCAACATCGCACCTCATCATCATCGCGAACCAGAGGAGAGAGATTGAGAAAGACGCCGTAGAAACTGAAACAGAGAACCGAGAGTGAGAGATTGAAGAGAACATGAACCGCGAGAGGTTTGAGTTAACGAGAGAAGATGAGATCGGAGACGAGAGAGATCGAGTGGAAAGATGAGAAGAGCGAGATCTTTGCCGGAGAATCTCGTCGGCCGCCGTCATTCTCGAGTGAGGAAGGAGAAGTTCTGACTTCTGAGACATTTGTTCACGTAAAAACCTAATCCCCTTCTACTGATTTAATTTCTTGCTTTAATTGAGTTTAACTATGGTAAATGGAATCAATTAGAATTAAATTAGATTAATGGGTACTAATTGAGTTTAGCATGAAATCTGGATCCAATGCACCTCACGCTTTTGCAATGATAATGTACAAAATTTGAAGTGAAATAGGCTTGCATCAATCCTTGGGCCATTCACCGAATTGCTATGCTACACCTCTCTAAGCCCACCAACACTTTTTTTTTTTGAGTTGATAACAATAAATTGAAACAAAAAACATGTAAGAAACTGAACAAAAATCTGCATGGGCCTTACCTCACGAAATTACTACTTGCTTACCCCCTCTGGCCCAGAGTACCACGTTTTTGGTACTATATTTGTCACAATAATTTTGCTTGGACCTCCTGAATGGGCTTCCTGCGCCAAACTGCTCCCTGCACCACTAATTTCGGTCTGAACCCCCTGACTAATATTTCTTTTCATGTTAGAAATAGTTTTTTTTTTATGTTTTTTTCAAGGAATAAAAATGCTATAGATTCATTAGTTTTGCTAGATTTTTTAGCCTATAAAAAATGAATAAAAACATGTGATACCTTTTGCTTGTTAGAATTTAATTGTTTTTGTACATAGTTTTGTTCTTCTACTTTGAGATAAAAATGTCATAAAAAAACAATTTTTTCTTTTTTAGATTTTGTTTTAGGATTTACTTAGAACTTAATTGCTAGTATTTTCTATGGCGGTGCGTGTCTCCTTGTTATTACTGATTTGTTTGCTGAGATGTGCGAGATACTTCGAGAGAGCCTTCGATTGAGATTCGACTTGCTTCGTGTTCCACTTTATTTGTGGGACACGAATTCGCTTCCGGTGCGATTGATATGCGTCGTGTTCCACTTTATTTGTGAGACACGAACCTATTTCCGATGCCAGTCACCCGATCTCTCATTCATTGATATGTATATTCCTGCATTGTCTGGCTTGTGTTCCCTCGCAGGTTGCTTATGTGGTTATGCTCGACGTGTACCACATGTCGCTTGTGATTTATTTCCACGACGACGCTTTCTGACACGCTTTGCTTGATGATGGCTTACGCGAAGTACTTCGGACTTCTCTGCTTACGCTTGCTAGCTCATTACGGATTTGCTATCCGTTTGGTATTGTCTCCCGTTTCATTTTATTTCTCTCGCACTTTATCACTTTCTCGCATCATCCTTTAACATGAGAAGTAGGACCTAGACATGCATCTGGCCAAGCCCTCGAAAGAGGCTCTGTTTTTGTTGGTGTGTTTATATTTGTGCTTTGCGGCAGGGAGTCACGGTGTAATAAGTCCTATATGGCACTCCGTTAAGTCCTCATGGAAGGCACGCGGAAAGGGTTAGCAATCAACCCCCGCCTAGTCTCATCGAGTCTGTTTGGTATGCGCACGCCTCGCGTTGCTCGCTTCTGAACCTGCACAAGATCTTGTTATCGAGTATGTCAGGAAAAGGGTTCATGCAGCCGGACCCCCGCCTTTCCTATAGCTCGCGTCGCTCGACGTTGATGCTCGGTGTACGCACGCACCGTTTTCCTTTACGATCCGTGACGGCTTGGTTGCTGAGAGGGGTCCGCCTTCTTGTCTATGGCCCGATCATTTTCACGAGGTCTAATGCTTGGTTGACTTGGGTTGAGCTGCTCCCCTTGGCTATGGCGGGACCGCCTTTCTACCACTTGGCCAGTGCCTTTGGTTTGTTTGCTTCACGAGTGGATGCTCGTTTGTGTGCTATATTGTTTGCATTCGCTTTTCCCCCGTAGGTTGTTTAGTTTAGTTTAGACTGGTACCCTTTGTATGATAACATTAGGTAGCAAGCTTTCCCCCTTAGCTTAGGTCTTCCTCATGCATTCTTTAAAACACAAACCACACTCTTTGATTTTCTTTTCTTAAGAGCTTGTTATTTCCGCTCCATTCCCAGCATAAGTCTCCAAAGGTCGAGCAGCGGAGTGCGAATGTAACTCGTTCACCTAAAAAATACAAAACAAACAAAAACTAGTTAGCCGAGCTACGGTAGCTCTGATTCTGCAAAACAGATACGTAGGCAGCGGGGTAGGGCCCGTGCGAGCATAATCCTTTCTTTTCCCTACATTCTGCATTCATTTTAGTCCAGATTAGCGTAGATTTGTTACACACCCATAGATTTAGACACTAGCGTGGATACCATCGAGTACGATGGGCGCGAGGGGTGCTAGCACCTTCCCCTCGCGTAACCGACTCCCTTACCCTTTTCTCTGGTCGTGAGACCGTTGTTTTGTTTTGTGGTTTGCTGGCATTCCCTTCCTTTTCAGGATAAATATGTTAGTGGCGACTCTGTTAATTTTCGCGGTAGCGACACCAGGTGAGGGTCACCTAACTTAGAAGGCTAATCTTCAATTAAATCATTTAAAAACAGGATCATTCACTTATATTCATCGACTCCCTACGTAGTTTGTGCTTAAGATGGTGCCGACTGCTAATATAAACTACTTAAGAGCTACTTTGAAAACTTGAGCCTAAGGTCTCGACATAATGGGCATCCAAATTGATATCACATAATGAGGGGGTTTAGGGTGTCAGGACGGTATCGATGTTGTTGAAACATCTCCAAGTCTTTCTAACAATGCCTAAAGTGTGACAACCTCTATACTCTCAGAGTGTGTATGCCATGCGTCAAAATTCAAAATTTTTTTTTTTTTTTGGAGGTTAAAATTTTCAAATTTAGGGGAAATTCGATAACAACAGAAAATCATATATAAAGACTTGACAACATAACTAGAAAACAATAAAACAACAAATGAAAGCGGTAAAGCTTCTCCCCCACACTTAAACCAAACATTGTCCTCAATGTTTCGATCCAAGGTGGAGAAGAAAAGACAAAACCTGTATGGATGCTACTAGCGGGTTATCTCGACCAAATCCGCTCCGCGTCCGGAGGAAATACCTTCTCCTATCATGCTCATCAATTGTGTCACCACCAGCAGCAATACTCGTAGGAATGTGCGTGGAGACCCTCTCATCTTTGAGATGATCGTCTATAGATTTTTCGCCTAGATATGGTTGAGACGTGACAAGCGATCCATACTTTTATTTTCTGTAAATTCAAACAATAAAAGGAAAACATTAAATAGAAAGCTCGTGGGTTGCCTCCCACGCAGCGCTTTGTTTAACGTCGATAGCTCGACGGCTTAAGAGTGCAAGCACTCAAGGTGGTTCTCTCGAGAATGACTCCTCGGTTGAACTTTTAGGAAACCTCATTTCCATGGCCACTTATCAAGCCATCTCACATATCCCTCACCTTTTCTTTTCTTTCTTCTGTGGGGTGGTTCATTCTTTTGAAATCGTGGTGGCGGTTCTGGATCGATCCTAAGTATCAGCTTTTCAAGTTCGGGCTTAGTGATATTATCCACCACCTCAAAGGTTAACCTTACCCTCTTATCACTAATGATATCCTTAGTTTCATGGTCGTCTAAATTTCTCTTTTTAGGCAAGACTTCAAATAAGGGTGCATTAGTGTTGATATTTTCTGATACCTTCACATACATTATGAATTTGGAGTCTACCTTAACTTCCACAAAACTTTGCGGGAAAGAAATCGGTGGGGTATAGGGAAGAGGAACAACTATAGGTGCTTCCCTCCCTACCTCTTCTACAACCTCCCTTTCAGATAGTGTTGGTGGATTTTTCTCAATCTCTACTCTTTTCTCACTAGAAATCTCTTCAACCACATTATCACTCTCTTCAATCTCATAATCACTCTCCTCAATCTCATTATTACTCTCCTCGGGCATTTCAATTTGTTCTTCACTAATGGTTGTGCCAATATACTCCTCAAGTAAGTCTCCTAGTGGCTTTTGTTCAAGTTGGGCGATTTGAGTATCTAACGCCATGTTGTGAGTCGCGAGGGATTCAACCATAGTTGTCAGTTGCCTAAGGGTTTCATTGTTTTGAAGACTTTGTTTGATAAACTCTTGGTTTTGAACAGTTTGTGTCTCTACAAAGTGCTCCATCATGGCTTCTAATCTAGAGTGAGTTAGCGTCTCGTCGGAATCCTCCATTGATGTTTCGAAGTTAAAATTATGGGATTCTTGAGGTTCTTCAAAGGGAGCTAGCGTAGCATTTTGTGTTTCCTCAAGGTGCTTCGTCATCATAGATTCTAGCCTAGAGAGAGTTTGTGCTTCAATGAATTCCTCCATTAAGTTTTCGAGGTTGGATTTGTGATAATCTTGCGACTCCTCGAAATGTTGGGCGTGGTGATCGTAGAGGAAATTCGGTTGATGATAAGTTTGCGTTGTATTGAAATCCTCTATTGATGCTTCAAGGTTAGAGTTATAGGATTCTTGTGGTTCCTCGAAGTAGGTTAGCGTCGCATTTTGTGTTTCCACAAAGTTCCTTGTCATCATAGATGTTTCGTTAAAATTTTCCATTATTATTTCGAGGTCGGATTTATGGGGTTCTGGCGACTCCTCAAAATATTGATTATGGTGATCGTAGAGGAAATTCGGTTGAGGATAGGTATGGTTGGGATTATAAAATTCTTGTGGTTCCTCAAAATGTTGGGATTGGTGATTGTAGAGGGAATTCGGTTGAGGATAAGCTAGTGTCGAGTTGTAATCCCTAATTAATGTTTCGAGGTTTGGATTGTAGGTTTCTTGTGGTTCCTCGAAATGTTGAGATTGGGAGTTGCAGAGGTAATTTGGGTGAGAATGAGTTGGTGGCGCAGCATTGAAATTCTCCAATAGTATTTCGAGATCGGATTTATAGGATCCAGGTGATTCCTCGAAATACTGGGAGTGGGGGTTATAGAAAAAGTTTGGGTGATACATAGTAGTAAATGAAAAGAAAAAAATTGCCTTAGTCTCTACGGTGTAACAGCGAGTTACGATATCGACTTGAATAGTCCCCGGCAACGGCGCCAAAAACTTGATCGCGACTTTGCGTGTCTATTAGTCGGGATAACTGCAAGTGCACAGTCGTGTCGTGTAGTTTTAAAAGATATCGAATCCACAGGGACTATAAATCGACCTACCGTTATCTAAAGTTACTATGTAAAGCTAAGGCTAATGATATTTGGGTTTTTTATAAATGGGGAAACTAAAATCTTAAATCTAGGTAAAAATATAATAACAAACGGATATCAGTATGTATTTCATCTAACTTAGGTGATCCGAAGTTCCATTGGCCAGATTCTAATTAAATCAAAGATCTTTACTAACTATGTTATTTAAAAGTCCTCCTCTCAAACTCTCGCTCTATTGATTCAGACTACGATCCTAACTCTTAATGTACGCTTTCGCCATCCCACCAGATTTAGAAACGCTTTTTGAAAACAACATATTTAATAAAATGCTTGTTTTATGAAGTCGTTATCTACTTAAATCTCCTAATCTCAAACTCTCGCTCTGTTGACTCGGAACATGCTAATATCCCTAACGTACGCTTTCGCCATCCCGCGCGGGTATAAAAACACTTTTTGAAAATAAATAAGTTCTAATTAGTTTTAATACGCTTTCGCCATCCTTAAAACTAATGTCCTATGTCTACTATCCAGTTAAATATCTCAAACTTTCGCTCTATTGATTTTAACCTTTGACCGTCTTAACCCCTCAAACTTTCGCTCTATTGGTTTTAAGACTTACTAATTAAATTAGACATACAAACCAAAAACAAGTGATAATTAATAAAACATAATTAAGCCAATTTATTTCGGATCCCTACGGTTAAATTACTTTACATACCGACATCTAAATAAATTAGCCAGACATACTTAAAGAAACAAACATGAAATTATAATTATTAAACATGGAATTATAATTACTAAACATGAAATTATAATTAATAACCATATTATAATTATAATGATAAAACAATATTATAAGAACATGAAACTAAAATAATTGCAAACAAATAAACCTGTAAGTAAAGCAGACGAAACAAACTTGAATAAAGCTTTGAAATAATGTCGGCAAGATTGTGATCCAAGAGTACATAAATTGTAGGCCTAAAACTAATGGTGTGGTAGTTCCTCAATGTGAGAAACTACCACTTTTACAAAGTGATAATTTATGCCTAAAACTGTGAACAGCGCTTCCGCGCCTAAAACTTGGATGCCTTCAAATGAATGCTAAGACCCTTTATATAGTGAATGGCAATGGAAGTTACATTCAGCATCACGTGAGAAGTAGTGGAGATAGTGCGTGGGAAGTTGAGAAAAAGGTGGAGACGTGCGCCCTGAAGTGAGAAAAAGGTGGAGACGGACGTCTCCTTCGATGACGTGGCCTATGATCGTGGGTGAGCTTGGGAGACGGACGTCTCCTTTGATGACGTGGCCCTAGAACATTGGAGACGGGCGTCTCCTATGCAATTGGGCCCTTAGACGGGCGTCTCAGCTTCGTGGGCTGGGCTTCCATGCTTGATCCATCGTATTTTCACCCTTCACATTTGATTCATTCCATTTGCACCTCCACTTCACTACAGTACCTCTTTTCCATCTTTTAGGCACAAATAGTAGTGATTTTAGCTCAATTTCTTTCCTTTTCACAAATAGTCCCAATATGAGCGTAAAACCTGAAAACATAGAAAATACCGGCATAATACCAACATAAAGCAACATAATTAAGATAAAATCGGGAAATAATTGATATAAATCGAGCCAAATAAATGATACATTTTCGTGTTATCAGCATGCTCGTTGAAAACTGATCAACCAACTTATTGACTAGGACTTTGTAGCTGGTGCTTGAGAGTCGTGGTAGGCTCATGCTTGACGCCATGTCCCTAAAGGTACTATAGATAAGTTTGCATTTCCTGGGGGTCGCTACGTCCATAAAACTTAGCTAGCGGCAGTGGCTTGAAATTCTCTCATACGGGGGCTCCCCAAATTTCATCCGAGAGAGGTTGAGGGTCAAAAACTTATGTCTCCTCAATATGGCCAGCCTTTTGTTGGTACTGTTGGATGTGATGGACGTTGTTTTCTAAGTTTTGATTATGGCATCGCAAGTCGTCTATAGCGATAGACATCTCTGCTATGGCACCTTGGTCGCCGCCAGAGCTGTTGTTGCTTGAAGATGTTACTTGTTTGTTCGCCATATTTGTAAAGGGAGGTTAAAGGTGTGGATATCAACTTGACCGTTTGATGCAAGAGTAGCACATGTCAGTTTTACTATGGGCCAATTGTACATGCTAATACGTACAATAAGGAAATCCCTATTTTTTTTAGGGTCGTATGTGGTGTCATTGGATTGTTGATGTATAAGAGCAAGCTCACGCGGAGTGGCGAAAAGCCTTTTATCTACGAATCTTTGGTCCGTAGAATTTTCCTTTTCGAACACGTAGTTGAGGTATTTATATAGGTTTATTGGGCCTGGACCATTGAATCCATGTAGCGGTTATTCTACTCGCCTAACATGAGTGTGAGACATGGAAATGCTATTTCCCCTATTATTTTTGGAGAACGTGGTTTCTCCATTTGAATGAGTTTTTCATACCATTAGTGCATAAGGACATGTCATTCCCTGTGTTTCATAAGTGGGTGTGAGAAATTACTTGATCCAAGCTCAATAAAAGGAGAGTGATGTGATCAATGGGTGAGTGTTGCGGCCAATGAGTGAGTGTTGCAACCAATTGGCAACTAAAAGCCCGACTTTGGATGACATGTGGTATTTGTGCTCCCTCAACGAGCTTTTTATTGCTTCCTATGGGCCCTTTTTTTCCAGGCTTGATAAATTTATCTCTTTATAAGGCTCAATAGAATTATATTGGTACAAGAGTCATCCTTCTCAGTTCTCAATGTCATTTTAAAGAATAAATTTTTTCTCCTTATTCAAAATTACATAAACATCATTCACTATGTCAGTCATATAATATTTAAAAATTCATCATTCTTTATGTCTTTTACACTGTTATTTAAAATTTTATTTTTATTAAGAACAACAATTAAACATAATAAATGCAGATATATATAACTCTATTAGATTTTATCATAATAGATTTAAAAAAAAAAGTTAAACATCAATTATATAATAAATTTAAAAAAGGTGTTAAAAACTCTATTATAATTTTCAACAACTGTATTATGATTTTTAACAACTCTTTTAGACTTTATCATAATATATTTTAAAAAAATTATAGTAGAGTTTATCTTTTCTTTTAAGTAATATTTTTAAAAACTTCATTAAGATTTTATCATTTATTAAAAATAATTTCATTATATATAACAATTTTTTGAAAGAAAAAAAAAACTTTCATAGAGTTTTAATAAAATGCTATTAAAAACAGTAACATTTTTTTATATTAAAAAAAAAAACATTCTCCTTTACTTGCAAAAAAAAAAATCAATTTGTCAAGGTTTTTTAAAAAAACGCTTTTAAAAAGATGTTTTTATATAATAAATACTCTTATTTTTCACATGAAATTCAATAGAGTTTTTTTTATGTACAATAATGTTTTTTTGCACAAGATTCTTTTAAGAAAGAGCATATAAAAAAAAAAGTGTTTTTTATCCGGGCCGGTCCTAACATTTAAGAGGCCCTGGGTAAATAATAAAAATGTATTTTTATTAAAAAATATAATTTAAAAAAAAACCATTATTTATTTAAATTATAAATAATATCAATATCAAAATTAGTCATTTATCCGTGTAATTAGCATAAAAAATATTATATTCTAATTAATCATTAAAGTAATTGTAATCATGTGTCAATTAATACTGACGAGAGAAATAAATATTTAAAATTTATATTTTATATATTTTTTTAAAGTTACAAGACTTTTAATATTTTGAGATAATGCTATGAATACTTCAAAATTTTATTAGAATTGATATAAAGCATGAAGAAAGTTGAACTAATTAGAATAATTATAATACCTTAAAAATTCTCTCGTAGACTAGAGTAATTATTGTTCAAAAATCTTTTAAAACAATTAGTTTAATATAAACATATTCTTAATTATAATAATTTAACTACAAACAATACTAATATTATTATAATTTTTATATGATTATAAAATAATACAAAACAATATATCTTTCTATATAAAAAATAAAAATAAAATTAAATACTTATATTTTATCATAAAATTCTAATATAAATTAGATAGTTATAATAAACCGTAAAAATCAATATTACTTAAAAATTAGTTTTATAAAATGAAATAAAACTAATGCAATAATTAACAAAGGATAAATTACGCTTATTAATTTAGAATTTGTTGGTTCTTGTTGTAGCTCTTTTTATTGGCAGTTTTTGAAATAAAATAGAAGAAGAAAAAAAATTGAATTTGCATGAATCGAATCCACGCCACCCCAATGTTGAACGTAGAGGTGTACAAATCACTACACTGTAATTGAATTAGTGAACGTGATTTCAACTGGCTTTATCTATAAATATTTTTATTTATTATTTTTAAAGCCCAAATGCAAAAATTATGAGGCCCCTTATTTTTTAGAGGCCCTGGGCTATGGGCCTGGTTGCCCTGGCCCAGGGCCGGCCTTGTTTTTTATAATAGCCACATTGATTTTCTTCATAAAATATTTCTTCATAAGTTTATCAATCCCACAAGAAGAAGGCCTAGAGAAAGCAACATTAAGCTCATTAGGAATGGGTGAATACCATAAGTCATCTGAAAGAATGCCAAATGAGTACCAGTGTAGTGTTGGAGCAGTAGAGGGCCAGCAACAAAAGATTTGGAAATATTTATCCGGGAATTATCGTGTCCACAGAGATTGATTGAGAAAAACTGTCGTTCGACTATCTCGCATTCTAAGTTTCATGATTTGGGATGCGGAAAGTAAATGCGGGAAAAGTAAATAATAGCAAATAAACATTCTCAATAGTCTAAGAGAAAGAGTTATGGAATTGTATTTCGTTCTACCCGTCTAATACTTAAATCCGAAGATCTATCGCTCGACACTCACAATACGCATCAACATCACTGGGCATCAATCGAGACGCCACATTGGTGCCCATGTCTGCAACACCGGCGAAAGCTCAACCACACTATTCACATCAGCGATTTCTCCACCGACACAAACAACACGGAGGCATTAAACTTGATACCCACTACGATTGTTAGTCCTAAATCCATGTCTGCAATCCAGAAACTAACAGTTATCATTCCTAATCAAGATCTATGATGCCCATGTCTGCAACACCACAAATCCAGAGCATTTAAGCAAAAAGATCAAGAACAACAACAATGATGATTTGTAAAGCAAATATATAAACGATCCCAAGATCCACAAATATACATACAATAAGAGTAGAAATATACATACAACACCCACCATTGGAATGAAACAAAGGGAAGAGAGAAGATGAACCGGAAAGATCTCATCGGTACAATGGAATCGAGACAGATCCATGATCAATCCACATGGTGTAGCATCCAATGGTGTTTCCTCAAGCTCTAAACTACCAAAAATGGATCAGAGCTCAACTTGTCAAGAAGAGATGATAAAAAACCTAAAAAATCTGATTTTACAACATATATACAAAAACTGAAGTCGCAGACCGCGCTAAGCACGCCTACCGCGCTAAGCGGGCTGTTTTTTTTTGTCTTAAATCGCCAGACCGCGCTTAGCGCCAAAAACCCGCGCTAAGCGCCAAACTTTCTGCCAAACTTGTCAAAAATGCTCCCAGACCGCGCTTAGCGCGGTCAAGCCCGCTTAGCCCGCTCAACAGAAAAATGAAATCTTATTTTGGCCATATCTTGAGAACCGTAACTCCGATTTGCGCCCGGTTTGAAGCGTTGGAAAAATTATTCCATGCTCTATCTAAAAATGAATAAATATCAATGAAACTGATGATTTTTCTCATATTTGTTTTGAGCGTTATCCGCCGATGAATTGGTAAAATCGCGTGCTCGCCGCCGTGTCTTCAACACTTTATTCCTCAAAGCATCGAACACGCATAAATACCTACAAAAAGACAACAAAACTATCAAACGGTATATATTTACACGAAAACATAACAAAACACAAACAATACAAATATACACAAAAACGGAGAATTATTCAAACGGTATTAACAAAAAGTATCGATAAGTGCCACTATTTACAAACACAAAATAACTACATTTTGACACTTAACAACTCTCCCCAACTTGAATTTGTTTGTCCTCAAACAAGGCCAAACACTCAAATCGCAAAAGTTAAAATCAAAGAATCAAGAATCAACAAGATTAGGAAAAACGAAACAATTGTACGGTTCAAACAAAAACGTACCAACAAAGTAAATACTTACCACAATCCTACAACGACAACATGAAAAAGAAACGAATCCTAAGTACAAAAATCATACAAAACATTCTAAAACAAAACAAGCTCAATCACGAATCACGCCTAGCAAAAATTCATTGGTAGATGAAAAACACCGAAAGGTGAGGACTTTGACACACACCCGACAAACTTGCAAACAATAGACAAAATTATGCGTTCATCCAAAAATAGTATCGAAAACGCAACGGCACGAATCACAAGGGCTTTAAAGGTTGTAATGTGGCTTGGTTAACAAACAAGTGATAAGTCCTAAAGCTAATCGAAACAAAAACTTGCCTAAACCTAAGGGAGTAATTACTTCCACAAAGTTTCAAACAATATAATTTCAATCAAACTTCTTCTTCCTCACATGTTTCACACCAAACACAATACTTATTAACACAAATCTTATTCCAAACTCTTTTTATTCTTTTCTTTTTCCAATTTTTTTTCTTTTTTCTTTCTTTTTCTTTTCTTTCTTTTTCACAATTTTTTTTCTTTTTTCTTTTTTCTTTTCACAACCTCACACCAACCACAATATAAGTAAGCAAACATCCTCTCCCCAACTTGAATACAACTATCATCATAATAAGAATACTCCTTACTTTCTAAGGCAAGGTAAAAATTCAAACTATAAATCATAGTTGAGGGTTCAAGAAAACAAAGAATCAACATCCATACACAAATGAAAACCAAATGCTCATAGACAAGAATTAAGCAAAAACAATATGGATATTGACAAAAAGGCTCAAAGGGGGTTACTAATGGTCACACACTCACAAGGTGAATTGATATTTGGCTATGGTAGTTGCGCTCAAAATCAAACAAGTGCCTTGATCACTTTCGTGCATTCACAAAATCAATACAAACGACAGATTAAACATAATGATATCCAGTTAAAACAAGAAATGTCGGTCACTCGCATATGTACACAATGGAAAGCCACCTCACATTTATGGTAAAAAGGGGAAACTAATGTGATTCAAGTCATGAGCAAGTTATGCAAAAAGAATGAATAATATGAAAATTGTACAAATGAAAAGTCTCCTAAACATGTTATGCTATAGAAAGCGATAAACGAGTACCTTGCTGTGTACAAATTCGAACAATCATTACCGCACAATTGGCATGTTGAATCAATCAAAATTGAAGAATTACCAAACGCGACTTCAAGTAATCGAGCCAAAATTTGAGTCTAAACAACAACAAAAGAATTAAAATTATAACTATAAAATACAAAACTATAAAGCCTTGGTGTAAGTGGGAAAAAGGCGAGTCAAATGAATCATTAAAAAGAATTCATTAGCCAAAAGCTACAGACCGTACTGAGCGTGGTCTAGCGCGCTAAGCGCGCTACACCAGAAAGACAAAAACCAGTGCAACAAAATAGAAATTCCAGCGTGCCTCCACTTACAGAAAAACAGAAAAATAAAACCGTTGGGGTGCCTCCCAACAAGCGCTCGTTTTACGTCGTTAGCTCGACGCCTTTTATTGTTTCGCGAATGGTAAGAAACGTCCTCGCGGTACGCCAATGCTTTCGCCTCAAACGCAACCTAAAGGAAACGTCCTGCCCAAACACTTAACAAACGAATCAAAAGCAAAACTATATACAAGTATGTGTAAAAACATAATATACATAAAACACAATATTTACAAAATCCTTATTTCGCTAAACAAATTGAAAAGTGAAGATCTAGAATTTACGAACTATCCGTGTCCACAGAGATTGGTTGAGAAAAACTGCCGTTCGACTATCTCGCATTCTAAGTTTCATGATTTGGGGTGCGGAAAGTAAATGCGGGAAAAGTAAATAATAGCAAATAAACATTCTCAATAGTCTAAGAGAAAGAGTTATGGAGTTGTATTTCGTTCTACCCGTCTAATACTTAAATCCGAAGATCTATCGCTCGACACTCACAAAATGCATCAACATCACCGGGCATCAATCGAGACGCCGCATCGGTGCCCATGTCTGCAACACCGGCGAAAGCTCAACCACACTATTCACATCAGCGATTTCTCCACCGATACAAACAACACGGAGGCATTAAACTTGATACCCACTACGATTGTTAGCCCTAAATCCATGTCTGCAATCCAGAAACTAACAATTATCATTCCTAATCAAGATCTATGATGCCCATGTCTCCAACACCACAAATCCAGAGCATTTAAGCAAAAAGATCAAGAACAACAACAATGATGATTTGTAAAGCAAATATATAAACGATCCCAAGATCCACAAATATACATACAATAAGAGTAGAAATATACATACAACACCCACCATTGGAATGAAACAAAGGGAAGAGAGAAGATGAACCGGAAAGATCTCATCGGTACAATGGAATCGAGACAGATCCATGATCAATCCACATGGTGTAGCATCCAATGGTGTTTCCTCAAGCTCTAAACTACCAAAAATGGATCAGAGCTCAACTTGTCAAGAAGAGATGATAAAAAACCTAAAAAATCTGATTTTACAACATATATACAAAAACTGAAGTCGCAGACCGCGCTAAGCTTGCCTACCGCGCTATGCGAGCTGTTTTTTATTGGTCTTAAACCGCCAGACCGCGCTTAGCGCCAAAAACCTGCGCTAAGCGCCAAACTTTCTGCCAAACTTGTCAAAAATGCTCCCAGACCGCGCTTAGCCCGCTCAACAAAAAAATGAAATCTTATTTTGGCCATATCTTGAGAACCGTAACTCCGATTTGCGCCCGGTTTGAAGCGTTGGAAAGCTTATTCCATGCTCTATCTAAAAATGAGTAAATATCAATGAAACTGATGATTTTTCTCATATTTGTTTTGAGCGTTATCCATCGATGAATTGGTAAAATCTCGTGCTCGCCGCCGTGTCTTCAACACTTTACTCCACAAAGCATCGAACACGCATAAATACCTACAAAAGATAACAAAACTATCAAATGGTATATATTTACACGAAAATGTAACAAAACACAAATGATACAAATATACACAAAAACGGGGAATTATTCAAACGGTATTAACAAAAAGTATCGATAAGTGCCACTATTTACAAACACAAAATAACTACATTTTGGCACTTAACATGTAGCACTTAGATTGCCCATGACTCGTTGTAAGGTACCCTGACTAGACTTGGGCTATGCAGTATGATTTTCATTATTTAATAAATGTGGGGAATGACATGATATGTAAATGTAATAGACAAGTCAGTATGTATCCCCGCACCTAAAGAAAGTGGGAGAATAACCACTCATAGGTTCAAGGATCCGGGCCCAAGGAATCACTATAAATACCTCAACTTTAAACTTGAACAAGGGAGATCATTATTCACCTAAAAACAACAACTATATATAGTTTCTCACCACTATGCATGAAATAACTCTAATCATAACCAACCATCCTAAAAATCATGTACATCCCTCCATATACATGGCTAATTTTACCGTTGATAAGTGCGAAAATTTCGTTATTTTGAGTATATATTTGTGGCACTTATCAATTATATTCTTTTGTTTTTTGTAATAAAATCTCAACTTTTGTGTAAATATTATTATAGTTGCGTTTTGATTCGTTTTATGTACCGTTTGATAGTTTTTCCTTTGTTTTATAGGTATTGATGCATATCGGAGCCTCGAGGAATAAAGTGTGAAGGCACGACTTCGATTTCGTAGTTTTTGAGCAATAAAATCAAAATTATACAGAAGCTCGCTAAGCCAAGCTCAAGTGCGCTTGCATAAACTTGAAACAGAGAAAAATTATTTTTTGAGATTGCTTAGCCAGAATCTCGCTTAGCCAAGTCCACTGTACCAGATATTTTTGTGTAGCTCGCTTAGCCAGCCTGCGTAAATTTTTCTTTATATTCTTTCATTTGTAACATAGTTAGGTTATGAGGATTTTTGCTCCCAAACTTCATCACTCTCATTTTTAGGTTAGAAAACAACTATGGAGCTTGCATTTGGATGATTGGAGGTGGATTGATCATCGAACGGAGCTGACAGCCCGGGAGATTTTCGGTTCATTTATCTTCCTCTTTGTGTTTTCTATTATATTTGGTTTTTGTGTATGTAATTACTTTGAACTCGTGTATATTTGTCGCCTATGACGTTATATAAAACTTGCTTTACAAATGTGTGTTCATTGTTGTCTTAGATTTTTGCTCTGTGCTCGGGATTTGGGTTGCTTTAGAGATAAACTTCTTGAATCCTTATCTAGGATGATTATCTGTTAGTTTCTGAACTCTAAAGATAGAATTAAAGCTAACATTCACCGTGGATACATGTACTTAATGCTTTCGTGTTGGAGCGGCGTGCGAGAGATCGTCGACGCAAAAATACGAATGTTCTCGCAACCTTGCGTTAGAGATAACCTTGGTTGTGAGTTGATCTCGTAGGTGCTCCAGAGATGGACACTGATGTGAGAGATATGTGATGACATAGACTAGTATCGTAGGTTGAGTATAACTGGTCGATAAGTTTGTTTGTGAGAAGTAGATCATATGCAAGCTAGGCTTGATAAATCTTATCTTTCTGAAGAATGAATTCTTTTTTGTTCATATATTTTACTTTTTTGTTTTTATACTTTTTACCCATTCAAACCCGAGTTCGAAACCATAGAAACCGTTGAATGGCATTCTACACCATTCTCTGTGGACACGATAATTCTCGGGTAAATATTTCTAGATCTTTTGTTGCTTGCCTCTATGCCTACTTCAACAACCGTACGTTTTTAGCAAGTACAATTGGTACCCACTATTGAGTCGTGTAAAACTAACCGGTGACACACTCTTTGTCGTTCACCACTCACCTCCATCACCTTCTCCAGGAGGATGGAAAAACAAGGCCCAAATACACCGCCAACACCGTCACAATAGGATTTTCTGGTGGTGGATAATCTCGTTTTTCACGCCGAAAGTAAGCCAAGCAGGTTTTGATGGTGATAATTATACCCGTCGGTCCTTAATAGGCCTATAAAAATATCCATAGTCTAAAATAACCTTCTCTCACAAAGATGCATTTTCATCCTCCCTCATAACAATGATCCTATGGTCATCCAGTGCACTATGATAATTGAAACATAAAACAAATGTTGATTGAACCCAGAAGTTCAGCAGGCGTCCAATTCTAGAACGCCTTTGAGAGACTTCAACTTGTTCCAGATGACATTTGAGCTTTTCAAGGTTCCTTGGTTGATCTCTTAAACGAGCATGTACAAGTGAAAAGTCGTATAACCCTTGATACGTTGTTTGATTCAGAGGTAAGCGTAAAGACATCCAAGGTCAAGTACTGAATAGTAAACTCCTCATCGCCATACAATATCGTCATGGGCCGACCCACTCCAAACCTATTAGAGATTGTCCTATCCACTCTATATTTAAACATGAAGTATCCGCTACCCAACAGGCACATTGGGGTAATATAGGGAGACCAAGATGTCTCCTAGGAATGTTACCAAAGCAATCTATAAATAAGAAGGGGGTAAATGGCCTCAATCTCCATTCAGCATATAGGCGCAAGAAGTGGATGCTGCAAATTTGGATGAAAAATAGAGGTGGAGAATAATAGGTTCACTCTCACAAATCATCTAAAGGAGGTTCGGATTGGGGTCTATATTTTCAAGCCACCAAACTAGGCACCTCTCTGTCTAAAGTTGACGAGGAGGAGTTGTCGCTTTGTTTAGGAGGAATGTATACCTATTCACCTGAGTGCCCTTCGATATTCCAGGGGGTGGATACCAATGTGATATGTCATCTCATTACCATTGATACAATAAGGAAACCAGTATCTTAGAGAAGGCGTAAGGTGGGCGAGGAGAAACGGGTGACCATTTAAGAAGAGGTTTATAAACTTAGAAGCGTCAGTTTTATGACTAAAATTCTGATGCCAATTTAAAATATGTTTGATCAACAACAAGATATCACGCAAAATGTTAAGACAAAGTGTGAGAGAATATGATATGGAAAAAAATAACACAATGTATTTTGAACAAATAAACAAAATAAATAACACAAAATTAATTGCAACCCAGTTCGATTTAACTTCACCTATATCTGGAGGACTGTAGCCCAAATGAAAGGAAATTCACTAATTTAAGTAGTTAGTGGTATATGACGATCTTATCTAAAGTCTCCCAATTCATCGCCTTTTCTGATACTACTTGTGAATTTCAACTTAAGCTCCTCCTAAATTTGAGATGCTCTCACTTTCACTCAAACACTTTCTCAAGTGTTTGCAAGAAACAACTATTTGTTACGTGATTCAAATCATAGTTATAGACCAAATATTATACCCTTTAAAATAAGAAAGACTCTCAAAATGAAGTATTACACAGGAAAACATGAAGACTATTCTAAACACAAGATACAACACTTAATTAATAATTCTTCAAAATAGTTGAGTTTTCAAACAAGGAGAACCATCTCCTTAAATATAAAAATGAATTAGATGAAAAGCCCAGTGGGGTTTAACTAAAAATCAATTGAATTTGAAAACAACAAATCAAATCATCTTTAATTAAATCAAATCAAAATCTTCTTTAATTAAATCATATTCAATAAAAATATTATTCGTTTAGATTTATGAGTTAATGAAATCTTTTCCACAATGGTTAGGATTAAACATATTTTCCCTAACGAAATATTTGCAAACTTCTTATTGAATTACATATGAAACAAATCTTGTAATAAATGTCGAAGTGATCACAAACAAACAGAGCAACGTGCATCAGAGTCAAACAGAGACAAAATTTCTCACAATAAGTCAAGACATATTGTTTAATAAGTTGCCTACAAAAAATTAATTAGTCATCTTTTATACAAATAAGATTGAAAAATATTGTGATTATGACTCTGCTAACTTGGGAATTTCAGTTTAGCATCTCGACATGAAAGTGTGGTATAAAGGTATGAGATTGCTATGTGTAAAATGACCTAGATATAATTTCGACATATTGGTTACTTCGACTAACGGGGTGAGTTCAACTCGCCTATCAGGTGTTTTGGGGAATTAGTATATTCTTGAGTTCAAGCATTAGATGACCTATAAGTCCACTAAGTCTGGTTTGGAGGAATCTCAGGAACAAATCTACAAGATTATGATCACTAGCTCTTCGAAACATGTTCAAAATCTCAAAAAGGTTTGTAGTGATTTGACATATTCGACATGAATGAGAGTATGAGATAAATACACAGGCTAAAACACAGGCAACTCAATCATGTTTCAAAACCAAAATCACAAGTAGTCGACAGGAAACAAATTGATTCTTGACAAGGGCGGATAGAAAACTTGAGGATGTTTTTTGACAGAAGCAGCCATGAGATTTAAGGGTAGTTGTCGACATTGGGAGTAGTTTGCAGCAATTCAAAAACTAATTAAGGGCACGTGGAAGCAAAGTAGAGGACGAAAGGGTGTGTAGTGATGTATGTGTTAAACAATGAGAATTGACCGTTGCTGACGATTATTAATGTATTTAGTATATAAGTTGATTTCATTCATGTAACAAAGGTTCATAATTTTCATTAGTATTCTCTATAGAACTCGAGCACTCAAACATTTTATCCAAACATTTTATTTAATTACTTTTATTGTGTTTCTTGTTTACTTTACTTCTTCAAATAATTTTGCATCGTTCTTATTGGAATCTCTATCTAATTTCTCTACATTCAAACATCAAATACTCAAATAGAAATACGTTTTTATCAAACTGCTTTGTACAAATTGTCCTTATGAATTTTTCGAATTTAATCCCTTAAGTGAATTAAAATTTGTGATTGATTTAATAAAAACACCATTAAGCAGACTCATATAAGAGTTTAACAAAGAGCGTTTATAAGATGAAACTCGTAAACTTAAATTAATTAAGGAAGAAGAAGAAATCGATAAAATGAAAAACAACAAATTAAAGGGATTCAATAAAAAAAAAAAAGTTAATCGAAAGAAAAGAGAAAACGAGAATATGATTCATGGATTTTGAATATTTACTCAACACAGGCAACAAAAAGAAGAATTAAAATGTAAATTAAAAAATATATAAACTTGGTATAATTAATTAAAATTAAAATTAGAAAATTCTATTTATAGTAAAATATTATTAATATATCTAATTTAAAAATTGACTTCCACGTTATTTAGTTCTATTTTACCAACATTTTATCCTGTTAGACTCAAATTGTTTATTAAAAAAAATCATCATTTTACTAATAGATAACAAGAAAAAATTATTTTAAATTCAAATTTATTTTCAACCTTTTGATACACCCATAAAATCAGCATGATTTTCAGATTCATTTTCTAAGAGGCGTGTATTATCTTTGGTTAGAATTTCATGAGTCATGAAATTGGCCCAAAGATATGTACTTGTATTGATTTTTTGCCATGAAAGGAAAACAAAATTAATATAATCTACTTAGAAAAAACTGTTAATTATGAGCCAAATATTTTGATTATTTTTAATGACCACAGAAACAATGGACTTATTTTATGTTGATTTTTTATTACTGAATGCAAGGTATAGTAGTGATTTATTATTGAATTTAATTTATATACACTGACAGTGTAAAATTATTTTACATTGTCATCCAATAGAAAACTAACAAAGTGTCTTGTTATTAAAAGAATTTTTATTTTAAAGTGTAATTTATTTTGATACAAGGTTGTGATTGGTTGACAGTGTAAGTGTATGAACCTATTTCTCTTTATTATTATTTATTACCCGCCTTCATTTTGAAACATGTTGCATGAAATGCAACTCTTCCACATTAAGTATATGAACATTAGTCTACGTGCATAAGTTGATCAAAGATCAAGATTTTTTAATTTTTTGTGTGTGCGCAAGATTTAAATTATTTTTTAAATATTGATACTGTTAAATAAAATATAAGAATTGAGTTCATAGTTGAGAACAATTTGCTAAATATAAAATTTAAAATATTGAATTTAATTAGATATTTCCAACTTTATTACTAAATTTTAAAACAATTTTATTTATTTTCATCGTAGTGATTATAATTATAGATAATATTTCCAACTTTTATATTAAACGGATTTTCTGGAACATATATTTATAACTAAATAATTAATTTTGAGCAATAATATATATGATAATTAAAATCATTTCATTTTATTTCATTGTGTTGTATCCATAAGAATCATATATAGTTTCATTTCAAAAATATATATAACTCAATTTTTTTTTAAATTGTTAACTTGAACAACAATATAATATCACACAATAAACTTGTAATAAGTTGAATTTTCTATAAATTACAGGGTTGTAGAATATTTTTAATTATTATCTTTTATATACAAGTATGTACTTGTTAAAATCATACAATAAAGATAGTTTTGTATTTGGAGGGTTATGTACGGTATTTTAGGATTGTTGATAGTGTCAAAGCAAACTCACACGTAGTGGTGAGAAGTTATGTATATTTGATTTTACGTAAATTAAATGTTTTTCCTCATTTCAGTGGAGATTTTTATAGAGCTATATTAGATTTAGATTTTTGGACCCGTGAGTGACTATGTTGTCCCTTTTTTAGGAGTGTACAAACTATTATGATCCCTATCCTTTATAACTGCCCTTATTTGAATGAGCCTCTATACTGTTAGTATATGAAACGTCAATTTACATGTTTCTTAAATGGGTGATGGGTGGTCTAACTCAAGCATAACAAAGAGCGAGTGATGCGATAAATGGGAGAGTATTATATCTAATTGGTGCACATTGTAATCAATAAGTTATTATAACCCCAACTTTAGATGACGTGTCATATTTGCCCATCCATCCTTAGTGAGCTTCGTATTGCTTCCTCTTAGATATTTTTTCCAGACTTGGTAAACGTATCATGTATAGAGCCAAATACAATTATACTGTTACAAAGTATAATCCAATTATACTTGGAGTATATTTTAATAATATAATATAATTTTTGGGAGAAAGTACCATGTGACATATTACTGAGTTAGATTCATATTCCATCTAAATGTTCTTTCTTTAGGGTGTTTGAAAAGAACTTACACTTAAGTGGTTATATCGCTTTGGTAATCTCTATTTGTGTGTTAATTAAAGCTAGATACTCATAAAGATATCTCTTCCCATCAAAAGTTGCAAAATGAGGGTTGGAATTTATGAAACCATGCCATCCTTGATTTCTTTCACATAAAGGATGAGGATCCTCCAACCTTTCATTAGAGTCGTCCTCGACAAATATGTTTGCTAGATCCTTTCTACTTTTGTATGCAACAAGACTTCATTCCAATGTTGTAATTCGTCCATAATAGTCTGAATTCAAATAATGTCTAAATTTTGGTGCTAATCATCTCATTTTCTTAGTGGAATCAATATTTATGTGCTCGGTGAACTGTTGTTATTTGACCTCATGATTGTTTACTGGAAATTTTGGTAAACTATAAGTTTGATTTCACGTAACGGATTAAACTCTAGAATATTCAAGGACGAATTGTGCAAAAATCATTAGTTTGAAAACACAGAGTGGTGAGAAAGTTCTCCAAATTCTACTAAGTCCTAAAACTTGAGCATATTTTGTCTTCGATAACCTTGGTTGATATTCATATTTCGACCAAAATTTCAAACATACTCTGACTAGGTGTAATTTATAATCAACTTCAACCTTATGGTCGAAAATGACCATATCGACTGAGACGCAAGTCAAGGCAATTCATATCAACTGTAAAAGAAATTAAACTATGAACACTATATAACTATTATCAATTTACCCTTAGTTAAACCTAAATTAATTTTTAAACTTTTGACACAACCATAAAAGTGAGCATGGTTTCCACGTTCATTTTCTAAGAAGCGTGAATTTTCTTAAGTTAGAATTTCAAGGGTCATAAATTGGCACGTAGACTTGTACTTTTATCGTTTTTGCAATAAAAACAAAGATAAAATGGAAAAACATTATTATTTCGTTGTCCACATAAATGCAATCAACTATTCCATTCGCGTAAAGTTAATTGTCAATTTGGATTGTTACTGATTCTTAAAATAATGGTTAATTAAATTTGATGTCAATAAGAAAATAAATGAATAATATCATTTTTTTCAATTCTTTTGTTCTGACTTCTGAGAATCGCTATTTTCATTAACGAGGCCTAACTTTGATGTGTTGCATGTTGTTTTTTTGTGAAACATTTTCGATTAAACTTCTCCTCATGTGTTGGACTATCGTGAGTCAAATTTTTTTTGCTGATTAGGAAAAAACATTGTGAGCCAAATATTTTGATTAGTATTTTTTATTTATGGTCACAGAAATATTGGACTTATTTATGTTGATTTCTTATTACCTCGTCCTCACACAAGGTATGACAGTAATCTAGTTGTTCCCATATATACAACGTGTATAATACATGATGGCGGTTGCCACTTGACTTGAATTTTACACACCTTTTTATTTATTTATTGATTTATGTACACAAACATTATAAATAAATAAATGCTCTAAATTGTCAAGAAAAAACAAAATATCGATGAAAGAGGTTATATTGATGAGGTTGGAGTTGGACCATGATACATACTGATAGCTTGGAGTTGGGCCATGATATGTAGATGTAGAACGGCATATCTACTAGTTCTATATCCACATAATACATACACGTGTATTCTTTTTAATTTTGGTTTTTATAATATTTGTTATTGTATAAAAATAAAAAATATGTATTTTTTAATTGATACCCTATAAAAAAAATTTAAACAACATTGCTAATAAGGATTAAACCATGAACCAACAATTTACAGCTAGGACTGCCAGGAGTCATGATTATTCTCAGTTGGAACTGTCGAGGCGTGAACAACCTGAGTGCAGTTCCAAATTTGCATAACTTGACTCAAAAACACCAGCCAGACGTTATTTTTATCAGAAACGCTAGCTAACGCGAGGAAGATGGAAGCTATTCGAGTCAGCCTGAAATTCGAGTCGTGTCTAGCTATCGATGTTGAAGGAAGAAGTGGCGGTCTCGCGATGTTATGGCAGAACAAGATTAAATGTAGTGTTATGAATTACTCTCGAAACTTAATCAATCTATAGATAGACGGTGAGGTTAGAGGAAAATGGCGACTCACATGCTACCACGGTTTCCCGAAGAGGAACCGTCGTCATCAAACTTGGGATATGTTACGTGCACTCCCGAACATGTCCAGTGATCCGTGGTGTGTTATCGGTGACTTTAATGACCTGTTGGCCCAAGAAGATAAAAGAGGTATGCACCCACATCCTAACAGTTTGTGTAATGGATTTCGTAGAGCGGTGGAATATTGCGGCTTATCATATATCAAAATCGAAGGGCATCAGATGACTATAAACGTTTCAAAAACTTCATTATGTCTTCCACTGATCTTTGGATCTGCGCATCCAATTCGATCAGACATTTAGTTATCCTACGGCAAAATGATTCCCACATGGCCTTCACATCTTCATCATTCTTCAACTCAATTAAGTTGTATTTTGCCCTTCCATTTGTATCAATCCAGTCCTCCCGAAACTCGATCTTTGCCACCCTTCTATTATCGGAATCAGGAAGCAAATTGTTCAACTTTTCTTTCAAGGTGGCAAAGGATTCAGTGTCATATGAAATTTTTGTTAGAACGACAGGGTTTCGGCCATTGAAATACACAGATACTCTAATCAAATCTGATATCTTTGTTGAAATGACGTGTTATCAACAATTCAATAAATATGTAAATACTAACAATTTTCCTGTTGAGAAAAAACAATTAGAAAATAGAAAAACAATTAACATAAATTAGAAAAATTTGAAATTACAAATCAAATAAAATAAAATTAAGTGTCTACAAATTTTTTTCAAAAATATCAAAACAAAAAATAAATCAAATAAAACAGAAAAATAAGGAATTTAGGATTTTTAGGGTAGTATCCTGAATTTTGTCCCAAAATAAGGGACTTTGACCCCTATTTTTTTGATGAAATGACACAGTAAAATTTCGATTTAAAGTCGATTTTTCAAAAAACGAGTTTTTTACGCTAGGTCGCGTAAAGATCAGAAACACAGAAAGGCAAGGGCCAAAACGCGAGGATATAATTCCTATGACTTTAATATTAGTTATAATCGACAAAATATCTTCGAAAACAATGACAATTTCAATGAAAAACATGTAGTAAACAGGGTAAGGTGTGTTTTCAGATATGTATCTCCGAATTCTCCTCGAATTTTTTTGGAGATACATGTCCGAATTCACCAAGGAAATTTTCGAAAAATGCATTTTCGAACCAATTTTATTTACAAACGGGGTAAGATGCGTTCAGAGATTCATTTCTAAAAATTTCCAGAGACAATTTTGAAATTTCTATGGTGTGAGTCACATCATTAGGGTGGGAAAAGAAATTGCCAAAACTTTTACTAGGAAGCCCAAAAGAAGGCCCAAATCCATGACACCATATTTTTGTTTCCCGCCAAAGAAAAAAAACTAAGGAGCGCGAAATTCCATTTCTTCCCCTTACCTCCGCGCGTGTCCGTTTGCAAACTTCACTCTCTATCTGAAAACCTAAAATCCCAATTAGATCGAAAACCGACGCAAAGAACGAGAAATGAAAGGTGGAACGGTTCAAATCAACTGGCACGAAAGCAAACCCGTCTTAACCCTAGATTTCCATCCTCTCTCCGCCACTCTCGCCACCGCCGGCGCCGATTTCGACATCAAGGTACCATTCCTCCATTCGCACCATTCAATTAGTTAATCAATTAATCCTTTAATCAAACTCACATTTAACTGATTTGTGTTGTTTTGTTCACAGTTATGGTCAATTAAACCTTCTGGATCACCGAAGAAGCTTCCAGTAGTTACTTATCTCAACAGCCTCTCTTACCATAGTTCGGCAGTTAATGTTATTCGATTCTCTCCTTCCGGTAACATCACATCACATTACTGATTAGAGATCTCAATGAGTGAAATTTCAGTTTTTTTGATAAATTTGTTGTTTTAGTAAGAGAATGAAGTTATGTTTTTTTTTTGTAAGTAACAATTTTAATTTGTTATGCTTCAGGGGAACTATTAGCTTCGGGTTCTGATGGTAATGTCTTGATCCCTACTGCTGAACGTTTTTGAAGTTTTTTTAAGATTGAATTACTGTAAGTAAGTAATGTTTCTTAATCAGAATTTTCGGTCTTTTCAGGAGGTGAACTGTTAATATGGAAGCTGCATTCGATGGATACTGGTCAAACATGGAAGGTTCTTAAGATGTTAAGGTAATTTCATTGCTTTGATTCCTCAATGAGCCATTACTTGCAATTATTGATCATTTCCTTTGTTCTTTATTAGCTGCCGATATTTTGAAAGTTGTGCTCCTATTTGTTTGCTATTTTCAAAGTTCAATGCAATTTTAACCATTTATCAATAATATCCTTGCTTTTTAAGGTTAAGCAAGAAACACATGCAATACTATGGATAAACAGACATGGTTCATGGAAAAAGACAATCATTTCATCATACCAACTAAAAATTAATGTATTTGGTTTTTGTAAAACAAACTTAGACAACACTTAAAAAAGAAGGTAGTACACTATAAAAGCAAACTTTCTCAAAATAAAGAGGTGTTGCAGGTTTTTGTGAATTTGGTTGGTTAATATACATTCTGTTGTGTAATAGCATATTCACACAGGGTGTAAGTTATCATGGTTTATTTTAGATACAAATGTAGAATTCATAGATAGCCTGTTTTAATTTAAGATAGTTATAGCAGTTTTGTTTGATTTCTTTCTGAAAAGTTCAATATGGAAGCAAAGTATATCATTTCATAGGAATTACAAACTATGATTAAGACCATTCACAAAGATCCATTGTTTGTTTTGACATTTATATTCTTACTGCTTCAATTTGCTGGTTATAATAATTATTTTTGTGTGAATTAGATCTCATATTAAGGACATTATGGACTTGGAGTGGTCTACTGATGGTGCATATCTCATATCCGGATCAGTTGATAATTCGTGCATTATATGGGATGTTAACAAAGGTACAAAGCCCAATACTTATCTGTTATGAACATGCTTACCAGTGGTACATGGCAGTTGATATATGATGTAAATGCTATGAAACATGAACACTTGATATGACACGAACACGGACACATCGACACTGCTAATGTAAAAAAAATAGGACATTGATAAAGTTAAAAGTGTTATAATCAAAATAATTTCTTTAATTCTTCATTGATCAACATTGCTTTGACACATCTTTACCCATTTTAAATATATTAGAGGAGTGTCCAAGAAATGTATAAAGTGTATGTGAGGATATTAGTCCGAATTGTCTCACACGTGTCGTATGAGTGTCGAACACCAATTCAAAGAGCGTCAAAGGTTTTTTTTAGGACACTTATTGGACTTTTCTAAGAGTGTCATGCAAGTGTCGGACATTGACGCCTGTCAGACACCACAACACGCTTAATCCCAGAGGTGTCTGTGCTTCATAGTGTAAATGTAATAATGCTTGGTATATATTTTGATAGCACTCGTTCCATTTATGTCAGGAACTAACCTTCAGACATTGGATACCCATGCGCATTATGTTCAGGGGGTAGCATGGGACCCTTTAGGGAAGTATGTTGCTTCTCTTAGTTCTGACCGGACTTGCCGAGTTTACATCAGTAAACCCCTTAAATCAAAGGGTGTTGAGAGAATCAATTACGCATGCAAACATGTTATTTCCAAGGCAGAACAGCCTTTATTAAAGAATTCTAAGGTTAGCTTTAGATATCTATTTTTGTATTTGATTTCATTATAGATGGACTGTCACATACACGGACATAAGGTGTAATTGTTGTAATGCAGTCAACAAAATATCATCTCTTCCATGATGAAACATTGCCCTCTTTCTTTAGAAGATTATCTTGGTCTCCAGATGGCTCATTTCTACTTGTGCCTGCAGGTATTCATTTAAGCAGATGTTAATCTCGATCCAATTAATCTTTTTTTTTTTGGTACTAGTTTTGTGGATAAGCTATTGTAATTGCATAGAGATTATTTTATAATCAGGCCAGCTCTTGAATCTTTCATAGCTTATCACGTTTCATTTACAGGAAAGTGGATGAAGTGGTCAAGTCAAAGCTAACTGACATTTAAATTTTTTGTTTTGTTAGCTGCATACTGATGTCCCGATAGCTTTTTTGTTCCCCCCTTTGTTGTTTAGTCAACTTATGCATAATTTAGATTCAACTTATAGGATGGACCATATATATTGTTTGCTTCCTTTAAAGATCAATTCCTGCTTAGTTTTTCTACATGGTCCTGCTTCTAGTTGAAAAGTTCACGTTTTCACCTATTTCAGGTTCTTACAAAATTGGTACTGCATCTGAATCTGTAAATGCGGCTTACATATTTTCTAGAAAAGATCTTTCTCGGTAGGTCTTTTAGCTTTCAGCTTTTAGACATTATACAATCCCAAAGCATATGTTTAATCATTTATTATCTAGAATGAGTCATTATGTTCAGTTGTTCATGTTAAGCTAAAAATACATTAGTGATGTGTGCTGCTTTATTATTTGACCTTGATATGCAGGCCTGCTATACAGATTCCCTGTGCAAGCAAAGCTGTTGTAGCTGTCCGTTTCTGTCCGATATTTTTTAATCTTAAGGGAACAAACTCAGGTATTTGTACATTTAGTATACTTGTGTTATCAAACAGTAATTATGTATAACCAGCAGTTCTATGTGGTACTGTTCCGATTGAATTGCCCGAGTGGAATGTGGTCCAACTTAAATGAGACTTTTTGCCCAATATTATAAAAACATGGACCAGTTTGACTGGAGTTGGACACAGCTGGTCTGTTCAATTTATCTCAACAGGCATGCTGACATACGACTAAGCCGGCTAAGAATTATTAGACCTCTTACTAGTAAAGATTATGAGAGGCAGCCTAGAGGTTCAAAGTGAATGGTTGGAACCAATTAGACAATTTTATGATACGAGGCTGTAGTTATGCATTATGCAGTAGCTGTGTTATTTGAAACTGAATTGATTGGGAGAAGCTCTCAAATTATTGGAAGGGAGAGATAGACAAAGACTCCGATTCTTGTATAGGAATTGCCTTCAGTATAGTAGACTATCTCTTTCATTAATTTACGTGTTATTTTCTAATTTGTTGTATTGTAAAAGAACCCATTCTCTGTTCTGAGATGACAGTCCAGCGATTGTTATGGATTAATTGTTGTTTCTACTAATTTTATCTCTAATAGATATCAATTTCTATCATATTAGTAACAGAAAAGTGCCATTAACACCTATTCTAACACTATCCCTTTTGTTGGAGGGAGTTTATGTAGGTCTTGCCATTTAATGTGAGACATTCCTAAAATAGTGGGACCTACACAAGTTTCACCCCATAAAAGATTGTTAGTGGGTGTTGTTAGCACTCCTTTTAGTAATATTAGTCCATGTAGTTTAACTATTGATGTACTGGTTCGGCCATTGACACACTAACCCCATACCCCGATTAAGTTGATAATTAATCTGAGTTTAATAAAATTGCTTTTCCCTATCAATTAGTATTTTAAAATTCTGTCAGAGAATGTGTTGATGCATATGCTGTTTTTGTTTATTGCAGATGGGTTGTTTAAGCTCCCATATCGCATTGTATTTGCTGTCGCCACATTGAATTCATTATACATTTATGACACCGAGAGCACTTCTCCAATAGCTGTATTTGCTGGTCTTCACTATGCTCCAGTAACAGATATTACCTGGTAAATGTCATAATGGCTAGCAAATCATTTTCTAGTTTGAAAGTTAAGATAATTTTTTGGGAAGGTTTAATTGTATTCAGTATTTGTTCTTTAGGTCACCTGATGCCCATTATTTGGCATTCTCCTCGCAAGATGGCTTCTGCTCATTGGTGGAGTTTGAAGATGGCGAACTTGGATCACCTTACTGTGTACCAAGTAAGCCGACTTCCCTTTCATTTCATGCTATCGTTCTATCTTGTACCAGGTTTTTCATTTCCATACTCCACTTTGTTTTAGAAGGAAATGTCTCAGACAAGGATTGTCAAAGCACGCTGCAGACAGCCAATGTACACGCACTACCAACTGGGAGTGTTGGTGCAGCTGTAGCAGAAAGCAAAAAATTGGAACCAGAAGAAAAAGTTGATGACATGGACATTGAAGCATCTAGGAATATTGTTGCATTTGCATCTGATAGCAGCAAAACTATAACACAAGATAATCCAAATGACATGATCATTAAGCCAACTGGGAATGTTAGTGGAGATATAGCAGATAGTAGGAAGAATGAAGCAGAACATAAAACTGATGACATGGTCATTGAAGGAGTTGAAGCAGAACATAAAACTGATGACATGGTCATTGAAGTTGCAGCAGATAGTAAGAAACAACCACCCAATCCAGATGGTAAACAAAGTGAAGCAGATAAACCACAATCAAGTTTAAATGACATAAAGCCAGGGTCAGCAGAAAAGACTGGGAATCAATTGTCAAGTTTAAAGAGCACTCCTGTCTCAAATAAGCCAGCCAGGAAGCGCATTACTCCTATTGCAATTAATCCATGAGTTTTCACTGCCGGATAAATCCCATTAACGTCCGCCTGTGTACATCTGTTTTGTGCGGCTAACATTTCCAAGTCACCTCAGTCGTTTTTCCTGTTTCAGTCTACATATATTGTGTAATATAAATTGAGTTAAAATATTTATCCTTCGTAGGAAAAATCTTCATTATGGAGATTTCCTTGTGAACCTGTTCTAGTCCTAGTATCCAATTGCATATTTGAAGATAAAAGCAAGAGGACGGTAAAACAGTACAAAATAGAATTTATTCATGTACTGATATTTGTGTAATGATTTTTGTGAGGTTAATATAACACTCGCTTAATTTAACAACAGCACATTTAGGAAACATTGCACAGATTGAAATAAATTCTCAAAGGAAAAGGAAATGGAGAGTTTCACGGGTAAAGGAAAAAGATACATCAAAGTTTGGTGGATCTACCTATAACATTTATTCTACTTAATATCATTAAAGGGTAAAGATTTTTCTCCATTTAAATAATTTAAGAGGTCTAATTAAAAGAGAAAAATACATTTAAAAGTTTGATGGATTCATCAAATGCTGGGTGTCCTAAATATATGGCCGACCAAAATTTTTAATGTATTTTTCACTTTTTAAATGGAGTCCTTCAATTTTTCACGTGAGAAAAAGTCCAATTCATTAACTAATATTTGATTAAGCAACTGATAAAATAAGCTCATTACACGTCCTCTTCTGAGCAGGAATTCTGCACCATGTGTTAACTAAGTCTCTTTATCAGGTATTTTTCAAGACATATTAAACTATCATGATTTTGGCCCTATCATCAGTTGTTCTTAATAAAATGATGACCATAACGAAACAGAAACAGAAATTTATCGAGTTCATTCAAACAAAGAGCAATACAACATAATCAAGCATGACAAGCTAGAATAGAAATTGAATAATTCTAATTTCTAACTATTCATCTCTTTATCTTTGTTATGGAGAACAATAGCACTGCCACGACCAAAACGAAAAATCATGACATGCAGACAAAATTGTTACATCCCAAACAATACCTATTTCAGGATACAAAGAATGGGAAAATCAATTAAAAAACTACTCTGTTTCATCTTTATGTGGTAGACAACTAGGTACAATTTAAATTTATATCTGGCGATTAAATTCACAAAATTTGGTGCGGTTTTGAGTGTTGCAGATAGCAGAAGATAGCAGATGTCAACAATTGCAGTACGAGATGGCTCCAGATTTACAGTGTTAGCAGCGATATGAAATCTGATCCATACTTAGGATTAATTTGAATTTTTTGAAGAAGTGTCGTAATTACCAAGAATGTTAGTCATCTAATCTGCATCCAGAAATAAAATGTGTGTGAAAAGTAGTTTTTTTTTTTTTTTTTAAATTTTAAATGAAGCATATGAAGCAACTGAACTTACTGTGTGGTTCCATTTGCCCAAAAAGGGATATCATATTCGGGAAAAATTTGGGACAAAATAATTTCGTTCCACATATCAGGCACTCCAGGTAGGCACCAATGACTGCAATCCTGACTAGTTGGATTATCATTCCAGTTACCAACATGTGCATCACTGCGGGGAGCCGACATAGATGTAACATGAAGAATATTTATAGGAAAATCAACATTCTTTACAACTTCCATAACTGTGTCTGAAAACGAGTTTTGGTCCGTTGCATTAGTTTCGAATGTCGGGTACTGAGTTACATTGCAAGTCCTACGGGTCTGATCACTGCAGCAAACATAAAAAGGTTTCAAAGGTTAGTGAATCCTGTGCGTGACAGAATTCCATAAATCAAGCATGGCTTGTGAAAGGTAAGTATAATTTGAACTTTGAAGCATCGTTATAAGAAAAGGAATCATTTTAAGAAATCATATAACGAAAGCTAAAACATATATACAAATTAAGCATATAGTGTTATCGGTAATGTGTGAATACCTCCAGTGAGATGGCTCAAAAGTCCTAAAAAAGACGCGTGTTCTATTTTTATCAATCTTTCTATCAATCCAAGAAGTCCAAGTTTCGAGTGCTATTCTATAGGCAGAAGGAATCGACATCCCAAGCTGCAGAGAGCGTCCAACCTGGAAATAACAACCCCTATTGAATGCAAGAAGACGGTCATTAACAACACAAAAAGATCCAAGCGAACATAAATCAAAAGATACCCTTTTGATTCAAATATCTCGGGAACAATCAGGTATCACCTGTTACATAAACTCTAAAACCTAAAATCATGATGACGAACCTAATATGAGAACAATGGCTATGCTGCTATGGCGAACTATTTATTCAAGGCAATAAATAACATCAAAAATCAAACTGCAGAAGATATATTCATACATAAACAAAACTAAGCGTCATGGTCGCATTGCAATCGTTGATATTGTAGAGAATTACAGTAAAAAAGATACAGCCGATGCAACTCAAACCGATCAAAATAATGAAAAGAATGGAACCTTACATGTGGAAAAGCTTAGATGGAACCCACCAGTGACCAGTATTGAATATAAGAATATCCGAATTTATCCATTGATGGCTAATATCATCTAACTTATCCAACAAAAGTGTCGACTTAACCCTCTTCGGTGCATGACGAGGAACCTGACCCTGCTGAACCAAGTAAACCGATCGAAAAAACTCAATAGTAAAATTGAAATCACTAAACCTAACACCTAAAAACCTAATCCTCTTACTAATCTGATTCTGATTCACTTCATAAACATTCATCTTATCCTCCACTCCAGTCATCAACATACAAATCAAAGACTCCCATTGAGTCCTACTCATAGAATCACCAACAAAAACAACCCTCTTACTCCTCAACATCTCCAAAACAGCCCCAACATCAAAACTCGGAATATCACAACCCTTAGGCTTCCACCTCCATGTCAGAAAATCCAAATCACTCCTCCCATTCCCTAAACAATCAAACCCTTGTTCAACAAAAGGACACTCAGAAGCATTATACAAAGGGTAACCACTCGAAACCTGAACCCATGTTCCATCAAAAACATCACATTTTCTCAACAAAGATTCACTACCATTACTCTGATCAGAAAAGAAACCTTGTGTATGAAAAAAAGCATGAGTAAGACTAGGTAGAACATAGATGTAACCACCACCAATCGCTATAAAGAATGAAAAAACAGAAGCAATGATAACAAGAACTTGAAACCTGAGACCCAAAGAAACACATCCGAAACGGGTTGATGAAACGGGTTTGGGACTTCCAAGAGGCTGTTGTGATTGAGAATGGGATCTTCTGTTGATGGAAATGCTTCTATTCAAATGCGAACCGGTCATGATTGTGGGAGAATTTCAAAGCCATAACCGTAGGAAGAAGAACTAGTGGTAGTAGAAACAAGAAGAACACGTTTTGAAGAAAAACGACATAGCATTGAAGAAGGAAAGGACGAATTGAATGAACCCAGATGGGGAAGATTCGATTTTGGAGGAAAAGAGAAAGAAAGATTGAAGATTTGAAATTGGTGGTGATTTGAAGATTTGATTTGATTTTGATGAATAACACAAACAAGAAACTGAAACCGAAAGCAGAACGCGGAGAACAGAATTTGGAGTTCTGATTAATAAGACAAATGACTAAACATACCTCAGCTACATTTATGCTTTTATAAACCAAAAATGTTTGTTTATTTATTACTATTATTATTTTCCATTTTGGTATTTTTATTTAATAATATTTCATATCTATTTTTCTTAAATGGAGTTTAATTTAGTTTATTTGGTATTTAGTTGGCGAATGTGTCATCACTATCATCATTTCAGATTTTTTTTTCTTCATATATATATATATATATATATATATATATATATATATATATATATATATATATATATATATATATATATATATGACATTATCATTAAATTAATCCGAGAACTTTAATCTTCTTTCTCTTTGTAATCGTTATAACATCCGTTTACATTCTACTTATCTTCATATTCTCGACAAATTTTCTTTGAATTATTAAATGATATCAATTTTATTAAATCTGATCTCAATGGAAGAACACAAATGAGTTATGCACGTTATTCTCCAATTTGAAAAGAGTATGGTAAACACAAAGACAATAATAATAATTCTGTTTTGAAGGTTTATTAAGCTTGAAGGAGCGATGAAGATCTAGTTGTTTGTGTGAGGACACGCCGTACTTTGAAAGGAAAAAAGTTACCAATTATGTAAAACAATTATGAAAATGTCCACACTATGAGGTAAGCTTTCTAAGATCCTTCGTCAAAATAGATATTTTTATAATTGAGTGTGTTTTGTAATTTTGTAGGTGACTTGTAGTGGGAAAAATTGATAATAAGAGAGAAAATCTAAAATAAAAGAGAGAGACAAATTCATGACGACTTTGGTGCGATAAAGACACCCAAACCCTACCATATCCCTGTACGCGCGCGAAAACAACACCCTCTCCAAAAGAGGAAAGGAGTGGTCCCGGGGGGTTTCTTTATGTTATAGAAAGAACGCGTAACACGAACTTTTAATCTATCCTACGAGGAGGAAGGGGAAAAAGATCTTAATAAACCCTAAGTTAGTTAGGTGTGGGGAGCACCTAGGAGAGATTCTAAGGATCGGGAGGTCGGTTATACAGAGGGAAGATATTAGCATCCTAAGTATCCGTAATACTCTACGAGAGCCCTTTTGTACTTATTCTTATCCATGGTTGTTTGTGCTTAGTGTTTATTGGGAAAGTTTCTCCTTTGTGATAGGAGAGAAAATGAATTGATGAAAAGACAAGGAAATTGAGTGTTTTTGATTTTTTTGTTTGCTCGCAAAGATTCTTTGTGAATCTCATGCCTACATATTCCTAATGGAAGTCAGAGCTTTCTGTAGTTCAGGGAACTAATAAGAAAATGGATTGAATTTTTGTGTCTTGTTTAAAGCCCAAGATTGAAGCTAAAAGTGGATCTCTTTTCTAGAGAAAGAGACAAGTCATCATCTTAACAGAAAGATATCTCTACTATTCCACCACAAACATTTTTGAAAGTAACAGAAAGAAAATTCTTTTCATAAGATTTGAACCTTACTTGAATGTTCAAGTATGCCAGTTACAGTCTCTTGAATGAAAGAACAGTTTTTCAACCATTTAGGGAAGGACAACAACCTGGATTGAAATCAACAGTGCGTGCCTCTTACATCAGCTAAATGGGAAAATGTTTGTGTTTCTGAATGTGGTGTAATAGAAGAAATGTATCTTCCATAGAGATGAATCACGTTTCATCTCTGGAGAGAAGATTTAAATTTTTGAGTGTCTTGTACAAGGCCCAAAATTGAGGCTTAAAGGGGTATTAAGATTGACTCTATTTGGAGATGTTTCCATTGAGGATTATTTTGACTGGAAGATTTTTATGTGTTCTGTACGAAGCCCATAATTGAGGCTGACTCAAAGGGGATACTCTATTGAGTTAAGACTATTTCTGTCTTGTATGAAGCCCAAGACTCAAGCTAACTCTTTTAGGGAGAATGGGATACTTCTTGTATAAAGCCCAAGATTGAAGCTAAAAGTGGATCTCTTTTCTAGAGAAAGAGACAAGTCGTCATCTTAACAGAAAGATATCTCTACTATTCCACCACAAACATTTTTGAAAGTAACAGAAAGAAAATTCTTTTCATAAGATTTGAACCTTACTTGAATGTTCAAGTATGCCAGTTACAGTCTCTTGAATGAAAGAACAGTTTTTCAACCATTTAGGGAAGGACAACAACCTGGATTGAAATCAACAGTGCGTGCGTCTTACATCAGCTAAATGGGAAAATGTTTGTGTTTTTGAATGTGGTGTAATAGAAGAAATGTATCTTCCATAGAGATGAATCATGTTTCATCTCTGGAGAGACGATTTAAATTTTTGAGTGTCTTGTACAAGGCCCAAGATTGAGGCTTAAAGGGGTATTAAGATTGACTCTATTTGGAGATGTCTCCATTGAGGATTATTTTGACTGGAAGATTTTTATGGGTTCTGTACGAAGCCCATAATTGAGGCTGACTCAAAGGGGATACTCTATTGAGTTAAGACTATTTCTGTCTTGTATGAAGCCCAAGACTCATGCTAACTCTTTTAGGGAGAATGGGATACTTCTTGTATAAAGCCCAAGATTAAAGCTGACTTGACTGAGGAATGAGTTTTGAAAACTGTATGTATTGATAAATTGTGTTTGGTGTCTTGTACAAAGCCCAAGTTTGAGGCTGACAGAACTGGGACACAACTTTGAAGACAAGTTATTACTATCTTGTATGAAGCCCAAGACTGAAGCTAACTCTGAGAGGAAAAAGTTCTAAAAGGGTGAACTTTTGGAGTTTTAGAGACTGTGAATGACTCTATTTTCTGTCTTGTACAAAGCCCAAGATTGAGGCTGAATCCACTTGGGATGACTGAGAGTTGAGAGTTTCCATATCTCTTTCTTTACAGGGGAAGAAAATCAACACATAGATTGAGAATACTTGAATGATTGTGATTGGATGTTTTAAGAATTAGGATCTCAAAGGTGTTCTCTAAAGGGAGCTATGTCTTGTCGTATGCTTTTAGGAAGCTTGAAGGGTCCTTGTATAAAAGCTCAAGAGGAAGCTGAGGGAAATGCTTTTAAGAAGCCTGTGGGTCCTTGTATTGTGAGCCCAAGAGGAGGCTAATAGAGGGTCCTTATTGTAGCACAAGAGAAAGCTATGTTGGTCTGACCTTATTTGGCTCTAAGCAAGAGGTAAGAGGTTTCACTGGGAAATAATCCTCTTATTATAGGACTATGACCAGGATTGAGGATTACTTCCCGGTGAAGCATCTCCTAATTAGACAACATAGTTTCTCTCCCCACAAGATGAATTATTCCTAGTGAAACATCTTAAAACCCTTAGATCAAACAATAGTGCATATCAGTTATTTGTCTTAGGTTTTTCTCTGACGGAGATCTAAGCAGTATATATACAGTTTATATTTGACAAAATATATAACAAGTATAACAAATATCTACAATGAATATGATAACAAATATAACAAGTATAAAAGATATGGAAATTATAACAATTTTATGAATGTTTTTTTAGATGTTTTATAAGTTATCTGTTTAGGAAGGAAAAGAAAACTGTTGGGTCTTACACTCTGATTGAGGTCCAGAAGATTTATTTACAGTATGAACAAAAAATATTGGGTCTTATATTGTAATAGAGACCCAAGAGTTTGAGATGAGAAGGAAGGGATGAGACTTATACTCAAGGAGAAGCCCATTGATTTGAATAAAAACAGATGAGAAGTTTATTTGAAATCAATTGAATGTTTTAACTGAAAACAGTTGAAAGTTTTTATTGAAAACAGTTGAAAGTTTTAATTGAAAATAGTTGAAGAAAGTAAAAAAAGAAAAGGGGTTGGGACTTACACTCTATTAGAGGCCCAAGAATTTGAATGAAATGCAAGTGTTTTGATTTTGAAGATTTGAAAGGGGTTTTGTTGACTGAAAATCCTGAGCGTCTGTATAATCGAGAGTTTTCTAAAATAGTTTTGAATGATAAAGACAAACTAATTAAGGTAAGAAATATTATATACACTTAATTAAGACCTATGAAATTAGGTTTTATTCACAACATTATTTGAAATTGATTAGGTTTTTGAAAATCAAAGGGAAGCTTTATTTTTCTAAGTATTAAAAATACTAAAAAGTATCACTTTTAAACCTAATAAAAATATATCTAATAAATAATATTTTTGTGATTTTTTTGCACAATCATAAAATATATGTGATAAATGAAGAGTGTGTAAAAAATAATTTTAAAATAATTAGTTTTGATAGGTTAATTAATTATGTGAAGTTGTAAAAAAAATGAAGGAAACTAGTGGTAAAAAAGAAGGTTTTGGCCCTCCAAGAGGAGCTGAACCGACACCCTTATACTTACTACTCCAAACTCTCATCAACTGAGCCACGCGTTTGGATTGTTTAACACATGTGTTCAATTAATAATATTTAAAACTTAATTATTTTCCAAGAATTTTGAAAACCTTCGCGCCACCATCTTCATCTTCAACCTCAAGCTTTTGAAATTTCAAATTTCTAACTCTCTCATTTCTTAACCAAATGCAATGATGTAACATGAATTTTTCTCGTTTTTTAACAAGGAATACGTCGGTGGTCTTAGAATTCATTTATTTTAAGTGTAGCTTAAGAATTTTTGTATGAACACGAATAACCCTAATTCTGAAATTTCAACATGAAATCGTGTATATGCATGATTTGGTTCAATTGATTGAGGGTTAAGGATCCTTATAAGTGCAGAAACATGATAGAAATTTGTTTTAACATTTATTATGCATGGATCTTAGAGTTTGAAGTTTAGCTTACTAACCTTAAAGTGAGAATCGAGTATCTTGATATGGATGTTCCAGTTGCAAGATTTTGATCTGGGAAGCTTCTATGATGATCATGGAAGGTGTTTGGAAGCTCCAATTGGGCTGAGACCTTCTGAATTGCTCCACACGACTCATACTTCAACAGCACCAAGTCGAAGATGGAAATGATGATTATGATGTTTCAGAACCTTAGTGAGGACTTAAATCACTTCTACATCATCTGTAGGAAGTGTAGGAATGCTCACTTTCACGGGAGTATCCCATGTTTGAAGAATTCAATTCTTCACACCATGAAAATCTTGAAATATGTGAGATAGAGGGAGAAGTGAGAAAGCAATAATTGTAGTTGCTCTGGTGTCATTTTGAATGATAACGAACTCTCTAATTATAGGAAAATGAAATGAGATAGCCTTGAGAGCAATGAGCTTGAGTTTGAACAATTTGGTGGAATATTCCAATTATGCAATGGTTAGTTTTTTTGCCACGGTTTGATTCCAATCCTCTAGCTTATCATTTCTCTAACTATGAGTTTCATTAAGATTATATGATATAATCAAATTGGTAATTTGGAGATAAGTTTGATGATTAATAATTTGCTAATGATTTCAAAAAAAGTAATCATTACTTTTTCACATGGCAAGTGAAAAACATGGTACTTTGATATTCTCTTGTAATGATCCAAAACCATACCACTTGATCTTGGTTGATGCATAAAATTAGTTTTATGGTGTCTTCTTTAGAAAAATCATAACTTCTTGCTCAAGTAATATCCAATCATGTTCTAAGACTTTTTTGAAAGCTTAGATGATGTACTTCAACTATCTTGTTGATGGCTTGAATCAATTCTTCTTGGATCAATGTGAAAAGTGACTTGGAAGTTGGTGAAAAAGTTGCTAAAAAAGACTTAGAAAATTTTCCAAGTGTTTGGAAGAAACTTCATGAACCCATATCTCCCAAATGGTTGATTTTTTGAGAAATAGTTATATCTGACAAAGTTGTAGATCTTGATTTTATCTTTAAAATGAGCTTTGGTTGAGAAAATTTGGCCAAGGGATGAGAAAGTTATGACTTTTCAAAGTTTGAATGAAGAATATGTAATTCTTCATTAAAAAGTCAAAACCCTAAAATGTTGACTTTTTGATTCTTGATTAATTTTCTTGATTTCTCTTGATCAAATGTCTTCAATAATCATATGTGAATGATTTTGATCCTTAGAAGTCCATAGTTGACCAAATTTCTCAAAAGTCAAAGGTGATCTTGAACAGTTGACTTTTTCTAGATGAACTGAAATCTTCTGGATTTCAACTGATGTAATCTCTCCTAACCAAATGAGTGATATGAGTGACTCATAATGGAGTATTAGAGATTGTTGAGCCATGGGATCATGACTTGATTAAAAGTCAACTTCCTAGGTGAATTAGGTCAAAAACCTAATTGTGGACCAGATGAATTTGGGAGTTGTTGAACTTGAATTGAAGTACATCTTGGCTTAGAGGCCTAAGGATCTTCATGAGTGGGAATAATTTGAATATGCTTGAGCTCTTTGAATCATGTCTTTGAGGCCTAAGGATCTTCCCAAGTGAAAGCCTTGATTTTAGTCTCTAATGAACTCAAAACCCTAATTTGGTGCCTTTGAGGGACTTGAGGCTTGATGTCTTGAGATTGGAGATCATGTGTAGATGAATGAAACATCTTGAGCCTTATGATTGTGTTAAGGATCATTTCAATGTTTGATTGATTCTTTGCCTGAATTTCCTAGCTTGAAACCCTAACCTGAGTACTTGGTAGACAAGTGACTGCTCTAGATATCTGTCTTGAGTTCATGGAGTCTGTGAGATGCCATATGGTGTGACATCTTAGGGGGGGTCAGAATTTGGGTATGAAAATCCCTAGAGACACCGTATAAGTTTATTAATGTTTTTTTAAAGTGGTTCAACTCCACCCTTTACTAGGAGGAGCTCATTTAAAACTAGAGCAAAACTATATATATATATATATATATATATATATATATATATATATATATATATATATATATATATATATATATATATATATATATGGACCGACCAAACATCTGAATTGTTAGCACACTCTTAGACCTTCTGTATTCACTAACTTGTCAACCCCTATAAATCAAAAGTTTATTAGTGTTAATTGCTCAAAAGTTTACTAGTGTTAATTGCACTAAATATGTGAAACAATTTTTATGAATGATTTGAACAATAAGCCCAATACAGAAGAAAAAATGTCAATTTTTTTTATTTATTTAATATTTTTGTGCTCTATTAGCATTCTCTTTTTTTAAAAAATTTATTTTTTGGAGAAGATGGAATATTGTGGTTGAAAACCCATGTCATTAAATTTTGGCTAAAAAAAATAAAAAATGTTTAGAATGAATAATATAGAGAATTATAACTAACACACACTTATATTATTTTTTTTATAAAAAAAATAGATATGAAAATATTAAATAATCAAATTTTAACTTTTTTTAGGCAAAATATTATTTTGGTCCCTTAAATATACTCTCGGGTTCAGATTGGTCCCTTAATTTTTTTCCGTGTCCCATTGGTCCCTTAACTTTTAAAATATTTCATTTTAATCCTTTTTGTCTAATCGACAAATTTAAGGACCGATTTCAAAGTTTTTTTCGTCGCTAATTAGACAAAAAGGACTAAAATAAAATATTTTGAAAGTTAAGGGACCAAAGTGACACGAAAAAAAATTAAGGAACCAATCTGAATCAAAGATTATAATTAAGGGACTAAAATGAGTATTTTATATATTTTTTTAATTTACATTTACGTTTTTTTATATATAAAAACATGGTTAAAAACCATAAAATTGGGAAAAATCTATGATTTCATCATGTTTTTAAAAGGAATAATAAATAGAAATTAAAATATATGTTTATGATTAATTTATACTTATTATTTGTTAAAAAAAATAATTTATTTTCATTTTCTAGCTCTATCAAATAGTCAATAGAACACGACATTTTCTTGAAAGGAAAAAAAATAAATATCCCTAGAAAAGAAAATTCTCTAATTCAAGTAGTCAATAGTACACGACAGTCTTATCTAAACTCTCTCAGTTTAGTGCCCTTTTCCTAATACTACCCAAGACTTTCAACTCAGGAACCTTTAAATCTAAGATCCCATCACTTTCACTGAACCATTTTCCAAGTGTTTGCAAGAACCAATTATTTTCTGCGTAATTCAAACCACAATTACACCCAATACTATATCTCTCTCTAAAATATGAAAGACTCACTGAGATAAAGTGTTACACAAAAAACAAAATAGAAAGACTCAAAGTAAACCTATTACGACACACAAAAAATCTTTCTTCAAAATCTCGAGTCTTAAAGTAAGGAGAACTTTGTCTTTATCTAAAAATTACGATCCATCCAAATGCCCAATAGGGTTCAACCAAAAATCACCCGAATCCAATATTCAGCAAATAAAATACTTCTAATAAATCCAAATCTTTTAATTAAATAATATTTAATTAAATATTCTTCATTCAACTTTATGATTTAATAAAATCTTTTTCGAATTAATTTGGATTAAAAATCTTTTCCCAAGTGAAATCTTTAAAAATGTATGTTTGACTTAAATTTGAAATAAATCTTCTAATAAGAGTTGAAGCGGTCACATGACATTTTGAGCAGCGCACACCAATGTCAACTAGAGACATAATGTCTCACAACAAGTCAATACATTTAGCTAAACAAGTTGCCTACAAAAATTAACCAATCACTTGTAATAACGAACCCCTTTGGCTATTTTTAGGCAAATCAACAATGCAAGAACATCTTCTAGATTAGGGCATACAAAACATATCAGATTAGAAACACGAACATTAAAATTCATCCAAGAAACAAAGGCAAGCATCTAATAAACATCATAACGAATATAATGTGCTTATTCTCCCCGTATTTTTCTCAAAGAGACAATGGCAAGAAAACTTAGTCAAAATAACACACCGAAACAAATCAATTCTAAAAAATAACATACCACCAGATCTACAAAAGAAATCACATAGACGAAGTAGAAAAGTCATTATCTGAAGTGACTTCATTCATATCTCCATCTTCCTCTTTAATATTGGATATACATAAGTCTGATCTTTAGACACAACATCATTATCAAACTCTAGGAACATCAAGAGCAACACCAACTTCATCCTCATTTATGATAATATCGTTCTTTTGGTCACTCAAAATTCCACAGATTAAGGAAGGGAAACCAATGGTAAGTTTTACAACATATGACTCATCATGTTTCATAAATTGTTCAAAAATACTTTTCCTACCTGAAGAAATAGCAATAATTTCTTGGAAAACCCTGGTTTCATGAATTAGTACATTGAGAATATGAATTCTAACTAGACCAAATAGATGAGACGCATTAAGCATAACTAACTGGGAAGAGTAATGTCAATGGCATGTTTCCTCACAAACAACTTGTAATTAAAATTAAGCACACCAGAAGAAACATTAACATTATCCTCATTTATGATCATTGTTCTCATTTTTCTCAACCACAAAAATATGCTTCTTTTTCTTAGATTTCTTCTTCTTCTTCTTCTTCTTCTTCTTCTTTTTCAGCCACACCCTTTTTATTGTTGACAACTATCTTCTTAGTTTTCTTATTCATTTATGCCAAGTAGACAATTTGTCAATCACTTTATTTAGTTTTCTGGGGGGGTTTTCTCACACCAGAAGTTTCATGAGTGTTCCATTTGAGAACAAGAAATATGGATGAGTTGAGGTGGTGGACTTCTGACACAGTGGTGCAAGTCTCCGGTGCAACTGAATGCGGAGGGGGGGGGGGGGGTGAATCTCCATGATTAACACTCAAACACCATGGTTATATTCAAATTGTCTACTCTTTTATATGTCAACCTATATTTTTTAGTCTTTTGTAAGTACCGCATCACCTTCTTGGCAACCATCTAATGATCCTTTCTAAGATTGGACTAGTATCTACCTAAGATGCCAACTATGAAAATAATGTTTGGTCTAGTAAAAACTTTAACATACACAAGACTTTATAAGGCATTGGAAAATCTCTATAAATAGTCTGTACTCTCTCAATCCATCATTAAGACACTAGTCCTTATTGAATTTTCACCTTAACTAACAAGAAATCCTTCGAGCTCACAATTTTGCATATGAAATTTCTCAAAAACTCAATTAATGTAAGGTTTTTGTAAGGTTTCACCCCAAAAATATGTTGGTAACTTACTTTCACTCATCACACTTCTCACCAAGTTTTCTATACATTTGTCGGCTACACCATTTTGTCAAGGATAAATATGATGTATTGTAGAAAATCCCACAACCGTGCAAATATGAAGTGAATTGTTCCATATGTTGTTCCACCTTATATTTACCATACTATTATCTATCACGAACATACATTACAGTCTTGAACACTTTTTCCAAATTTTTTTCTACTTCATTCGTTGAACTTATCAAGAGCTTCCGATTTTTCTTTAATCAAATATAGAAAACCATGTCAGGAAAAGTCATCAATGAATTTAATAAATGATTTATGGGAAATTTTAACAGTGACCCATGAGCACTCTTTAAGGACTTAAAAAAGTTTTTTTTTTGGAAATGCATATAATCAATGCATTGAAAATTAAAATAGTTAACTTTTCTAAAAATATTTTCTTTATTTGTAATCCTTAAAGAGTGTTTATGGGGAACTCGTTAGCCTGAACCATAATTTATTACCACAAATTGTATGAGTTATGGCCCCATTAATGTTAGGATGACCAATTTTTTGAGAGTTTAAAACTTTTAGTTTGGCATTTTCTATTGAATTTAGTATGTTTTTCTCTAATGCAATCCACACAAGTACCAAAATCATAAAAAATTTAAGCAAGGCAGAACACCTTTGCTTTGGTTAAACTATAAACCCTTTTCTAAGAAATATGATACAAACACTTATGTCATAAAATAAGAGATTTTTCCTCAATCTTATACTTTTAGCCACAAAAAGTTTCAACAACAAAGGATAAAGTAAGATTATTAGAAGTTAAAGATAAATTATATAAACTGTCAACTAAAATTTTATAACCAACAACTTAAAATTACAATGACACACTTATTTCCTACTTCCAAAAGTAAAAAAAAAAAATCAAGTTAATCCAATTAATAAACAAAAATAAGATTTTTCATAAAAAAAAGTACATAAAAGGTGTTTTTCAAAACAAATTCAAAACCGAAAAGTTTAAAACTTTGCTAGCATCTTTCATTGACCCCACTAATACAAATAAATCATTTTATATCTTCAGCTTGCTTTCCCTTGGACAAAGTTCCGTCAGGATTTTGAACGCCAACAAAGACACATCAATATGGGTTATGAAACCAATACCAAGTAACCAATAATCTACATAAACATCAACTAAATTAGACTAAAAATAAACAAAAGCAAACTTATTACCTACAAACTTATGCTTGTACTTGATTAAAGTTTTAAAATTTGCACAATCAGGTTTTTCACGTTCCTTCTCCTTACAGTAAAATCACCAAGTAATTTTATTAGATAAGCCTCGAGATCTCCTAAAAAGTGGTAATAACCTATACTTGGTTTTTGAAAATCTTGATTCTTGTAAAAAGTATTGGACGAGTTTTGTTTTTCCAGTTTCCCTTGGCATAATGAGGTTTGGTTGGATAGATAATCAAACTATCATAATCCTTTAATTCTTACATTTTTCTTCCTCAATATTACTCTTGGTAATAAAATTGTTCATACTCTAATTTATCCTAATAGTGTTACAATCAATCTTGATTTGAGTGAAATCAATAGGTACACAATTCAGGACATATGTCCTACTATTAACTTATCATTATAGTCAATATTATACGTTTTCATCTTGGTTTAAAGATCAATAATTTTTAAGATGAACTCTCCCACACCCCCAACAGTGTCATATTTCATGTCCAATAACTCTTTAAATAGATGCCCATACTCAACACTATCAGATAACAAATACCTCTATTTTAGAGAGCATTAAGGAATTTCTTAGTAGTTCATTCCTTAAGAAACCGACCAAAAAGATGTTTGAAGATAGTCCTTTTGATATCAACCATATATAAGCATATTATATTTGATGATCTTAATCTAAAACTTGTTGTAAATTGTTAGAATCTCGTAGCTAATTTCATTATGTTGGTTTTCTTGAGTATCTATAAATTCCAAAAATCAAAATCTTTATCCTATTTCAAACAACATAACTCATCCTAAAAAGTTAAATGGATATTATTTTCTTACCATTGTTTATGAAATTAAGTTTCTATAAATCTCAGCTTCTTTACAAGTAGCAACAATAATATAAGAATATTGAAGGATATCCCATAAATATATGATTAAAAGAAGATATCTATGCGCTTCTTCTTCTTCTTCTTCTTCTTCTTCTTCTTCTTCTTCTTCTTCTTCTTCTTCTTCTTCTTCTTCTTCTTCTTCTTCTTCTTCTTCTTCTTCTTCTCTATGCTCTACTCGATCCTTTGTGATTATCCTTTTACTCAATTTTTGATTATTCTAAAGGGGGAGAAGTATACCCTTAGGAAGAACTCTTTATATCTATTAGGATGAGTTAACACTCCAAAATTTCTCTCCATCTTAACCTCTTTTAAGCCGCCTCCCTAAGATATGCGTTGTCATTATTAAAATGAGAAAAAAATCGCTTTAGTGTTGAGAGAGAAAACACTTTGTAGAGTTTTTCTTGTGTAGCCATTGTTTTACCATTCTGATTTGTAATTGTAAAACAAGAGAGAATTGGTCTCTTGAACTCTGACGTATTATAAAGATTGCAAACTGAACCTGGGATAAAAATATGGTCTAAGAAAGTGAAGGTTGAGCATGTTTTAAAAGCTCTATGGTAGTGGAAGTCTCAAGAAGTAATCCTTAGCGACTGGAGTAGGTATCGTGGTTTAACCCCAAACCAGTATAAACTATGATATGTTCGTTTATTTCTCTTATATTTTACCGCTATTTTCTTTTCCATTTTAATTATTTTCTTCTTCTCTTTTCTCATAATCAATCAATTTTTTTTCTTCTAAATTTTGAGATATTTTTTTATCACAATTCACTCTTATGTGTTTGAACTCACTTTAATAACAAAAATGGGATAAAATGTAACATGATTTAACTTGATTTATTCAATTTTAAAGAAATTAACTATTATTTTTTAATAAATTTAACTTTTAACCCATTTAGAAACTCATATTTTTTGTTTTCTTTTTCCTTTTTATAATTTGGTGTGTAACTTAAGATGTTTATACAAATTGATGATCATGAAACTTAATTATGATTATATATATATATATATATATATATATATATATATATATATATATATATATATATATATATATATATATATATATATATATATATATATATATGCTTTGTACTTATCAATTTTTATATTATTTTAATTTGAGATGAATTCATACAAATTTATAAGTTGACTTTAAAATCGATTTTATAAATATAATAATTTAGCATTAAAATTCGAACTTGACTTCTTATTTCCATTAAAAAATGTTGATGAGACTATGAATTAATTAATACCAGTTGTAACTTGTAATATTTATAAATAATTTGTGTCAGATGTTACATTATTAATTTTTAAGTGCCCCATTTAAAACAGAAAAAAGAAACAGAGTAGTTGACATATTTTATCGTGAAATAAATTTATTAAAAATACAAAGTTGTCGTAGATAGATTGCTATCTCAGTTTCTGAATGCATGTTTAGTTGTTGGTTTTGCTTTATAGCTGTTCTTCCTTATTACCAATGATTTTTTTATGTTGCCGGCTGTCGGTTTAGCTGTCGTCTTACACTCTTCTTGTCTTCTTATGAATCCCACAATTTTTTTTATTCTATCCATTTCTAAAAAAAATACCATGTGCAATTTTTAAAATGTATTTCTAAAATAGTTATATTTCCGGTGCGTACTATTTATTATTAAAATTGATTGAAAATCGGAAATATATTTGTGGTTTTAAATTAGTAATATATTTACGGTTTCTGTTGGTATCAGTATCAAAACCATTTTAATGTATTTACGGTTGATTCACACATACAATTGAAAAAAAATCATAAATTACTGAATAACAAAAAGCTACTAAATCCGAACTAATATATATATATATATATATATATATATATATATATATATATATATATATATATATAATCATAATTAAGTTTCATGATCATCAATTGCTGGAGCAGTCGGAGCCCCTGAAAGAGAGGAAGAGCAGGTGTTTAAGAGATTATTCCCTCACTCATTGATTGACAAAGCAAAGGATTGGTATCTAGACCAACCCACTCAAACCATGACAAATTGGAATGAGTTAGAAGAAAAGTTTCTTGATAGGTTCTTCCCTCAGTCATGGTTGCTTGAAGCAAAAACAGCAATTTCAGTGTTCTCTCAAGGTGTGAATGAAACTCTCAATGAGGCATGGGAAAGGTATCAGTCAATGTTGAGAAAGTGTCCTAGTCATGGATTTGATGAACTCACTCAGATTCACATTTTTCGTAATGGCTTACAACCACAACCTAAGCTTCTGTTAGATGCTACTGCTGGAGGTTCCTTGATGGCTAAGACAGCAGAGGAGGCAATTGAGATAATTGAGAAAATGGCCAGGAATGATCATCAAGTGCAACATAACCGAGGAGTTGTTCAAAAGAAACCCGGGCTTATAGAATTAGGAACCAATGATGCTATTCTTGCTCAGAATAAACTTCTTTCTCAACAAGTGGAGGAGCTTACTAAGCAAATGGCAAGGTTACCTCAACAACTCAAAGAGCTACACGATCCTAACAAGAATAAACAAGTTGCTTTGTGTGAGCTTTGTAGTGGAGACCACCCTACCGGATATTGTCCACCGGTGAATGAAGTGAATTACATGGCAAATCAAAATCAAGGAGGCTATCAACAAAGACAAGCTCCTTACCAAAATCAAGGTGGATATCAACAAAGGCCAAATGCACCACAATATGGTCAAGGGTGGAGGCAAGACAATTATCAACAAAGACAAAGTCCTTATCAACAACAACCACCTTCTCAAGACAAGCCTTCAAAGTTGGAGGAGACTCTAAATCAATTCATGCAAGCATCAATGGCGAATCAAAAGAGTAATGAAGCGGCAATAAAGAATCTAGAGACTCAAGTCGGCCAACTTGCGAAACAACTAGCCGAGAAGCAAACCGGACCATCATTCACGGCAAACACTCAAACCAATCCTAAGGAGTATTGCAAAGCGGTTGTAACTAGGAGTGGAAGAGTGCTTGAAAGTGAAGTGGAGAAGGAGGTTGAGGAGGAGGAAGTTAGGATAGAAAAAGAGAAAGAGATAGAAAGTGAAGTAGAACCAAAGAAAGATGAGGGAGTTCTAGTTGAAAATGAGAGTGAAGAAAAAGTGAGTTAGAAAAAGAAAAAAATAGAGAGAAAAAGAAAAAGATTCAAAAGGGAAAGAAGAAAGTTATGAGTCTTCCCGTTCGTAATCTACCTTACCCTCATGCTCCCTTAAAGAAAGATAACGAGAGGCAATATGCTCGATTTCTGGACATATTTAGGCAATTACAAATTAATATTCCTTTTAGGGAAGCTTTAGAGCAAATGCCAAAATATGCCAAGTTTATGAAGGACATCCTCACAAAGAAAAGAAGTTACACTGAGCCCGAAACGGTTGTCCTGGATGCTAAATGTAGTGCAATCATTCAAAGTACTTTACCAAGGAAGGAAAGAGATCCGGGAAGAGTTACTTTGCCGGTCACTATTGGAGACATTCATATTGGAAGAGGTTTGGTCGACACGGGTTCAAGTATCAATTTGATTCCTTTATCCATGGTCAAGAGATTAGGCATTGTTGATATGAAAGATACAAGAATGACACTTCAATTAGCCGATAAGTCTACAACTATGCCTTTTGGGATAGCGGAAGACTTGCTTGTGAAAGTTGACAAGTTCTTCTTTTCAGTTGATTTTGTTGTCATTGATGGAGGAAGATGTTGATACCCCATTGATTCTAGGAAGACCTTTTATGAAGACGGCAAGGATGATGATAGACATTGATGATGGTTTGATGAAATTGAGGTTCCAAGATGAGGAAGTGTGTTTTGATTTCTCGGAAACAATGAAACATCCAAATGATAAAGGTGATTGTTTTAGAATTGGTGCTATGAAGGAAGTTATCATGCAAGTTGAAAGTCGAGCTCATGTGTTCAATCCTCTTGAGAAAACATTAACCAAAGCTCTTGATGTTCTCAATGAAGAAGAAGAAAAAGAGATTGAGGAGTGCTTGCGAGATCTTGATGCATTTGAAGAAATAAGTCCTTTTGAAGCAAAGATGGAAGAGTTGAAAGATGAGCCAAAGGTGGAGGAAACCAAGTTAGAATTGAAGATATTACCATCACATTTGAAATATGTCTTTCTCGAAGAAGGTGGTAAGAAGCCGGTGATAATTAGTAGCTCATTGTCAACCAAGGAGGAAGAGAAATTAATTCATGTGTTGAAAGCTAACAAGGAAGCAATAGGATGGGTTCTTTCCGATTTAAAAGGGATTAGTCCGGCCTATTGTATGCATAAAATTATGATGGAGGAGGATTTTAAACCGGTCGCTCAACCTCAACGCCGGTTGAATCCTACAATGAAAGAAGTTATAAGGAAGGAAGTGGTAAAGCTATTGGAAGCCGGAATGATTTATCCTATTTCCGATAGTGCATGGGTGAGTCCAGTCCAAGTGGTACCAAAGAAAGGAGGAATGACCGTGATCACTAATGACAAGAATGAATTGATTCCGACAAGGACCGTTACGGGATGGAGGATGTGCATTGATTACCGAAAGCTTAACCAAGCTACTAGGAAAGATCATTTCCCTTTACCTTTTATGGACCAAATGTTGGAAAGGTTATCGGGTCAAGAGTTCTATTGTTTCTTGGATGGCTATTCCGGGTACAACCAAATTTCGGTTAATCCGGAAGATCAAGAGAAAACGGCGTTCACTTGTCCTTTTGAATTTTTTGCTTATAGGCGAATGCCGTTTGGATTGTGTAATGCACCGGCCACTTTCCAAAGATGTATGCAAGCTATTTTCTCGGACTTCATAGAAAAGACAATGGAAGTTTTCATGGATGATTTCTCCGTCTTTGGAGCTTCATTTGATCTTTGTTTGAAGAATCTGGATGCCGTGTTGAAAAGATGTGTTGAAAGCAACTTGGTCCTCAATTGGGAAAAATGCAATTTCATGGTTACCGAAGGTATAGTTCTTGGTCACAAAGTCTCTTCCAAAGGAATTGAAGTCGATCGAGCAAAAGTGGAGGTTATTGAAAAGTTGCCACCACCAACAAATGTCAAAGGAATTCGAAGCTTCTTAGCCCATGCGGGATTCTATAGAAGGTTCATCAAGGACTTCTCAAAGATTGCAAAGCCTTTGAGCAATTTGATCAACAAAGATAAGCATTTTATTTTTGATAATGCATGTCTTTTAGCTTTTAATGAATTGAAACAAATATTGACCACCGCACCCATAATCATAGCGCCCGATTGGAAACTTGATTTTGAACTAATGTGTGACGCTAGTGATTATGCGGTAGGAGCGGTGTTGGGTCAAAGAAAAGGAAAATTTTTTCATGCTATACATTATGCTAGTAAGGTTCTTAATGAAGCACAAGTTAATTATGCAACAACTGAAAAAGAACTACTAGCTATTGTATATGCACTGGAAAAATTTAGGTCCTATTTAATTGGTTCGAAAGTTGTTGTTTACACTGACCATGCAGCGATAAAGTATTTGCTTACCAAGCCGGATTCAAAGCAAAGGCTCATTAGGTGGATATTGTTGTTACAAGAATTCCACTTAGAGATTAAAGACAAGAAAGGAGCGGAAAACTTGGTAGCGGATCATTTGTCAAGGTTAGTGAATGAGGAGGTAACAAACAAAGAAGAAGAGGTTTTGGAATCATTCCCTGATGAAAAGTTGTTCATGGTAGAAGAAAGACCGTGGTTTGCTGACATGGCTAATCACAAGGCATCGGGATGGATACCAGAAGATTGGAGTAAAAGCGCAAGAAATAAGTTCCTTCATGATGCCAAATTTTATGTGTGGGATGATCCATACTTGTTCAAAATTGGTGTGTATGGTGTGTTAAGGAGATGTGTGACAAGGGAAGAAGCAATGAGAATCTTGTGGCATTGTCATAACTCACCTTATGGTGGACACTATGGTGGACAAAGGACGGCGGCAAAAGTTCTCCAATCCGGGTTCTATTGGCCAACGTTATTCAAAGATGCTTACTTGCATGCACAAAGTTGTGACAATTGTCAAAGAAGTGGTGGAGTGGACAAGAGAAACGAGATGCCATTGACAAACATGTTAGAAGTGGAAGTGTTCGATTGTTGGGGAATAGACTTTGTAGGACCATTTCCTTCATCTTTTGGTTGCGAGTTTATCTTGGTTGCGGTTGATTACGTTTCAAAATGGGTGGAAGCAATAGCATGTCCGAAGGCGGATGGAAAAACCGTAATCAAGTTCTTGAAGAAAAACATTTTCACAAGGTTTGGAACACCAAGGATTCTCATTAGTGATGGTGGCTCACATTTTTGCAACACTCAACTTGAGAAAGTATTGGAACAATATGGTGTGAAGCACAAAGTAACAACGGCCTACCATCCGCAAGCTAATGGTCAAGCCGAAGTGTCCAACCGAGAAATCAAAAGAATCTTGGAAAAAACAGTTTCTTCATCAAGGAAAGATTGGTCTCACAAGTTGGATGATGCTTTATGGGCTTACCGTACGGCATTCAAGACACCGATTGGTTTGACTCCATTTCAAATGGTTTACGGGAAAAGTTGTCATTTACCCGTGGAATTGGAGCATAAGGCATTTTGGGCCTTGAAGTTGCTTAACTTTGATCCAAAAGAAAGTGGTGAAAGGAGAAAATTACAATTGCTTGAGATGGAAGAATTGCGGTTACAAGCCTATGAATCCAACAAAATATACAAGGAAAAGGTGAAAGGTTATCATGATAAAAAGATTGTGGAGAAAGAGTTCAAGGAAGGGCAAATGGTTCTATTGTTCAATTCAAGGTTAAAGTTGTTTCCGGGCAAATTAAAGTCGAAGTGGTCGGGTCCGTTCCGAATCAAGGAAGTAAAAGACTATGGAGCGGTTGTGCTTGAAAATCCGACCACAAATGAAAGTTGGAATGTGAATGGTCAAAGACTCAAGCCGTATCTTGGTGGTGAAGTCGATCGAAGTTCGGAATCCATTCCGATTTTTGATCCGTAAAGCCGCCTCGGACCGTCGAGCTAACCGACGTTAAACAAAGCGCTAGTTGGGAGGCACCCCAACATTGTAAGTATTATCTGTTTTTAGTGTTTTGGGACATTTGAAAAGTCGGTGGAGAAATAATCGAGTGGGACAGACTGATAAAAAACCAGAAAAACTCAGTTTTCTGTCATCCGCTCAGCGGACCCCCCTCCGCTGAGCGGACCTGCTAAAAACCAGAAAAATAAAAAAGGGCCCAATGGACCAAACCGGTCCAAAGGCCCACTTAAGAAAGAAGTCTGTGGCTGAGCGGGTTCAGAACCCTAACTCACCACACTTGTGAAACTCACTTGTCTCCACTTGCTCTTTTCTCCATCTCCACCATTTTCAAACCTTTAAGTCTCAATTTCTTTTCAATCAAGTGCTGTACTTTGTTTTTCTTCAGTTCCAGACAAGGTACGTGGTGTTTAATGTTGCAATCTTGTGTTTAAAGTATATTAGGGTTGCATAGATATGTTTCTTTTAGGAATTAGTGTGACTTAGTAGTAGAATTAAGATTAGATTGTGTTTTATGTTTGATTTTAATAAGAAATTTTGTTTATGTATTAGATTTAGGTTGGATTAGATTTTAAATTTTAGGGTTTCATCAATAGCATGTTAATATTCGCTCTTTCATTGCTTGTTTGCGTGCTTACTTGTGCTGGAAAGGGGTTTGAAACCCCATGGTTGTTCTTGGTGCAGACCTGTGTTCTGCAGAATTTTTGATTTTCTGCGCAGGTCCGCTGAGCGGACCCCCTCCGCTGAGCGGACCCTGCCGAGTACAGAATTTCAGTTCTGTTATCTGTGTGTTGTGCAATGGTTTAGGGCCTGGTGTAATGCTACAAATGGACATGTAATATTCTATAAATGCTGTTTTGACGATGTTTGTTCGATGTTGTGTTGTTTTTTTTTGTAGATGTCGTCAAGAAGTGATCGAGGAAAGCAAACTAGGCAATTGACAGGTTCAAGCTCTGGCACTGCTCCACAACCACCCTTCGATTCCCATAGGTTCCTAGGTCCAGTGCAACAGGCAAGGTTTGAGAAGTTATGTAGTCGGAAGATTTGGCCTGAAAAGGTGTTTGATCTCCCACAAAGCGGTAACTTTCATCAGTTTCTGGAGAACATTGCGGAACGCAAGTGGGAAGCCTTGATCTCTCCTGATACTCAAATCAATGCGGATATCGTGCGTGAGTTCTATGCTAATGCGGTTCCGGTTGAGGGAATGGTATACACATACACTTCTTTTGTGAGAGGTAGGGCAATTTCTTTTTCAAGGGATGCCGTTAATACTAAGGAAGCAATGCGTCGATGCATTTTGTTCTTGCACTTGAGTAACCAAAATTTGATGCGTCGACCTGAAGGGTCGGCGTGCGCATTCCCGTGAGTTCCTCAAAATACCAATGCGTCGACCTAAGGAAACAATGTGTCGACGCATTCAGCTTTTACCTGAATTCCTTCACAAAGGGCTTGCAGTAGGTCGACCTATAATATGTGTGAGTCGACCTATTGGTGTCTTGTGGCCAAAAGTGCTTGTCTTGGTTGCATTTGCTCGATTTCTATGATTCCACTTAAGTTGTAGTTGATTCACAATGTTTTGACATCACGAAAACTACACCTTGCCCTCACATCTAGTTGCTGTTAGTCGAGTTAGTGTCTTGCTCTGATACGTAGCACTCGGGAGGATAAAGCGATTGTTTTATTTATTATTTAGTTTGTTGAATTTTTAAGTGAATTATGTTTTAAATTGTAACTTAAAGTTACCGTGCAATGATGCTACAACTTGATTTGAATTTTATGAAGTTTGATGATTCCGCTGCGAGTTAATTGTTTAATTTGAAACAAAGTGATTTTTGAATAATGATTTGATTATCGTTTTAAACTCTTGTGCTATGTATCTATATGAAGGCAAGTAAGCCGTAAATGTTTTTGAGATGACGAATATGTGATACCTCAAATGAACTTGTTTGGAATTTATACTCTGATTTTTATTATAAATTACCGGGTAGATTTGGGGTGTTACAGACTTCATGTCTTAATCATTTGCACTTCATCTTCACATAAACTTTGCTCGTTTGAAGTATATTTGATTATATTAATTGTTGAACATGTTATTTATGATTATCCCTTGCATGCAATATGTAAGCTTGTTATCCATCAATTCTCGCATGAATTAGTTTGAGCATGTTATAACGTCAATGGAATTCTTGAACAAGTCATGTCACATTTTATGAAAGCATCTTTACTTTTGGTTTTAGTGGTGATTGATATATTCCATTTTCACCAAGCTAGGCACATGCGCCAGCATCAAGAGCATCATTATGAAGAGTTGCATAAATGTGACGTTTTTGAAGCGACTCAAGAGTTTGTGATTACATTATATCTATCATCTTTCATGCCATTGTATTTGCTATTGGGGGTGATTTGTGGAAATAATATTATAATGTTGTTTGAATTTCCGTCTTATTTATGTTTAAGCAATTCAATTTTGTATCATTTCATGTATGTGAGTGCATGTTCTTTCTTTGCAAACACCTCTGTGTGATATATTGGTTTATGTGAAATATAAGATACTTCTCATAGATTGCTTTATCTCTTTGTGATATTGTCAAATGGGGAGAAGCATCTGCAAGATGAAGTTGGGATGCACACATTTAGGGGGAGCCTTCATGAAGATACGAAACACATCGTCGCAAGTTTTTCCATCATAAAAAAGGGAGAGAATGTGAGTGCACCTTCATATTAGATGTTTTACATGATGTTAAAACTAGGATATTTTAGAGTTTATGTATATTATACAGTATCATCTGAGTCTTAATGTGCATCTTAGTATTAGGGATCTTAGAATGCATTTAGAAAAGGTTTTATGCATAAAAAAAATCATGTTTTATCTGAAAAACAGGTTTAAGTGCCGACACATACATGCTATGAGTCGACACATGTGGATCATAATTAAACCCTGTAAGTTCTGTTTGCATGTGTCGACATATACTGTAGCTTATGTCTGCATGTGTCGACACATAGAAGAAAATTTTCACATATGAGTAGACACGTGTACTTGCTTTTTAAAGTCTGTAGCGTCTATTTGCATGAGTCAACTTATAAGGCTCTTCAAGTCGACACATACCAGAATTTTTTTTACTATGATTCGATTCATGACATACATGTGTTAAAATGAGTCAACACATGACTTTCATGTGTCAGCACACATGTATGAATTTTTTTGAAAATTTGCATCCTTTTCTAAACCTAGAATTTTCTTTTTGCCACCTAACTTGCACACATATAAATACCTCGTACATGCATCATTTCAAAGTTGATGAAATCATAAACATACAAGGATTGCTTTTCATCTTCAACCCCGCATCTATGCATACACAAAAAAAAATTATACATAATCATTTTTTGATTGGGTACCATATATATTAGGCTGATAACGTCCAATTTAGGTTGTTGAATTGTAAATTGGATTGAGAATCTTTGGGGGTTACATTAGGAATAATTGTGAGAGTTTGTCCTCCAAGATCAAGTTCTTGATTTCGGGGTTTTGCACAAGACTTCTCAATTCGGATTCAGCCGAGTGAAAGCTTCGAAGAAGGTGATTTTGTCGAAGGAGTAATGGTAACCGGAGGATCGTTTGGGATTCTTGTGTCAAGATAATTTACAATTGGATTCAATCGAGTGAAAGCTTCGAAGAAAGTGGTTCTGTTGAAGAAGTAGCGGTAACTGGAGGATGAATTGGTATTATCGGGTATCGAGCTTAAGATCAAGGGAAGAAAAAAGTTAGGATCAACAACAATAGAGTTTGTAAGGTTGGATTGCTGCATTTCTCTTGTAAATAAATTTTGCAAATTAAGATTGATTATCTCAATTCCGTTTGGAATTAGGGGAAGACGTAGAGGACGATTGGTGAACTGCCTAAACAAGTCCTTATGTTCTCTCTCTCTCTCTCTCTCTCTCTCTCTCTCTCTCTCTCTCTCTCTCTCTCTCTCTCTCTCTCTCTCTCTCTCTCTCTCTCTCTCTCTCTCTCTCTCTCATTTACTTTCAATAGAAAATTACTGAATTCTAAATTTGTGCAATTGATACGATTAAATAGATTCTAGGGTTAAATATGTCAGGGGTCCATATAAATATGCGACTCTGTATTTTTGGTCCCTATAAAATTTTTCTTCAATGAATGGTCTTTCTAAAGTTTTTATGCATGCAGTTTTAGTCCCTGTTGTTTTCTAAAATTTTGAAAACTGTTTAATTACCCTTTAATTTTTAAATTTTTGAATAATTTTTTTATGCATGTTTAGGATACAGTAAAATATTTACTTACTAAATTTTATAATTTTTTAAAATGAGAAGAATTAAATATGAATTTTTCAAATATTAAAAGATAATGATAAAAGTAATGAAAATCTCGACTTAGAAATCAAATTTTGAATTCCTTTTTTTTCAAGGAATTTTTTTAAAAATTCTAAACATGTCTACAAAATAATCATTCAAAAATACACATTGATTTAATAGTGGGGACTAAAACTACGTGCATAATGATTTTGTAGGGACCAAAACATGTCATTTGCTTTTATAGGGACCAAAAATAAATTTTGCTATTTTATAGGGACCAAAAACATATTTAATCGTAGATTCTATATCATTTCAAAACTGTTTTGTTGTGTTAATTACAATCCTTTTGATTGTAATTGGTTTTTAAATCAACAAAACCTTAAGAAAATTCTGATCAAAATTGACTGCACAATAAGTGTTCGATAAATTGCTTCACTCAATTTTTGATTAATCATTTCATTGGAAATAGATTACTTGTGTGTTTAAATTCAAAGGTATTGTGTTGATTGTTGAAATATAATGATTCTAATGTATTTTATTATCATTTCAAACTTAGTGGTTTTAACGCATATCCGAGTTTTCCGATAACAGTTCAGATTTGACGAATTGATCCTGGTGTTTTCCGCTTTCCATAGTTAAAACGTTTTAAAACAGCATCTTCACCAAATACTTTTAATTGGGGATCTATTTACCCGTCTAGATAAGTTGCCTTCGTCTAACAAAAATCTTTGGTGCTGATGAGAGGGTAAGGGAACCCTCATCACCTTATAAGTAATCTCCCACTTACCTTAATCGACACTTTCACAAAAGTCTTGATGTTCCTCCCTCTTCCTTCCCAAAGCTCTCCTCTTTGTCTCTCAGATGCGCCGCTTCTCACAAATTTGAGATTTATGTCGTACCCTAGCCTCAACCCTCACGTGAAGTATTTATTGTCTCAATTAATCTCATTTGACCCTTTCACCTCCTACTTACATACACACCCTCACTAATATTTTACCGTTTTATCGTGTAGGCCTGACTCATATCTTTCACATCAACATCCCCGCTCCATGACTGATAGCAAGGACTTGAGGGACAACTCTTCCGAACTAGCCAAACTTTAAATAAGATCAATCAAGCCAATACAAAGGTCTAATCTAATCATAAGTGTCCATTCAAGTGGTGAACAAGTAGATGCTCACACTGAGGCACCATATTGAGACAAGATACCACCTTGACCATTGATATTCATTGAAGAAGGGTCTCCGCATCTCGCATCGGATTAACCGGTACGATTCTGACAATCGCTTTTATATAAGCATGACTCCGAGTCACACTGAAGTATTACTTATTCACATTCATGCAAGTTCCATGTCTCTTATTTATTTATTTATTTATTTATTTATTTTAGTGTTGAAGTATTATACATTTTCTGGTCAATGAAGACCTCTATAACTACCAAATAACTTTGTGGTTTTCTTCATCCTACTATCTTTTCTGTTGCATTACGGAATATATAGTAAGAGTTAAGCTAATCCATTTATAAAAACCAAATGAAAATAATATAACATGTTGAGTTCATGGGTTCAAATTTGCTACCCGAACGAAACATTATGGACTTTGAATGGATTGGTTTATATTAGACTCAAACAACATTGAGTTGGATCAAAATACAAGTTATGTCAATTTGAGTGACCAATTACGCAGGTTGACGGGAACCATAACACTCATTATTATTTGTGTAAAAGCACAGCCCAAAATTACTCTTTATTTATCATATTTAATATGGTTTTTTATTTGTCGTTAGCTCTAACTAATTGATAATCATTTCAAATAACGAATTTAAACACATGATTAAGAAGTGAAGTGGATTATTATGCATAAAGAAAAAAAACATTTAATAAAAGCAGATAAAGATGACTAAATGAGGAAAGAATAAAAAGAAACAAAACATTGGAAGAAAAACAAGGTTTCTTTCCAGTCAATATACTTAAATTATTCATCTTTCATTTTCACAATTAATATTACAAAATAATATTAAACTATTATAAAGTTATGTTTCTTAACAATTAATTACCACAATATTAATTGTTAACAAAACTCAAAAAAAAAAAAAATTTTCAGCTGCAACAAATAAACAACAGCATTATAAAAATCATTTCAGTTCCTTACACTCAGAAGCCTTTAAAAACAACTGTTAAAAAAGATGAAAAATAAAAGAGATCTTCAGCTTTAAGTAACCTTTGAACATTCAACAACATTATGAAAATATTTCAAAACCTAAACCTATAAATATTTGTATTGTTGAGTGGAAATCACTCTTTGAGTCTTCACTATGTGTTTTTGTTTTGTTTAGATATAGTATATATATACGGCACACATGCCAATAAGCATGCATAAATGTAATTATGTTTATATACAGAGATGGAAAAGAGGCACAGAAAGACAGAAAAGAAATGTATATAAATTCATCATTATTCAATTAGATATTTATATAGTTTCTCACGTCACAGTTGAATTTATTCCCACAAAGTGACTCCGCCAAACAAACTTTCCGGCCAACATTCAAACTGCATACACATTATTCTATATATACATTCTTATACTTACACATTTTCTTTTATTTTTATTTATATATCTATGCTTCATACGTAACCAAACCAAATGTTATGATTATTCTTCATAACCTTTAGTCAACAATATCCTAACAAACCTTTTTCTTCACACATGTTCAATCTCCCCTATTACACTTTACTCTATAGTACTACCTATATACCATCATTCCAGTCTCTAACTGATGCATATGATTTATTTCAATTATATATAAATATTTCAATTATATATAAATCAGATACATCAATTATTCAATAAATATTAAAAGAATATAGATATATATCTTCAATTCAATTTTTTAAAATTAATTTTGTTATACATATCTATTATACTAATATTAATCAAATATTAAACAACTTCTCTAATTAATATTTCATATACATACATAAATCTGATCTCTGCGAGTCTAAGCATGATGATAAGGTTGTTGCTATGTGACTTGCAGAGATCAAATGTTCAAATCCTGAAAACAATTTCATCGTTTTCGATGATAAGATTGCGTACAAGTACATCAATCATCTCTAGACTTTGCTAATGAAAGCTTCATACAAACACATAAAAATATAAGTATAATATAATTTGACCTAACTAATTAATTACTCACTAATTACCTCATGATGGTTAAAGCTTGATGAGCCATCACAAACATGGACATGTGAATGAGAATGAGAATGTGGAAGTGAATGTGAATGTTCTCCGGCGCTAAATTGAACTCCGGCTGACAAGTCGATCGAGGAAGCCGTTGTGGAAGTGAGTAGTAAATTTGGTGCAAAAGGCCAGACGATGTCACAAGAAGGAGATAACAACAAAGCATTAGGAGGAGGAGTAGAATTGATGCATTGTGATGAAAGTGGTAACTGATATTGTTGATTTTGAGGAGTAGATTGAAGCAACCTAATTTGCTTCTTCAAGAACTTAACATAACGAATGGCTTCATCAAGCATAGAAGCAGTATCCATTTTAGTTCCACCAGGAACAAGTCTCTGAAGGATACGAATCTTCTCGCTGATTCTTTCTCTTCTATGTCTAGCTGCAACGCTTTGTGGATCGTCGCTGATTCGGACGTTTCTTCGCTTAGGTTTACGGATTGTGGCCGGATCGATTTCCACCGGTTGCATAGCAGCAATCTTGTACATCATTTCCTTCATAGCTCCTAACTCTTCTTCTTGCTCTTCAACCTCTTCGATTTGGTGGATCCCTAGTATGTCACTGAGTGAACCTGATGAAGATGGTGGTGGTTGTGGTGGTGGTGCTGCCATCATCATGTTGTTGTAGCTATTTGGTGGCCAAATTCCAGAAGAATTACTCATAGGAATTTGATGATGATGATGATGATGATCTTGTTGGAGAATAATATGGTTTTGTTCATTTGTTTCCATTTTCTCAAGACTCCAAGTGCTTGTGAATGCACTACTAGAATTATTTTGGTTATTTTCCATGAACATAAACAATTATATATATGAAAATTATATGAAAAATGCTAGATTCTAATTTTGATGGATCTAGCTAGCTAGATGGTGATGTGTGTCTTTATTGATTTGATACTTTAATTAGCTAAAAGAGAAGAGGAAGAAAAAGAAACAATATTAAAAGGGTTTTCAAGATTTGATAATAAAAAATTAATCAGATTCAATGAAACGAGTATAAGAGATACTCGAACTCAAACAACAGATAAAAACCCGAGAGAATAAAAAAAATTGTTTTTATATGATCAAACAACAGATAAAATAATATTTATTAAAACGAATATAAGAGATACTCGATCTCAAACGCAAAAAGAAAAGAGAACGAGAGAGACACTAGTTATTAATAATTTAAATTAACTCACACATATATATAGTAGCTAAGTGGGGAAGAAGGGAAGAGAGAATGATTGTGATGGTGTAGAAAATTAAAAATAGGTTAAAAGTTTTTTATTTTTTTAAAATTGTTGAATGAATGATGAAGAAGGTGTTTGATGGTTGAAAAGGAGGGTAGAGTTTATAGAGAGGGGCCAAAAGAAAGAAAAGGGAAAGTTATTTATGTAATTAGGAAGAGGTTTTTACTGAAAGGGGAGTCACTGCAAAAAGCATGTAGACGAATGAATGAAAAGAAAAGGTAGTGCATGGTGTAGTGCAGCAAATTAAAGAGATTGAATTGAATGAATTAATGTGGTTCTACAAAGTCATGACATTCATCCATATACCTAGCTATACATAGCCCTTTCTATCCCAACTTTCAACATAGAACTATAGTTTCAACTCATAGTTATAAATTATAATTTTATTGTTTGTTGTTTTACTTGTAATTTTATATTCTTATGTATTTTGGTTGGCTAAGTATTTTTGACCTAATATTATTTAAATAAAAATAGACATTTTAGAATATTCAAACAGACTTTTGTGACTATTGAATGAATATAGATAAAATTGAACTTTAATAAAATAATATTATTAAATCCAAAGGATTTTAAAGTGAGAAAATTATTTATTTATAGAGAATTTCTTTTATTTTGTAAAAACAATACATTAGTGAGGTATTCCAACCCTTACAAAAGAAATGGAAAAAAATAATTATAAGTATTGTAGGTACTGTAATTCAATCACCAATATTAGAATATAAAATGGGTTATTCTATTTTTTCTCAACAAATATAACTACTATAAATAATAAATAATATATTTTATAGCAAAATTTTTATTCCATTCAACAATAAAAAGGTATAAATTTTAGACGGATCACGTTTTTTATTTAAAATACTATTTATTCACTCTGATGATATGCAAAAAAAAACTAATTAAGAACCACGATTCGTATTCAGATAACTGCAGTTTATATTTTTATTTCTTTTATAACGGTGTCATTCATTTTATGTTTTTTTATTTAAATATTAAGTCATCTATTGGTTAGACTACCAACAAAGAAGAAAGATTATTCAGTTTTGTTTACAAAAATATTCATTAATTCATTCAATTTTGTCCTAACCTAACTCATTGGTTGTTGCTACAAACTCTTAAACATCATTCTCTAAGATTGATTACAAGACAGAAGAATCTTTTAAGATTTTTTAGTTAGTTATGAAATCTTTTGAGGTTATGTTATTGTTATTGTTATATTAATTCATTGAAGAAACTAATTTTACCAACCTTGAACTACTACAATAAATAATATATTTTATGACAAAATTTTTACCTCAGTCAACAAAAAAACTGAAGAATAAACTCTAGTCATGCGATATTATTGTTTTTTAAATTACCTTCTATTCCCTCTATTGCTACACAAAACCAGTGAGTTAACTAACTAAGGGACACACTTCGAATCTTATAGCGCCATTATTTTATATTTTAATATTAAGTCATATATTCCTTCGATTAACCTATCAATTGAGGGAAAATATTATTTAGTTTTTCCTATAAATTTTTTATTCATTAAGTTTTGCTCTAACCTAATTCATTTGATGCCACCCCAAACTCGTAAACATCACTCTCCAAGATGGATTGCAAGACAAAAAAATCTTTTAAGGTTTCTTAATTAGTTAGAAAATCGTTCAAGGTTGTTGTTGTAGTTGTTGTTGGTGGTGGTGGTGTTGTTGTTACATTCATCCATTGAAGAAATTAATTTTACCAACTTTGAACAAAATATTTTTCTGCTCTTACAATCTATTTCACGGAATGACGACTTTGTTATTGATTCCACCTTTTACAATTTATTTTAATATTTGGAAATAATTTCTCAATGTTGTCATCCAAGGCAAGATTCAATGAATTAATTGTTTCTTTGGATGACAACATTGAGAAACCTATTCCTTATCATACTTAGAAATATTGAAACTCTAAAAGAAAATGGTGGATGGTAAAAATTTGTAAGCGATATACCATACAATTCATCACTTTTTTTTAGATATGCAATAGAAGTAATCTATTTCCTCAGATGGACTGAAAATTGAGGGGAAAAGTCAATATTTTATTTTTGAGATCCAAAAAATTTCTTTCACTTCTTCTTTAGAGATCTGGTACATCAAATGTCATTACTCGTCTTGTTGTTATTGTTGTTGTTGTTGGGACCCGAAACTCTATAGGTTTAATCTTGTTGTTGTTTAAACAGATTTATGATATAGGTTTATTATTGTTGTTGTTGTCGTTGAGACCCTAAATCCTAGAGATTTATTCCTCTTGATGTTGTTGTTTAAAAAGATTTATGTTATAGGCTTATTGATGTTGTTGTTGTTATTGAGATCCGTTATTGAGATCCAAAGTCCTAGAGGTTTAATCTTGTTGTTGTTGTTTAAACATATTTATGTTATAGGTTTATTGATAATGTTGATGTAGTTTTGTTGAGAGATTGTTTTTGAGTTGTTGTTTACTGTAAGTTGTTGTTTTTGAGTTGTTAATGTTGTTGTTGTATTACCCAAAGTTATAAAAATCTATATTTTGTAGTTTAGTTGTTATTGAGTTTGAGTTTGAGATTGATATTAAGATTACGTTTTTTTGTGATTCTTTGTGCAGCTCTCATATTGTTCCGCCGAGTTGAGTTTATTATATCTAATGTTGATTGTTTGTTTCACTAACCCCTCTTAGAATATATAAATTATTAAATTGATTTTGTAAATAATCATATGAAAAATTATGTAATATTTGAAACATATCTTACACTGATTAATGTTTTTCTAGCATTCTGCAACTCATCATTCATCTCATATTATTTTATAGTTAAAATCTCTCTAACACTTCTCTTTCATATTTGTTCATTTTTAAAGTATCAAACTTTATGCTTTCAAGAATGAATTAGTGGAAAAGGAAGTGTTGAATAAAGAACTTGAAGCATTAAAGAGATTTTAACCATTAAAGAATGTGAGATGAATGATGAGTTGCAGAATGCTTGAAAAACATTAATCAGTGTAAGTTGTTCTTCAAATATAACAAAATTGTTCCATATAATTATTTTCCTAACCAATTTTGAGAAGTTATATATTTAGTTAGGGTTTAATAAAATAAGCAACTCACGTTAGATTTAATAAACTCAATCGTTTTTCACCTGTCGGTTGAATGTCAAAATCGAGGTGAAAGGTGTTATACCGGTCGGTGGAATGTCAAGACCGAGGGAAAATATGTTTTTTCCATTTAAAAACTCCAAAAGGGATATCTATGGGGATAGAACCCACAAACTTTACACATTACCCGTCGGTTAACTTAAAATCGAAAGGTAAAGTGTTGTACTTTTCATGACGCCCTTGCTACCTTGCTTGTGAAACTGAGGAAAAACCTCTTTTTCAACTGAGCTAAAAACGTTTTTTATTGTAGTGGCTCAAGATATTGTTAATTCATCAATCCACAAGAAACATTAGTGAACCGAGTGAAACCTTTAAGCTAGTCAATTAGAACGTGAACTCCACAAATATATAACTTGAATATTACGTTGTGAATGACATACTTTATAATAAAAGTATTAGAATTGAAAAAAGTAAAACTTAAAGAAGAAGTATGTAAACAATCTCTAGAATGAATTACAAGTGAAAATATTTAACCTTTATAAATTTTATATCATAAACAAATAGATGCAACACCATTAAAAATATATTACATACACATGAGTATGAAAAAAAATTAAACATTTTATATTCACATAGAATCAAAAGGACGATGACAATTATGATAATAAATCTTCCACGTATACATATACGTATTACAAAATTCACAGTTAATCGAAAACTATTGCTATAGACTGTAATCTAAAATAATTTAATAAGTCAGTGAAACATATTAAAATTAGTCTTAGAGTTATTAATTAGACATGCTATTTCTTATTAATCAATAATATTAAGTTAATAATCGTTTGTATTATGCAGAAAGTGTAATTATAACAATGATTTCCTAACTACTTAAATCTTTAATTACCCAAATACATATCATTCTTAGTGTATATTCCTTCTGTCTATTGTTAAATGTGTCATTTGCATAAAAATATTATCCTAAATTAATTGTCTATTTGATAATCTAATTAAAATACTAATGCAACATCCATTAATTTTTCTATTAATATATAATTTTGTTTTATTTTTTAAAATAACTAATTTATAAATATTAACAATTTATTTATATTAATATATAAATATAAATAAATGTTGTTGTCATAAAAATTAAATTATAAGTTAATATTTTATATACATCTATTTCGACTAATACATATCAGCTAAGCTATTTCGTCAATCTAATTTATTCTTGTTCCATCTTAAAACCAAAATTGTATTTGATTAATGATAATAGACTTCAAATGCAATGATACTAATTTGTGATATGGTGACGCAGGGATGAACATGCAAGATTAGTAGTCAAATGCGCAAGTCAGTTATAAAGTCTAAGACGAGTGAAGTGAAATGATGAGATCAAAAAAATATACTTTAAACCTCACATGTGTTGATTATATACTTTGAATAATTTTGATTGAACTTTGCATAGATTAGGTATATGGATTTTATCCGTATTAGGCCTTTGATCAATTCAAATCATAATTATTAAATTAAACACAATTTATTATTATAATCAACATAATTATTTATCATGTCTAAAACTCAAAGCAATGACTTAAAACACTCAAAATGAGATGAATGAAGTATATACAAAATGCACCAATATAGCTTTAGCTAGGGGTAAAAAGGAATTGAACCTATAGCTATATGTATACTAGGTTGCTTTCTCTCTCCAATTTGATTTTTGGTGCACTGAAATTCTAGGGCTGCTTCTCATTTATTACCATTTTTATATACCTCTTTGCTCCTTCGCATTATTTAGTTCCCTGTCTCCTTCACTCAATTTTGGGATGTATAAAGTTTGAATGGAGTCTTCAAAGTTTCAATTTTCAAATTCAAAAATAAAACTCCTTTAAAAAAAAGATGTAGTACATTCAATAATTAGATAACTATATATTCCTAAAAGTTAAAATAAGCTAAGTATTTTATTTTTAAAAAAATCACAGTTTTTTTTTTCTTTCAATAGAAAAGGATGGTTAGTATTATTAGTAGTACAATACTAGTACAAAGCAACAAAAGGATTGGTTTGGTGTATAGCTATTTTGGATCCCTATAATTGCTAAAATAAATTACATATAATTTACTAATTAATGACATATCTCTAGTTATTCAGTCTAGTTCAAAAAACTATATGCAATAAATGTATCATCATTGAACATAGAACACAGTTCCCCTTTAATTTGATTCAACCTCTTTCTTTGTGGCTCAACAATTAGGGTAATTTATTTATGTATAACAAGACAATTCCAAAGTCACAATTAAATTTTGACATCACCCGCATGTGTCATATGCATTCTTCAATTAATGACATTCAATAATTCATTTCAATTACTACTAATCAACACATAATTAGTGATTGAAAAATTATCTCACAACCAAATAATTAAGCTCTTATCGTGTTCTTGAAGCTAACTATAATAATCTTTGAAAAAGGAATAGGTGATGCTATATTTTCCAGAAATAGAAGGGTTTCAAAATCAAAGAACATTATCCAACGTACGATGAAATTTAAAAAACCATACACATGTCTCATTTAATATCATGCATTGATGCACCTTGAATGTTGATGTCATTTAGTTAAAAACAAAAACCTTTCTGCCCAATAAATTCAAGCAAGATGTAAGAAATTTGTATACACTTTAATTAATAGGCCTATGGAAAGGAAGATTTTGATTTAACAAAAGGATTCAAAGTCTTCTGGGGTGTGCCCAGATGTTAATAAATCAACCTTAATTGGTCATCGTGATTAAAGACAGATTAATGAGTGAAGACATAATCTACTTTGAAATCTGTATTATTAGGTGCTAATTTAGTTATTGATGCAATAATTAATATAATTAAGGTTAGTGATGATGGTGTCGCCAGCTTATTCAAGGTTTTGGATAGACTATAGTTTTTCTACTCCAACATTTTCCGTACCAATTTATAAGTAAAGAACAATCATTTTTTTATACAAATTATAAGAAAAAAATATCAGTTTTATTTTATTTTAAAAAATTTATTTATTTCAAGGTAAAATTATGCAAATTAAATTTAAACTTTTGTTTTTACATCTTTCCGTAAAACATATTTTAAAAACAAAACACAAAAATTTAAATTTTTTAATAAGTGTGAAATGTTACATTTTTTCTTATAATTTAGAATAGAGTAAACTTCATCCGTCTTATTCGATATTTCTATATTTAAAAAGATAAATGATTTTATTAATTTTAATAGTGAAATAAGTTTTATTTATTGAAATATTGTTACTTATAATAGTTAATTGAATTACGATACAATAAATAATATTCTTATATAAAAATTGTTAAAAAGTGTTTTTTTGGTTAGAATTTCAAATAAAGAAGAGAATGTAATTAATTGTAAGGGGTCTGATGGAAAAACAAAAAGAAATATTAATTGGAATAATAAAGTGATACAGATAATTTAAAATATTTTTTTATAAATTTATCTATAATCTTGGTAGGATAAAATGGTCTTTATTAAGTGAGTTGTTAAATAAATTTGAATGTTTTACTCGTTTTTCACGAAGATAACGGCCTTCTCACCTATTTTAAGAAAGACATTTGAAAAATGCACGTCCCTTTAAGAGATAGGTTTCTAAGACTCTTCTGAAGCTCGGTGCAACATGACGTGATTATAGGATGTATTTGACATCGAGATGATGAGTTTGGGATCTTATGTTCCAGTTCAGCCGCAAAACTCTTTACTGGATTCTTTTCTTTCGTCATTATTTGGCGTTGGTTAGTTTATGGAAAACTAAGGTGCCAAGTAGAATTCAAGTTTTTGGGTGGCGTTTTTTATGGAATAAACTTCCAACAAAATCGGAGCTTTTCAAGCGCGGGGTGCTGAGGGGGGCACACAATTTGGTTTGTCCTCTTTGTTTTGGGGTGGAGAAAGAATTAGATCACCTTTTTTGTCATTGTACCATTTCTAAGGCGTGGTGGAACAAGATTTGTTTTTGGCTTCAAATTGTTGATTCTTCTTCTTGCCTTATTTTAGATTGTCTTCTTTCGTTGGAACAATCTTGTTGAAATTCTGACACTCACAAAACAGATGTCAATACTGATGTCCTAATATTTCACAATGTCAAAACATATGTTATAATATCTGCTGACTTATAACACAAATATCGAAAATAAAATAAACTGCACAATGCAATATAGTTGGTTTTTGTCTATACAACTAAAATTTAATAAGTCAAATTTTACAGTTTTCAATCTCCAAATTTCCATCATTATTTTAAGGCCAATTACACTGTGATGGTAAAAAACACAAATCCAAAATAAATAGTCGCATTAAAATCCATTCATTTCTCAAATTTCCATTGCTTCAAAAACTTCTGATGATGGAGAAATCGGAAAGAGAGAGCACAAACATGAAGAAAATAAATATAGAAGCTAGCTATAGCAAGTAAAATTGGAAAAGAAGTTGTGAGTCAGGAAGAAGCAGTTAGTACAATATACTATATATGTATATATGTATATATACACAAGTCATTTGTACTTATTATAGAAGCTAGAGTCAGAAACCATAAATCCAACAAACAGGTTGATGAAATGCCAAAACAAATTACATCAGCCAACAATATTGATATCATGAGGATCAGACGGGTGGGACAACACTGCCGTGTGATCATTTCTTCTCTTGTTGGTTGGAGTGTTATTCTTCACTTGTCAAGTACAACACAAACACAAACACACACCTGCTCATGACTTTCACTGCTTCTGTATTATAATTCTCTAGCGCATGCACAAATGCAATCATTCTTTGATCGTTAGGGCTTCTTCGTCATGCTTGTCTTTAGGGCACTAGAATGAATCTCTTGCACTATATTATAACATAATATCATCCCTCAGTAATTAATAAAAATAAAATATGTTCGTGTTAAATTACAATAAAATATTTTATTAAATAATAAATAAAATAAAATATTCGATTTTACACATTTAAATTTTATCAATTTGCTTAGTTCTTACTCTAAGAGCAAGTTTAAAATAGTTACTCTAAATCTTAACTCTTGATCTTCATTAATTTAACGGCTTTAATGAAGATCTAGAGTTAAGATTTGGAGTTACTCTTTTAAACCTACTCTTAGAGTAATAATATATCTCCTCAATTGTTTAATATATTTTCTTGGAGGTTTATATATATATATATATATATATATATATATATATATAATATATATATATATATATATATATATATATATATATATATATATTTTATTGTTGAAATTGGTTGAAAATATACATGTTGATACTCTTTATGGTGGAGTATGATTGTCGGTGAAGACAATGAAAGTTTATGTATTATTTTCAATCAAGATGGAGATTGGTAGGGTTGGTTGAAAATATACATGTTGAAGAAGTTCAACATTGCATAGTTTTGTGAATGAAGAGGGAGTCCAAGGCTATATATATGATACAAGTTCTTTGAAGCCTAACATCGCTTAGTTTTGTGAAGGAAGAAGGAGTCTAAGACTATATATAAGATTCAAGTTTCTTTGTTAGGGAGAATGTTGAGTACAACTGTGAGTGGTTAAAGTTCCACGTCGCTTATGAATGGGTGGAATGTTAGATTTATCACTAAAAGAAAAATGTATTTTAGCGTCGGCCAAAAGCCCTCACTATAAGGTAAAAAGATGACGCTAAAAGGAATTAGCGTCGGGGTCTGGACGGACACCTCAAAGCTGGAAGCAAAGCATAGCGTTCACCCAACCTAAAATCATATTCTAAAATACTCACACCCAAACTTTAAAAAAATGAAAATAAAGGAATCAAATTTATTATTAAACTTAAAAAATAAACATAAAAAGATCAACTCGCCGGATCAAGAATTTAATTGATTCACTGGTCTAATCGATCCGACCGATTGGAACGGTTCGAAATTTTGAGCCATAAAAGATTTTTCTATCTTGCAATCCACATTAGAGAATGATGTTTACAAGTTTGGAGCAGCAACCGATGAGTTAGATTAGAGTAAAACTTAATGAACGAATGTTTTTATACGAGAAACTTAGTAATATTTCCCCTTAGTTGATAGGTTAACCGAAGGAATATATGACTTAATATTTAAATAAAAAATGAATAAAAAAGAGTGGCGTCATTATGAAAGAAATAGAACATAAAATGCAATTATGGGGTTTTGAAGTGTGTCTCTTAGATAGTTTAGCCATTGTTTGTTCCTAGCAACCAACAAAATAGATTGTAATTTTTTTTAAAATCATTAGGATTTATACCTCAGTTATTTGTTGAGTGATGTGAGAATTTTGTCATAAAATATATTATTTGTAACAGTGCCCTAAAACTGAAGGCGCCCGAGTGGATCACGCTCGCAGTCTAGCAATGAGAAAATAAAAACTAGAGCATGAGAATACACTCATTTCCAAGTCAAATCAATAATCGAATTCACCCAGTGATTAACCGACAAACTTTTCCTACAACACATTTTTTAGATTATACAAACCACTGAATGTTAGATTGAAAGAGGACTTAAGCGAGTCTTCTTAATCTTACTAAAACCCTAGAACACCTCAAACACCCCTAAAATTGAACATAGAAGAGGTATAGGCAAACCTACACAAATAAGGACCTTATATCAGATAAAGGAGGCTACCTCACACAAGACAAACAAATGATTCACAAACCCGACCTGCTCTAAACAAACCACAAACCATACACCAATAATAGAAATGATTCAAAAATTTGACCTGCTTTAAGGCAACTGCCAAGAAAAAACCACAACTTTAAAGGACATTCAATTGTTTGAAACCCTAACTAACCTATGTATTCAACTTATAAGAGTGATATATTGTTGAGTTATTGATTGATTCATTAGTTAGGATTATGCACACTTGTAGTATATATAAGCTATCATGACAAAAAGAAAAAATTGACAACGCATGGTTAGCTTGCCACACAAAAAAGTAGTTACTTCACAAATAAATAATTAACTAACCAATTTAATCTTAATCATTTCTCTCTTTTTAAATGACAAATACATAGAAGAATCAATAGTTAGTTGGTCTAGTGGTGATTGGCTCTAGACTTAGTAGGGAGAACACGGTTCGATCTGTAACACCCCTCTAAACCCCGCGGCAATTAAATAAATAAATCAGAGTAACATGCACAAGGGCGTCACAATTCATAATAAAATAAACATCATCGGTCATATGTCATGCATTCACTGAAAAAACATCTTACATAACTCATAAATCAAATATCTCATGTTTACACAGCGGAATAAACCATCAAACTAGCATCACATCGTCAATGCTTTTAATCCTCAAAACAAAATTAAACAATACAAAGTTATTATCATAAACTTAAGACACCGCGTTCCCCAGTGTTACATCTATCAGAGCATGACACCCGACGCTAACTGACACATTGACTCATGAGCTAATCCTCACCGAGTCGAAGCCGCTATCCTCAATCTGAAAAATTTACTGTAAGGGTGAGTCTCATTCGCAATTAACAAATATTATTGCATTATAAATAACAACACATCAATAGTTATATTATCCACCCAATTCATATATATTCAGATAATCCATCATCGCACGAATCACATATCACCAAAGCATAATAATGAAATACATTCAGTCATATTATCAAATTCATGCATATGAATGCAACTGACTCTATGCATGTGGTACCAAACATCATCAATGGGAATAACCCACCGACCGATCTAACATCATCCAGATACGGCCCTGCCAGCACAAATTCCATACAATGAGAATTATGCCCTTCACTGAATCCTCTCATCATTAGGATTCAGCCTTTCTCAAATGACTATGAAATGAATGCAGCATACACAACATGCTTATATCATCATCATCATCATCATCAGTAAGCATGTTCTCATGTATATTAGCAATCATTCAATACAATTCAAATCATCATTAAATAACACGAGATTATATCACAAGGTTCATCATCCTCAACGGCATACAAAACAGGCCTACAGATCGAAAGTTACGCATCATTGAACTTTCAAAGAAAATCACAAAACAGGATTTTTAACACACAGCGACCATACGCGTATCACCAAGTCTATACGCGTATTTCCCTTTACCATACGCGTATCATACACGTTTCACCAGAGTCAAAATTGCCCAGAAAACATCTCATACACGTATCAGCCTCTTCATACGTGTATCATCAGAACCAAAATCCTCTTTAAAAGTTCTCATACGCGTATGACCACTCTCATACGCTCCTCATACGCAAATCACCAGCACATGGTCTTTGGGACAGGGAAGCTGCGTATCATACGCGTATGGCTTCATCCCCATACGCGTATGGCACTGTTTCATACGCGAAACACCAGAAAATGCCCAAAACCTGCAACTTCGTATTAGTCCAATTCTCACTCGTTTTTACTCCTATCAGTCCACGATTTCCAGTCTAAAATAGTCCATTTTCACACTTTCATTCATAGGATTCATTCATACCTATTAGACTATCATCATACATCAATTCATACATCAAAAACCCAAATTCTAATCAATCCCTAGAATCCCAAAAACCTAACTCTGACATACAAATCAAATTGACTCAACAACACAACCAATCATGCACTATCATCCATAATTACAATAAGAGATGATAATTGGAAGAGTCTCCCCTTACCTTAGCCAAATTTCTTGATCTTTGGTCTCTTCCTCTTTGTTCCTCTTTCACGTTCTTTGTGTTCCAAACCTTCAATCTTTCACGTTCTGTTCTTTTCCTAATTTCCTTCTTGTTTTATGAAAAATAACTTTAATTAGAAAAGGCTTTTTACCAACTCACACCTCATTCCTTGCTAACATCATACATTGGCCCAATGCCTTAAACCTTTTATGTTCTAATTTTATTTTCCATAAATCAACATAATTCTAATATTAATTAAATTTCCAATTTAAATTAAAATTAAAATTATACAGGTGCTACACGATCCCCACAACTACGATTCGGAGGGAGCTGAAACCACTTGATGTCAGAACTGACCCTCGAATCGGATTAAACCGGTGGTGAAAAACCAAAAAAAAAGGGAGAAGAACAAAATATTCCAAAAGAGTACAAATAGTGGAACGAGTCGTCGCTTCAGCCTAAACCATACAACTAGAACATGAAAAAACAAAACAAAAATCACAAACATAACAAAGAGTCACAACAAGATGAAAAATCCACCCGTGAGAAAACCACACCACTAAGAGAAGAACATGCTAGATCTTAGCTCCAAGAACCATTATCTCCCCACGAAAAATGGTTAAAGATTCTTAAATTGATATTGGTTCTAACAAATTCTTTCCTAATAAACGAATCATTACTATACAACGAACCAGGGTCGGTCCAATCAATCTCGAGGCCCCGTTATAATTCTATAAAAGGGCCCAAATTATTTTAAAATATATATAATAATAACAATTATAAATGACATATCAAAAAATATAATTATATATTAATAAAAAATAAATGTAGTTATACTTATTTAAATTTTTAATTATTTTTTATTCTTTATGTATTAGGTTTTTATCATAGCATTTTTTTGATTTATTGAATTTTATATAGTATTTTTATATCTACTAATACTAATAGAGAAATATTATACTTTTTAAAATTTAAGACCTTCCAAATTTTGAGATCATATGCTGTAAAATTTGTTTATCTTGAACATGACCGAATTTATTTGTATATCTTGATTTGAATAGAAAGTAAGTTAATTTGAGTAATAAATCTCTCAGAAAATAAATACTATGCATACTTTGATTTCTTATATTTTAAAAGTTTTATTTTAATTGTTAAATATAAGATCCTATATCAGTATATAAATAACAGAGTCCTTATCATAATTATTTCAGTCTTACTAGTGCAGTGTTTCTAAGGCAGCTGATATAATATTTTAAACTAATTTCAATAAATTAATAGCAATAGCCTCAATTAAAAATTAAGAGACCCTTAAAGTTTGGGGGCCCTACGCAATAGGTATTGTTGCACCTGCACAGGGCCGGCACCGCAATGAACACTTATAATTCAGTAAAAGATTGACAACTATGCAAACATATCAGCTGAGACATATTTTTGCAAGAATAACCCATATCACCTGAAAATCTTATTAGAACCCAACTATCTTTATCAAATTCATTTTTCATCTTCACTAGTACAAAAAACACTTTTTAAATCTTACATTTTAAATCTTATGCTATCCACTTGCTTTAAAAAATGAAAAGTTATGATAGATGGGTGGTATTTTTTAATAAATATATTCTATGTTGATTAACCTGATTTAAAAAGAAGAATTTATAATTAAAAAATAAAAGCATTCCCTCTCTTTTCTGCGAAACCATTTGTATTCCCTCTACTTTTTTTCACATCAAAAAAATAGACAGCAAAAAACCTTCTCTTGTCTCTCTCTTCGACAAACCCTACTTCTTCACTATCAGCGGCACAGTAACCCCTCCTTACCGGCGGCAAGCAAACCTTTCCTACTCACTATATCGACAACGAAACAACCCATTCCCACTCACTGTACCGGCAGCGAAACAAGCCATTCTTTCTTACTCTATCGACGGCAAAACAAACCCCTTTTTCACTGTACCGGCGGCAAAACCAATCCTTTCTTCGCACTCTATCGGAAGCGCTCACGTATTTCTCTCCCTCAATAATATATTGTTTCTGATTTGGATCTCTTTCACTGATGTATTTCTCATTTTAGATATTCATTTCACAACTTCCAACAATAGAGCTGAGTTTTTCAATTAGAAGACATTCAAATTTGTTACCTTCCATAACCTCACCTTGGTAAGTTTCTTTCTTAGACCCTAAATTGTTCTTAATTTGTTTTTTCTTTTGATTATCTCTGCTCAAACCATAAACTGTTGTACCTAATTGTTATATGTTGTTTTGGTTGTTCTTAAATTCTTAATACTATTATGTCTTGTTTTTTTTATAATAGTTAAACTTGCTCTTCCATAAACTAATATGCTAAGCATACTTCTATGTAGCAAGATAATGAAAATGTTTATTTTTTGGTATGAGTGGGTATGTATGTATTACTCTTTTTTGTGTTAATCATAGGTTTCTAGAACTTTGAAATATACAAGTTTGAAGGAAGGGTAAAATTAGATGAAAAAACTACACAAAAATCTGGTATTCCTTTTGGATATAGAGTAATTTCATTGAAGTGTGAAATGAACCTGCTAGATGCTGCCACTAACAGTGCTGGAGAGGCAGGGGTTAATTGGGCTTAACAATGAGGGTAGAGAAGGATACATATTACATTTTAGATATGGAGGAGACATATTTTAAAACCAATTTATGTGTTTCAAAAAATTCAAATAAATGAAAAAAAGTGAATTTTAAAACCAGTGTTTGATTGTGATTTTTGTATTGTTTATAATTTGATAAGTATTTATATTGTGGAAGAAATAAAAATGACAATAGGAAAAAATTGACATTGTACTTTTAAATCAAATGAACAAATTTAAAATAACAATATTAAATCAGATGAACCGATTTAAATTCGAGATTTTAAATCGGACAAGATAGATTTAAAAAGCTTTATTACTTTTTTAACCTTTTTTAAATGGGTCAAACCGATTTAAACAAATACTTTTAAATCAGACTAACCGATTTAATAAAATATTTTAAATCGGATCATACCTGATTTAAAAAGTAAAAACTTTCTAAATCGGCCGTTATTAAATCAGACAACCAACCGATTTAAAAAATTGTTTTTAACCGATTTAAAAAGGGTTTTTTGTACTAGTGCTTCCACTCATTTCTTCCCCACATAGTTATTTCCTTATTTCATTCCAAACCAAAAAAATAAAAAAAATAAAAATTAAACCCACCATTAAAATCATCAATTTTTACAAGGAACAAACAAAGGTTACTATTACTATTTTTCAAATTTTTTCATGTGTTTATGTTGCTGAGCAACTTTTCATATATGTATATGTATATGAATATGTATGTTTATGTTAATATGAATATGTATTTGTTTATTTTATTGATCAATGTTAATTTATATGAGTATGTTTATGTTTTTTATTTTTTTTATTATATGTAGTTTATAATCTAATAAATATGATGTTGAGAAAAAAAATCTATTCTATTTTACATAATTTTTTAGAATATATCTATTTTAGTAAATTGTTTAACAAAATATATGATGTAGGATTAGAGACAGTCTTTCAATCTGAAACTCAATATTGTGATCGTTCTGAAATTCTTGAAATGATATTATCTTTAAAGGTTTCTTGACTAGTGTAAATGACGTAGAAGATAAGAACATTTTTCTAACTTGAAAATGATATTTCGATGGGTCTACATACTACTCTTGTGCTTGCTTTTTCTATTTCACATAAGAACTCTATTCTTTTTTTAGCCAATAAAGGGCCGAGAGTGTTTAACCTTACAGTGGTGGATTTTTGGTGATTTTTCTAAAGGATTATTTTGATTGACCACTACTACGAAAAAGAGTTTTTATCTAGGTTGAAAATGGACTTTTACCTCGGTTGGTGGGCGAGGTAATCAATGATGTTAAAAAAAGTGCACTAGTTTTCCCTCCGACCACTGGCCGAGGTGAAAACCCAAAAAACGCGTTACTTTCATCTCGGTTGGATTAGTTAACCGAAGTGAATTACCCCACTTTTCTCTCGGTTGGTAATAATACCCAAGGTGAAATCCTTGTTTATTTATAATATAAATATTCTTAATTTTACATAACTTTTGTTTTAACTTGTTTTTCTTCTATCAGCAAAAATAAAGTTCGACCATGGTTAAAATTTTTTGGACAAATTTTACTTTTTTCTTCCCTAACTTATGTCTGAAGGGGAGGTCTCTCAGAAGCTCATTCTCAATGATCTAGAAACAAAAACCTTCTTGGCCCCCTCCACCTCAATAGAGACCCATGTGAATCGGCCTATGTAAGACCATAAGCTTTATTTCTTTCCCTATATTACCCTACTCAGGGCAGCTTCAGTTAGAGGTTGTCGCTTCCAGGCTGTGAAATGTGCAGAAAAGCTCTCACAATATTTTCCCCAAGAATCAATGCTTTCGTCCGACATACCATTGAACCACAACCGGACCGGCCCTATCAAGGTTAACGCAGACAATTTGCCCTTTGAGGCATCATCGACGCTAAAGTTTAACTTAGCCGATCATTTTCGAGCTGCACATGCTCGTTAGGATATCCTTTTCTGTCCTATTTTCCCAGCTTTGGCGGCTTCTCTATGCACTTCGGGATATTGCTTTCCAAAATTCTTACCGATGTTGGGTGTTTCACCTGCACCTTTTCCGATTGAGTTTCTGCTTGACCCGATGATGAAGCGTTCCCCGATCTCCTTCAGGACTCTGAGGAGGAGTTGGATGCTTCGTGCTCTTTATTTGATCCTTTGACTAAGGGGCTCCATCTCTCATCGCCACGACTAGTTTTGGGACGACAACACAAGTGTTTCTTGACGTAACTTCTTGAACATTATTTTTGCGGGAGGGAGCTTTGTGAAGGCTTTCTTCCAGGAGATGAAGCCTATCTTCGAGAGCGTGTGAGTTTCATTGCGAAACAATATAATATGGATCATGTTGTTCAACACTTCACTAGCACTGTGCACTCTGAGATTCACTTGTAGAGTGTGGAGGCCAGGTAAGGCTTTTGGATGTACGATTGGAGGCACACAATGAATCTCCATTGGAGTAGCTTAAATAGATAAGATTAACTGCGGAGCTCGAACCAAATCTGGATGTAACAAAACAACTATTTTAGAATCTACGATGCTTTGTGAAGGAGGAGGAGGAGACGATTGATTGCTTGATGCTAGAGTAGCGACGGATCTTATAGCCTTAGACCTAATCATCACCGAGAATCATAATAACTGAAGATATGGAAATTCGAGGAAACAAAATTGAGATTATACTTGGTTGAACCAAGAAGTTATAGATCCTCACGTTTGATTGTGAATGCTTTCTCTCCAGTAATCGGAGGAGTCACAAACCATGAAGTTTAAGAGTGAACATGAATTCATGGAAATTGTAGGAATCAGAAGTCGTTCTCACAGACGGAGCTCCATTATGGAACAAGAAATGATAGAAGAAATGGCAGTGATGGCGGCTCACAACTTCTAATATGATGGAGTAGGGGGGATACAACGTTAGCATTCCAATGCTCAAGTCAATATGTGAGGAGGAATACTAAAATGAAATTGAATTTGAAACCATGTTACCTAAAATTGGCGCCTTCTATACATATAAAGAGGGGGAAATAACTAATTAGCTATTTGTTAGTCGTGAAATCCAAAGAGTCGTGGGATGCACTTGGAATTGAGATATTTTATGATCATTAGGATGATAATCTTCATGTGCTGAGAAGATTATGGAAGGAATGGAGGGCCTTCCTGGTGGTCGGTTGGAGTCGACGTGGTTAACCCAAAATAATTCTCATACTTTTTCCACACATGTTTATTTTGTTTGCATCCTGAAATTCTAGCGTAACAGACCCAGATGTCGTGAAAGATGTCGAGACATGTGATCTATCAAAAGAAATCAGCAAATAAATACATTAAATTATGTCAAACTGAAAGATAAAATACACCAGAAATTGTTGATCCAGTTCGGTGAAATCACACCTACTCTAGGGGCATACCAAGCCAGGAATGAAGTCCACTATCAGCAGTATTAATTCGGAGCTAAACTAGTCCCAAGCTTACTCCTCACTTAATCCCTACCCGACCCTTCTACCTAGGTCCTCCCTAGATATAGGACATCCCCATCCAACTTCCAATCATTGCAATAATGTTGTACAGTTCTCCAGTCCCAGGAGCTGTAGCAACGGTCTAATATCCATCTCCTCTAATCCCAAATATCAATAAGTTTGGAAGACATACTTCCATGACAATCCCTAGCCAAGAACCTTGACTATGACCACGAACTTGGAGTTACTTCAAAGCTTCCTCCAAGAACAATACTCCTCTTGCCTATAGGCTTCGAGGATCACATAAGTAACCTTCCCACAGGCCGGGACTATTTATATTGTTATATGCTCAGTGGTTGTCTTACCTTTCTAGGTTACAAAGTCTTCTATTTATAACCTATACCCAACTGGATTTGGGCCTTTAATCAAAGCATATTTGTTGTTACAATATAGCAGTAACTTTTGCTAAAATCAAGGTCTTCAATCAAATCTTTCTACATTGTCTCCAATTATAGAAAGTCTTTATCTTCACGAATCTTCCAAATCTTCTGAATGATTCTTCTGACCTTTCAATCATGCACCGCCTTATATGATCTGCATCTGAAACTGGATCTCGTAATCCAGCTCAGCAAGCGCATGTCAACAACTATTTCATAGGGCACGTTATTTCAGAACATGTTCCAACATCTCATAGGACATCCCCTTGTTGTACCTGTTTTCTATTTGCAAGATTTACATCCTATAATCATACATAGTTTAGACAACATAAATGCCAATTACAAAATTCAGAGAATCAACAATCTCCCTCTTTGGCTTATTTTGGCTAAAACTATGATTACATATACCAACAGACTATATAAAAACAGTTACATTAATATTTTTCGACAGTCTTCATAACATCAATTCTTAAACTATTCGTCACTGTCTCTAATTCTCTGTCTTTACTGTCTTTATACGTCTTCTCCCCCTTTTTAGCCATAATACGGCAAAGCCAAGAGTATCCAGATCTGGTTTAAGTGTCGTGCCTGGTTGTTTGACAAAACTGAATTGTCACACTTGACTTATTTGCTGCAGAACCTTATCTTCAGGATAAGGAAAAAACCTGAAGACATAATGGTGTATACTCTTTTGAATAGTAACCTTCAAAGGATCACTTTCTGAGTACATGAAAAGAAGGCTGACAGTTACTCCCTCTCAACTCAGTATTTCCATCTGACTGCAAAGATAAAAGTCGGACTCTCAGAGATACACGAGACACCTTTAACCGTAGGAATCACTCATTCTTAGCTCTCCTGTTTCCGGCATGGAGAAGCAGCCTGCAACTCCGAATAACCCAGAACATATGTTACAACTGTGTTCATAACTTAGATCACAAGACACAATGTCATATGAATAGGACATCTTATCCTATTTCATTGTGATTCTGAATACTCCTCTAACATCAGTCTCTACCAACTCTCGAATCTATTACTATGAAGAGCTTATCTAATAAAAAAAATTATTTTTAGTGAGGTGCTCACCCCTTTGATTCGTAGAGGAAGATGTGACTAGGTCTACCTCTTCAATGCACAAGCATCCATAAAATTTCTTGTACTACAATCAATTTATTATGCGAGGACACCACAAAGGTGAATCCAACCAATAAGGACCTTCTTCAAACCTTGACTATGACCACGAACTTGGAGTTACTTCAAAGCTTCCTCCAAGAACAATACTCATCTTTCCTACAGGCTTCAAGGATCACATAGGTAACCTTCCCATAAGGCGGGAGGTTTACCTTGACAAACCCTAATAACTACATCGTTATATGCTCAGTGTTTGTCTTACTTTTATAGGTTACAAAGTCTTCTATTTATAACCTATACCCCACTGGATTTGGGCCTTCAATCACAACATATTTGCTGTTACAATATAGCCGTAAATTCTGCTACAATCAAGGTCTTCAATCAAATCCTGCTACATTGTCTCCAATTATAGAAAGTCTTTATCTTCACGAATCTTCCAAATATTCTGAATGATTCTTCTGACCTTTCAATCATGCACCGCCTTATATGATATGCATAATATTCAGAGTATATTCTACATCTGTTAAATTGAAATTGAATCTCGTAATCCAGCTCAACATGCACATGTCAACAACTATTTCATAGGACATGTTATTCCAGAATATGTTCCAACATCTCATAGGACATCCCCTTGTTGTACCTGTTTTCTATTTGCAAGATTTATATTCTATAATCATACATAGTTTAGCCAACATATATGCCAATTACAAAATTCAGAGAATCAACAAATAGTGTCATCCTGGATTCTAGGGCCAACCCTTTGATAACCATGGTGGAGGAAATCAGGACATACATGATGGAGAGATGGGCCACAAACAAACTAAGGTTTGAAATTTTAGAATATGAAGAGGTGTTACCAAACATTAGAAGGAAGATTGAGAAAACAAACTCATACACAAACTTGTGGCTAGTCAGGTAAATACATATTGATGATTTTACACATTGCTGATTATTGTACATATTGGTGATTATTTTGCACATTTCTGATCATTGTATGTAATGATGATTATTTTGCACATTTCTGATTATTGTATGTATTGGTGATTTTAGGATGTCTGATGAGCATATCTTTGAGGTGAGGCATCTTGAAAACTCTGCAGAAAAAATCATAGTCAACTTGAAGGATAGAGTTTGTTCATGCAGACGATGAGAGCTGACAGGCCTACCTTGTGTGCATTCACTTCCAGCCATGAAGAGTATGAACTATAAGCTTGATGACTACATACCTAAATATTATAGGAAATTAAGATATGTTGAAGTTTACAAACCTGTTATTTTTCCTGTTAATGGCTCTAATATTTGGGTAAGAACGAAGTATCCTGATGTTCTGCCCCCAAAATATAGGAAATTGCCTAGAAGGCCCAAAAAGAGAAAGAATTTGGAGCAAGGTGAGATTGATGGCTCTGATAGAAAAATGAGAAGGATTGGATTTATTGTTTCATGCAGTAGGTGTAAAAAACCTGGTCACATTAAGCTTACTTGCAAGGTTCCAACAATTAGTCAAGCATCTCAACCAGTGCCTACTCAATCATCTCAACCAGTGGCTACTCAAGCATCTTAACCAGTTGCTACTAAAGCCTCCCAATCAGTTCCTAGTCAAGCATCCCAACGATTGCCTACTCAAGCTTCCCAATCAATGGCTACTCAAGCATCTAAGCAAGTGACCTCAAAATCCAAGAAAGTGACTCAAAAATCAAAGAAGTTGTCAGTCAGAAGGTCAACTACCCCTTTCATACCACCTGGTCCAACAACCAGATTGAATGCAAAAAGAAGGACAACTCCTACTAAGAGATCCACCCCAAGCTGGAAAATTTTGTTATATTTTAGCACTCTTAAATTGTGTTGTCTTTTGCGTTTCTTTTATGTAAGACTTCAAAGACCTATGTTTTGAACCTATGTTGTATTAAGAAACTATGTTAATTATGCATTTTGAACCTTATGTAAGATCTTTTTGGACAAGTAATGTTGGTATTAAGCCACTATATTATGTAAGATCTTTTTGGACAAGTAATGTTGGTATTAAGCAACTGTGTTAATTCTGCATTTTGAACCATAAGCAACTATATCATGTCTGAATTTTGAAACCAATTGATAGAAATTGATTATTGAACATGTGACATAAATTGAAACTCATTATTGAAACACTTAAATCATCCTTTAATTGAAATGGAAACTGATACATCTTTAACAAACTTTTTCAACACAAATTCAATGTGTAACATCTGACCCAAACTATGTTAAACTGGTGAACCTGTTACAACATCCTAAAAATAACAACAACTAAAAGAAGACAAAACAATCTCTTCCAAATTTTTTCAAGATTCATGATCTTCTTCAATTGATTTTGTAATTCTCTAATCTTCTTCTTCTTTAAACACTCCACCTCCATTTTTGCAGCCTCAATTTCGTGTTCAAGCTTCTCCAACCTACTTTTTTGATTCCTCATAAACTGGTATTTTTCATCCTCAACATCATTATAGAATCATTGAAAGTAGCCACATCCAGGTTGCGTTGCACCCTGTGTTATAATTACAACAAAATAAAATCCCAATCAGAACAAAAAAAACCCCTGAAATGAGATTAAATTTGTTTTACCTTATAATTACGACAAACCCAGAATTGTCGCTCATAGTTCGTGACAGTTGAAGCTCTTCGAAGGGTAGCCATGTCTCCACAACCACAATTAGGTTTCCATCGCAACATCCCGTCCTATCGCCCACCGATCTTCATATTTGAATCATCTGTACATTCTCTAGAAATCCTTGAGAACAAATGACTTCATTTTCCATGATCAATTTCACCCTTGATTGAACTCTGACCCTTGATTAAACTCTTAAACTATGAACCCTAATATTTTGAGACTTTGGAACAAAGAAGAAACTGAGAGCAAATGGAAACAAAGGAGAAGAACATATAAAAGAATTCACATCAGTTGTCACGTAGGAAAATCTAACATCCGTTATGTTGAAGTTGGTATTTGTGTTTGGTATCAGAGCCGGGTTAAGGACTGCAATGTGGGCATTTGACCCAGGCCTACACGCTAGGCGTGAGGGTGGGTGTTGAAGTTGGTATTTGTGTTTGTTAGAGTTTGTTTGAAGTCCCACATTGCTAAGATTTCTGGACTGTTGAGTGTATAAATATGTGAGGGCAACCTCGCCTCTTGAGCTAGCTTTTGAGGTTGAGATCCAAACATATTTAACACGTTAGACCCTATTTGACAAAAAGGATCAACGTGAACTTTTTTGAACAATTAAAGGATCAATTTGGAACTTTTTAAACCTAATGTACCAAAATGAACCCAGAGATATACTTACAGAATAAAAAAAAGGTATTTAGCCAAAAAAAACAATGTTACATATATCTTTAAAAATATAACACGTGGCATATATATTTTTCAATTATTTTTATTGTACGATATAAAAATTATATTTTTCAATAGTGCAAAAACTACCTTTGCACTTTTAGCTAAAATGACATATATATTATTTTCAATTTCGCGCTAAAAAATAAATATGTAGCATATATATTTCAAGAATTTATATGTGTGCTGTATGAAATTATGGTGTGTTTGATATTAAATTTGGTGTGCTTGATATTAAATTTAAGAGGAATGATATTCCTACACTAAAAGCTATACTTACACCGTCTTTTTATACAGTTGAATTGTTTTTATACTATTTAATAATAACTGTTCATTTTTTTAAGACAAAAATATTTAAGCTTTGCTGTATTTTATCTGGCTATACGGTGTACCAAATCTAGTGTAAGTATAACAACACTCTAAATTTAATGGTTCTTATTAAATTAGGACAAAAAAATTCTCTCACGTGAGAGACCTTCTAATCATATGTTGTTTTGCTTAATGTTGTTGGCTCATGCGTACCGGCTTCTTTTCTCTGTTCCAGTTTGTTCACTCATGCGCTATTGTTTATATTACATTTTTATTCTATGCAAGTATCATATAAAATTGGAAGGAAACCATTCCCTATATATATATATATATATATATATATATATATATATATATATATATATATATATATATATGCACTTGAAAATCACAAAAAAATAGATAAAAGAGGTTTACTATCTTGCTTTATTTGAAAATTATAAAGAAAAAAAAAGAGGGGATGGTTTTGATTAAAAAAACACCGCTAAAAAAATTTGAAAAGCTAGTAGTTTAAAAACTTTATTTTGATGGTTCTATTAATAATCCAAAATTAGAACAGAATAACCCCCAAGGGTTGGTCCCTCTTGGAAAAAAAAAAAATAGAACAGAATATATTTTTAAAAATATGAAAGATCACATCTTAATTTTATTGAAATTATATTTTTAATTTCAATAAAATATTTTTGACAAATATTTTTTAAACGAAAATATATTTGACAAAAAGTTAAAGATGAAACAATAAAAAAATTTAATTATATTTTTTAATATATTTACATAAATAAGTGAACTTTAAATAAAATTTCTAAATTTTTATGAATCATACTAAATTAAATAAAACTTGAATAATTCTGTTATATATCTAAAATTTACGTGAAAATTAAATTAAGATTTCTAAAATCAAGTATTCAATATTTTTATATCTCACAACTAAATTGATTCAACCTAACATCAGTCATGAGAGTTGCATTTTGTTTGTATAGGTCAAAACACCGTAAAAGTGATAAAAGAAATAGAGAATATTAAGAGCTTCCATTGCGAAGTAGCCTTTTAAATTTTTTTATATAGTAGGTTTAGGCCAAAAAAATGTCTAATAAAACTATTAAGCAAATAATGTAATTTAGGTACATAGGGTCTAAAAGTTTTCATGCTAATTCTTTTCTATTTATGCAAGAAATGTTCTCTTATATTTATTTATTCTTTAATAATGTAAAGAAAAAAAATTATGTTTTGGATCTTGATATTATGGTTTGTGTGGTGATTAAATTTAAAAGCAGCTCGAATCCATGACGTCAATTCTTATCCGGTTCTCGAATCTAGATTCCAATTATTCTCTCCTCTCTTCCTTCTTCCTTACGTGTATATTAGATTATGGAGATACTTTTGTGTATTTGCGAGTAATGAGAGAAAAATTGGTGTTGCTTGCATCAAGGTGCCTTTTATAGGCATTTTATTCCAACAGTCAAATTTTATTCCAAAATTCATGTCCAACCGCCATGAAGAGAGAAGAGGGATTTAAATTTTGAATTTCAAAATAAACCCCCATTGACTAAATTATCCACTTACCAAATTAATCATCACATTTAGGTGTCTTTCATTTAAGCCAAACTTTTGTTTACATGAGTCTCATTTAATCCAACAGTCTCTCACTTGACTCATGTGACAACTTATGTTTTAATCTTATATCACAATTGTGCACCATTCATTGAAAGCACCAAGTTATTATCTTTGATGAACTGAAATGATCCGATCATGACGGTCACAAATTATTTATCAACTTGATTTCTTCCATGTATCACGAATCAATTCAAATAACTTTAGGGGACACAATAATGTGTGTTTCATGTCTTTTCAAAGACACCCTAGTCATCACATATTTACAATAAGATGTATAACATAGTATGGATGACAAAACTCAACCGAAACATAACCTTAATTGAATTCACAAATACTCATAAATACGAACATTAAACTATACATCTATATATATATATATATATATATATATATATATATATATATATATATATATATATATATATATATATACCAATCATATTATAATGTTAACAAGGACTTTTACATAATTCTCATCCTTTCTACATGGCCAACAAATGTCTTAGGCGGTAAACCAATATGATCAAATGATACTTTTTGTTTCTGTACTTTTTCTTTCAATGATAAGTACTTCAATTCCATGTGCTTAGAACCTTTGTAATATTTATAATTCTTAGAGAAGAAGAAAGTTGCATAACTATCACAATAAATTATTAGCGGCCTAGCTATATTGTCGACAATACCAAGCCGTAAGATGAAGCTCCGCAACCATAGCGATTGAATTGTGGCCTCAAAACAAGCCACAAATTCTGCTCAAATGGACTGCTTTCCACTCTTCCATGATATTACTCATCCAGCCAGAAGAAAAATATACCCAAATATGAATTTTCTTGAGTCCACACATCCTGTAAAGTTTGAATCTGAGTAGCCAACCACTTCAAGGTGGTATGGTCTTCTATATGTGAGCATGAAATCTTTGGTTCCTTGAGAGTACTTAACACCTTTCTTTGCAGCTTTCCAGTGATCCATTCCCGGACTACTTTGATATCTAACCAATAAACCAACAATAAAACTAATATTCGGTCGGGTTCATGTTTGGGCATACATCAAGCTCCCAACCACTGATGCATAGGGAATAGACCCCGTTTATTTTTGTTCTTATTAATTTTTGGGACATTGCATTTGACTAAACTTGACCCTTTTCTGAATAGGAACTACTATCCTTAGAGAGCATTTATCAATTCTGAATCTCTCTAACATTTTATTTATACAGCCTTTATGAGACAATCTCATAGTCCATGTGATCTATTACAAAATATTTTTGTTTCTATCACATACGATGCCTCACCCATATCGTTCATTTCAAATTTATTGGAGAGAAACTTGTTTACATCATGTAACAAAGTAAAATCATTGGCAGGAAGTAAAATATTATCAACACATAAGACCAAAATTTTGAACTTGCTCCCACTGACCTTCATATAGATACACCGATCTACGGTGTTTTCTACAAAATCATAAGATAGTATTTTTAAATTTAAGATACCATTGTCTGGAAGCTGTCTTTAGTCCATATATTGACTTCTTTAATTTACACACAAAACTTTCTTTTCCCGTAGTAACAAACCCTTCAAGTTGAGTCATATACACTTCTTCCTCTAAGTCACCATATAGAAAAGTGATCTTCACATCCATTTGGTGAATATCTAAGTCATAATAAGCCACCAAATCCAAAAAAATTATCAAAGAGTCCTTCTTTGAAACGGGAGAAAAGGTTTCTTTGTAGTCAACACCATCCTTTTGAGTGAAACCTTTAGCGACAAGTCTAGCTTTATATCTTTCAATATTGACATTCAAGTCTAGTTTGGTCTTAAATACCCATTTACAAACAAGTCATTTTGAACTTTTAGGCAACTCAACTAGATCTCATACATTATTGACATCCATTGAGTTTAACTCTTCTTTCATAGCATTGATCCAATTTTCTGAATTGTCACTTTCCATGGCTTGTGTAGATGAGACTGGATCCTCATCAATGCTCAAGTCACATTCATGTTCAAGTGAATAAATAACATAATATTTTAAAATAGATGGTATTCTTTGCCTTTCAGACCTTCTTACTACTATTTCTTGTGTTTATTCAATCACTTGTTCTTGCTCATTTGTGACGTGTACAATGTCAATCAGTTCATCAACTATATGTTCATTTTGTGGGTTTTGAATATTAATTTGTTGTCTATGTGTGTTTTATGACGGTACCACAACCAGAGGGACAACAACCTGAGAATATTCTTTTGGTGAAGAAGATTATCCACGAGTCTCCATAATATCCACTTTACGTGATTTCTCACTCTCCACTGAACTGCCATTTTCAATAAACCGAGCATTACCAGACTCAAGTATTCTCGTACTATAATCAGGACAATAAATCTACACCCTTCAGACTTTTCAAGATACCCAATGAAAAAACTAATAATGGTTCTTACATCAAGCTTCTTTTCATATGGATTATACACCCTTACTTCAACTTGGCATCCCCAAACATGAAGTTGCCTTGAACTAGGTTTCCTTCCTATCCATAATTCATAAGGAATCTTAAGAACTGACATGCTAGGAATCCTATCAATAAAATACGCAGGGTTCCTTAATGCGTAGGTCCATAATAAGAACGATACATTACTATAATTTTACATTGACCTAACCATATCATGAGAGTATGATTTCGCCTCCCAGCCACACCATTTTGTTATGGTGTGCCAGACATAGTATATTGTGCACATATGCCAAGACTTTCGAGAAACTTTGCGAATGGACTTAGACATTGTCCTTTCTCATTATATTTTCCATAATATTCAACCCCTCTATCCGACCTCACTATATTTACTTCTCTATCTAATTGTCTTTCCACCTCATTAATGAATACTTTCAGCATGTCTACTGATTGAAATTTTTCATGCAATAAATACAAGTAACAATAACGTGATAAGTCATTAATAAAAGTGATAAAATACTTTTCTCCTCCCCGAGAAGGGTCATTAAAGGGACCACAAATATCAGTATGTATTAATTCAAGGAGTTCACTGCTTCTTGTAGACAAATTCTTAGATATTTGTTTGGAGTAACATATATTTTAGTCACCAAGATCCAATTGAGGTAATACTTCACCTTTCATTAACCTCATTACTCTTTCTTTAGATATGTCACCTAATCTTTGATGCCATAAATAAGCAGAACTCTCATTATTTGTACTTCGCTTACTACCAACAACATGTTCAATATTAAAGAGTGATTCCTTAAAATTAACATATGAATGTGCGTGAAACACAAGAAAGGGGGGTTGGAATTGAGTTTCAAGGTTTAAAATCAATTTCTTCCCAAAAAAATGCAGGAACGCAAGAACAAATATAAATAACACAATTATTTTTATCCTGGTTCATTGTTAACAAAGTTACTCCAGTCCACCAGCCATGGTGATTTCGTCATATCAACAAGGACTTAATCCACTATAACCAAACTGATTACAAAACCACAATAAAGACTACCTGTCAATATTGCAAACCAGAACAAAGGCTAACTGTCAATGTCTTCTTAAGAACTCTAACTAAAGCCCTAGTCTCTCAAGGAACTATCAACTTCACTCGTTGATTACAAAGGTTTTGTGTTTCTAGAGTTGCTTCTTGAAAGCGGATTATACAAAGTTGAAATGCAATCAAATAACACAAAAGTGTTAAGCAAGTATCGAAAAAATGCTCACTTGCTGCAAGTTAGTAAACAAAAGTTCACTTGCTTACACAGTTATATAAAGAAATGATCAGAGTGATTTTAGCAGCATTTCATCATAAGTTTTGTAATGTTTAGAGTTGTTCAGAGTAACAACGTTGTTTTGAATTCTTCATCTAAGTCTTCTTTTATAGTTGTCGAAGATAAGTCCGTTGAAGGGTAATATTGGAATATATAATTCCATCTGTATAGTTCCAACGGTCAATGAGAGAGTGATAGACCATACTGTATAGTAATACGGACCTAGCGCCTCCCTATGAAGAGTAGACACCACTTATTATTTCTTCACGTGAATCCAAAATTTGATCTTTTATCTTCCAATCTTCAAATGCTTCAGATGGTAGTTGTTGAAGCATGTTTAGAAGGATCAAAATATTTAGTCACCAAAACCAAAGTCTTCAGAGCTTGTTCAAACAGAACCTTGTCTTCAGAGTCTTCAGCACTTGATCTTTTGAAACTTCAGAACCTAAGTCTTCAGAGTCTTTAGAACTTGTTCACTCAGAACCTCTTCATCATGTATTGTGATGAACAATTTATAATTGATTTAAATCACATAAAAACATATTCAGAGTTAGTTAGGTAGCCTCCTCTGAGAATGATACTCTCAAAATTCATTTAAGCTCGTCTAGAGGCTCCCCCTGAGCACAAGACTTACAAAATAATTTTGAATTATAAGAAGGTAATAGGAAAAGAATACTTCCCTGTTTTCAATTCCATCAGAGTCTGACAAGAAATGCCTGGTTCTTCATCTCAAATCCTGACTTGCTATCAGAACGCAATGAATTGACAGAAATTGGTTTACCCTTGTTGACAACCTTGTTAACAAAACATGTTTGTGAGTATGCACTAAGCTTCAGAGCAAGGTTATCCGAATTTAACATGTTCAGAACATCTGAACTTTCTGTCTTCTTAGATCTTGAGTTGTCTTCTGACTTTCTTCAAGAGTTTTGCTTGTCTAAAAAAATTCAGTGAACTTTTGCAATGTTCCTAAGACAGGTTTTGCTTATCCCCCCTTCGGAAGGAAAGCATTGTTAGACACAAAAACTCGTTTATCTATTATGGGAAAGATCTTATGAGAATTAGATATATCAAAATCATCTTTTACTTCTCCCCCTTTGTCAAAAATCAAAAAGACTTTAACAAAATAACCAAAAAAGATAACACTTCATTGATTAAGCTGATACATGATCCCCACTAAAACAAATAAAAAAGGCAACAAAAAAAAATTTAGTTAAAAAATGAACTACAGGAAATTCTGAAACTTCCGGAAAAATTAACTACCGTAAATTCTGAAATTTTCAATATTTTTATAAAAAAAAATTTGAACTTCCGGCACAAATGCATTGAAAAGCATCGGAAAATTTTGAAATTTCCGATAAGAAATTTTCGTGAATTTCTACCGGAAATTCTTACTATTTTATGAAATTTCCGATAATCGCCTCCAAACTTCCGATATCGCCCCTGAAATTTAATTTTTTTTTATATTTTCCTTAAAATTTTGTGAAATGGTGAAATTTTTGGCTTGGAGAATTTTGCTCTTTTCATACACTTTGGATGAGTGTAACGTATACGGTGGGGGTGGCAGGTAATTTTTACCTTGTTTATAGAATTATTATGAAATTTAGAAGGCTCTGCTATTGCAAATATCGACCAACTTTGCATTGCAATGCCTACTTAAGCTTGGTAACCTTGAATTTCTTATGTGATGGAGGTGACAAAATTTTCACATAATTCACGTGTTAGGATTTCAACTCTTAATTCTTGAACCTCAATGTCAACCATGGATTGAATAATGTCAACTATTTATTGAGAAACTTGAATGATGATGTCAAGTATCTGCATATCAATATATTGTTTGTTGAAGGACCTTGTCATTATTATTGGCTGTTAGGATGGATCATTGAAGCATTGCAAAAGTATTTGTAAGAAGCCATAAAGTTTTAAATTTTTTAGTGGTGGATGATTAGTTTTATTTTATGAAGGCTTGTACACTGATGCTAAAATTGGTCGTTGGCCAATGCTTCCCAAGAGTTTTAATAAAATGTAGGTTCTCTTTTTTTGTTTACCCTTTGAAAAAAAGATATATTGTCCTTTTTAAATTATTAAACAGGTATTTGGCTCCTCTAAATATACTTTTTTTAGCCCCTATAATTTTTGTTTGATATTGATCCTTGTAAATATTTGTTATTTTTCTTTTGGCCATCTTTTGTTTTAGTCCCTATGAATTAGATTTATATTGGACATGACCCATATCATTTGTATGTGATATTTATTTTAATTTTTATGTAACTAATATCAAAAGGACTAAAATTAAGAAAATTTCTTTACCCACCTCCCTATGGGGGGTCACCCCCAGCGAAATTCCCAAACTACCCCTGCTTCGGAAATGAACTTCCGAAGCGCTTTTTTTTAAAAAAAATTTCCTTGATTCGGAAGTTCATCTCCGAAAACACCTCATGGGGGGTGCGTTCGGAGATGAACATCCGAAAACACCTCATGGGGGGTGAATTCGGAAGTTCATTTCCGAATTATGCAGAAACTGTGTTTTTTTTTAATGTTTTTTCTTAAACGCAACCGCATTTTAATTAAACGTTACCGGCAAATAAAATAAACAATAGATAGACTGAAAACACTAATATGATAAATAAACAAAAAAAATACTAATATGAAAACATGATATACAAACCGAAATAAATAAAAATAGTGTGCTAAATATACAATCCAAAATCAAAAAATGAATAAACCCCACCACTACTGGGTGTGCCTAACCCGCTCACCCTAGGCCCTCCTCTGCCGCCTGTACCCCGCCGCACGGCCCGCATCAGTGACGATCATCTCCATCACGGCGACTGCCTCTGGTCCGCCCTGATGAATGACACCTCGATGCAACGCGTCCCGCCCAAGCATCTCTATCTGCTGGCAGATCGGAAGGAGATCAATGGCGTGGTCATCCTCCGCCTGCCGGTTCTCCAGGATCTCCTCGTGTGCTGGCCTAGGAGCGCCGGGAACGTCGGGTCTCAAGAGAGGATGGGACACCCGGTAGAACCATGTGACGTACCCCTCCACATTGTGCCAGTCCTGGGTGACCCGCATGCGACGGTACTCCTCCGGTACCACATGATGCTGCCACTCCTCCCATGTGGCAGTGAGCTGCACTCTGGTCACTGTGTCAGGAGCAGCCTCGAAGGGTGACCTGGGTATGATCTGCACGAACCCAAACTGCCGCATGCACCGCTCCGGGAGATACCGGACCATGATGCCGGTCCCGCATGCCAACCAGCCTGAATATAGAGCAACCCCGTCGAAGGGGACAACCTGAGCATAGTCGGCGAACGGCCTCCAGGTGACGTCGTCGTGCATCGTGCGGTCCAGGTACAGGCGGTATGGTCCCACCGCATCGTTCCCCCTCTGGAGGGCGTATCTGGCGGCCCTGGGCATGGCGTCAACGTACGCAGGATCGATGTGGAAGTCGTGGATGCGGGAGAAGTAGGAGATGATCCAGCTCTGAAACACAAATACGATAATGTATTAAAAATAAATACGAAACATAAATAAATAAATAAATACGAGAATGTGTTAAAATCAAACGTACCGTAAGCAGAGTGCAGGATCTGACCAGCTGCCTCGTCCTCCAGTTGGAGGCCTCATTCAGCTTCTGGTAGAGATATGCCAGAGTAGCTGCCCCCCAGTTCCACTGGTGAACGGTATCCAGGTCCATGAAATAGCGGAGGTAGGCCACGTCGACGTACCTGGCGCTCTTGTCCATAAAGCATGCAGCGCCTACCACATGCATGTACCAGCACCGAAGAGCGCAGCCGCGGTGGTACTCCCTGAATAGGTCGTTACCCTCCTGCTCGGCCTTGACCGCCGCGTCCAGGTGGAACTCAAAATAGAGGCTCAGTGTGTTGAACCGGACATGAGGCCCAGAAGTCGAGACGCACTCCAGGTGAGCAACCTCGTGCGGCAGGCCCAAATAGTGCATCATCCACTCAATGGCCTCGACCCTCTGGATCCTGGAGTGGTCCAACAGCGGCCCCCTAATAGGCAGGTGGAGAAGACACTGGACGTCATGCAAGGTGATCGTCAACTCCCCCACCGGCAAGTGGAAAGAAGACGTCTCCTTGTGCCAGCGCTCCACAAATGCCCCCTGCATGCCGGTGCTGATGGTGGTGTACCCGGTCATGCAGAGCCCGCAAAGCCCTGAACCTCGCACATGGTCGTTAAACCACTGAGCTGCTGGTTTAAACAGACCGAAAATCTTCCTGGAGTGGTTCACCATTTTCAATGGCTCTCTCTCCTGTTACAAAAAAAACAAATAAGCGAGAAATAAACGGTAAAATTATAAAAAATGGTGACAAATAAACGGCTAAGTTAAAAAAAATACCTCTCCCTCCCAGATCCGCCGAGCGACGTGATCCTGGTAGTGAATCAGCAGGGAAGTGTCAAAAGGCCCTCCCGGAAAGCTATCCACCTCCTGCTCCTCCTGCTCCTCCTCCTCCCCGACTGGAGGGTCAACATCTGGTATGACCTCCTCCTCCTCATCCTCATCCTCCTCCTCTCGCTGGCGGGAAGAAGATACCCGAGCCAGCCTACTCCTAGAGCCTGAAGCAGATGAACTCTCCACCAAGTCCTGTGGAACGCGGACACGGCGTCCCCGTCCCTGCCCCCGTCCCTGGGTCGACGCCAGATGCGCCGCCGCCCGCTCGCGTCTAGCCGACGCAGTCTGGGACTTTCTCCCCTGTCTGATGCGTGCTGGCTGGTCTGACATGATCCTGTAAACAATCGAAATCGATTAATATGCGAGACAAATGAAAAAACAAAAAAAAAATGAACTTCTGGTACAGTTCGGAAGTTCATTTCCGAAAACTGGGATGGAGGTGTTTTCGGAAATGAACTTCCGAAACACCCCCACGCAGAGCTTCTCTGCAACCTCCAATGGCAGACCCAAAAACCTAAACCAAATCCATTTTTTTGCCTACTAAACACCCTAATATAGTTTAATCAAATAGATCTAAAACTTGAAAAAACAATGATAAACTTACCAATTAGTGTTTAATGATGAGTTTGGTTGAGTTTGGAAGAAGAGTTTGGCTACTTCACACTTGCTTCTGCAGAAATTTCGCCTATGGAAGTGTTTGATGATGATTAGGGTAAATGATTTGGGGGAGGGGGAGAGTTCTGCTTAATCTGCAGAACGCGTTTTATTTCGGAAGTTCATTTCCGAAATTGTAGTTTCGGAAATGAACTTCCGAAATAAGACATTTTTTTCAAAAAAAAGGCGCTTTCGGAGATGAACTTCCGAAAACACCTTTTTCATGCATTTCGGAAGTTCATTTCCGAAGTCAGGGGTATAATGGGGTTTTCACCAGAGGTGGACTAGAAGATAGGGAGGTGGCCAAAGAATTTCTCAAAATTAAATACTTTACATATTATATGGATTCATTTTAATATAAATCAATTTTATATAGACAAAAACAAAAGAACAAAACCTACAAGTAAAATAACATGTATTTATACATATCAAAATCAAACAAAATTATGTAAACTAAATGTTTATTTAAAACTTAAATATTTCACTTTCTACAAATGTGTCATTATAGAAACATTAGTTACCCTCCCTCTAAAAAAAATACTCTTTCCATCTTAAAATATGTTCTATCTTACTCAGTCTATAACAGAAATTAATACCTAAGTTATGTCGGATAAACATAACACCACTCAATAAAAGTCATTTATTGAAATGTTAGAGGAGTAGGAAACATTGATATTAGGTTGACTATTAAAAATAAATGCGATCAGCAAAGCTCTAACTTGCTTTTGATTATTAAATCAATGATTACTTTTGCTCATTTGTCTGCTGAGTGTCTTAAGCAAATCAGACTTCGGAGATTTACATGAAATTTAAGACATAATATAATCATGTAACTTTTTCATTATGTTGAGTTTATCTAAACAACGTGTAACTTTTTAATAGAAGTTGATTAAACTTAATTATTTATTTGTAGTTGTATATGCAATTAACTCTCATGTGATACGAAGATATTTATTAAATGAACTTACCAATCTTCAACTGGAAAATCTTGACTCATGGTGCATGCTAGGTGATTTCAATGCAGTTATTAGTTCTCATGAGAAACTTGGTAGAAGTTCTCCAAACAAAATTTTCACTAATGAGTTTTTTAGTTAGACAAAACAAAATGAGATTATGAATCTTGACATAATTGGTAGCGATTACACTTTGAACAATTGGAGGAAAAGTGGTGCTTGCTCTTCTGTTAGGCTTGATAGATCCATTTGTCATCACAATTGGCTAGATAGTTAGAACACAATCAATTATCCCACTTTAACCAAGAATCACTCATACCATTACTTTATTCTTCTCCATTGTGATAATGGTATGTTTGATTCGGCTAGGAAATTCCAATTTATGAAGGCTTGGACTCTAAATGATAGATACAGAGAAGACAACTGATTGCTAATAATTTAAATACTAATGAGGTTGGTTGCCCTATGTTTTTTTTATATGTTAAGTTGAGATTTCTTAAACTTATTCTTTAGAGACGGAACAAATAGATATTTGACAATATTCATCTTAAAGTCACTTAATCTAGTGATGAAGTTAATAAGATACAAACCTTGATTAATGGTACATGTTACAATGATGATCTTAGATTGGAGGAAAAAAATCTCAACTTCTATTAGATAAGGCATTGAATATGCAGGATCGCTTTTGGAGGAACAAGGTAAGGAATAAGTGGTTTAAGGATGGATATATGAATACAAAGTTTTTTCACAATACTATCAAATTGAGATATGCTTGTAACAAAATCACTAGATTGAGGCATTACAATATTTTTTTTACAAGAGATCATTGAATTAGATAACCATGTAATCAATTAACTTCTACAAATATTTGTTTAGCTCAAAAAATAATTGCAATTATACTGATATGGTGGAAAAAATTATCCAACAACGTATAACTCATGAGTATAATGAATATCTCACTAGAATTCCATAGCCGGAGGAAATTAAGAATGTAAACCACAATATAGATGATAATTCTGCTCCAGACCCTGATGGATTTAAGGAATGTTTTTTCGAAGCCTATTGGGATATATAGGGACTCATGTGATCAATTCAGGGAATTAATTCTTTAAACAAGGTTAAATTCTTCCTAATCTCAATTCAATGATGTCACTTTGATACCTATATAATATGGAGCAGACTCTATAGAGTAGTATAGACCTCTTGCACTTGCAAACTTTTAATTCAAAATCATCATTAAAATCATTGCAGGTAGGTTGGTCATCTTAGCATTTAAAATTATTTCAGAACATCAAAGAGGCTTCATCAAAGGCAGGCATATTTATAAATGCACTAGAATTACTTCAGAACTCATTAATGCGTTGGACAAGAAATCCTTTGGAGGTAGTATGACTTTAAAGATAGACATCAAAAGATACTTTGATACTTTAGATTTGTAATATCTTATTAAAGTTCTTGTTCTATGTGATTTGATAAAAAGTTTTGTGATTGGATACTTATCATTCTATAATTATTTAAACAATTAGTCATTTTAATTGGAAAAAAAGGTGTATGATGGTTTTCTTGCTCTATATAAGTGAGGCAATAAGATCTTTTGTATCCACTTAGTAGATATTTATTTATGGCAATGGATTAAGGTAAGTTGACACGCATATTAGTTGGCAAGACAACCATTTCTAGCCACATTTTTTTATAGACGACCTTATGATATTTCGTAAAGCTACCAGAAGAATTCTAGTTAACACATAAATCCAACTAAACTTAAGCATTATGGTGGGATTAATTTTGGATCTAGGATAAGGAACATTGTAGATATGCAAGGATTCACTATGGTACTTACACCATTTTACTAAATTTGAGTTCCTATATTCAAAGGTAATCCTAGAACTCGTCATCTCCATAATATATTAGATAGGGTGTTGGTCGAGCTAGCTACTTAGAAGAGACACCTTCTTTATATCATGGGTAGGATTTAATTGGTCCATCCAGTCATACAAGACTTGGTTATGTATAGTCTTACGATTTATGAATAGCCAATTGTAATTATATATTTGTGGGGGCTGTCACGACGGGAAAATTGAGATTAAGCTATTGATTAACTTAACTAAGAAATAATCAAGAGTTGCCAATGATCTTTATTGTTTCCAAAGAAATGGGAAAAGAGCGTATAAAATCCAAAGAAGTTTTCGAATAAAACTAATAGAAAAGGGTACGCGAGTTCGTTATGCAAGGAGAATGTATTAGCACCCCTCACATCTGTGGTACTCCACGGGAACCTTTTTGAAAATTTGTGTTTAAAAGAAAGAGTTGTGTGCAAAAAATTGATGGGATGAGAAAAGAAAATTTTTATGGTTTTTTATTTATGCTCGCCAAGGCGTCGCATCTTGTGCCTACATACCTCCTCTATGCAATGGATTTGTCAGAGCATTTGGAGTTTTGCTCTAAAAGAAAACACGATGGTTTGTTTTGATTGAATTTAAATGAAAATACACCTTGTCATCTCAGAGGAGAAAACTTAACAATAAATCACAAACATGAGAACGAATGGATCTTTGCATCACAAATGAAAGAATGGCTCCAACTTGGATAGAGATCAACAAGTATGCCACTATCTCTTTCAAGTGGAAAAGAATCAACACCATATCAATCAATATCATGGAGATGGGAGAATTACACCTCAACTATGATGATTACTCATGTTTAATCTTTGAGAAAAGATTTTTAAAGGAAAAGCCAAATGGCAAAAGATTTGAATGAGGTTTGTGTTTTTTATGATTTTTGAAAGAGTTGTGATATGCTTAAAGGGTTTTAGCATTTATTCGAGAAAAGACTTGACGATCACTTGACACATTCAAGGTTTTATTGCAAAACTGATTAATTTGAAAATAAAGAAGGTTTTGAAAAAGAGGGAGAAGATTTTGAAATTTAAGAAAATGGGCAAGAGATGAAGGGACTATCCTAAAGCATAAAGTAAAATCTAAGGATAAGAACAATCTAACCAACAAAAAAGTTAACACCTTACATGAAGTCAACATAAGCATTCCTTTCATTTGGATTAACCTCAAAGCATAACATCATATGAACAAAAGCACTTGAGCAAATGAATAACCAATTAGCCATAAGTTCAAAATAACAATCCAATTAAGCATGTGTCAGATGAATCTTGAATTTGCCTCAGATGAACTTGCATCATATGAAATTGTATTAGATGAACTTTCAAAGTTTTAAATCAATAAAACACATGCACACAGACAAGATAACCAGACAAAACAACTAACAGATAATAGTTCCAAAGTCTCAGTTACATTGGTATCAGATGAAAGCTCCAAAGTCAAGGTTCTAATCCTAGGTCCAAAGGTCAAACTACTTGAGTAAAGGATAGTAGCCAGAGTCCAAAGTCCATAATTAAGTATTTTAGGGTTTTCTCATTATTAAGTGTCTTTTAACAAACAAGAACAAACTAAAAGCTCAAGTGAGCAAAGAGAAAATAAATGCTCAAGTGAGCAAAGAAAAAAGGACATAAAGATAAAATGATATGAATGATAAATGGCATAAAATAGAGAGCAAAAAGAAAAACGTGGAATAATAAATTGCATTAAAATCAAAGTTAATACAATAATATGGTTAATTGTTTGTGTTAGAGTTAATAATCTGATTCGGGACAAATTTAGTACTATGTTAAGCAATCGTAGATGTACTTAAATAGAAGTAGCTTCTATGAGGTCGGTCAATAAAATTTATGTACCATATTTGTTAGAGAAAGTATAGAGATCATTCTCCTAAAACAAATAGCACAAGTAAAAAAAAGTGATCAAGACTAAGTCAATGAGATGACATCATTACATCAACCAAGTCCTTCTTATTATCTTAGGACAAAATTATCATTAATTCAAAGTACTTAAAGCAATCTTATGATCACCTTTGAATTAGATTTGAAATGATGAAAGTTCATCAAGTATTAATCCAAACCTAATTGAACAAAGATGAATCATCAATCATCCAATTGATGATTCATAAAAAATAAAAGTAAAAAAGCGGGAGATGGGAGAAAAAGATCAAGCCAGAAGTCTTCACAAAGATGGATCTCAAAGTCATCAAATGAAAAATAATCAAGTAAAAAAACTTTTAAATGATTTTTTAAATGAAAATAAAGAAGGAAAAAGCAAAGGTATATTAAACCATCAAGCATAAATTAAACAAAGTTCACCGTAGTTCATAGACCGTCATTGGATCATACCATATTTTTTCAAACTTTTTAGATGAAGAAAAACAATTTTACTCTATTTAAATATCAAGAGAAATGATAGCAAACATAAAAATAAAAATCTGGAAAAATGTCCATAAAATCAGAAATATTTCAAACTATTTTTGTGTAATTTTTCATAATTTTTGGATAAAATATAAAGGAGATATGAATTTTTGAAGTTTAAATGGAATTTAAAACTAATTTTATGAAATAAAGAATAAAAAAAGAGGCGTCAGATCATCCTCATTTAAACACGTTGGCATATCCAACGGCAAGGAGGTGTAGATCTATGGTAGCAATGAGCCAAAGCGCGCGCATGAGATTAAAAAAAGGTTCAACCAACCAAAACATTTCCAATGTCAGGCTATCATTGGTTGGATGATGACACCTCATCATATTCAACCTCCAGCTCCAAGGATTTACAAAATTTAGGGCAAAATCGTATTTCAAAAAGATGAAGACATTGCTCATGAGACTGACATCATTGGAAGCGTCTCAAGGAGACAATCTCAACCTTATCCTCGTGAAACATTTATTCAATCTGTAGCTCAATCGATGTAAAAAACACATGAAGGAGTTTGAAACACAAAATTCAAAACAAACATGGATAATGGATCAAATAATGAAAACTAATGATGCAGTGAGCATTAATGCACATCAAGGAACATCATAGTAATTTGAGTTGAGAGAATTCATGCCTCCAACTACCTGTTCAAAAAAGGTGAAAACAACTCTAAAACTTCACTTGGCTAAATATGTCAAAAATTTGGATTGAGAAGCTCTGAAAGTATGGATTTGAAGTTGCACAAAACTGAGTTAGGGAGAGAGTTTGGTAGGGTGTTTCTAGCTATCAAAGCTTGAGAAAATGAATAGAATAAGGTCTCTATTTGTAGGAATAGTGATTTAGATGCTGAGGGAGGGTGAATGATGTTATTTTGATCGAATTCGTGTGCACACCTCATCATGAAGAATGTGTGACTTGAAAGCTTATCAAAACTCACTCTAATATTGCGTTTTTGATGCTAAACACCTTCTGGAAACTTGGTAAACTTGATTAGAATCATAAAACGCGTGGAAACTTGACTTAATTTGGAGTAATTTGAAAAACACCAAACTGGTCATGGCACGATTTCAGTTTCATGGAGCCTTATTCAAAAATGCATGACTCATAATGTAGGAGGCTTTATGGCATGATTCTTTTTGTGATTGAAAGGTCGTCCCACAAGCTTTATAATGTAAAAAGAAAGTTTCTATTAGGAAACTTGAATAAAAATTTATGGCATGGCAAAGTTGACTCAAAATAAACAATTTAACTTAGTCAAATTTCAAGTCATGAAGGATTGAAAATAACCTATAATGTTCGCCTTAATTCAATGACATTCCAGGCATTTATAGGCCTTGCTCCTTGAATCAAACTTATAGAAAACATCCTCAAGATTATGGTGGAGAAAGAATGAGCTTAAAATGATGAAAATTGATCAATTTATGATCCTTGAAAGTTGGCAAAAAGTCACTTGGAAACTTATAAAAAATTCACTAAGTCCATAAGTGACCTATAATGTAATCAAACTTTTGATGATTCTCTAAGCATAATTTGCTTTTGTCATGTAAATAGAAGTTGTTGTGGATGATGATAAGAGTTCATATAAAAAAGAATCACTTCAAAATGTTGAAAATTGAGAGATTTATGCACTTGTGATCATGGAATCAACAACTTGCCAAATTAGGTCAAACATCTTGAATCAACTTTGAATCCTTTGAACTTTGCTTGCAGTCTAAGGCATAATGAAGCACATAGGACCTTGAAATGATGTTATCTTGAGGCACACTTGATGATAAGTCTTATAGCTTCATAAAACTTGTTGAAGAATGCATGGAAATAAACACATGAATATATAGTTTCTTGATGAATCAAACCACAAGACCTTGAGATGGACTTGATCATGTGAAGCTAAAAGATGCTCAAGTCATAACACTTTGATGATAAAAGCATTACTTTGAAGTTTAAGCCATTGAGGCTCAATGAATGAAGAGTTGACTAAGGGTCGATCCTCAAAACCCTAACTTAGGAGGTGAGGTGGGTGTACTTGGCTCAACACCTACAATGTACAAAGTATAAAAAAGGAGAAAAAACATCTTTTTGGATTTTATTTAGAGATTAGTAGAACATAAACATGTATGTACAACATACACAAATGGGTGCTTAATTATCTCTCAAAGATAAACTTAAAGAAGGGAGAGAAAACAAATGTTAAGAGGCAATCCAAGATTTTTATCTTGATGAATTGCAAGGATTTAAGATGATGAGGAGTCTTAGGGTTAAAAAATTAGAGTATGACAGGGGGATCACAATGAGCGATGAGGTCATATCTCCCAAAAGGGGCGACATGATCATATCGCCCACAAGGGGATGAATATCGCCTGCGACACACCCCACTCACCCAGGATAGGAAATTATGGAAGTTACATGTCTTGGTCAGAGATAATTCAAAAAAATAGTCAAAGGAATAACCCACATTCCCCTAGAAATGTATTGATTCAAAGGTCCGCTTAAAATACTAAGGTCGGTTGTTGCTATTTCCTATAAATCCTAAATTTAGGCTCATATGTCTTTATAAATATCTCAATATTAGGGTTAAATATGACATTAACAAAGAAAAAAAGAGGAAAAAATTATATTTTAAAAATAAAGTTCATGCAACATCAGTTGTAAGGGCATTACTCAATTTCGATAAAGGGGAGTTAAGAGTCTGGAGATTCTTGTAAGTAAATGTCAAGACCATTTTTAGGATGTGTAAGGAAAGCTATCACCAAAGATCTAAAATTTGAAAAAATTAAATCATTTCTAAATATGATCTCACAAAATATTTGTCACTATTAAATAGTGTCAAAATAAAACTCTCATTTTTTGCCACACTTATAGGTTGGAATAGGCTTGGTCGAGGTAGACTTTTCCAAGCCTGAGTTTATTATGCCAAAATATTCAAAGTCTAAGTATGACTTGTAGCCTATAATAGACTTATTTTTAGGTCGGAGTCTGGCCTTTTCGAATGCCTGATTGACCTAATAGCATACTTAACAGCTCATTTCATTTGAACATTTATAAATAAGCAATTCAACTAATTTTCAAATAGTCTAACAAATTAAAATGTCAAGGAGACTAAATGTTTGTTTGCCTTGACTTATTCAATGTTACCTAGTAGCATAAGTTTTGTAATACTATTTCTTCCAAAGAACTTATGAAAATAACTTATTACATTGTTCATTAAAAATTTTCAACTTATTTTCATAAGTTCTTCAAGATAACTAAGTTTTGTTTTTGTATTTTAATTTAAAGTATAAAATGCAATATAATAATAGGAATAATATTAATGAATTTGTTAATATTTGTTTAAATAGGCCGATCTAATAGGCTTAAAAGACTTTTTATGGCCCATGATCTAGCATTTTTAACTAAATAGACTTATAAAAAAGCATAAGTCTTTTCTATTTAATAAAAAAGTCTGGTCTGACCTAAGGCCCCTGTTAGTTTGTCTGACATATTCTCACCTCTAGCCATAGCTAAATCATGACTAATCTATACAAGGGGATTTCACTTTGAATTCCTTTATTTTGGGGATAAATAACTCTAAAAAGAGTACTCTCAAGTAAAATATGTTTAATACTTTGGATCAACGATGCATGTTTATGATACTAATTCAAAGTTGTCTCAATGGCGTTGATACTGATGGAAGAGTTTGTGTAAGAAATTCAGTAACGCAAATACCCTTGGCTAGTTAGAGACCTTTGTGAATGACCCTAAGTTCTGCATGGAGAATATTGAAGAGTTCGGGATGAAATCAGAGAATTTGCATTACGATGTTCCAATTAAGATGCGAAAGGTATCCAAAGTAAGTACGAGTTGGTGTGTCATTACAACTTTCATTTGCATTGATAATAGAATATGAGAAGTTGAGAGAGTTTCACTTGATGAAACAGTTTTGTGCCCTATTTGAGGTTTAATGAAGTAAT